>NC_140086.1:1739381-2443131 GCF_964237585.1 Gallinula chloropus | reverse complement strand
TTTGGCCCTGGCCACATAGATCTTATGACAGGGACCTGCTTCTTTGTTATGCTATTCCTTCTGTTGTGCTGGATGCCCATGGAAACATGCACCATAAGTTGTTCTCATTATTTAGGAAGGCTTGCTGTTTAGATTAGCTCATGGTAAAGCACCTAAGTCTGAACCTGGAGATAGACATTTTCAGGCAGAGAAGGACCTGGGGGTGTTGGGTGACTGCAGGCTGAGCATGAGCCAGCAGTGTGCCCAGGGGGCCAGGAAGGCCAAGGGCATCCTGGCTTGTGTCAGACCCAGTGTGGCCAGTAGGGCTGGGGAGGGGATTGTGCCCCTGGACTGGGCACTGGGGAGGCTGCAGCTGGAGTGCTGGGTCCAGTTCTGGGCTCCTCAGCATCAGAAGGACATTGAGGTCCTGGAGCGAGTGCAGAGAAGGGCAACCAGGCTGGGGAAGGGGCTGGAGGGCAAATGCTGTGAGGAGCAGCTGAGGGAGCTGGGGGTGTTGAGCCTGGAGAAGAGGAGGCTGAGGGGAGACCTTCTCCCCACCTCCCCTGCCCTGCCAGGAGGGTGCAGAGAGGTGGGCGATGGTCTCTTCAGCCAGGGGACAGGAGATGGGACAAGGGGCAATGGGCTCAAGCTGCCTCAGGGCAGGGTCAGCTCAGCTGGGAGGGAAAAGTTCTGTCAGGGCCTGGAACAGGCTGCCCAGGGAGTCTTCATCCCTGGATGTGTTTAACAGATGGGTAGATGAGGTACTTAGGGATATGGTTTAGCATAGGACAGAAATGGTTGGACTTGATGATCTTAAAGGTCTTTTCCAACCTTGTGATTCTGTGACATTGCTGCCAACATGGGACATGAAGCAGTGGCATGAGGGATAGGCTTCCTGATTCAACTGTCAGTCCTGCCAGTCAAAGACACTGCTGCTCCTATTAAAGGGTTGACAAAGTCATGTCAATCACTTCAATGCTCAATCACAGGCTCAGTTACAGTTCCTGGTTTTCACAAAGGTCAGTGATAAGTTACTGGGGGAAACCCTATTTCTTTTCCCCAAAAAAAAGCCTAGTTGATAAAAAGGCAGCATCTGCCTGCTAAGGGAATGGAGGTACAAGGAGGGACTGTCTGATTGCAGGCCAGTCTTTACATGCCACCCACTCCTGCACTACTGCAGAAGGTTGCTCAGAGACTGATAATACCATCAGCTGATCAGTGTGGACCAAGACATCAGAGACTGCCAATCACCAGCAGCCCCCATTAATACTCCCAGCACCCTTCTTCAGCCCTGGCTTTCAGATGGAAAATTACAGAGTCACAAGATCCTCTCACGTGTCTACTTATGGGTCATAATCTAAAGGTTTTCCCATATGGTTTGCAGCAGCTACCACCAGGACAGAAATGGGAATCAGAAGATAACAATGAATGCATGAGGCTTTCATTTGAGGATGTATTCAGGCTCTATCTACACTGGTCTTTAATAGGGGCCAGGATCCATTCTCTGATCCTGATGACAACTGACACAACTCATGCCAGTGGAGCTGAATTTTCTTATTCCCCCAAAACTTAATGACCTCATGGGAAACATCCTTGGCCCATGCTTTGCTTCAGAGTGTGCCTGGGCACTGCCTGGGACAGATCCAATGGGTTCAGCCCATAACAGAGCCAGGGAACATGCAAACCAGCACACATCCTATGTACTACTTAAGTCCATGGTAGGACAGGTACAGGTTAAATCATCCTTAAAATGCCTGACTTGCAGATATCCATCCCTCTGGGATACAATCCAGAACCATGTCCTCAGCACCTACTGTGGAGATGGGGATGTTTAGCCTGGAGAAGAGGAGGCTGAGGGGAGACCTTATCACCACCTACAACTACCTGAAGGGAGGTTGTAGAGAGGTGGGGGATGGTCTCTTCAGCCAGGGGACAGAAGATAGAACAAGGGGAAATGGCATGAAGCTGTGCCAGGGCAGGGACAGATTGGATATTAGAAAAAATTTTGTACTGAAAGAGTTGTCAGGGCCTGGAACAGGCTGCCCAGGGAGGGGGTTGAGTCACCTTCCCTGGATGTGTTCAAAAAAAGGGTAGATGAGGTGCTCAGGGATCTGGTTTAGCATAGGATGGGAATGGTTGGACTCGATGATCTTCAAAGGTCTCTTCCAAACTTGTGATTCTGTGATTCTGAGATCTACATCCTGAGGGCTGCCCAACCACAGCTGGTGAGGTGATGCCTGAAAGGATTGTCCTCAACCATGCAGCTAGAAGAGGGACCTACAGATTTAGAATCTACGTCCCTGGACTCCCTTGTTTTCTCTCAGAGCACTGAACAGAGATCACTTCATTATCTAAAACCACAATGGGAGTGGATAATTTCCTCTCATCTGCAGAATTCCACTTTCTTTTTAGCCTAGAGGTTAACGTGCTTAAACCAGAACTTAGGACATGTCATAGAATCATAGAATCATAGAATGGTCTGGGTTGGAAGGGACCCCAAGGATCAGAGAGCTCCAACCCCACTGCCACAGGCAGGGACACCAACCTCCAGGCCTGGAGCTACACAAGGCTGCCCAGGGCCCCATCCAACCTGGCCTTGTGAATCAAATCTCTTTATTTCTGCTTGGAGAGGTTCAATTTCTCATCTCACATCTCCAGACAAGGTGTGCAAACCACCAAAGGGAAGCACAAACATGGGAGGAAAGGGGTAAAAGCTCTTTACAGATTAACTGAGTCAGCGCTGGGACTCTGAATTTCTCTTTGATACTCCCCTACGTGGAAACACGTGTGGTTTGTATCAAACAGCCCCTGGAAAACCTAAAGATCTCCTAGGGGAAGGGTGCTCACCCAGGCACGCTCACACTTTCACCTTTCTCTCCCTATGAAACCTGCATTCCTTTCTGCCCAGTGGCAGAGTTTCATCAGGAGGGTGGAGAGCATCTCCACCCGAACAAGCCTATAGTCTTGTTATTAGTGCACACCCATGAAAGGTGGGAGCTTCGATTACCTGAATACATCATCAAGCATCACTGCAGCCATGGTCATGGACAACACAATTTGCTGTTGCTGAGCCACAGGTGAAGATTCTAGAGCTCACAGAAACAGTCATCCAAATGGTCCCCAGCAAAAACCTACCCTCCCTGAACCACAGGAGCTGAACTCAAGTGGCCTCAATATGCCTACCAGTAGTATCTCTATTTTTCTATACTCCAGCCATCACCATAATATCTGGAAACCTGATGGCACACTTCATCCTGAGAAGCAGCTCTCAAGAAAGACATTGACATCAGGTAGACTGATGTCATGACTACAATGCCACAGCCACACTGTCAAACACAGTTATCTGATGCTCATCTCATGACAGAGGGATATGTTCAGCTTATACCTGGAACCAGAGTGACTGTTGCTACAAGCCAGCATCTAATTATGGGTTGGGCAATGCATGAGAGAAGGTAATAAATCAGCTGTGGTTTGGAGAAGGGCCACTGGAAGAATTAAAGCTCTGGACAACAGTCCTTCCAATGAAGAAGTCAAAGAGCCCATCAAAGTCTATCAAAGTGATATTCTAGACAAACTACATCTCCATGGAAGAGAAGGAAGTTGCAGTGATGAGCAATTAAGTCTAATAGAGAGGTGTAATGAGAGCCACTGGCTGGAGAAGCTGTGTAAATCAGAAGGGCAATATTTTGCAGGGGGTTATTTTACATGTGGCTGATACCTGACTACTGGTACAGCTCCTCAAGGCCTGGTGTAGGCTCTGCCACACGACATGTCTACAAAAATCTGGTTTCTTTCTCATTCAAACATGAATTAACTGTGACAGAAGGTAGATCAGATAGTTATAAAGCACTTTGCCTTCTTGCCTGTGAAGAATGAATACACATTATTAGCTTTTCCTTGCATATTTGATACCAGGAGAAAGATTATATCTACCTAGTTTACTTTATAAATAAGGACAGTCTTACAGAGACAAGATGGTCATGATCTTGGATTGATATCACTGAAAATTCAGAGGCTTTTGGCATACAAGTCTGTCCCCCTACACACTACACCTCATTTATATTCTCAAGACCTTCAGACTTGAAGTGACATTTCAACTGGAGTCCCTTATGGCTCCTGTCAGTCAGCGTTCAAAACCTTGCTCAGGGTTTATTCCACCACTGACAAAGACAGATGGGAATTTAGGTCCTCCTGAGTCCTCCAAGCTGTCTAAGGCTGTCCTAACTTCTGTATCAAATCACTTCTTTCACATAGTTTTCAAGCTCCATCTTAAAGCAGGTGGGATTTCTACCCTCCCTTTGTTTTTAGAAGGGACCCATTTCTTCCTAGCATTTAACAGCCTACCTCTGATTGCTGGTCTAATTTAAGTCATGATGGTCTTAGCTCTAGTGCAGTGTGACATTTTAGCTTAAGGAGGTTTTTTTTTCTTTCTGTAGCTCTGTTTTCAATGCTTTCAATGTTTTACTGGAGAAAAAAAAATTCATGTCTCCCACTCAACCTCTATTCTGCCAAATTAAAAGGGGTCAGGGTTTTCCACTGTAACCTTTTTTTTGTGGATCCTGTTCTCTCAGGCTTCCCATTCATTTCCATCTGCATACACATATATATATATTTCCATCAGAAGACCATTTTTTTATTGATATGGTCAAAGAAATTCCAGGTGAGAAGCTACCAGGGCTCCATGCCAGGATGCTAGCACTTCCCTAATTACCCTCCTAACAGCCTCCCTTAGACTCCAGCACAGAACTTGACATACCTGTGTTTGTTTGAGTTTGTTTTCAGAGCTCTATCTCATCAGAGACTCCCAGTTAACTTTAGATCAACTGACACTTGTAGGTCTTCCCTGTCCTCTGTGTTTTTACTGGCACGCTCCCAAACTTCTTCCTCCCTGAAATCTGTCACTCTTGCACACTCAGCCAGTCTGTGGGAGCTTTAACAACCCCGACTCTGGTGATTTACTGGTGTTCTACCTTATGGCCAGACCTTAAACATTTTCAAACTGTTAGACAGAATTAAGTGGCTTTGCACTGGTCAGAAGCAAACAGTCCTACTGTGCTGATACATCCCATGTCTGGACACTGCAGGGATGAAGAGCCTTCACCAAGCTGGACATACTTATTTAGTTTCTTATTTTTATCAATATTCCTTCAACCACAGAATCAAAGAGTCACAAGGTTGGAAAAGACCTTTAAGATCATCAAGTCCAACCATTCCTGTCCTAAGCTAAACCATATCCCTGAGCACCTCATCTACATCATCTACCCTCCTCTACACTGATTTATCCCAAGGTTTTCCCCCCATGCAAATGCCTTTCAAGCCTAAGAAGACCATTAAAACATGCCTGTGTGGACCTCTCCACCTCTGCAAGCTACACACAATCTGCCAAGCAGCCTTGTAGTGCTGTGAACACTGGAGTGCCAACCCCACTGCACTTACCTATTGAGACATAACCACCCTGAGTGCTTAAAGCACTGGATCTTTTCCAGTTTCTTGGCTGTAATTAAGATATTGCTCAAATGTGCCTTGAACTGCCCAGTTACAAGAAAGGATCTGGATGTAACCAGGTCTGGTGGCTTTCACAGAGCAGAGTCTTTCCTATATAGCCAGGGAGGAATGTTTATGCTGGTTTTCTTTCTGTACCTGCTTGCTGACAGCACTGCAAGATATAAGAAAGATAAAGGGTGGTTTTCAGTCTCACAGCTGTGTGTTAGGGTGCAAGTTCCTCCCCTCCCTTTCCCACAGCACAACACCGATCCTTCTGCCCCAGCTTGACCAGCTTTGTGTCATCCTTGACTGTGGAAATTTTCATTGGCAACGCTTCCCAAATTGCTACAAATCCTTCAGGGAGCAATGCTTTCCCCCCCCCAAAAAAAAAAATCCCCATTCTCAACCTGTGTAAAAGGATAAGCTGCTTGTGCACCCCCACCTTGTCTCCATCCCTGAAGCGCCTGAGTGCTTCGCAGTGATTCACAAACTTTTCTTCTCTGGTTTATTCAGTTGTTTTATGGGAAATTGCACAATTCTGGGGTTTTCCATCCTGGATCACAACAGAAACAAGAAGTCTATACTTCCTATGAAGTATAAAATGCCATTGGCCCAGTCAAAAAGGGGGAGCAAAGCATTTCTCCCCCAGTGCAAGCCTTTTAAGCTCTTTTCACAAATATTGTATAAGACTTTTTTAAAATGTCTGTTTGAAAGGGTTGTTTTGAAATGCATAAAGTGATAGATTTTTCTATCAGGAAGGTACTGCAGAGAGAAAACTGATCCATTTCTCCATGTCTGATTTATTTCCCAGTTTCAGAATAAAATCTAGTGAATAGTTGACAGCTTTACAGGAGGCACAGTGCACTGCTCTGCCAGCACGACCCAGGACCTGAAACAAAATGAAATATCTAAATCCCAGGCTTGGAAGCACCATCTCCCATGCTTACCTCCACCAGCCTGCCAGTGACTCCCATGCCCAGCAGCTCAACACCAGGGCTCAGTTAACATCTAAGCCCGTGGGAGCCAGAAGCTGGGCGTGCTTTTCCATCAGATTTGGGAAAATAGACATGCTTTGGGCAAACCCAGACACACCACCTTCCCACCTGCCAGCCCGGAAAGCAGTAGGCACAAAAACATGGCACAGGCTTTGGTGAGGCTGAACCAACATGTGTAGAAGCCCAGCCTGCTGCCACTTGCATCTGGAGCTGTTGCCCAATGCAACACTCATGACACAACCCAGCTCACAGAGCCATACTGGAAGGAACAAACATACCTTGTCACATTCCCCATCCAAGCCACTGGCATGGGGCCACCCCTTGCAGTCCAAGCTGTTACTCCTTTGCCATGGGACCAGCTCCAGGACGTACACCTGAAGAAGGGATGATGTATGGCAGGAATCCTTTCATGGCAGTGATGTCATCCCGTCCGGGAACTTGTTCCTCAACAAATCCCAATCCAGACTGGACCTGAGCTCCCTCCTGATCACTCTGAGAGAATCCGCCCACAGGATCAACAGGAGGTGGAGGGTGGGAAAACATATAAAGCTCTCCAGGAGCAACTCTCCTTTACTGTCCCAGCTGCAAGGATCTGCTCTCAGCATGAAGACACTTCTGTTTGGGCTGCTGCTTGGCCTGGCATACATGGAGTTGGGTAAGACCTCTGCATTCCTGACATTGCAGGGACCCCCTGGGAAATTCCTGGGAGGGGAGGGGAAAGGCATCAATGCAGAAAGAGCTGGCAATCCCCAGGTAGGTAAAACAACACCTTTATGTATTTAAGAAGGTCAATGGAAATTGTAAACAGGGAAAAGGGATATGCTGGGGAGAGCTGTAATACCTGCCTGAGAGCAACAAACAGAGTTTGGACCCATAGGTGATCACCTGTCACTCAACCCTGATCATGCAGCACCCCAGGATGGAGGGGAGTGACACTCTGCTCTGTAATGCTAAGGTGTAAATGACAGCCCCATGGCACAGAGCAATACAAGCATAGGCAAAAACTTGAACTGAGCTTCTACTTAAGCTGCCAACCTGTTCCCTCAGGGATGGGATAGGGTATATTCATCCCGAGCTCTTTCCATCCCTGAATCCTCTCAGCTGTCTGCTGGAAGCACAGAGGGCAAGGTATGAGGGCTTTTGAAAGGTTCATTGAACAACCACCTCCAGGGTTTTCATTTATTTCTAGAGATGAGGAGAAAGATGGAGATTGGAAATTCCCCTGTGTCTGCTTAGGTTTGGTCTCTGATGAGTCTGGGTCTCAGGCAAGCTGGCAACAGGGTCTGGTCCATCTATTTGTGACCAAGTAGATGTGACCATCTTTTTGTGCCATTTATTTATGGCAAATACATGTTTGGCCTGGAGCAGGGTCATGCTTGGAGTGACACAAACTCAGTGGCTTTTAACCTACAGCCCAAGAGCCCCTTAAGATCCTCAGCCTCCTTTCATGGGATATTGAAAGATGTCAAAAAGAAAGGCAGCCTGGGCAGGGGTCAAACATCTCCATCTGGAGTCATGGAGGTCATTCAGAGGGTTGCAAAGTGGAAGAAGGCTGAAAAGCACACACCTGGCAAGTCTTTATGCAAGGCAGTATGTTGGGTCTCTTCAGGCTGTGCTGGTTTTATTAACCCCACTGCCCTCACTCCTCCTTCCACATGTGTCTAACACAAACCCAACTGCTGGCTGAGGGAAATGCTTCAGGTTAAACTCATCACAGGGATAAACTGGGACAGGTGTAGTTACTTCTATACAGATACTGCAATTTTTTTTTTACTTTTCAGTACTTTTTTGTTGTTTTTTTATTGTTTTCTTTTCTTTCAAGAGTTTTCACAGGTGACATATTATGCGTTTCTTTTCCTCCTTCTGGGTCAAGTCCTGTCCTGGATTTAATGAGGTTCCTGAGGAACTGAAAGAGTAGTTTTCCACCCACAGGTCTCAAAGTGCTTTATGGAAACAGAGGTGTCACCACCCTTTACCATATGGTTGAGATGGAGGTGAAATGGCTTTTCTGGGGTGAACCAGTGGGAGGTATCGGGTCTAAGCACAGCTCTTGCAGCTCAGGAATATGTCTGTGATTCAAAATGCACCACTTATTTTCCAGAGGTTTGAAATCAAGGCACAGAAGGTGCTGTTGGACAGTGATGAATAGCAAATAATTGGCCTCAGGTCAGGACACAGTCCTCTGTCTTCAGTTCTTCTCTTTTACTCTGGTCTGTATAGTTTTGAGCTTTCCTTTTCCACTGCAAACTTCCTAAAAAACCATTATACTCTGAATGCCCCACCCAGAAGCAGTGAAAGACAAGGGGCTGATGGTTTTCTTCCTTAAACTTACCCTTAACTGGAAGAAACTTCCCCAGAGCCCATGGCAGTGCCCTACTTACCCATGGAAACGATAACTAGCTCAACCCAAAGGCTGCAGATGGCTGTCCTGGTTTTGGGTAGGATAGAGTTAATTTTCTTTCTAGCAGCTGGTGTAGCACTGTGTTTGGGAGTTAGGATGAGAGCAGTGCTGACAACACTCTGATGTTTTTAATTGTTGCAAAGTGCTCAAGGACTTTTCAGTTCCTATTGTCCTGCTAATAAGAAGGCATGGGCAAGGGGCACCCAGGAAGCTGGCACAGCCAGTACAGGTGACCCAAACTAGCCGAAGAGGGTATTCCATGCTAATTATGTCATTTCCTTCCCTTCCCACTCCCCCAATTCCTCCCACATCCCACATCCTCTTAGAGTCTGGTGCTCAGCTCCCAGCTGGGGTGAAACCACGACAATCAGTTTCTCAGACACTCACAAACATCCCTCTGCTTTCCAGGCTGACAATGATGTGTTTTCTCTCAGTGTGCACTGCATGTGAAGATATAAAACAACCCCTCATGGGTCATTTGGAAGGGATATCCTGAGGTTCCCAACTCGGTTAAATGGGGATGGCTCCACCACGCCTGTTGGCATTGGATACGGGCACAAAACCACCACCACTCCTCATGCTGAAAAGCCATTCCTACCTCTGCAAAGAGAACAAAGAAAGCTTTTGGGTTGTGTGGGCTCTACTGCACAGCCAAATTTTCCAAAGGAGGTGCTAAGAGAAGTCAATACCCTGAAAATTCTCTCTGGAGTCAGGTGTTTGACCTGTGTGACCTGTCCTAGGGACCCTGCTTTGGCAGAGGGGTTGGACCCGGTGATCTCTGGAGGTCCCTCCCAACTCCTGTGATTCTGTGATTTTGTTCCAACAACTGCCTTCAAAACCGTGTAATGTTAAGCACAACGTCTCAGAAGTTTCTAACAGCAAAGCTGTTAATAGGAAAACAGCTTCTGTCTGCAGCTTTGCCAATAGATGGCAGTAGGCACATTTGGGTGGATCTTCAGCTGCCGTGCTCGTGGCAGAAAAGATCATAGAATCACATAATCATAGGGGTTGGAAGGGACCTCCAGAGATCATCGGGTCCAACCCCCTGCCAAAGCAGCTCCCCAGCTCATATTGCACAGGTCAGCGTCCAGACGGGTCTTGAATATCTCCAGAGAAGGAGACTCCACACCCCCCTGGGCAGCCTGTCCCAGGGCTCTGGCACCCTCACTGTGTAAAAGTTCTTCTGTATATTGGTGCAGAACTTCCTATGCTCAAACTTGCAGCCATTGCCCCTTGTCCTGTCCCCACAGACACTGAGAAGGGGCTGCCCATTTCCCCCTGCATCCCATACTTAACATATTTATAAACATTCATAAGGCCCCCCCCTTAGTCTTCTTCTCTCCAGGCTGAACAGCCCCAGCTCACTCAGCCTTTCCTCACAGGGGAGATGCTCCAGGCCCTTCAGCATCTCCATGTCCCTCCTCTGGACTCTCTCCAGGAGATCCCTGGCTTTTCTATCCCAGGGAGCCCAGAACTGGACACAACACTCCAGGTGGGGCCTGACCAGGGCAGAGCAGAGGGGGAGGATCCCCTCCTTTGACCTGCTGGCCATCAAACCAGGCTGGTTTCTGTCATCAAATCACAGCAGCGTGACTGACAAATATGCACAGTTGGTTTCTGCCAGCTGTGGGCTGTCAGGTCATGTGCCAAGACTTGAGCAAACACTGCGGTCAATGCTTGCATATGGAAAGGCATCCCTGTGTGGGCAGGCAGCCAGCAAGAGTTTTGTAGCTTCATCTCTTTTAAAAAAGCAGGGGCTACTCCTTGACAAAAGTGAGTTTTAAGCCACATTCAGCCCTTAGGATCTCTGATTTGGCTCTGAAATTGAAACTGTGATCTCAGATCCCAAGGTCTGTAGAAATCCCTCTGAGGATCTGTCACTGGAGGTGGAGGGATGGGGGATCTGCCAGTCTTCACACTGGTGAATGCTGCTCTCAGCAGAAGGAGCTATTTTTCTCTGTGTTACAGTATTTCTTACGAAGAATGCAAAGATCCTATCAAAGCTACTCAAGCAATACATCCCTCTAGATCCTGGCCTATTTTGAGCTGCTAAGCCACTAAGGTAGATACCATGCCCAACTACCTTGAAAACCATCCTCATCCTTTGGTGGTGGGGTTGGATCATTCCCCCATTGACATATTCAAGCTTTGCCACTGACTCCAGATACCTGAGGCCACTCTGTCTTGGTCAAGAGGTGATGAAGCATAGTCACACAGTCCCCACCATGGACCAGAGAAGCTGCAGACTTTCTCTCTTGCCTTTACTGCTGCAACCGACTTCAACCTGTTCTGTTGTCCTCTGCAGCCCAGTCCTTACGATGCTACACGTGCAAGGAGCCAACGGACATTTCTCAGTGCAGAAAAGCCACCCTGTGCCCTCCAAAATCCACTGTGTGCACAACAACGCTGCACTCTGTAGACACAGGTAAGTTCCATTGCTTGCTGTGAGTGTTCACGAGGAGAGATCCCAGAATCATCCAGTGGTTTGGGTTGGAAGGGGTTAAAGATCATTTAGTTCCACACCCCCCTCCTGCTATGGGCAGGGACACCCTCCACTAGACCAGGTTGCCCAAAGCCCCATCCAACCTGGCCTTGAATACTGTCAGGGATCCAGGGGCACCCACAGCTCTTCTGAGCAACCTGTGTCAGGGCCTCAAAACCCTCACAGGGAAGGATTTCTTCTTAATATCTAATCTAAATGTCCCCTCCTGCAGTTTGAAACTGTTATTCCTCATCATATCACTACAACCCCTGATAGAGAGTCCCTACCTTTCCTGTAGGCCCCACTTAGGTACTGGAAGGCTGTTATAACATCTCCCTGGAGCCTTCTCTTCCCCAGGCTGAACAACCCCAACTCTTTCATCATGGCCCTCCTCTAGACTCACTCCAACAGCCACATGTTTGTCTTTTACTGGGAACCCCAGAGCTGAACACAGTACCTCAGGTGGGACCTCATGAGAGCAGATCAGAGGGGGAGATTCACCTCCCTCAAGCTGCTGGTCATGCTCCCTTCTCCCCCTCCCAGTTCCAGCTTGGAACTTCTCTGTAAGAATCCATGTGGAGTTATCCAACTTTAGAGCAGGAAGGAGAGCAATCTATCAGACTCAGAGCCTCAGGGTGAAGCCTACAGGACTCACTCTGCCTTTCCTACCCTTATGCCCTTGTGGACCCTGACCCTACAGATACATGCAGATGTACCACAGGAACCCAAGGGCTCTCCTCTTGTTCGTCACCTAGAACCAACAGCCTCATGAGAGGCCACACCAGTGTTACACCAGTGCTTCTTGGCACTGCCACCTTCTATGCAGACTCACTGCAGGAGCAACTCACCTGAAAAAAAAATCCACAGGAACTTTCTTCCCTTGTCCACACTAGAATAAGTTTGGAAAGAGAAGGAGAGAGGGTGGCAGAAGGGAGAACCTGAGGACCTGTAGCTACCAAGAACAGTCTGGATTACATGCACCTGTAGATTAGAGATGCTCAACCCCTTATTGACCTTTATTTACCTATAAACACTTTGCTTTTAATTTCTCTACGGTGCACAGAGTCACTATTTCTGGATGCCAGCTGTCTAAATCTTCCTTCACCATTTCTTTGTCTCTCTACCCCCCCCCTTTTCCAATGTCCCTGTATCAGGTTACCCATTTTTTGGCAACATCACCGTGACCAGAAGCTGTGAGGAAGAATGCCTCTCCTATGATGGGATAGGGGCAACGAGACCCAAGTCATGCTGCTACACCGACCTCTGCACTGATGACACCAAGAGCAGCACTGGAGCAGGAAGCAGCCCTGTAGCACTGGGGTTGATGGCCATGGTTGCTGGCACACTCCTCCACTGTGCTCTGTAACAGCACAAGTGCCCATGCTCCAGCCAAAATCCCAACTCCTCTCTCTGCCAAGCTCCCTTGTGAACTCTTAGATGCCTTGGGAATAACCTTCCTCATCGATGTGTGGCTTCACCCGTCTTCAATGCTGTGAATTCAAATGGATTCAGGCCAAGAGTTTGGGCATCTGGACCTAAATCCCTCAAATTTCTGGTTTCCAGCTAGTAAGCAGATGTTCCTCACCTTCAGCTGCTTCTGGCCCCCAGGACCCACATTTCCCCCTAAAGCTTTCTTCTGTGGGGAGCAGTAGTGGATGAAAGGCTGCAGGAGGGCCTGGGCAGTGCCATCAAGGCTGGTGCTCTGGGGTCATCCTCAGCAAGAGTGAGGGCTGTATGCACACTGGATGTGGACAAAGCTTTTTTCCAGGTCTCCTCAAGCTCCCACAAAGCCCGTGTCTTTGGGCCTCTACTATATTCCTATGCACAAAAAAAACACCCCACCCCAAAACCTTGCAACTCTCCATAAGGAGACTGATTTATTTTCTTTCCACTTTTGGTACCACCTCCTGAGTCAGAGAAGCAGATGGATGCTGGTCCTCTCTGACTCCCTTCTCAGCAGAGTGTGGTTTGCAATTGGAGAGAATTGGCACTTATTTCTGTCTAGAATAACATATGGAATGAGCTCAGAAGGGCTCAGCCAACGTATATTGAGATGAGATGTACTTCTGGAAAGCTCAAAACATTCCCTGGACTAACAGGCCAGGGCAGGTTAGACCTGCAAAACCAAATTAGGGAGTTTGACTAGCTAAAAACCTCAGCAGCCCTTTGCCTGAGCTGAGGTTGCAATCAAACCTCCTGGATTTCTCTTTCCAGATGCTTTACAGACCATTTCAAGCAACTTCTGTTACTCTGCCCTTCCCCATCCCTTCCCAGCAGGGGCAGCAGGAAACTAAAAGTAATGATTATCCCAGTCACTCAACTCTGGGAAAAGCCAACAGCTTCATTCACTCCCAGCTGTGGATTTGCTGTGTTCTCCCTTGGAGCAGCTGTAAGATTGATTTCAACGCCCTGTCTGCTATAAAACCAGATGGAGTGAAAGCTGATACAGATGAACTCGGCTTGCCCAGCTCTCAGCCCTCTCTAGTGTGGGGAGAGACAGGAAACTTGCCATTTGCTTTGAGCCCTATTGCCATGGCTCATCCAGGGAAGCAGGAGGCAACCTGAAAGGCTGAGGGCAGAGTGGAGCGTGGGTATACCCTGTGCACCCCAAAACCTCCTCTGTTGCAAAGTCCATTTTTGCTCAGTTTCCCTAAGACACCAATCCAGGAAACTAAAGAAATGAGCAGAGGGGCTCCTTTTCTTCATTGCACACAGATAATTGCTTCTCAAGGTCTGTCTCAGTACTATTTGCAAGGAAACTTTCACAAGGCACTGCATTCCTTGGCAGAGAGCTCTGTGCAAACCTGGGGCTGAGGAGTTTTATGAGCCCCTTTATTTTTGTGGAGGTGAAATCATAGAATCATAGAATCATAGAATGGTCTGGGTTGGAAGGGACCCCAAGGATCAGAGAGTTCCAACCCATCCTGCCCCATGCTTCACTAAAACAGCCACAGCTTCCCTGGGACACCCTTGTGATGCTGAGGTGGGAAAAACACCCATTGAGAGGATAATGCTTGGGAGTTACCCAAATTCTGATGTTACACCCACCCCTACAGACATAGAGCACCAGCTTCTGCTTCCTACTTTTCTCTTCTCTGTTTCCTTGGTCCAAAAATAGTCTGATGTGTCTGGCCAGAAGCAAAGCACCATTACTGCCATCTTTAGGTCAAATCCCTTTTCCATCCTGGGTTCAGTCTCCGGAGTAAATCACTGTCCCCAAAGATGTGTCCACACTGGCTGCAGGGTCCTGTGCTGTGTTATCATGGGCTGAACCTTCCTCCATCTGTTGTGCATGCAGACAGGGCACAGTCTGGATACAGAAGGACTGGGTGGGATGAGTGATTTAGCAAATAGAATTTAGCAAATAAAGTTGGATCTTACAGTTTTCAGCCTGCAGCATCTTTCTTGTGTGCTCAGCCTTCACCAAGGGAGGGAGCATGGGACAGCAGAAGCAGGGAGGGCAAGTCTCCAGTGGTTACAGGAGGCTCACCTGGGGCATGCACAAAAACAAGTGGGGGGTTTTCTTAGCACAGCCTTTCCTGCAGCAGGCAGAGGGGAAAGTGGTGGAGCTCAGCATTGCAAGGCAAGCAAGTGGCCAGGAACAACTATTCAGAGCCCTCCTTGTGTGTCATTAGTGCTGGCTGTGAGCATCCTGTATCACACCGTGCCAGGGCTCTCCTGTCACCTGGGATTTTCCTGTTAATGTGGCTCCATCACCACAGCAGTGAGATTCAACAGCAGCCAGAACACAGTCAAAGGCAGGGCTTAGCTTCAAAGCACTTGTAATACCTTCCTAGATTAGGCAAGGTGAAAAGCCCTTCACACAGAGTGTCAGGGGCACGAAATGCCCTTTTGTATTAATATTAATCTGTTCACACTGTGGTAGCCATAAGCCACAGCTCTAAAAGTCCTCAATGAGAGACTCTGCAAAGTTTGATTTACTGCTGCTTCAGTTTTTGCCTTTATTTATTCCTGTCATTTGGTCTCTGGGAGTTAAAGCCACTGAGCAGCGCTGCCCCAGCAAATGCAGGACACTGGCCAGGGGATTCAAAGGAGCTGGCAGACTTCTGCGTCACTGGGTCGAGTGGACATGGGGAGGGAGAAGTTTAAATATAGGCTGAATAAAATAGAACAGAGAAAGATGTGTCTCCAATAGGCCAGGAAAAGGCTCGAAGCCTCTCAGCCCTGCAAGATGAGGCTTCACAGCAGGCAGCATCCAGTGCTGCTGTTGCTGGGTAGAAGGATTTTACCTGCCCCTCTGGGGCCTTGTTCTTCCCAGCAGCCGTTCTGTGCACATCCAGAGACTTTATTTCCAGTCCTGAGACCATTCCTCAGTGCCTTATTTTTTTTTTCTGGCCAAGAAGCTGCCTTTTCCATCACCTTTCAGCCCTTCTGCAAATGTGGGGTAACCCTGTAGGTGTGCAGCTCCGATCTGCATCACCCAGTTTCATTTGCAAATCTGCTCTCATCACCTAGAAACCAGAAGATCTTTCAGGTCCCTTCCAACCAAACCATTTTATGAAATCAAACAGTAAAGCATGACACTGACTAAACTTTCAGGCAGGTGTTTCCATACCCACCTTGGTGGGTATGCCTGGTACACCCTGTTGAGTCTTACCTCAGCCAACCATCAGGGCTACGTATCTGATTTACATGACCTTTGCTCATGGGTTGCCTGGTGGAGAGGATGTTTTTTAAAGGATAGTTCCTCCTCTGGGAACACAGTGTGCAATCAGCCTTGTCTTGGCCTGGATCAGGACTTGGATTCCATCATGTTCCTTCAACACGGGCAAGATTCCCACAAAAACATCACTGGTGCTGTGGGAGAGCAAAGCTACACGAGCAGCATAATTAATACCTATAGCAATGGGGTTTCCAACAGGGGTTATCTGCAGTTGCTTTCCATTACTTGCAGCAGGACACTGGTCACATCATACTTAGCCATGAGTGGTGGTAATCATCCTGCCATGCCCTGATTGCAGGGTGGCTCAAGCTGCAAGATGGGAAACACCACAAGCTGGTTTGCTGCTATATTTCTTTTAATTATATATATTTGGTCTTCTTTGGGAGGGAGATGGGGAAGAAAAATCATACAGTCCTCTTGGAAGGTGCATTAATCCAGGTGGACATGAAAGAAAAGGGTTGAGTCCTGGGAAAAAATCATTGAGAAACTCCAAGAGAAGAAAAAGATGGGGGTATTTTTGTGGTCTAGACATTTAATGTAAAACAGAGCTCTGATGTAATCAAATACAGAAAGAACTTGTAGTTCTTGCTAAAAATACCTATCTAGAATATAAATATACATTAGCATGTAGCTGCAAGGCTTATGGAGATATCTGCCACAGTCTTATATTTACAGATAGGGATTTAAATGTTTAATCCAGCACACTGAAAAGGAAGTCACTTCATCTGAAGTAGTTATTAATTATAGAATGAGCTTGGCAGGACTGAAGTGCAGGAGGAGTGATATCATTTTCAATAGCACTCCCAAATTATTTTTCATCTAAAACCTATCATGTGCACTTTTTTCCTTCTTCTAAAAATAGATCCATTTTTCCATATTAAGCCAGGGATGACTCGGAACGGCTGCCTCTGTCATGCACATTCTCTCTTGGATGGCTTCATTGCTCTCCTGCACCACTCTTGCATTCCCAATTCCAGGGGAACATAAATCCCTTTATGTCTCTTTATTTGGTATGGCCCCAGGTCTCAGAACAAGGCAGATCTTCTAAAAATGAGGTGAAAGGAAAGTTTAAGGTGTCTGAAGCAGATCTGTTGAGGGGGTAAGGAGGCAAGAACAACATCATGGTTGGTATCTCAATTTAGCAAAATCATTTAGGGTCACTTGAACTCAAGAGGGATGCTCAGAGTATTGTAAAAGGATTGAGCAGGTGGCCTGTGTGTGAATTAACTGCTTTCCCAGCATGTTTTCCTCCCTGTTCCCTGGGGCTCAAGTCTGCAGTTTCCCATGAAGTTTTAAAAAACAGCTAATCAGTCTGTGCCCTAGCTGAGGCTGGTCTGGATCCTGATCTCTTTTCCCAATGAGTCCCATATTCAGTGCTGACAGAGCTTTAAGTTCCTGAATACCCTTAATAAACCATAATAAACCACAATACCCTTAATAAACCATAGAATCATGGAATGCATTGTGTGGGAGGGGACCTCAAAGATCACCCAGTTCCAACACCCCTGCCATGGGGGTTGGAAATTGTCCCTTGGGATGAACCAACTTAGCACTAGTGTCTCATGGCCATATTACTGAAATCCATGCCTATATACCATGGTAAAGGCAACCAAAAGCCATAGCATATGGAATGCATATGGGCTCCTCACCATAAGGACATTGAGGTCCTGGAGCGAGTGCAGAGAAGGGCAACCAGGCTGGGGAAGGGGCTGGAGGGCAAATGCTGTGAGGAGCAGCTGAGGGAGCTGGGGGTGTTGAGCCTGGAGAAGAGGAGGCTGAGGGGAGACCTTCTCCCCACCTCCCCTGCCCTGCCAGGAGGGTGCAGAGAGGTGGGTGATGGTCTCTTCAGCCAGGGGACAGGAGATGGGACAAGGGGAAATGGCCTCAAGCTGCCCCAGGGCAGAATCAGCTCAGATGGGAGGGAAAAGTTTTCCCTGAAAGAGTTGTGGGACTGTGGAACAGGCTGCCCAGGGAGGGGGCTGAGTCACCATCCCTGGGTGTGTTTAAAAAAAGGGTAGAGGAGGTACTTAGGGATATGGTTTACCTTAGGATGGGAACAGTTGGGACTTGATGATCTTTAAAGGTCTTTTCCAACCTTGTGATACTGTGAAATCTGTGGGTTGGAGTCCCAGAAATCTAACCCAGTCATCTGAACAAAAACACTGCCCCCTTTGCCCAGCAGATCTCTGAATATAAGGTGTGAATATATTTTTCATGGCTTCAGGCCATTCCTCCTCATTGCAACAGCAATTTGATGTGGTCTCAGTCACATTAGAGAAGGCACACCAGCACTGAAGGGTTGTCCAACTCTTGTTTTACTGCACAGCCTTGCCGTGGACTCACCAGGGCTTGAAGCAGTGGAGCTCAGTCCTACCTTCCTGCCAGCTATGATTGGGACTGGCATGAACATCCCTTTGTCTCCTCACAAAAGAAATTGGCTTTGCTCAATAACCTCAAAAGGCTTCCTGGAAAAGGAGCTGGAGTGATGTAAAGATGCTCATGTTGGTGCATTTGCTTCTGCTGTTATCTATAGACTTGTGAGGAGCAGGGTGAGGAGCACCCCAATTCTTGGGAGAAGCTATGCACCTTTTTTGAGCCCTACTGCTATGCACACATCTTCTCTGCTCTGCTAGGTCCCCACACAAGGCACAAACACACAAGGCACAATGCTTCTCCACTTGGCTACATGAAATCCCGGGGGTGGGTGGCACTTTGCCAGTCGAAACTCTTCCCCAGGCAGTGGCAGAATTTCAGAGAGGGACTGTGAGACAGCAATGACAGGAGGTATTTCCAGAGGGATGCACCACCACTCCCAGCAAGAAACACCAACACCCAGTAGGCAGCAGGCTCCAGGTTCCCAGTGGCACCAGAACAAGCTCACCATGCACTGGAGTAGCACAACGGACAAGCCACATTACCCACGTGTTTTGATGCTGCTCTTCATCATGGATCCTCTGAAGCTTTGAAAAGGACTGAGCTGTCCTTCACTCCCAATGAAGGCTGGAGTAGAGTCTCTCCCACCTCAACATCTGCTTTCCTGAGACCCACAGGGACTTCACTCTTGCTGTACAACACATAGAAACCAGAAGCTGTACGTTATCACCTGTGCACACACAAATCCATCAGATGAGCCGTGTCGTTGTAAAGCTGGGCTGTAAAACAGGATTTATTTTTAATCTTTCCTGGCTGCTGCCCATCTCCTGGCTCTGGGGAGAGAAGACGCAGGGGGAGAGGTGTTTTTAGTGTAAAGACAACTGTCACTGTGTTTGGAGATGACACCCAAATCTGGAAAAGAAACAAACACCCAGGAGATAGTGACAGACTCTGACGCACTTACAGCAGAGGAGGAAAGCCATCCTGGTGAGGAGGGTAGAGTTAAGCACAAAGCATCTGATTTCTACCCCAGAAAAGAAGGGATTTAAAACATACTCTCAGCCATCAAACATGGCCAGTTTGGGAATGGGATCTAGTTGATTTTTGCTGTTGGGGAATGCAGCTAGGAGGGTTTGTTGTGGGTTTGGGTTTGTTTCTTAGTTTTCATTCCTGATGTTCTCCAGATCATCAAGTTTTTCTGCAAGCTCACTTTTGCTGTGCCAGCTCTGCAAAGATGTTGGGCTGCTTCATGCATAGGAAGCCCCTTTAGATGCCTTAAGGGCTGCCTCAAGGAGCACAGGCAAAGGGTCTCCTAAGATTGTAAGACACAACCTCTATCCTTACTTCTTATCACTTCTTGCAAAATTAATCTGAAGTATGTACATATTTATGGCTCTGCTGGCAGGAGACTGGCAGGAGGTCAGAAACTGATAAATAAAATATTTATTTCATTTCTTCTCACCCTGAGATGGTATTTCTTTGGGCAGCTGGTCCTGTCTCAGAAGTTTTGTTAGGCTGAATAAGCTCATCCATTCTGATCTGCTCTTGGGAAGAGCATGTCTCCAAGCACAAGGATTTTCATTATTTGGGGCTGTGTCATTTCAAGCCATGGTCACCTTGGGCAATTCAAGCTATGTGCAAGATCCCATGAGCTAGAAAGCCTTCACAAAAAGAACACTTAGAGGATCTGTTGCTACACTGGTCTCCTGGACAGAGGATCTGTTGATTCACTGGCCCTCTGGAGCACAATTGGGTTGGATAAAGGGGTGGAGAAGTGTTTTATTCAGGTGGTCTCTGTGCTAGGATACTAAGCAAGTGTTTTTCATCAAATAAAAGGATGTGGTGAGAGCCAACATAGCTTCATTAAGGGCAAATCATGCCTAACAAATTTGTTGGCATTCTATAATGGGGTTCCAGAACTGGCAAGGGAAGAGTGACAGATGTCATCTACCTGAACCTGTGCAAAGCATTTGACACTGCCCCTCATGATGTGTTTGCCTCTAAATTGGAGACACATGGATTTGACTGGTGGAATGCTGGCTCAGTGGTCATGCTCAAACACTGGTCAGTTGCTCAATGTACACAAATCAAGACCAGTGACAAGCAGCATTCCTCAGGGGTCAGTACTGGGACTGGCACTGTTTAACATCTTTGTTGGAGACATGGACAGTGGGATCGAGTGCACCCTCAGCAAGTTTGCCTACGACACCAAGCTGTGTGGTGAGGTCAACATGCTGGAGGGAAGGGATGCCATCCAGAGGGACCTTGACAGGCTGGAGAGGTGGGCCCATACAAACTGCATGAACTTCAACAAGGCCAAGTGCAAGGTCCTGCACGTGGGTCAGCCCAATCCCAAGCACAACTACAGGCTGGGTGGAGAACTGAGGGCAACCCTGAGGAGAAGGACTTTGGGGTGTTGGTTGATTTCAAGCTCAACCTTAGCTGGTAATGTGCACTTGCAGCTCAGAAAGCTAATAGTATCCTACACTGCATCAAAAACAATGTGAACAGCAGTTTGAGGGAGGTCGTTCTGCCCCTCTGCTCTGCTGTCATAAGGTCTCAGCTGGAGAGCTCTGGGGTCCCCAGTACAAGACAGACATTGAGCTGTTGGAGGAAGCCCAGAGGAGGGTCGTGAAGATGATCAGAGGGCTGGAGCTCCTTTGCTATGGAGATAGGCTGAGAGAGTTGGGCTTGTTCACCCTAGAGAAGAAAAGGCTCCAGGGAAACCTTATAGGAGCCTTCCAGCATCTAAAGGGACTACAGGAAAGATGGAGAGGGACAGTTTATCAGGGAATATAGGGATAGGACAAGGGGTAATGGGTTTAAACTAAAAGAGGGGAGATTTAGATTAGATATTAGGAATAAATTATTCTCTATGAGGGTTGTGAGGCACTGGAACAGGGTGCCCAGGGAAGTTGTGGAAGCCCCATCCCTGGCAGTGTTCAAGGTCAGGTTGGACAAGGCTTTGGGCAACCCGATCAACTGGAGGGTGTCCTTGCCCATGGCAGGGGGGTTGGAACTAGATGTTTGTTGCTGTCACTTTCCAACCCAAACTAGTCTGCGATTCTGTGATTCTATGAAATGCAATAATGAGGATGAGCAGGCGTTCCTGTCACCAAATCAGAGAGGCACATGTGCACACAGCACCTCAGCAGTGTGAGGATGCATGCACACCGCCGAGCTTCAGCTTTTAGGGTTGCTCACCAAAATCCCCTCAAACTCCTTAGAAAGAGGTTGGCAGTCATGCAAGACATTTTTCATATACAACAAAACGTAAATGCTTTCAGTATGCAGCTTCAGCAAGCCATGAGGTCTGCAGGAAAGAAGTACTAAGTGTGTGTAGTCAGGCACTACATTTCTGATCAGGGAGAACCATTGGGTCACACAAGTGTGTCCAATCCCTACAGAAAATGCTGTGTCACAAGATAAATAGCAACAAAGTGTAAGTAGGGATTCAGACATTGATTATTTTTTTTCTTTCTGGAGGCATCTGAAGCCATTCAGCCCCTCTTCTTTATTTTATCCAGGTTTTTTTGATTAGGCTCTCTTCTTTTCTACATTTTTCCCAGCCTCATGGAAGTTTTCATGCAGCTCACCAGTCTGCACAGCCCAACCATCCTCCACCCCATTAGCAGAGAGCTGGGTCCCTCAGCCTGTTGTGTTCAGGGTGGAACAAGGTGGCTTTCTTCAAGCCAAGAAGCCAAAGAGGCCTGAGCTAGGGTGGTCATCTCCCAACCTCTGAACCATGGTGCCAGAGGTGTTTGGGTTAGGAGCTGGGACAGGGGTGTGTTTTGGATAATCCAGGGCACTGGAAGCACGTGCATGTGCAACTCTACCACGTGGGTGGATGGTTGTTCCTGTGTTATTGTTTCTCCCTAGTTGGTCAATAACCTCACTTGTTTACTTTGACATGATCTTGACAGCCCTGGAGGGCAAGGGAGAGTGAAAGGGGTGTATGGTATCCTGTAATCATTCAGAGCTTGAAATAATAAATGACAGCCTGATTGTTTTATTAAGGAGGAGTAGGTGCAACTAGGATGACTGAAGCTTTTAGGAGATGCTTTGTTTGTTGTCAGGCACCAGCTAGCCTTCAAGTGCTACCTACACCCCTCGAGAAGTTTGCAGCTGGTTGTCTCCAAGATCCTCATGCTTTGTTTTTTGGGGGAAGGATTGACATACTCACCTCCTCCCAGCCCCATCACTCAGGTAGAAAGAGCTCATGAAATGTCATTGCCATCTCCTGGCTGCACCCAGTCTCAAGAGACTGACCATACCATGGGTGTTGGTGCCAGCAGGTTGCTGCAGCCCAGCTGGGTCCAGAACAGTGGGATCATCTTTTCCCTGCTCTCATGAGGAGGCACAGGGACAAACATTTTCTGCTCCTCATTTAATAGCATTGCTTCTCTCCTTGAAGCTCAGTATCTGCCCAAATCCTGGGCCAAATCCTGCTGTGATTATAGGTCTGGAAAGACACAGTGAAGTTAGCCACTACCAAAGTAAACAGCTTTTACAGGAAACCAGGTCCACTGCATACCTGAAGCTCTCAAGATGCAGCACTGTTATTTCTAATGTGTTATTTTTCTATTCCTCACGAGGTTTTATTCCACTCTATTTTTGGTACTGAGATGTAGGTTTCCATTATAAATAGCTGCATATTCTAATTCAGCCTGATAACTAGGACAAGGATGTGCTGGGCATCCAGACCTTGATTTTTTTTGGGGGGGAGATGAAGAGTGCAGCACTTCCAGCCAAGCTTCAGGCTTTCTGTGAGATCCTTCCCTCAGGAAAACTAGTACCTTTGCATCTGGAAAGCATCCTGCATTCCCTGGATATAAATCAAATGGGAGTACTAGTAAGGACTCATTGCCAAGCTAACAAATCATAGAAACAAGGCTTTGAAGCTCTACAGCAGCATTCCCTCTGAGGAGCTGAGAGCCTGAATTTAAACACGAGGACTTGAGCATCAAAGCTGGGTGATAAATATTCTTCACATTTTATAGTCAGAGAAGCCGTGCTGGAAGCCTGTGCATCCTTGTATGTCACACTGAACCAAAGCTCTTTGCACAAATAAAAAACAAATGCCCTCTGTGGTTTTTGAACACTTCTAAATGACTAATTACTACAAACAAAAATCAAACATCTTGCAAACATGTCCCAAAGAACAGAAACAGTTCTGTTTACAAGAAATATTGTTCATCTGTGAAGAAGGGAGATGAAGGATGGTTCAGTTCCCCACCCACATCTTACTGTAGCCTGGGGAAGGTCTCTCAACCTGTATAATTTACCGTGGGCTTGGGATCAGGACTTCAGTCTACATGTTTCTCAGGTGCTCGTGCAAAAGCAATGCTACTGCTTGTGTTTCTGCCCTGGGACTGGGAAAGGGGAGGACAAATCCACACTCATGAGGGGAAATAACAGCAGCTGGTGAAGAGATTAGCTGGATTGGACCCCAAACTGTCACTTCTTTGCCCAAGGTGGGTGGAATACAGATCCCAGACCTCCCTTTCAACCTCATCTGTATTGTAATTCCAGATCTGGATCCATACCTGGGGGCAACTCCTTGTTTTCTGCTTTAGCCTCAAAATGCCTTTCACAATACACTGGTTGCTGTCATTTACCACTGGATATCTTTCCACATGTCAGCAACCGTCTTAATTCTCCTTCTTGACGTGGCCAGGCTGGAGAGCTGGGCAGGGAGAAACCAGATGAGGTTCAACAAAAGCAAGTGGAGAGTCTGGCACCTGGGAAGGAATAACTGCTGGAATCAGGACAGGCTGGGGGTGACCTGCTGGAGAGGAGCTCTGTGGAGAAGGACCTGGGGGTCCTGGTGGGTGACAGGGTGGCCATGAGCCAGCAGTGTGCCCTGGGGGCTGAGAGAGACAATGGGATCCTGGGGGGCATCAGGAGGAGTGTGGGCATCAGGTCAAAGGAGGGGATCCTCCCCCTCTGCTCTGCCCTGGTCAGGCCCCACCTGGAGTATTGTGTCCAGTTCTGGGCTCCCTGATATAAAAAGGACAGGGATCTCCTGGAGAGAGTCCAAAGAAGGGCTACAAAGGTGATTAGGAGCCTGGAGCATCTCCCCTATGAGGAGAGGCTGAATAAGCTGGGGCTGTTCAGTCTTGAGAAGAGAAGACTAAGGGGGGATCTAATTAATATCTATAAGTATCTTAAGCATGGTATGCAGGGGGAATTGGCCAGCCCCTTTTCAGTGGTCTGTGAAGACAGGACAAGGGGCAATGGCTGTAAGTTGGAGCATAGGAAGTTCTGCACCAACATGTGGAAGAACTTTTTCCCAGTGAAGGTGAGGGAGCCCTGGGACAGGCTGCCCAGGGCAGGGGTGTGGAGTCTCCTTCTCTGGAGATATTCCAGCCCCATCTGGACACTGACCTGTGTGACCTGTCCTAGGGACCCTGCTCTGGCAGGGGGGTTGGACCCCATGATCTCTGGAGGTCCCTTCCAACCCCTACGACTCTGTTATTCTGTGATTCTGTGATTCTTCAGAGGACTGCAGGGCAGTGGCTACACTGTACCCAAGTCCTTCACAGTCTGTTTGCAAGGGGGAAGGTGAAGTTGCCATAGGGAGCAGGGATTTGCAAGCACATAACCCTTGACTGATGGCACAGCCTTCCCCTTAAGGGCGTGAGTCATATTTACATAGGCATTAAGTGAAAGATAATCTTCTCATTATGTAACCGTGGGTATTCTTCTCTGATTGAAATAAGTCATCTAGATTTGTCTTAAAAATAAGTTTTCAAAAGAGCTTCCTGGATTTTACAGGTATGTGTAACTGCTTCCCTGTCTATCCACATGTGCAAGTCTGCTTGCAAACCCTGACACTCACTCTTGGGTACAGCTACCCAGGTTTTGGGCTTGGGGTTTTATTTCTTCCAGGAGGGTAATGTAAAGCTGAATTGCTGAAGCTGGCTCTTTCCAGGCTTGATGAGAAAGGTGCATAGAGAAACACAGCAAATGAGAAGAGCTGTAAATAATAAATAAGCAGTAAATGAGATGACGTCCTGCTGTGCAACTCTGTGGACAGAGGGGAATTAAGAGTGATGTTTTTTTCCAGAGGGGACAGCACAAGAATGCCTTGGACTTCAGATTGCAACTCAGGTTGTCAGCAGCAGCTAAGTGCATGTTTATGCAGGGCTGTGAAAGGGAACCTCTGTGCCTCCACCTACCAGACATTACTGACTGGCTCTGCAATTTCAGCAGGAGGTCACAGATGCCTTGGCCTCCTGAAATGCTTTCTCTGAGGAAGAATCAGCAAGCACAATAGATTCGTACTACCCTGGGAGGATTGGATGCACGACACAGGTCCAGGCTTCTCCAGCCCTTCAGAGGCAGCTGTACAAGGTCTCAAACCTGGTGTTTTCTGCCTGTTCCCTGCCAGTCTCATTGCCTGTGCTTTATCATGCAGTCACAAAGCTGGATTTCACCTGGAGCATTTCCAAGCAGAGCATTCACCTGCCCAGCCAACACATTCCTTTTCCTGTGTCGCTGGGGAAAAGGAAAAAACATGATATATTCAGAGAAATATGTTGCAGGCAGCTGAGCTCTGCGTACAGTGGTGTTGTGTTTATTGAGAGTCCTGGCTGATACCTGTTCTTCCCTGGGGAAACCTGTCTTCAGACAGCTCCAAGGCCCAGGGGAAGGGCTCTAGGGCTGGTAGCAGAAGCAATGAGCTACAGCCAGATTGATCTACAAAAATTCATCGCTGAGCTGAGCGAGGAAGAGAATGCAGATCACTTTGGGAGACATCCACATTAATAAAATATTAGGCAGAAATTCATCCCAGTCACATACAAATATGAGGGAAGGGTGGGATGGATATCTGCTGCATTGCTGATCTCTCCTCACTGACTAAGAAAAGTCCTGGTTTCCTTAGCCAGATTTTGGACACATCAAGTTATCCATCTCTACCTGAAGTTCTCCTTGCCTTGCATCTATGACATGAATCACTGCCCCTCCTAACATTTCCTGGGACATTCTACATACTTATTCTGTTGTTTTGGGGTTTTTTTTTTCATTTTAAGAATAAAGAACACACTTTAAAATTCTGCCATTGCTATAAAAGGTGGGCAAAGAAACTCCATGGAGTGTTTACACAGAGATCAGAGATGAGCTATGCTAAGCAGGTCTTTGTTTTTTCTGTTGTTTGGGGGGGGGTTTGAGCATAAACCTCAAACATCCCCCAGGAATGAAGGGGATATGGAGGAGATCTGGATGAGGAGAGAATTATATTTTACCTAAAATCAACAAAAACAGACTTTCTGTGACTGTTGGGAGGAAATACTTACACAGAGATATCATTTCCAGGAGTAGCCTAGGTGCAGACAGCTTTTACACCAGGTTGGTGGGAACAGAGTTGTGTACTAATGTTGCATGACATACTATTTGCTCCTTGCAAGAGAGATTCAGGTTTGTGTTTAACCAGAAAGCACTGCCCTGTTTAGAGCTCTGTTTTGGTCTGGGGTACAACTACAAAACCCAGTGCCTCACCCACACAGATTTTTCTGCTTTTCAGAATATATCTCACCCAGGAGCTGTGATCCCTACCATAATAGCTGAAATGCAGGAAACATGCTGACAAACTGGCCAGAGATCAAAGGAGGTGAAGCATCCGTGGCCAATAAAGGGAGGGGAAGATTAGCCTCCTCCACATGTGGCTTGTCAAAGCGATGACAGCGATGCGGACGCACGAGCTAAAGGTCACGGAGCACGAGCACTGAGAGGTGTCTGCAGTCAGCTGTGTCTAACGCTTTTTAGCTGGTGGGGATCTCAAAACATTCTCCTTGGTGCATCATAAAAGGGAGGGCTTAAAGCATGTGGCTGTTAGGAGGAATTCTCACTGCTTACCTTTAATGAAGTCACAGGACCGTTGTGGTGTTGGGACTGTCTGATTTCCTCCCAGCACATTTAGTGCTCTGAACACAGCTGGAGAAAGTCACAATTTACTTTTTTTCCCAGTGTATGATCCTTCTTCCCCTCTACTTCACTCTCATGAGACCCGACCTGGAGTATTGTGTCCAGTTCTGGAGTCTGCAACACAAGAAGTACATGGAACTGTTGGAACATGTCCAGAGGAGGATCATGAAGATGATTAGAGGGCTGGAGTACCCCTCCTATGAAGCCAGGCTGAGAGAGTTTGGTTTGTTCAGCTTGTAGAAGAGAAGGCTCTGGAAGGGACCTTACAGTGATCTTCCAATACCTGAAAGGTGCCTGTAAGAAAGCTGGGGAAGAACTGTTCATGAGGGCATGTAGGAATAGGGTGAGGGGTGATGGTTGAAACTAGAAAAGGGGAGATTTAAGTTGGATATTAGGAAAAAAATCTTCAATATGAGGGTGGTAGGTCAGTGGCACGTGTTACCCAAGGAGGTGGTGGATGCCCCCTCCCTGGAGATATTGAAGACCAGGTTGGATGGGCTCTTGAGCAGCCTGGTCTAGTGAAAGGTGTCCCTGCCCATGGCAGGGGAGTGGAACTAGATAATCTTTAAGATCTCTGGAGATATTCCAGCCCCATCTCGATGTCTCCCTGTGTGACCTGTCCTAGGGACCCTGCTTTGGCAGGGGGGTTGGATCCGATGATCTCTCAATGTCCCTTCCAACCCCTGTGATTCTCTGATTCTCTGATTCTGTGCTCCCTTCCAGCCCAAACCATTCTGTGATTCTATGATCCTATGATTCTGTCTTCTTGTGATGCCAGGCTTGGTACAGACATGAACAGACCCCAAAGACAGGGTCCATCTCACAAAACCTTGGACATTTTTAACATGGAAGATCCCACCAGAACTAGTCATTGAAGCTTCCTGAACAGCTGCTACTAAGAAATGGCCATTTCCAGCCTAGTCCATCCTAGAGTAGATGCTAACAACACATCAAATTAACTATGCCCTGGAAAATTAATGGTGATTCTCTGTGTTTCCACTAATTCTTAAGGGACCCACTAAAATGGCTCAAGTGTAGATGTTTACTAAATAATTCCACCCCACTCTCAGTTACGCTACTCTCTACAAAAAATATTTCCCCTTGGAGAGAATCCATCCAAGCTCTTGGTAAGAGAAGAGTCCTATGTTACTGGATATCCTTTCCTCATAGTAGCACTTGCACTGCTCATCCTTGAACTCATAGTATGAGCGTTTTCAACCAATAATATGGCACAAAAGAAACAAGGAGCAAAGTGCTGCTCATTACTCCTCTCCCTCATGTTCTACCACAAGAATCTCCAGTGGTCCAGAGCACAGGTGACATAACCTTCTTAGCCTTGTGGTGTTATATTCTGTTGAAAGCACAGGAATAATCAACAGGGGTTCTTTTGTCTTCCTAGAAGCTCTTCAGATGTCTCCCACAACACTCCAGTCATTTTCAAAATCACTGCTCCCCAGAACAACACGTCCCCTGACCATGAATTTCTCAGATACCACAAAGATATCTTCAGTGTCAGGAGCTGGACCCATCTGCTGTGGAGGTATTGACGTGCTTCACAGCCAAATAAGCAGCCCTTGAGGTAAGTCCTACTTAATCATCTGTACATCTAACCATCTCTCCATACCCAGCCATATTTTTGTTGTGCTCAAAATCTTGTCATGGGCAAAAAGGAAACACATCTTATATATAAAGCCAATAATTTATTATCACTGTGTATGAAATCTTGATGCTCTGATCATCAATTATGATTAATGAAGATCAAATTATTACAGACATAAAAAGAAAAAGGAAACAATTTTTACTACAGAAAAAGTTTCATTAAGTATACAGTTAAGAGCTTATACATTTTTACTGATTTCTACCTGTTTTCCTGGTGTTATGCTCACTCTTCCACTAATGTTGCTGCCTCCCACCTTACAGGGAGTTCCAGTGAGTCATCTGCATTCTGAGTCCTCCATTGAGAGGCGTATGATGGTGAAAACAGATTCTTCCTCCTCAACTAAGCATCTACTGGGAGTCATTTTGATTATGTTTGCTAAATTACTTTCATGGTTTGCTCTTTTCTCCTTGGTCAGAAGGTACAGGTCCACTTCCCATAGGATTTTACCTTGTGTGATGTATCTTACATTGGTTTGATATTTGTTCTTTGTTCTCTATACTATTCCTAAAGATGGTTTTGTCCACCTGTAGGTCTGCATTTCTTTGTTGGGGAGTTGTTTATAGCTGAGGGGGTCTCCAATGCCAGGCTGATGCCCCCTCACCACACCACATCAACACTTCTCTGTGCCTTGTCCTACACCTCCATCTCTTGAAGTCTTTATTTCCATACCAGGTCTGCATTTCTTTAAGTCAGAGTTGTAAATGTCTCACTGTACATACAACAATTCCATGTTAGGGCCATCTATGTAAACTTAGAGTTGCACAACGCAAAGATAAACACCAGTAAAGCAAATTAAGCACAGCCACTTAGGAAAATTGCTGAGCAAAGTGAAAAGAAAGCTGAAGGCAGGTCAAGACAAGTTCAAGCAAAGCAAGCCCAACAGGACTGAGGACTTGCAATCTCAGTAAAACAAAAAAGAGTGTGGCCCTTCACAAGCAATGTTAGCATTGTGTTTACTGGGCTGCAGAGATGTATCACCTCTTGCAGTTGGGAGCCAATGTTTTTGATTCTGTGCACTGTTCTGGTGACATGACTCAAGCTCCACCAGCCAGATACACTATGCTCATCTACCTAAGCCCAGCAGTGGCTTGGTTTCAAGCATTTCCAGTATCTCTACCCATGACTGATTCTCTCAGTGCCCATGACTGCAGGGCTATTTTTAGTGTTGTTCTCTAAGATGACAATATAACTCAATAATCTGGCTCCTGATGTATTTGTTTTCAAATGCTCTCTGACATGATAATTCTGTGATGTCCTGGGCCAGGACTGCACTGCTTATCAACTAACACAGGGTGAGGACAGAGGAGTCTAAGCCCACTAACTCACACTGCTGTGCAGTGAAATTCTGTGAATGCTGTATTTCTTTCTGAGTTTTGCAGGTATGTAATTAATGATGGCTTCATGTGCAGAAGTGCTGACATATAGACACTTCTGTACAGAGAATAGGAAATGTGTAATATTTTTTCTATACCTAACAAATGAATGAGTACACAGGTATTTTGACTGTATCCTAATAAATCCTCCATCTAGGAGGATTGCCAAATAAATGGGGGTCTCTTTGGCTTTGTTTGGAGAGAGAAGATAAAATAGGGCTTGTCACAAGTACCTATGGATAGAGATGAGGAAATGCTTATGCACATATCACAGAATCACAGAGTCGTAAGGGTTGGAAGGGAGCTCCAGAGACCATTGAGTCTAACCTCCCTGCCAAAGCAGGGTCCCCAGGACAGGTCACACAGGGAGACATCCAGATGGGGCTGGAATATCTCCAGAGAAGGAGACTCCACACCCCTCTGGGCAGCCTGTCCCAGGGCTCCCTCACCCTCACTGGGAAAAAGTTCTTCCCCATATTGGTGCAGAACTCCCTGTGCTCCAACTTGAGCCCATCACCCCTTGTCCTGTCCCCACAGACACTGAGAAGAGGCTGCCCATGTCCCCCTGTGTCCCACACTTAAGATATTGATAACCATTGATCAGATCCCCTCTCAGGCTTCTCTTCTCAAGGCTGAACAGCCCCAGCTCACTCAGCCTTTCCTCACAGGGGAGATGCTCCAGCCCTTTAATCATCTCCGTGTCCCTCCTCTGGACTCTCTCCAGGAGATCCCTGGCTTTTCTATCCCAGGGAGCCCAGAACTGGATACAATACTCCAGGTGGGGGCCTGAACTCCAGCCTGGCCTCCAGCTTTGCTTTCAGGGAAACTTTAGTTTCTTATAGAAGTTACCAGCTATAGTACAGTGCCCAGGGCTTCTGGATGGAACAAACATCATTCAGCAATTCAATGAAGAGTGGAGAGGTGGCCATAACAGAACCCTGTGGCCATGAAGTGTTTTGTCACCTTTGCATTTTACCAGTGCATGACAACTTGGCAATAGCACAGCAAGAACATGATGGGCCCACTTCATATCTTGGGACTGGTGAGAAGGTCTGACACCCTTCTTTCTCTGTGGGATTCATTCAAGACTTCTAATGATGTTGTCTCTATTGCACTCTGTAGAGTACAGATGGGTTTAGGTTCTCATGGGTTTGTGAGTGATACCTAGATTTAGGCAAGGGATCTTTGGTTTGGAAAAGAGCTACCAGAGAGGAAGGACATAGGGCTGTATAACATAAATGATGTAGAAAAGGAAGAAAGGGAGATGTCTCACTACTGCCCAGCTGTGAGAACAATGGGTTTGAATGAAACTATAAGTCAAAGGGTTTGAAAGAAGAACAAGCTACTTTTATTGTAATGGTGGCAATAATGCTCCTGTGGAGGTTGAGTATGTGAATAAATTTAATGTGGAATAAGACATATTAGTGGTGGTTGGCTGTTGGTGACCATTCACAGTGGTCCTGATACAGACCCATGGCCAGCAAAACCTGAGACTACTGACTGCCAGAACTGGCAGGTTAAAAAGGGACAACCTTCATGTACCAGCTTTGTGCAGCAGAAAGCCACAACCATATCACACACTTCTCAGGGCTGAGCTCTGGCTATGGTTCATAGGTAGAGGAGACACTGCAAAGCACACACTGCCAGCTAATATAAGCCTGCAGCTCTTTTCCAAACTCATCCCATAGCCAGGGATGTGGTTCATATAGCCAACTCCACTCCAGTGTGGAACCCTGACCACTTACACACTGTTGTTCCTGCAAAGGAATTATATTTGAGCAACCTGAAAGTGTTGTGTGAATCCAGAATTATGGTTTGTTATAAATTCAATCTCATTTTGTGCAGGCCAGGTGAAAAATCCCTGCAGAAACACCTGCCAGTCTTTGCAGAATGCCTGGAAAACCTGGTGTTTCTGCTCTGGTGATTTTAGTGTGCATATCACAGGATTATGAGGAAACTCAGGTTGGAAGGGGGACTCAAGCTCCTGATCAAAGGTCTCAACTGTGAAGCCAGCCCAGGCTCCTGAGGACTTCATCCAGCTGAATCATGAACTCTTCCAAGGATGGAAATTCTAGTTTCTTTCTTGGAAATGTTCTTGTATGCATACCTTACACAGGAGACTTCAAATCACATCTTTATTGAGGATTTCAAATATCACAACCAAAGTGATAACTAGAGGAGGACATCACCTGCTGGTAGATGTTCATAAGGGGATTATAGGAAAATGCAGACTCAGAGCAGGATGGACAACATAAAAATGTAAGAGCCCTTGCCAACATAAAAAGAATTGTAGATGATGCTCCAGAGGACTGAAGCAAGGGGGACAGTCATTTCACTGAATTCCAACTGCAGGCCAGAACTGTTACACAACTCACCCAGTCTTACCAGTAAAGATAGTTTTGTACGACTCAAGCTGGTGGAAGAAATGTTGATGGAAGTCCACTGACAGTGGGGGATAATGGGAAGTGCCTTGCACATCTGCTGCAAGACTCACCACAAAACTTGAGGTAACTGAAGGTGGAAATTAGGTTTGGAAGTAAAATAAAAAATAATAAATAATAATAAAATAATAATAAAAAATAAACCAAAATAATAAAATACTTTATCAGAGGACAGGTCCACTATAAATAACTTCAGCCATCACTGCAGCTTTAACATAACATTTTTATTCTGCTTGAAAGGTTATGGAAAACAAGAGATTTTAGCCTCCTTGGATCAGATCACTGGCATAAGGAAGTATGGTCTCCTGCACCATATTTTGGACAAAGAAGTGTCTCCTTAATTTCTTGTACAAAAAGGAGATCTAGACAGCACAACGAGCCAGCACAAGACCATGGGATGGAGAGGACCTGCCATGTAACTGAATTTCATCTGAGAAATCTCACCAGTTTGGCTTTTCTGTTGACTAACACCTGGGTCAAGAATGCTCTAAGGAGGTATGGAAGGGTCTTGGCACAACGTTTTTTGCTTTAAATATACTTCATACAGCAGATTATTTTTAGTTAAAAAAACCAACCCAACCAGCAAAGCAAAGAAACTCCATAGTTAGTTCTGTGGGAGTCATTGAAGAGTCAATTCAGACATCTGACTTGCTGAGTTTTGCTTCTCTCTTGGTTGTGGGAAAAGGGCAGGCACTAAAAAAGCAATTTCTGGGAGCTGTTGAGGGTTGTCTATGAAGCATCCAAACAGAAAGGTGGACTGGCAAGGGATGATTATTCTCTTATTCATGGGTTCTTCCACATGAAAGACCTTCCATCAGCTCCTCATAGTCTAGTCCAGAAGAGGGAACAAAGAGAACTTGCTAGGATCCCAAATGGCAAAATGCTGCTCCTCGAACTAGCTGCATTATCAGTGTTGCACAGGTCAGAGTAACAGCAGGAGACAGGGCGTGTCATTCCAATCCCATCCACATCAGATGGTATGCAGACTGAAGAGCACATCTTGGTGACAGTGGAGACTCCCATGAAGGGATAAACTATAACAAAGCAGGGAAGAAGAGTTAGGAATGAGAGGAGTGGAGGAGAACTCTCCCTGTCCCTGGTTAAATAGTAGCTACCTTCACAACCAAAGGCTTAGCTGCAGTTCAAACACAGTTGGACTGCTTCCTCCCAGGAACATAGGAAACAGCTCCTGCTGAGTGGCTGGGAGCTGGACAGCACTGTATCCTCCCTGTCCTGTCTGGATCAGCTTTACTGTGAAGAAGGTTCATTAGGCACATGTTATGCCTCTGCTTTGACTCTCTATCACAGAACCACAAGGTTGGAAAAGACCTTTGAGATCATCAAGTCCAACCTTACCTGTCCTCTACTAAACCATATCCCTAAGCATGTTGTCTACCTGTCTTTTAAATACATCCAGGGTTGGTGACTCAACCCCCTCCCTGGGCAGCCTGTCCCAATGTCCAATAACCCTTTCAGTAAATAATTTTTTCCTAATGTCTGATTTGACCCTGCCCTGGCACAGCTTGAGTCCATTCCCCCTCATCCTATCACTTGTCACTTGGGAGAAGACACCAACATCTGTTAAACACACCCAGGGGTGGGGACTCAACCCCCTCCCTGGGCAGCCTGTTCCAGGCCCTGACCCTGTCTCAGGCCTTGACCCTGTTCCAGGCCCCTATTCCAGGCCCTGACCCTGCTCCAGGCCCCTGTTCCACAGCCCCACAACTCTTTCAGGGAAGAACTTTTCCCTCCCAGCTGAGCTGACCCTGCCCTGGGGCAGCTTGAGCCCACTGCCCCTTGTCCCATCTCCTGGCCCCTGACTGAAGAGACCATCGCCCACCTCTCTGCACCCTCCTGGCAGGGCAGGGGAGGTGGGGAGAAGGTCTCCCCTCAGCCTCCTCTTCTCCAGGCTCAACACCCCCAGCTCCCTCAGCTGCTTCTCACAGGATTTGCCCTCCAGCCCCTTCCCCAGCCTGGTTGCCCTTCTCTGCACTCGCTCCAGGACCTCAATGTCCTTCTGATGCTGAGGAGCCCAGAACTGGACCCAGCACTCCAGCTGCATCCTCCCCAGTGCCCAGTCCAGGGGCAGATGAATGTAAATGTTTGTAGGAGTTTCCTCATTATAAGATACTCCTAGTAGGACCTGCATGACCATGGAGAGACCGGCCCATGCAAGAGCAGGTTTGCTGGGGGACTCGTGGCTCTGTGGGGGACAAGGCTGGAGCAGTCTGGGCCTGAAGGTCGGCACCCCATGGAAGGGAGTCACACTGAGGCAGTTGGTAAGGAGCTGAAGCCCCATGGGCAAGGACTCAAGTTGAAGAAGTTCGTGAAGGACTGTCCCCCATGGGTGCAGCAGGGGAAAAGTGTGAGGAATGCCCCTCCCAGCTAAGAAGGGAAACAACCCATGGGGAACTGACTGAACCCCCCATTCCCTGCCCCTCCCTGTGCCACAGTGGGGGAGAAGAAGGGACCGAAATCCTGACTAAAGTGAAGTCTGCTCAGAAGGGAGGGGTGGGGGGAGTTGCTTTAAGATGTGGTTGCACTTCTTCTTATCCAACTCTGGTTTCACTGTATGTGTAGTGTAGTGTAACACATTAAATAGTTTCTTTTCTTTAGTTGTTGAGTTTGTTTTGCCCATGACACTGATTGCAGAATGATCTCTCCCTGTCCTTAGCTTGACTTCTAAGCCTCTCAGTATATATTTTCTCCCCTGTTCAGGTAAAAAGGGAAGTGATAGAGCACTTTGGTGGGCATCTGGCCTCCAGCCAGGGTCAAACCACCACAGGAGCCCAAAACTCAACACAGTATTCAAGGGGCAGCCTCACCTATGCTGAGTACAGGTGGCACAATCACTTCCCTGGACCTGCTGGCCACACTGTTTCTGGTACAAGCCAAGATGTCATTAGCTTTCTTGGCCACCTGGGCACACTGTTGACTCATATTCAGTTGGCAGTCAACCAACACCCCCAGGTCCTTCTCTGCCAGGCAGCTTTCTAACCACTATCTCCTGCCTCCCCCATGTGTGACCACAGCCTTCCTAGCAGGACCATACCAAACAGAGAGCCTTCATTTTTACAGTGCATTTCTTTATTTAAACTGCTCATGACCTGTAGAGTCACCAGTCAGACTCACAACCCCTTCCTAAGAGCTCCAGAGAACTCAAGGGCATTTCTATTTTGACTCCAAATGACCAGAGGTTGGTATTCCCACCTTATCGAGCTTGGCTCATCTCTACTGGCTTCTCTACTCCACCCAGCTTTCATAAACACTTCTCAAGTCAGGAGAGCACTCTTCAGCACACACCCATCGCTCAAGTCACGCAAGTGGTCTGAAGAGTCAGAACATTTTAGCTCCACATCTCAAGCTGAAGTCAACATGGGTTTTTTTTCTAACCCTGCTCGACACTGAGCATTAACTATGAGTTATTGAGTAAGTATTCACTCAAAGACTGCTTTCTGCAACAACAGAAGGCTGCTCTCTGCTCTGTGGGAGCTTTCTTCCAGGCTTAAATATGTAAGTGAGAAAGGTACTGCTCCCCAGAGTGGTAGCCTTCACTCTAGGAACACTGTCTAGTGTTAAAAATACAGATAAATAAATAGATAAATAAACAAATGTCCTTACCTTCCTCCAGGGAATACATAGTGGTCTTGCACATGGTTTCATTTGTCGTGCAGTTTTGGACTGACAGGCACTTATCAACAGCTGTAGGTGAGTGACATGTGTAGCACTGCAAGGTTTGGGCTGCAAGGAGGAAAAAACATGAGGTTGGGTTTAGTGTGGATCACCACATTCTGTCCATGGCCCTTCAGGCACCCCTGGGGAGTGTATCTCTCCAAATTATTCACAAGGATGATTAGAGGGCTGGAGCACCTGCCCTACAAAGAGAGGCTGAGGGAACTGGGTTTGTTCAGCTTGGAGAAGAGAAGGCTGTGGGGGGACCTCATTGCAGCCTTCCAGTACCTGAAGGGAGCTTATAGGCAGGAGGGGATTCGACTTTTTAAAAGAGCAGATAATGGCAGGACAAGGGGGAATGGACTAAAGCTAAAGGAGGGAAGGTTTAGATGAGATATTAGGGGGAAGTTTTTTACAGAAAGAGTGGTGAGGGGCTGGAACAGGCTGCCCAGAGAGGTGGTGGATGCCCCATCCCTGGAGGTGTTGAAGGCCAGGTTGGATGGGGCCCTGGGCAACCTTGTGTAGCTCCAGGGCTGGAGGTTGGTGTCCCTGCCTGTGGCAGGGGGGTTGGAGCCCTATGATCCTTGGGGTCCCTTCCAACCCAGACCATTCTATGATTCTATTATTCTATGATTCATACTGAGAACAGGAGAGGAATAGTAAAAAGTGTTTCTACCAATGAGAATTAAAATAAACAGTAGTCTGGTGGTCGAAGTAGAGCTTCAGATCTGAGTTCAGACTACCTATAACAAGTCAAACAAGAGAGTCACACACACAGAAGACCCCACAATACCAGAAAGTCCTATCAACGCCAGGGTGCTGAATGCTTGGGGCACAAAGACAGTCCTGCCATTCTGGCTTTGTTATTGGGAGTTTGGTAATTTGGGGTTTTTTTTGCAGATAGATCTTAAGTCATTCACAAACAATATAAAAGTAATCACAGAATTACAAGGTTGGAAAAGACCTTTAAGAGCATCGAGTCTAACTCTTCCCATGCTATGCTAAACCATATCCCTAAGTACCTCATCTACCCTTTTTTTAAACATATCCAGGGATGGTGACTCAGCCCCCTCCCTGGGCAGCCTGTTCCACAGCCCCACAACTCTTTCAGGGAAGAAGAGACCCTGCAATTATCTTGCTTTAACTCAAAAGCCCCTTGAGAGCAGCCCTGCTGAGAAGGACCTGGGTGTCATGCTGGATTAGAAACTTCCCCTGAGCCAGCAGTGGCTCTTGCAGCTTGCAAGGCCAATGGGATCCTGGGCTCCATCAGAAGAGGGGTGGCAGCAGGGACAGGGAGGGGATTGTCCCTCTCTGCTCTGCCCTTGTGAAGCCCCATCTGGAGTCCTGTGTCCAGAGCTGGGGCCACAATACAAGAAAGATGGGGAACTGTTGGAGAGGGGTCAGAGGAGCCATGAAGATGATCAGAGGGCTGGAGCAGCTCCCCTATGGAGAGAGGCTGAGGGAGCTGGGCTGGTTCAGCCTGGAGAAGAGAAGGCTGTGGGGGGACCTCATTGCAGCCTTCCAGTCCCTGAAGGGAGCAGAGGAACAGGAGGGGGATCAGCTTGTTCAAAGGGTAGATAATGACAGGACAAGGGGGATGGAGTGAAGCTGAAGGAAGGGTTAAATTGGATATTAGGTAAAAGTTTTTTACAGAGAGAGTTGTGAGGGACTGGAACAGGCTGCCCAGAGAGGTGGTGGGTGCCCCATCCCTGGAGGTGTCCAAGGCCAGGTTGGCTGGGGCCCTGGGCAACCTTGTGTAGCTCCAGGCCTGGAGGTTGGTGTCCCTGCCTGTGTCAGGGGGGTTGGAGCTCTGTGATCCTTGGGGTCCCTTCCAACCCAGACCATTCTATGATTCTATAATTCTGTGATTATCATTTTGCTTTGTTCATTGTGAGCTGATGCTTTGTTTGCACCAATTCTATGCATGACAGTTGTCAAATAACTCTTCAGGGAGAAAACTTCATCATGAGTCTCAGATTTCATGACACTCATCACTGGATGAGTCAAAGCCAAAGGATTTGTGTTCCTCTTTGAGAAAAGAAAACAAAAGGAAACAAATCAAAAAAACAAAACACAACAAAAAAAATCAAACAAAAAGAAAAAACCCAAAGAAAAGATAACCCCAATGCAACATCAAAGTATGATTGTCCCCAATATTCAGGCTAACAAGTTCAGCCTTATTCAGACTAAGAAATTCAAACACAAAAGCTATAGCTGTGGAATTACTGAGTGATCAAACCATTTAGGTCCTAAGGAACCTCATAGTTCCTTATCAAGTTCCAACCCCCCTGCCATGGGCAGGAACACCCTCCACGAGCCCAGGTTGCCCAAAGCCCCACCCAACTTGTCCTTGAATATTGCCAGTACTGGAAAGACATGGAGCTGCTGGAGAAATTCAGAGGAGCCATAAAGATGATCCAAGGGCTGGAGCACCTCTGCTATGAAGACAGGTTGAGAGAGTTGGGCTTGTTCAGCCTGGAGAAGAGAAGGCTTCAGGGAAGCCTTATAGCAGCCTCCCAGTACCTAAAGGGGCTATGGAAAGCTGAAGAGAGACATGGAGTGATAGGACATTGGATGATGGCCTTAAACTGAAGGAGGGGAGATTTAGATTACATATTAGGAAGAAATTCTTCCCAGTGAGGTTGATGAGGCACTGGCATGGAGGAGCTGTAGATGCCCCTGGATCCCTGGCAGTGTTCAAAGCCAGGTTGGATGGGGCTTTGGGCAACGTGATCTAGTGGAGGGTGTCCCTGCCCAGGTGGGTCAGAACTAGATGAGTTTTATGGTCTTTTCCAACCCAAACCAGTCTGTGATTCTATTATTTTATAAGATAACTGTAGTGGTCCCTGTTTGGTTTAAGTGCCTGTGAATTTACACATAGACAAGCAGAAAAATAGTGGCTTAAAAATCCAAAAAAGGAATAGATGCATCCTTTAAATAAGATTACTTTTTAAAAATTATTATTATTATTATTTTATAAAATGATAACATATTTCAGGGTAGTCATAGCATATTCTTTTTGGAGAGCTGAAAGCAAAAGAGGAGATAAAGAAGCAGAAAAGCTTGGAATTCCTTAGAATAGATTTTGCTAGCTTTACTTTGATATTGGCAGGTCTTCCATCCTTCAACCTTGACTGTCTTTCTAGGAAATGCCAAAATTACACAAATATTACTCATATCCAGAAGAAAATTGGAGGAACTACAGACACAACATGGGGTTTTTCTTCCATCTCTGTGTAGAAGAAATTTCTGCTTGCCCAATCTACTATGAAGTTTCCAAATTTTGACAATGTTTGCCCACCAAATGGAAGCATCCATCACAGAATCATCAGGGTTGGACAGGACCTCTAGAGATCATCTAGTCCAACCTCCCTGCCAAGCAGGTTCTCTTAGGGCCTGTCACACAGGTATCCATTGGAATGGGACAAGGAAGTGGGGAAGGACCAGAAGGGAAAGATGTGGCACACTGGGTCATAGCAGAGTCTTCTGCTCACTGGTTGTCCAACTCTTAACAAAGTCTCATTAAGCAGAATGGCAAAACTCACCTGGTTAGTCAATCCTAAACTGAATTTGTACCCAACTCCATTGTTTTCCTCCTCTATTCTGCAAATCCTTAAGGAGATCTGACCACAGAGTCCCCTCTTCTTTCCAAGCCATCCTCTATGACTGAACCTGCTGCCAAGCAGACACAAATCCCCAGAATGAACTGGGTATAAAAGATGAAAGGAAATACCTTCTGCTTTGGAAACCTGTGGTAACTGATCTCTACAGCTGTGGTGAGTACATCATCCCACTGATCTTGACAACCACCCCAAGGATTTGAACTACTAGTGACCAGATCCAGGATATGGGGCTTAGAGATAACAGTGCATTACACACAAGAGAGGCCTGCTGTTTCAGCTCTGAGCCTGCTGTTTGCTGCTCAAAAATCCTCCAAAACCTCCTTCTTCTTCCACCCACTTGCCCCTCTCTTGCTGAATCCACTGTGCAGATGCAAAGATGGAGGAAGGAAAACATCCTTACTTAAGGAAGAAATAAATACAAAGGAAAAAACCCTAACATAGCTCCACAACCCTGTCAGGCAGAGACAAGATCAGACCCTGATCTGGGTGATAACATCCCAATTATCAGTCACAGTTCCTGCACTTACTCTGCTTTGAACTTATCTTGGCCACTCAGCCTGACATGGACTCTGAGCTTGATCAGTATAAAATAAGATTCTGTGCAAGTTATTCTGGCTGTAGTGAGAGATGAGGGGTCTATGCCAAGGTCTCCTTTCCACTCTGCAGCCACTTTCCACCATTAGAGGTTATGGCATCACCACTCACAGAATCACAAGGTTGGAAAAGACCTTTAAGATCATCAAGTCCAACTGTTCCTGTCCTGTGCTAAACCAGATTCCTGAGCACCTCATCTACCCGTCTGTTAAACACACCCAGGGGTGGGGACTCAACCCCCTCCCTGGGCAGCCTGTGCCAGGCCCTGACCCTGCTCCAGGCCCCTGTTCCACAGCCCCACAACTCTGCCAGGGAAGAGCTTTTCCCTCCCAGCTGAGCTGACCCTGCCCTGGGGCAGCTTGAGCCCATTGCCCCTTGTCCCATCTCCTGTCCCCTGGCTGCAGAGACCATCGCCCACCTCTCTACACCCTCTGTCAGGTAGTTGTAGGTGGGGAGAAGGTCTCCCCTCAGCCTCCTCTTCTCCAGGCTCAACACCCCCAGCTCCCTCAGCTGCTCCTCACAGCATTTGCCCTCCAGCCCCTTCCCCAGCCTGGTTGCCCTTCTCTGCACTCGCTCCAGGACCTCAATGTCCTTCTGATGCTGAGGAGCCCAGAACTGGACCCAGCACTCCAGCTGCAGCCTCCCCAGTGCCCAGTCCAGGGGCACAATCCCCTCCCCAGACCTACTGGCCACACTTATGTAGTACTGCTGTGATGAAGGGATACCCCCTACTTCCTAGGGAATGAAAACACTCATATCCCAAATACCCCTCCATATTCAGCTTTGTGGAGGTGGTGATTGAGGAGAAGCAACTGAATCCCACCGATGGAAACAGAGGGGTAAGTTTTGCATGGCATCACTGTAGAGTCTGCATCCATGGGGTTTGTTCCCTACTTCCACATCCCAGATGGGTTACCCCCAAATATCAGGTTGGCTGCCCACCTTGACTGTATGCTTCAAGCCTACCTCCTCCAGTGAGGTTGTCTACCAAAATTGTATTTGACTTCATGAAAACCACAGCATGTTACTAAATAGAGCTGGAAAAATCAGCCCTGCAGTTGCAGGGCCACCAGCATTGTGCCCCAACCCATCTTTCCCACTTCTAATGGCTGAAGTCCAATAAACCACACATGAAACATATAACTAGAGAGAGCTGCTACACACACTGCATTAAAGTGGCTAGCTGGCTTCAGGGTTAAGTGTCAAAAGAGGAATAGAAAGTGGGGGGGAGTTGGAAAAAAAAGACAAAAGATGAGAATGAAATTGAGCAAGAACACATAAAAAGTGAGAGCTGGAATATACATTAAAGAAACCATAGAATCATAAAATGTGTTAGGTCAGAAGGGACCTTTAAAGGCCATCAGTAAACAGGAACATCTTTACTAGATCAGGTCACTCAGAGCCCCATCAAGCCTGACCTTGAATGTCTCCACAGATGGGGCATCCACCACCTCTCTGGGCAGCCTGTTCCAGTGATCTACACCCTCATATTGAAGAGGTTTTTCCTAATATCCAACCTGAATCTCCCCTTTTCTAATTTAAAACCATCACCCCTCGTTCTATTGCTCCATGTCCTTGGGAACAGTTCTTTCCCAGCTTTCTTATATGGACCTTTCAGGTACTGGAAGGCCAGTGTAAGGTCCCCCTGGAGCCTTCTCTTCTCCAAGTTGAATAAGCTCAACTCTCTTAGCCAATGATCATAGAAGATGACATGACATAATCACACTTAATCTTGCAACACTTCCTAAAGAGCCTAAACTAACAATCCCAACGAGACCATGATGGTCCTGAACTTTTGACCAGTTGGAAACATTCCAAAGACAGACTTCTTTCTTTTCCAAAAAACTGCTCAAAGTGGGAAGCATGGACTGCAGAGACAACAGGACACGTGCCATACCATCCTGCTGCATCTCCTGCAGGAGTTCCACTAAATCAGAGCAGGAACTTACCAAATTCCATGCAAGCAATGGCAGCCAACAGAAGAGCCAGAAACGTCTTCATCTTGCACGGATCCTCGTCACCCTCTCACTGGACTGCCACTGGTCTTCACTGCTGGCTTTAATGGGACACCACTTGGTGGCTTGCCATGTAACAATTCTGACCCAAGTTCCAATTCTACTGGAAAAACAAGTCTGTTTGAGCTATAAATCTATTGAATGAGCCACAAAACAAGCCCCACCTCCAGCTATACCGTCATCTCTTTTCATGTTCCCTGGAGAAGAAAATGAGGTTTTGCATGGTGGACAATAGCTGAGATTGTTTAAGCTGGGTGCTTTGTGCCTAGGCATGATGTGTAAAACCAAGGGTATTAAATAATAAATAATCCCAGTGTCTGGGCCTTGCCTTGCAGCTTGTTGATATTTCTTCTTCCTCTTTTTTTCCTTGGTAGTGGTTAGCAAGACCTAGATTGGTTTCCACACATCCTGGGGGAAAAAAGGTGCCTGTAGCTGTGATCAGAAAGGCATTGAACCTCATGTACTTTGTCTTCCATGTCTTCTTGTATTTTTTCTCAGTGTTTATTCTAAGGAGGGGAAATGAAAAGGTAACTTGCAATCCCTTGCTGGAATCATGTTGGAAATGGCATGGTTGGTGTTTTGGTACTGCAATACTTCTCTCTAAGGTGTAAGCAGGGAGCAGTGGATGAGCTGTAAGCAGGGGGCAGTGGATAGGAGTGCATTATCTCAGTCTCTCCTCTGCCTGTCCTCTATGGAGAGAGGTAGTGGAAGCACTGGGAAGATAAAAGGATGAGGCCATAAAAGTTTGGGCCACGGGACTTTCTCAGCCTCACTATCTCAAACCATTCAGGGAGGATAGTGCATGGAGAAGACCTTTGTCCCAGAGGAAAGTGTGATGGCAAGCCCACGACTTCTTTGCTTGCCAAACACCTTGTCTTTCTCATCCCCAAACTCTTCTGCCCCAGTCATCTGCCTGCTTTTCCTGTGCCTCAGGCCAGCTCCAGGCAGTAAATACTCCTGCAGTGTGTGATGGGAAAGTTTGACTCTGGAATTACAAAGAAAAATGGTAAGGAACCTTTTTATGCTTATGCCAGGTGCCCCCCAACACAAACTTTTAATAAGGAAAGAAAGGAGGGGAAGTAGAAACAAAGATCTTCTTGGAGATATTCCCACCACCAGCTTTTGTCTATCACACCCCTTGAGGCATTTGAAATGTTAAAACAGGCTTCTGGTATTCTTCAATAAATGACCCAGTGCTCATCTCTCCAAACCAAACGCTCCAATGATAGTCCCATCCTTGCCTCACTTCCAAACACCACTTCTGGATGACCTACACCCTCAGAAATTCAGACCCATTGTTTTCACATGGCCTCCCTAATACAGTCATTATGTGATTATGAATGTTCAGCAGTTATTTCCAGCCCAAAACTATCTAGGGAAAGGCAAATCGTTATATTCTTGATTTGACATTCCTCCTGCTCACCAGAGAATTGTCTAATCCTATTAAGTAAAGGGTAAATAAACCGATTGCATTTGCTTTGTTCTTAGGAAAACCCCCCCACACACACACCCCTAAACATGGAAAGGGGTGTGGTTCCTGGTTTCTGGTATTAGGTGGCTTCCAACAATGTGTGCTGGGTGATTGGTTTCACATGCACATCTGAAACGTGATCTTCACTGCGTTATAAGGTTTGGGATGGAAGAAGAGATGCCAACACCCTGTTTCAATCCTGTGCCTCAGTTTAAAGGTTTGGATGGGGGGGGAGGAGGGGGAGTATGACAACATACCTTACTTGTTTATAGTTTCAGTTGATCTTATCTGAGTCTTTAAGCATCACCTGAAAGGTTTCCTCTCTCAAGCACACCCTCTGCAATTGCAGTGTTGGCAAGTCACCAAAGAAAGACAAGAATTAATGGGAACATCCAAACAGTGGGGTTCTTAACTCCTTTTATTCTTTCTGGGTAATCACAGCCTATTGTGTTGGGGGGTTTTGCATTAACTACAGAGGAAAAAAAATATACATAAGAAGACACAAGCTGACAAATCTGCCTCAACAAACCACAAGATGGAGAGAAAAGAAAAAAGGTGTTTTCTACAGTATGTGTTCAAAGGCAAGCTAGTAAAAGAACTCCTACCTTTCATTGTAAAGAAAAGGAAAATTTCAGAGTCAAATCTTTACTTCCAGCACAAAAAAACCCTGTTGCAAACCCCCTTCCTGTCCTATCTGGCCAGCTGAGACAAGCTGTAGGTGGAGGCATCTCCATCTGATGCAAGTAGTTCTGCAAGAATTGCATCCACGCTGGGAATAGTCTCCAAATCCCATAGGCTCCCAGCAGGCTTGCTCTCACCACTTAATTACCAGGCTCAGGAGGTTCCCCTGGGAAATCCTAAAATATGCTCATCCACCTCCAGGGCAGAGTTTCAGGGACTGTGGATTGTGTGCTTAGAGATGTGCAGGCGCTGGTTTCGACTGAGAGGGTGCAGCAAATAGAGCGTTGCCAGCAGGTCAAAGGAGGGGATCCTCCACCTCTGCTCTGCCCTGGTCAGGCCCCACCTGGAGTGTTGTGTCCAGTTCTGGGCTCCCTGGCATAGAAAAGCCAGGGATCTCCTGGAGAGACTTCAGCAGAGGGACACGGACATGATTAAAGGGCTGGAGCATCTCCCCTGGGAGGAAAGGCTGAGGGAGCTGGGGCTGTTCAACCTTGAGAAGAGAAGCCTGAGAGGGGATCGGATCACTGGGTATCAATAGCTGAAGGGTGGGACACAGGGGGAAGTGGCCAGCCTCTTCTCAGTGTCTGTGGGGACAGGACAAGGGGTGATGGGCTCAAGTTGCAGCACAGGAAGTTCCACACCAATATGGGGAAGAACTTTTTCCCAGTGAAGGTGAGGGAGCCCTGGGACAGGCTGCCCAGGGGGTGTGGAGTCTCCTTCTCTGGAGATATTCAAGACCCATCTGGACACTGACCTGTGTGACCTGTTCTAGGGACCCTGCTTTGGCAGGGGGATTGGACACGATGATCTCTGGAGGTCCCTTCCAACCCCTACAATTCTGTGATTCTGTGATTCTATTTCTTGACTTGATCACATTAAACTCTCCATTTTCTTGATTCTAATCAGCGCTTCTTGTATCTCCTAGGAACCCCACAGCTTTCTAGAGCAGACAGGTGTAGAAGGAAAAGGCATGATTGGATTCAATGGTAGATGTGAAATGATGCTGATGTGACAGTGTCATATACTAGTGTCAATCTTTTGCTGCACACCCACAAGTAGGTTAAACCCCAAACCACTCCTGTGAATATTATCTCAAAATCAGATGTAAAGAAGCTGAGATGTAAAGAGGCTAATTAGGCTCATGGAGCAAGGTAGAAGCAGCAACTCCAGAAATAGAGTCAGAATTGAATTCCACATGGTTAAACCACTAACTTTTCCATCAGTGCTGTATTTTTGTGCAACCCTGATAGGAGGTGCAGGAGTTACTACAAGCAACAGGAGTGAGTTCTGACCTGAAGGCCACATAGAGGTTTATTCTAAGCTTTGTTAATGATTGGTTAGGTGGCCTTGTGAAATTAACCTCAGTTTCCCCAATGTAGATATTAATTTGGCATATGTTGTAGGGTTATAACTACAACATGAGCTATGCATTAGAAAGGCTAAAGAGGAAATTTGTCCAGACATTTCACAGTTTTCCCCTAGGAGCTTCAAAACAGTGCCAATGATGAAAGCCACCTAAGGAAGCCAGCAGCAAGGATGGATTAGGATAATCAGTAAACATGCTGGTGTGCAGAGTGCCAGGGATTAAATTACCATGAACTTCACCTCTGATGCGTCATGTCCCCCATCGATATCTCATCGAAACCACAATTGTCCAGAGGTGAGAGCCACTTTGCACCAAAAAGAAGTGGAATTAAATAGATATCTATGCCCTCCTCCATTCCCTCCATTGATGAAGACTGTCTTTAAAAGTTAGAGAGAAACAAAGTTAAATAAACAGTGCCAAACCTCAATCTAGCCTATCACTATGAATAATGCATCAGGAATCCAACCCTGCAGCTCTCTTAGAGCCATTTCTACTCAGGCATTACTCATTAGCTCATTAGTCACAGCAGCCTTGTTCCTACTAATTGATTTGACTACAATTCCCTACTATGTATGGCCAAGATCCAACACATCTCTGCCCAGCTTTAAAACCATTACTTTGGCACAGCTTTGCAAGGAACTTCAGCCCTCTCTCAAGCCTCTTGAGCGTGTAAAAGTTGGGTGATTCCCAGAACTCAGTTGTTGGGACGTACTCTTGGGGTAAGGACATGTGTCCCCCTCAATATGACAAGGATGTGGAACTGTTGGAGAGGGTTCAGAGGAGGGCCACAAGGATGATTAGAGGGCTGGAGCAGCTCCCCTACAAAGAGAGGCTGAGGGAGCTGGGCTGGTTCAGCCTGGAGAAGAGAAGGCTGTGGGGGGACCTCATTGCAGCCTTCCAGTCCCTGAAGGGAGCCGAGAAACAGGAGGGGGATCAGCTTGTTCAAAGGGCAGAGACTGGCAGGACAAGGGGGATGGAGTGAAGCTGGAGGAGGGAAGGGTGAGATGAGATATCAGGGGGAAGTTCTTTGCAGAGAGAGTGGTGAGGGGCTGGAACAGGCTGCCCAGAGAGGGGGTGGATGCCCCATCCCTGGAGGTGTTCAAGGCCAGGTTGGATGGGGCCCTGGGCAACCTTGTGTAGCTCCAGGCCTGGAGGTTGGTGGCCCTGCCTGTGGCAGGGGGGTTGGAGCTGTATGATCCTTGGGGTCTCTTCCAACCCAGACCAGTCTATGATTCTATGATTCTATGACAAGCCTTAGGCACAAAGCACACTGCTTGAGGAGAGGGTTGAGACTTTCACACTTGGCAGTGGGTCAGTCTGCTGTAGATTTGAGCTGCGGATGGGTTCAGAATCACAAGGTTGGAAAAGACCTTTAAGATCATTGAGTCCAACCATTCCCATCCTAAGCTAAACCATATCCCTAAGTAGCTCCTCTATCCTTTTTTTAAACACATCCAGGGATGGTGACTCAAAGAAAGGATGGGAGCTCTCTCCACATTGTTTTCCATCTTGTCACTGGACTGGGACAAGAAGGATGCTGGTAGTACAGGACTTGGGACACACAGACCAAACCACAGGTATGAAGGGTTTCATTAACTCTGCTGCTCTTCCCAAATTCCCACTGGACCTTGCTATAGCTATCCTCTCTACCCCAGCCCTGCATTCTGCTCTGTGCCTGGGAATTAGTGATGCTTTGTATATTCACCACGACAGGGAGGTATGGAACAAGATGATTTATTTATACAAGTCCTGTTCCCTCTATGTAATATTTCACTTACCTTTTTTTTTTTTTTTACTCTTTGACCCATGATGTTGTTTGGGGTTTTTTCCCTTTGAATTCAATGAAGAAATCTCTTATCTCTAGGTTACTGTTTAGTCTAACCTCTGTGTAGCACTTAACTCTTTCTGGGTGGGACCTTTGTATTTATCAGCATAAGAACACAGTGGCCCTGTAAGGGAATCATACAGGAGTTCAGAACTCCTAAAATATGTTCTCCCTCCCTGTTCATAAAGTGCATAGAAAGATTGATCATATATTCACAGAATCACAGCATAGCAGGGGTTGGAAGGAACCTCCAGAACTCATCGGGTCCAACATCCCTGCCAAAGCAGGGTCCTTAGGACAGGTCACACAGGGAGACATCCAGATGGGGCTGGAATATCTCCAGAGAAGGAGACTCCACACCCCCCTGGGCAGCCTGTCCCAGGCCTCCCTCACCGTCATTGGGAAGAAGTTCTTCCCCATGTTGGTGTGGAACTCCCTGTGCTCCAACTTGAGCCCATCACCCCTTGTCCTGTCCCCACAGACACTGAGAAGAGGCTGCCCATGTCCCCCTGTGTCCCACCCTTCAGCTATTGATACCCAGTGATCAGATCCCCTCTCAGGCTTCTTCTCTCCAGGCTGAACAGCCCCAGCTCCCTCAGCCTTTCCTCCCAGGGGAGATGCTCCAGCCCTTTAATCATGTCCGTGTCCCTCTGCTGGACTCTTTCCAGGAGATCCCTGTCATATATTTTCAACTAGTGGGAATTTTTCTTCTTTTCCTATGAATTTTTCCTATATTCTTTTTTTTTTCCTTTTTTTTTTTTTTTGCTTCCAAGCTGGTATCTTTCCCTTTCCCATCAACCCTCAACCCTGACTGATTGAGGCAGTAATCACTTGTTTTGAGATTATTTGCTCCATCCAGCTTTCCAAGGCATTGTTAATGATGCAGGAACCTAAATCACTTGTTGGTTTTAGCTGTCATTTGCTTTAATTATCTCCTGTGTTCCTTCAAGACTTAATCCAATGAACAAGAGATACTTTCCTATCTGAGTCACTGCTCATTGACCCAGAAGGGAAGATCAAGGACAACACATATAAAACAGTAAATGACCTGACTGAAAGGAAGCAGCTTTGCCTCTAGGCCCTGTTCATCTCCCTCTAATACCACAGTGCTTGTCATTGATGATGGGAATATCCACATGGTTTCAGTTTATGACTAGTGGGAGTGTATTCTCAGGTTCAGTCATAGAATCATAGACTGGTCTGGATTGGAAGGGACCCCAAGGATCAGAGAGCTCCAACCCCCCTGACACAGGCAGGGACACCAACCTCCAGGCCTGGAGCTACACAAGGTTGCCCAGGGCCCCAGCCAACCTGGCCTTGAACACCTCCAGGGATGGGGCATCCACCACCTCTCTGGGCAGCCTGTTCCAGCACCTCACCACTCTCTCTGGAAAAAACTTCCCCCTAAGATCTCATCTCACCCTTCCCTCCTCCAGCTTCACTCCATCCCCCTTGTCCTGCCAGTCTCTGCCCTTTGAACAAGCTGATTCCCCTCCTGTTTCTCTGCTCCCTTCAGGCACTGGAAGGCTGCAGTGAGGTCCCCCCACAGGCTTCTCTTCTCCAGGCTGAACCAGCCCAGCTCCCTCAGCCTCTCTTTGTAGAGGAGGTGCTCCAGCCCTCTAATCATCTTCATGGCCTCACCTGAACCCTCTCCAACAGTTCCCCATCTTTCTTCTATTGATGGCCCCAGCTCTGGACACAGGACTCCAGCTGGGGCCTCCCAAGGGCAGAGTAGAGAGGGACAATCCCCTCCCTGTCCCTGCTGCCACCCCTCTGCTGATGGAGCCCAGGATCCCATCACCCTTCTGAGCTGCAAGAGCCACTGCTGGCTCAGGGGAAATTCCTCATCCACCACGACACCCAGGTCCTTCTCAGCAGGACCAAACCAGTAGAAAAATCTAAGTGTTTGGAAGATATGTCCACTGCCCAGTTGACAGGCTCAACCCAACTCCCACCAGCTGCAAGAAACATCCCAACTTTGGCCTCCAGATGCATGAGGATTTCAGGAAGATGCTTCTGACCCAAAAAAACCCTTCTACCTCCCAGAGCATTTCTCCCTGGTAAAGGTGCCCCACCTGCAGCGTTTGCACAAATCACAAAACAGTTGAACATGTCAGGGACCTCTGGAGATTGTCTAGTTCAACCCCTCTGTTCAAAGTAGAGTCACTACAGCAAGTTGCCCAGAGCTGTGTTCAGTTGGCTTTGACTCTCTCATCAAAGATGGAGACTCCATGACCTTTCTGGGCAGGTTTTCCCAGAGATAACCACACTTAGAGTAAAGCATGATGTCCTTGTCCCTAAACTAGAGACTGATTCAACTGATGGACCACTCAGTGGAGAAGAAATTGGCTGGATGGTCACACTCAAAGTGTTGTGGTCAATGGCTCAATGTCCAGATTGAGACCAGTGCCAAGCAGTGTTCCTCAGGGTTTGGGACTGGCACTGTTTAATATCTTTGCCAGAGACATGAACAGTGGGATTGAGAGCACCCTCAGCAAGTTTGCTGATGACACCAAGCTGTGTGGTGAGGTTGATATGCTGGAGGGAAGGGATGGTGTCCAGAGGGACCTTGACAGGCTGGAGAAGTGATCCTGTGTGAACTGCATGACGTTCAACAAGGTCAAGTGCAAGGTTCTGCACATGGGTCATGGCAATCCCAAGCAATACTACAACTGGGGCAGAGAATGGATGGAGCAGCCCTGAGGAGAAGGACTTGGGGCTGTTGTTTGACGAAAAGTTCAATGTTTTCCAGCAATGTACACTTGCAGCCCATAAAGCCAATCAAAAGCAGTGTGACCAGCAGGTCAAGGCAGGAGATTCTGCCCCTCTACTCTGCTCTTATGAAGTCCTACCTGTGTACTACGTCCAGCTCTGGGGTCCCCAGTACAAGAAGGACATGGAGTTGTTGGAGAAATCCAGAGGAGGCTACAAAGATGATCCAAAGGCTGGAGGACCTCTGCTATGAAGACAGGCTGAGAGAGTTGGGCTTGCTCAGCCTGGAGAAAAAAAGATTCAGGGAAATCTTACAGCAGCCTGCCACTACCCAAATGGGCTATGGGAAAACTCAAGAAGGACTGTTTGTTAGAGTATAGTGATAGGACAAGGGGTAATGGCTTTAAACTAAAAGAGGGGAGATTCAGATTAGATGTTAGGAAGCAATTACTCACTGTGAGGGTGGTGAGGCACTGGTACAGGGAAGCTGTAGATGCCCCTGGATCCCTGGCAGTGTTCAAGACCAGGCTGGATGGGGCTTTGGGCAACCTGGTCTAGTGTAGGGTGTCCTTGCCCATAGTAGGTGGGTTGGAACTAGGTGATCATTAAGGTCCCTTCCATCTCAAACTGCTCTGTGATTCTAAAGAAGGATTTTTCTCACACTTTAATTTAATTTCTTGTGTTTCAGTTTGTGGCTATCACCTCTTGTCCTGGCACTGAGCATCACGGAGCCAGACTCTTCTCAGTGATGGCCAGAGATAGGACAAGGGGCAACGGGTGCAAGACAGAGCAGAGGAAGTTCCATGGGAATATAAGGAGAAACTTTTTCACTGTGTAGATGATAGAGCACTGGAAGAGACTGCCCAGAGAGGTTGTGGAGACATTCAACACCCATCTGGATGTGTTCCTGTGTGATTTAGTCTGGGTGATCCTACTCTGGCAGGAGGGTTGGACTAGATGATCTTGCAAGGTCCCTTCCATCCCCTAATATTCTGTGATTCTGTGATTCTGTGACCCTGGCTCCAGCCTCTTCACACCCTCCCTTCAGGTATTTATTGACAGGTATTGATAAGATCCTTCAGTTTTTCACACTAGAAAATCCTCAATCTCTCAGCCTCTCCTCATATTACAGATGCATCAGTCCCTTTGTCATCTTCATGGCTGTTTCCTGTACTCTCTCTAGTATGCCCACATCTCTCTTGTACTTGGGAGCCCAGCACTGGACATAGGACTCTACATGGGATATTAGGGGGAAGTTCTTTGCAGAGAGAGTGGTGAGGGGCTGGAACAGGCTGCCCAGAGAGGGGGTGGACGCCCCGTCCCTGGAGGTGTTCAAGGCCAGGTTGGCTGGGGCCCTGGGCAACCTTGTGTAGCTCCAGGCCTGGAGATTGGTGGCCCTGCCTGTGTCAGAGGGCTTGGAACTGTGTGATCCTTGGGGTCCATTCAACCCCAGACCAGTCTATGATTCTATGGGGCCTCACCTCCCTTGACCTGCTGTCAGTGCTCTTTCAATTGCAGCCCATGAGGCTGCTGGCCACCTTTGCCACCAAGGCACATTGCTGATTCATGTCCAGTGAAGACCCTCAGTTCCTTTCTGTAAAGCTGCTTTCTAGCCTTACCAGCTCAGAGTCACACCTGGGGTTATTCCTCTCCAGATGCAAGACTTAGAATTTTCATCTGCTGAACTTCCTGAGGTTCCCCTGTTTCTCCAACCTACTCAAGTCCCTGTGAATGACAACATGCCAACCTGGTGTATCAGCCACTCACAGCTTTGTTTCATCTACAATCTTGCTGCGGGTGAGTTCTGCCACATCATCAAGGTCATTAATGAAGATGATGAACAGTATTGACCCTAACATTAAGTCCTGCAGTACCCCACTAGTGTCTTGCCTCCATCTGGACTTTGTGCCACTGATTACAAGCCTCTGCTCCACTGGTTTTCAGTCCACCTCACTGTCCACTTATCTAACCCATGCTTTGTCATCTTGTCTATGAGGATGTTGTGGGATATGGTGCTGAAAGCCCTAATAAGGTAGAGATAAACAACATCCACTTCTCTCACATCATCCACCAGGCCAGTCACCTCATCTTTGAAGGTTATCAAGCCACTGAGGCATAATTTCCCTTTTGTGAATCCATGATGACTTCAAGGTGGTGATTCTACTTTTTGTCTTCTTTACCCTCTCTTGGGATCTTGACCTCCAGCACATCATGGTCACTGTAGCCAAGGCTGCCCCCAACCTTCCCATACCTGAAAAGTTCTTCCTTATTTGCAACTAAGAGGTTCTCCAGAGCACCTCTCCTTGTTGATTCCTCAGACATCTGTGCCAGGAAATTGTCACCAGTGTAGTCCAGAAACCACGTAGATTGCTAGTGCCCTGCTGTGGTTTTCCTTCAGGAGATACCAGGGTGGATACCAGCCATGAAGATGCTCAGAGGGCTGGAGCAGCTCCCCTAGGAAGAGAGGCTGAGGGAGCTGGGCTGGGTCAGCCTGGAGAAGAGAAGGCTGTGGGGGGACCTCATTGCAGCCTCCCAGTCCCTGAAGGGAGCAGAGAAACAGGAGGGGAATCAGCTTGTTAGAGGGTAGACAATGGCAGGACAAGGGGGATGGAGTGAAGCTGAAGGAGGAAAGGTTTAAATTAGATAATTGGGGGAAGATTTTCCAGAGAGAGTCATGAGGGGCTGGAACAGGCTGCCCAGAGAGGTGGTGGATGCCCCATCCCTGGGTGTGTTCAAGGCAAGGTTGGATGGGTCCCTGGGCAACCTTGTGTAGCTCCAGGCCTGGAGGTTGGTGTCCCTGCCTGTGTCAGGGGGGTTGGAGCTCTCCGATCCTTGGGGTCCCTTCCAATCCAGACCATTCTATGATTCCATGAAGCTGAGGCCTTGTGAATGGGAGGGTTCTTCCAGTTGTCTGAAGAAGATCTTTTCTACTTCTTCCTGATAATATGGTCCATGGCAGGACATCCACCACACACCACCTATGCTGAGATGCCTGGTCATCCTGACTCATCATCCATCCCTAGTCAGAGTTCCATGTACGTCACCTGCTCTTTCACGTAAAAAGCAACTCTCCTTCTCACCCTCCTGGGCTGCTCTTCCTAAACACCTTGTATCTGGCCCTGGTAGCTCTCAAGTATGTGAGCTATCCTACCATACCTTTCATGTGCTTTGGCCAGGGACTTCACCACAGGCAATATGAAGAGTCATGAGATGGGTTTGTTCAGCCTGGAAAACAGGCTGAGAAGAGAAAGTTCAGGAGGTCTAACAGCATCTGCCATAAAAAGGCTCAAAGAGAAGGCTGAGCTGGATGCTCTTTGAGGATGCTCATTGATCACAAGTTGCAGGAAAAATATCTCACTGTCTGAAACAGGAACAGAAGAACTACTAAAGCTGTGGTGTCTCCATGCTTGGGATGCACTGGAAAGCACTCTGACCTAACGTGCTTCCTCCTCATCTCCAGGCTCCAGATGAACTATTGTTTAGCATCACGTCCCTTACTTGAAGGTTCCTGTGCCCCTTATACATCAACACGCCCATCCCAGGACACCCTACTGAGCCTGCCCTGGATGTTCTAGGGCCTCCCACTGCCACCTTCCGACAAGAGAAGAAAATGCAAATGCCTGGTCCCAGCCCATTTTCCACGTGAGGAAGGGGAGGTATTTTTAGGATTATTTTTGGTAGATTTTTTATTTTTCACTGTTTCCAAAATTCGGGTTTCATAATAATTTTGATCCAACCAGCTGTAGGATGAGAGGCTTATATTTGAAAATAACTTCTTAAAAATATTAAAAAAAGAAAAAAATGGGTCTGTTTAAGCTGCCTTGAATAAAACGTGAGTTGCAAACTCCACCGTGCAATCGATGAGTTGCTACACCTTGCCCTTATCCCAGAATCACAGGGGTTGGAAGGGACCTCCAGAGATCATCAGGTCCAACCCCCCTGCCAAAGCAGGGTCCCTGGGACAGGTCACACAGGGAGACATCCAGATGGGGCTGGAATATCTCCAGAGAAGGAGACTCCACACCCCCTGGGCAGCCTGTCCCAGGGCTCCCTCACCCTCACTGGGAAGAAGTTCTTCCCCAGATTGGTGTGGAACTCCCTGTGCTCCAACTTGAGCCCATCACCCCTTGTCCTATCCCCACAGACACTGAGAAGAGGCTGCCCATGTCCCCCTGTGTCCCACCCTTCAGCTATTGATAACCAGTGATCAGATCCCCTCTCAGGCTTCTTCTCTCCAGGCTGAACAGCCCCAGCTCCCTCAGCCTTTCCTCACAGGGGAGATGCTCCAGGCCCTTCAGCATCTCCATGTCCCTCCTCTGGACTCTCTCCAGGAGATCCCTGGCTTTTCTATCCCAGGAATCCAGAACCGGACACAACACTCCAGGTGGGGCCTGACCAGGGCAGAGTAGAGAGGGAGGATCCCCTCCTGTGACCTGCTGCCCACACTCCTCCTGATGCCCCCAGGCTCCCATTGTCCCTCTCAGCCCCCAGGGCACACTGCTGGCTCATGGCCACCCTGTCACCCACCAGCACCCCCAGGTCCTTCTCCACAGAGCTCCTCTCCAGCAGGTCACCCCAGCCTGTCCTGATTCCAGCAGTTATTCCTTCCCAGGTGCCAGACTCTCCACTTGCTCTTATTAAACCTCACCTGGTTATACATACAAGGTGCCACCATCCCACATCTATTGAGGGCTTGTATTTGCTTTTTTGGTCACTTTTCCTCTACTAGTTTGAATGGTGATACTAAATGGGTGCTGCTACTGAAACCAGCAGGTTTAACTGGTTTGAGCTCAGGAAGGGTCCTTGTGTGAAACTCAGGGTCTCATGCCAGAATGGGTGACTGCATCCCTGCAATCTTAGCAAGGAGAAGACAGAATCAGAGCCAGGAGCACCTGGCACTCAGGGACAACGTGAGGCTGCTCTTGGTGATGTGGGCATGACAAGAATCTGTGTGAAATAAAATACATCCAGTCACCTTTTGTGTTAATTGGCACGGAGGAGAGCAAGGCATGCTACTCACACCTCTTCTCCCATGGGTTTGAGGTTGAGTGTGTCATATTTTAGATGTGCTAGCTTAACTTTTTGTACATAAAGGACAAGTATTATTAACTTTAATAGTAGCTTGGATTGCTAAATGTCCCTGTGTCACAGGAAGGGTCATATCACAAAACCCAAGGAGACCAAGATGCACTGTGCATCGTTTTAAAGCTCTTTTTTTTTTTGAGGGGGAGATGATAAGCAAGAAGATTGGAGTATATTCACACAGCCACACAAAGTAACTCTCCTCATAGAATCACAGAATCACAAGGTTGGAAAAGACCTTTGGAGGTCATCAAGTCCAACCATTCCCATCCTAAGCTAAACCAGATCCCTGAGCATCTCATCAACCCTTGTTTTGAACACATCCAAGGAAGGTGACTCCTCCTATCTCAGCTGCTGCTCAGGTCAGCATTGGAACCTGGGGGTTTTGCTTACCCCCTGGCTCTTCATGGCCTCTCAAGTGGATCTCTATACCCTAGAACTAGGAGAGAAAGGACCCAGGAGGAAAGAAAGTGGAGAGGATGAGCTCTGGCAGGAAGGTGGGGCTCTTGAGTCAGTCTGGTTTTTAATTACTTCCCCCAGCACCACTCAAATTTACACCTGCAAACTAAGCACCTACATATGCTTTTCTTGACTCCTCCACATCAAAACTAGCAAATAAACCAATTTTCTGAAGAATCCCCTGCAGCCCCAGAGCTATTTCTTCCTCCAAAACCTGTGTTTGCCATGGTTAGAGTTGAGGCATATCCAGAACGATAAAGAGAGGGCAGGGCCAAGGAGGTAGGAATTCTACTTCAGGCCTGTTGAGTAGCACTTGATGTCTCATAACCTGAGATGATCAACACATCCTTGGGATGCCAGTGAGGAACGTCTGCATTGCCAACTGAAACAGAAACACTGGCAACAGCCCGTGTTGTTTAGTTTCCAGAAATACTTTCAGGCATCTGATATCTCTACATCTCTCACCAAGGCTTACCTGGAAATATGGACCTTAATGAAGCAAGCAGCTGTGTTACCTCTCAGTCAAAACATGAATGGCATTCCCTCTTAGATATGGAGAAAGGGCACCATTTCCCTGACTTTCTGATCATAGAATCATAGACTGGTCTGGGTTGGAAGGGACCCCAAGGATCACAGAGCTCCAACCCCCCTGCCACAGGCAGGGACACCAACCTCCAGGCCTGGAGCTACACAAGGCTGCCCAGGGCCCCATCCAACCTGGCCTTGAACACCTCCACAGATGGGGCATCCACCCCCTCTCTGGGCAGCCTGTTCCAGCCCCTCACCACTCTCTCTGGAAAGAACTTCCCCCTAATATCTCACCTCACCCTTCCCTCCTTCAGCTTCACTCCATCCCCCTTGTCCTGCCAGTCTCTGCCCTTTGAACAAGCTGATTCCCCTCCTGTGTCTCTGCTCCCTTCAGGGACTGGGAGGCTGCAGTGAGGTCCCCCCACAGCCTTCTCTTCTCCAGGCTGAACCAGCCCAGCTCCCTCAGCCTCTCTTTGTAGGGCAGGTGCTCCAGCCCTCTAATCATCCTTGTGGCTCCTCTGAACCCTCTCCAACAGTTCCACATCCTTCTTGTATTGAGGGCCCCAGATCTGGACACAGGACTCCAGCTGGGGATCTGATCACCTGAAATGTGGCAGAGCCCATCCTGAGCTTGCCTGGAGACAGGCAGGTCCCCACAGAGCATCAGGAAGGGGAATGTGGGGGGAACACCAGGCAGGGGGGAGGTGAATCCTCTTTGGAAGTTTTATCTTCTGTCACCATTTGCTGTGCAATGCACTCCAGTCCCCAAAATACTGTCACCACCAGTGCCCTCCCATCCCAAAAATATTCACAGGCAAGGCTGCAAAATGCTGACTGCATGAGGAAAAGCAGAGAATCACAGTGTCACAGCATTGCAGGGGTTGGAAGGGACCTCCAGAGATCATCAGGTCCAACCCCCTGCCAAAGCAGGGTCCCTAGGACAGGTCACACAGGGAGACATCCAGATGGGGCTGGAATATCTCCAGAGAAGGAGACTCCACACCCCCCTGGGCAGCCTGTCCCAGGGCTCCCTCACCCTCACTGGGAAGAAGTTCTTCCACATATTGGTGTGGAACTCCCTGTGCTCCAACTTGAGGCCATCACCCCTTGTCCTGTCCCCACAGACACTGAGCAGAGGCTGCCCATGTCCCCCTGTGTCCCACCCTTCAGCTCTTGATCCCCATTGATCAGATCCCCTCTCAGGCTTCTTCTCTCCAGGCTGAACAGCCCCAGCTCACTCAGCTTTCCTCACAGGGGAGATGCTCCAGGCCCTTCAGCATCTCCATGTCCCTCCTCTGGACTCTCTCCAGGAGATCCCTGGCTTTTCTATCCCAGGGAGCCCAGCACTGGACACAAAACTCCAGGTGGGGCCTGACCAGGGCAGAGCAGAGGTGGAGGATCACCCCCTTTGACCTGCTGCCCACGGTCCTTTTGATGCCCCCAGGATCCCACTGGTCCTTTTAGCCACCAGGGAAAGACCCTTTCCTAGGAAATAGATAGTCCAGGTTGAGGTTATCCAGAGAAAAAGAAAGATATATCTACATTTTTGTTTCAAATAGCCTGTGGCTGATCTTAAGAAACCCCTGAGATCCAATTGCTGTTATTCTGCGTTTGTCCTCATGTCCCCAGGGATCATAATCCTCTTCTCCCATGAAATCCAGCTGGGTTCCCCCCCAAAATAATACAGCTTTAAACAAAAAAGTAGGATGAGACTTCTTTGCAGAGCAACATGAATGCTGCCTGATTCAGAGGAGCAGGGAGGGGAGGTCTCCAGAGCAACCAGCTCTGTGTGTCCACAAACATCTGTCCATGGGCAGGACCAGGGCCAAAGTGACCCCTGCAGCACCCCAGCCCAGGGATCTCAGGAAGAGGACCAGCTGCCCACAGACACACACACACACAGAGGGGCCATTATCTGCCAAAAATAGCCCTCTTCTCCAGCAAGAAAGAGCTCAGGCTCAAAGGACAAATCCCATCTCCATTCCCAGTAGGGTCACAGGCAAGTCAAGGATATTTATGAGTACAGCTATTGAAGGCAAAGACAATCCCTGTTCTTTAGCCATCACCAGGAAGAAACTCCAGTGGCCTTGAGATGGTATGGATGGATTTATCACTCCCCACAGCCTATAGGCTCAGCCTGATCTCTGTCCATCCTTTGACCAGCCTCCAACCTCAAGCCCTGAGCTTTGAATACAACCCAAGCTCTTCTTGTTCTCTATTTTCCCCACACAAAGCAAGATGGAGCAGCTGCAATATCCACAGAACCACCCAAAAAAAATTGGTTCCAAGTGTACCTTTTTTATTAATTCCATATATTTTTTTATTTATTAGAGTATAAGAAACAATATGTAACATACACTACACTTATACATGTCAATATACTTAAAGGAATCGATGCTTCTTTACTCTGTTACATTAAAGGTAATACACAATTACAAATCTCACATAGGTGGAATTAGTAAAATCAACATTTCATTGTAACCATCTCAGTGAAATGAGATCATCCAACAAAGCTGAAATAAAATATGTCTTTCCTTTCTCTTTTTTTCTTTTAATTCACCACTTTAATGGCCTTTATTATATTTTCATGAAGTGTTTCAGTTGAGATGAAATAGTAAGGTTTGAGCTGGGAAGTGTTCCCCTGGAAAACACTGGGCTTGGGAAGGCTGTGAAGCCTGTCATCTCTCAATTTATACTATCAGAGCAAAGCTGGCCAAATGAAAACCTTCCATCTCCCTCAGATCTTTCTGATTCTCTGCCCTGCATGGAATCATGTGGTTAAAGGTAGCTCGCCCTTGGCTCCTTACTCCTGATTTCATGTGTTGTTTCCTACTTAACTCAGGAGATCTGGGCTTCAAAGCATCTCTACCAACTCTGGCAAAAGCCAGTAGATGGCAGGACCTACCCAGGGCTTTGCTTCCCTGAGAACCACAGGCACTCCCCAAATGCCAAACTGGCTGTTGTCTTATCCCCTCTTCTATGGATAACCTCAGACAGCAGCTTTCCAGGGATGGAATAACTCCCTCCAAGATCATGGAAGAATTCAGAGCCACCTTCATCCCAAACAGATGAGAACAGCAGCACCTCACAGTCAAGGATGACATTGAAAACACAGCCCAGCACTGGGGTGCAAAAGCAACTGCAGGAGTAAAGGGCCTTAAACCTTCCAAGCATCCAGATGTGCACCACATGTGGCTTTTCTGGACAGCACAGGTGCCTATACCTCATTCCAGCATGGAAGCAGAGCCACCCAGACCAGAGCTACCAGGCTTCCCACAGGTGGGACCACAATCACCTTCATGGTGGTCTCTGGGAAGTCATTTCAAATAACTCATGAGTAAATAAAGGTGAAGTAAGATCATTCTCTGAGTAACAACGTGGATCCTCTGAGTAATGGTTAAACAACTAGTTTTATGGGGGTTTTTTTTGGTGGCTGGCTGTGCAAGGAAATCACATAAGGTTTGTGTCTTCCAGATGAAGAAATGTTGCCTTTTTCCATTACAAAAAAACAATAAAGAACTCTCAAAAAAACAGTTGGAAGAACTTTGTTCACTCCTAAATCCTCCTACAAAGAGCAAACCCCACGAACCTGGGTGGGAAGGGCTGGTGCAGCAGTCAGCTCTGAGGATGTACAGACAATAGACAAAAAATGAGAGCCCTTGCCACGTCTGGCAGAGTGGTAGACAGCAGAAGCTGCTGTTCAAATACAGCCATTTCCAGGATGGAAGCACAGAAACCCTTTTCTCATTAGCATGCTCCAAAAATTGGGCTTAAAACTCTTTAATTTTTCCAGTGAAAATTGTTCTGGGCTATTTTATGCCTTAAGCAAAGCTGCCTCCCCTCATAACCTCCTGCCTTGACAGAAAAAGTGAAGAACTGAGAGGGTTTTTTTTCTGCTGAGATTTCTATCTTTAATTCCACAGTCCAAGAAAACCATTCAAAGCACTTACAGGTAGTCCCACCATGGCCCTCAAGTTCCACATCAGCCATTTAGTTTAATAAGCCACCAGTTTTCATGCTGTATAAATGCTGGGTCCTTACTAATTTATTTTCTCCTTATTATTAATGCTTTTAATTACTATAGCTGCATTTTTTTTTAATCAGGCCTTTCACTCCTGGACTTTACAACTTCTCATGATTTCTGGTGCTGGGGATTAAGGGGCTAATAAAATTCTATAGCTGGACCAGAAGATGTGAGAGGTGGTGGAGCTGATCATATGATGCTTTGGGATTAAACTATTGAAGAACTATTTCTTGCATTTGACAAGCTGTCACACTCTGTCTCCCAAATACACATCCATCTAGCAAAGAGATCTTTGCCACGTGTGTTCAAAAGCAAAACCTCCAAATCTCATCTTCCCCATACTAAATGTACAGGAATAGAGCACATGAGGAAGAGAGAAAAACAGTAAAAAGGACAAAAAAAATCTCCATATGCAAGCTGCTCATCATCTATAAGCTCCAAGAACACATGCCAACTGACCTTCAGAGCCTGTCCCCTGGCAATACCATTAATATAACTTTGTTATTTGTATAGGGTAAGTAGCCTGCTGGATGCTCTTCCCACCAGCCCTTGCTCTCTTGCATAATAAAGAGTCCTGAGCACCAGCAAACTCTGCAATGCTGAGATAGGAAGATGGCAATCAGGTTTTATAACCCTGCTCATAGCTTTTAGCCCATAGGATTGTCCAGTGTGGCACCAAGAGCCTCGTGAAGGCATCAGGACACAGGTATGCTGATGGCTTTTAAGTTTAGCTCTTTGCTCACAGAAGAGGTGGTGGGAGGGTAGTTGAAGTCCCAAACCCTAAGATACCCTATCTGGGTGGATAGAAAAGAGTTACAGCCCAATTACTTGCAAGGTTAGAGCACTCTGGGTGATGCCTTGGTCTCACTCTAGGGCATCTCCATCCCTCCAAGCTGCAGCAATCCCACAGGGACTACAGCATCTACCCACAGCAAGTGGCAGCAAACAAATTAACCCTGCAAAGAGGTTGTTAACCCTCTTGGGAGGAAGGCTCAGGCACAGGGAAGCTAAGGAATATCTACTCTGTTTCTAGTGGATTTTTCCCCCCTTGCTCCCCCCTGTGCTGTCTCACGTGCATAGCAAAGGTTCTCAGCACACCTCAAGCCCTGCAGTCCCAGCAGAGGTCCCAGCAGGTGAGGGAGGATACATAAACCAGAGGAAGGCACATCTAAAGCCCAACAAAAGACAAGCAATGCATTCTTACCAGGCTCATCACCTAATTGCAGGTCACAGCAGGATGACCAGTCAGTCCCCTCCTGTTGGTAAAGGCTGTCATTAGCATCTGTGTCATTTTAATTAGAAGATGGGGAGAAGGAACAGGTTAAAAAAAGAAGCAACCAATTTTTTTTTGTTGCAAACATTGCTAGAAGCATCTGCACACACGTTTCAAAAGCTGTGAAGCTGTTGAAGTGGGGACAGGGGTATCATTCAGCAGCGTGTGCAGCTGGGAGAGGCTCCTGTTTGGCTTTTTGACACATAGTAGGAGAAGCAGATGGAAGGAGGGCATGGCTAGATTGACAATCCTAAAATGAATTTTGCTGTGAAAAGAACAAAAGAAGGGTAAAAAAAAAACCCAAAAGGCCAGTGCACCTCTGATCAATCAGTGGAAGTGACAACAGTCTTTCACATGACAGCTTAAGGTTCAGTTTTGGCTTGGTTTGTGTCTTGTAGGTCCACAGGTTGGCAGAGCAGGCAGGAAACCAGCACAATGCAGGGACAGCAGGATACATCTCCCATAGGATGGTGGAGAACTTCCAGGATCAATGCTTCCAGAAACAAAAAAAACCCACCTGGGAAGATCCCAGGACCTGAAGAACAGCAGGAGTGGCAGGTTGGGTGGTGGTGTCACCTTCCGCAGTCCACAAGCAGCATCAGCTCATCAGACAGGGATTGCAGGTTGGACCTGAAGATCTGAGTATCGGTATCTTCACCCTCTGACTTCCTTAAATTCTGCAGACTTGTTGCCCTGGTTCATTTAGGTATCCATGTTATTGTCTATCATCACCACCACCACCACAAATTCAAAGCAGGGAAGTCGAGGCACCAAGTCCTTGTAATATGCAGGCGAATTTTATAGAGGTCCAGTTCCCAGTGTGCTTTCTCCATTGGGAATAATGGGGTTGACTCATATCCCAATAACTGGCATTTTTCACTAAAACACACCAGGAAAAGGCAATTCCCAAGAGAGGTGAAATAAGCTGCTGGGGGTGTTCCTCAAAAAAGGATGGGGGACAGGGAGAAGATGGGACTCGTTGCTCAGAGGTGAACTGGAAGGAATGATGAGATGCAGCACTCAAAAAGTCACTTGAGAGGGTAAGAGGACCTCGTGCTGAATGTAATACTTGAGTTTTTCTTCTAAGAGCATTTCTAATCTGTCTGGAGCAAGGAATACACACACAGCACACATCCCATCTCAGGTAACAGGAGCATATTTATTCAGGTCTGGCACTTACAGAGCTTGGAGGGAACAAGGTAACACGTCATTTGTTTTCCAGAAAAGTCAGCCCAGGATTGGAAGAAATGAAAGGATTTTTATAAAAAGAGACTGCAGCTTCAAGGGGGCTGGGAATGTGTCTCCCTTCAGGTCATGCATTCCCAGTGCCCAGACCACCCATGTGCTGGAGCATGCCAGTGCCAGGCACCTCCAATGGAGGTGAAAGGCAGGAACGTCTGAACACTTGACCAGGTGATATCAGGGGGAGGGGGAGGGTTGTTAATCCATTCTTGGCAAGTCCCAGCCTTGTTTTAAGCAACTTTAGAAACGAGGGGTGGTGGAGTATTAGGTATCAAAAGCAGAAACTCTTCCAAAACAATCCACCTTCGCCAAGGAGGTGCGAGAGTGCAGAGGGATACGGTCACAGAAAGAGGAGAACAGCTTGGCCAAACTGCCCAGGTCTCCAGTGCTGGAAGAGCATAAAGTCTGGGAAACAGCCACCTTGGAAGCCTGCTGAGAAGTAGAGGATCTCCTTGCAGACAGTGAAAGAGAAGATATTGGCTAACGAGACCTGCGACAGCTCATGGAAGACGGTTCTTCCTGGGCCAGCTCCATCACTCACGAGCCCTGAGGACGTAGATGAAGCTAACGAGGACCCCCAAGGCCAGGACCATGTAGCTGGCTTTCACACTGCTGGAACCACTGATGTTGCAGAGGAAGGAGTCACAGCAGTAAACCGAAGCAGCTGCTATGCCCAGGTTAATCCCAGCGCTGGGGCAGATGGGAGAGCATCCTTTGGAGATGGACTGTCCAGACTTGCTGCCTGAATTTAGGTTGGGGCAGGAAGAAAAGGGAGGGGTGGGGGGGAGGAAAAAAAGAGGAAGACAGGTTTATCATGTTTCTAAGGCTTTCTCTCATCACCTGTTCTGCAAAGGAAGTGACAGCACTGAAATAACCAGATCTTCACAGGTGGCACGGAGAGGATGAAGTGTTCCTCAGCGTCAGGCTACGACAGTAATCTCAGCCCACCCACACAGCCCAAGAAACACCCGTGACAACCTCCTACACAGGCTCTAGAGACCATGCAACACCCCAGGGACACCCTTCCCAAGGCTGCTGGCCAAAGTTTAGCTGCTACAGCTCCGGTGAAGAATCTCACAAATCCCACTTCAGCTCAACCCTGGGGACTCTTGAAGAGAGACAGGGAGCACGGGGCATAGAGAGCACCAGAGAGGCACTTGGGAGTGAGGGCTGCATTCCAAGCATTGGCTGGAGAGAGGCACAGCACGAATTTGGCAGCAGGAAATAGGGAAGCATTAGCACTGTGCAAAGACAACAGGTTTCTAAATGCTCCCAGCCTCCATTTCTGCATGCACGACCCACCCACGTTGGGGACCGGGCATGCAACACCTCTCCTTGCTGTAAGGGAGAGCAAAGCAAGTCAGTATGGGCTATGGGCTCTGCAACGGTGCCAGGAGACCTGCCAGAGCAGCCTGCTTCCCTGGGAGGAGGAGCCAGGAAGCACAGACAACCTCCTAGATAATTCCTGGCATTTACAGAGAAAATTCACCTATCTCCCTTCCTGGCAACCCATCTTCTCCACAGAGAGCGAAGGAAGGACTTGGGGGTGAACTGGGGCTGTTCAGCCTGGAGAAAAGAAGCCTGAGAGGGGATCTGATCAATGGTTATCAGTAGCTGAAGGGTGGGACACAGGGGGACATGGGCAGCCCCTTTTCAGTGGTCTGTGGGGACAGGACAAGGGGTGATGGGCTCAAGTTGGAGCACAGGAAGTTCTGCACCAATATGGAGAAAAACTTCTTCCCAGTGAGGGTGAGGGAGCCCTGGGACAGGCTGCCCAGGGGGTGTGGAGTCTCATTCTCTGGAGATATTCCAGCCCCATCTGGATGTCTCCCTGTGTGACCTGTCCTAGGGACCCTGCTTTGGCAGGAGGGTTGGACCTGATGATCTCTGGAGGTCCCTTCCAACCCCCTACGATTCTGTGAATTCTGGGAACCTGAACACAGGGCAAAGGCAAGTGGGGCAATCCTGGAGCTTACCCACTAAGAAAGCCTGCAGCATCCTGCACCCTTTCACTTATTCATCAGCAACTTCTCCACCAGAAAATTCCCCTCGGACTCCTGGCATCAGGCACAGGCACATGGCCTTTAACGTGACTCCATCTGGCAGCACAGCCCTCCCTAAAATTCCCTTGGGATGGAACCGACACTCAGCTGCTGAGCAGAACTTTTCCCCCTTTTTTTTTTTTTTCCCCAGCCAAAAGGAAGGAAAGCTCAGCAAGAGACCCAGAAGAGCAGCCAAGAGGGGCTGCCCTGTCACCAACTCACCGATTCCCACTCCAACATACGTCGTCACACAGTGGTTCTCATTCTCCCCACACTTGACAGGCGTCAGGCAGGCCCAGTTGGAGGAGGCATCTGAGCACGAAAAGCAGATGAGCGTGTGGGCTGCAAGGGAAAAACACACCTCAGTTAAGGGCTGGTGGGGAGACCCCCTTCCTTGGTGGGGAGAGCCCCTTCCTTGGTGGCCCCCCCACCTCTGACACACAGCACACAGCACATTGGGCCACAGGCACACTCACTATTTCATCTTTATCAATCTGCAATAAGGGTTTTTTTTCCCCCAAATAAAGCCCCCAACTTGGCCAAGTGAAGGGTTCAAGCAGCTCTTGGCTCTGAGTTCTTCGAGCTCTTGGCCTCAGTACAGCCACAGCTCAGCCTGGTGCTTTATGGCACGTTCCTCTTTCCACAAAGAGCAGGTTCTCACTGCCAACTTTCAACTACAACAATGGGGGGGGGTGGGCAAGTCCAGACCTGCAACCTGGAGCTTGAGATTTGGGGTTATTCCAGCTCTAGCTACCATGGACACTGATGGGAAATGCTTCCAGGTGCAACCCCAGGCTTGAGCTTTCTGTGACCTGCCTTTGGCAGCGTGGCACCAAGCTCAGGCTACACCTGAGCTCACACAAGTGGTGGAAACAATTGCTTGGCTACAGCAAGCCCAGCGTTGCAGCAAGACCTGCAAGGACTTGTGCTGTCCCATGACCCCAGGAAGGCACAGCAGTATGAAGGCAGCATATGCAACCAACCTTTTTCGTTTTGGAGCTTACAAAAAATACCCCAAAACCCCAAAAAAACCCCCAGAAAACCCATGCCTTTCTCCATGGGAGGTGACCTAAAATGGTTTCATCTACCCCAGCAGGATGGACTGCACTGGTTGGCTCCCACCCCTCATCTTTCAGAACTGCCCAAGAAAGAGGGGGGAAGTTTTTTAGAGAGTGGTGAGGGGCTGGAACAGGCTGCCCAGAGAGGGGGTGGATGCCCCAACCCTGGAGGTGTCCAAGGCCAGGTTGGATGGGGCTCTGGGCAACCTTGTGTAGCTCCAGGCCTGGAAGTTGGTGTCCCTGCCTGTGGCAGGGGGGTTGGAGCTCTGTAATCCTTGGGATCCCTTCCAACCCAGACCATTCTATGATTCTATGAAAGAGGAAAGACTGGAAAACAGTTTTCAGTGGTGAGAAATGGCTGGAGAAACAGCCTAGACCAATGACTCAGCAGGGACAGACACACTTTAGCAGTGGACAGTTGATCTCCTCTGTGTTTTACATACAAGAACATCACATCCACACTGCAACTGTTGACCTACATACACAGACAGATCAGGCCTGTTCCCAATGTTTCATGGGCTCTGCTGTTAGGAGCATTCAGATGGCAATCCCTTCCATGAGGCACTGGTGTTTACAGGATGTAAACTGGAGTGGGGGGTTGATCCAGGATGGGATGTGCAAGGCAGCATCATGCCTGCTCCCACCTCCTTCAGCCCCACCAGAAATAAGATTATCCTAAGGAGGTGAAGTCAGGGAAGCTCTGGGAGAGCTCACTGAGGCTCAGCAGCCCCTGATGGAGTAATCCAAAGAACAAGTCAGACAAATACTGGCCAGCAGCTGTCCCACTCTGCCATGAGGGCTGCAAAACTTTTGGAGGTTCTTCTCAATCCTGTTTCCCTCAGGAAAAGCAAAGCTTTTCAGGGGAAAAGTGATAAAAAAACCCCAGCAGTTGTGCTCTGAGGTCTGACTTTTGAGCAGCCCTGGCCAAAGCAGGGGAAAGAAAACAAGGCCATAATCTCAAGGAAACAGATTAAAGTGCTAGTGGGGCATCCTGAATGTCACATCAGGGCAGCCAGATGACTCTGCTTTACAGACTAAGACAAAGCCACAAACCCCTAAGAAGCAAGAACTTCCTGGACTGCACCTCCTACATCTTCCAGTGACCATCAACCTGAGAAGGATCCTTGCAACAAGAGAGTTACCTGAGCATTCCATCACAGCAGCCACAACCTCCACACAGCACTCAGGATTACAGGGCCACCAGCTGAGTCAAAAGCCCCAAGAGAGATTTGTCAGTGGGCACTGCCTCAGGATCCAGGAGAGGAGGAGGGAGCCAGCCAGCTGAGCCTACAGGCTTCCACCATCCCTTGCTGAGAGCCCTCAGAGCATTCCCATGGGTGGTAATTTTCATCTCCTTGGCTAAAACCCAGCCTAGGACCTCTCCAGCTCTCTCCTGCTCCCTTATCCCCAGCGCTGACCCTCTCAAGTGACCCATCCTGAAAACCTTTTCCTTGCAAGGAGGCAAACTGACTCATCCCATTACACAGCCACTGTCTGCAACCAGGAATGAAGGGGATTATAGGCTTCCTGTGAGCATTCCAGCAGGACACATGTCCCCATCCGTATTTCCTCACTGCACTGAACGCACAAGCAGAGTGGTGCAGCGCTATTCATTAAGGCTTCAAGAGTTTCCAGACACAAGCAGACCAGAAATATTTCTACTAGCACATAAAAGTGCCTTTAGGCATTAAATCCTCCAGCACGTGACTGAATCCATCCTCACCTCCTACCTGGCCCCATGTTTCTCTTTGTCACATCTACCCATTACCCCTTTTCCTTGACTATCAACAAAATCTTCCCAGGAGAGGAGAGAGTCTTTCAACGTTGTTGATGAGTGGAAATAAGGCTGTGGGAACTAGTGATGCTTTGATTATTTTTGTGGCCCCAGCAAAGGGCTAAATAACCCACTGCAGAATGAAGAGGGGGGGACAAAAGGCACAAGGAGGGTGCAGAATTCTATTTAGGCAGCTGGAGACTGAGCAAAGAGTTGGAGCTCAAGGCGACAAAGGCAACTCCCCCACAAAAAAAAAAAACCTCAAAAACAAAAAAAACCCCAAAAAACTAAAAAAAAAAAAAACCCACCAAAAAAAAAAACCAACCCCAAAACCCACTTCAAATTGAACAATGCAAAAAAGGAAGCCTTCCTCCTTTCACCAACTATATAAAACACAGGGCTCTTCCACAGAAGGAATTCATGTGTTTATTTGCTGGCTGCCAGCTCCTCCCGAGGAACAAAGAAAAGGATCATTTCGGGGAATTCCACAGATAAGAGGTCGGATCCATCTCAATGTAAGGTTCTGGGAGGTGGGGAAAGCCTTTAAAAGCCCACCCTGAAGCTCAGCAGAGCATGGGTGAGAAAGGCTGCTGCTGCTACAGCAGTTCTTCAGCTCAGTCCCTATGCTGAACACCCTTTTTTTCCACTGCTCTCCCTTTTACTCAACATCTTCAGGGCACTTCCAGCAGCAGATAAAGCTTTTTTTCCTGTAAAAGACTCCTTGGGATGTGCTTAGAAGTGTTTGGGGATAAAGCCACCTGCAACAAGCCCCCTTTTTGCCTGGTTCAAAACTTACTTTAAAGCTGAAAGGATTGGTGTAGGTTTAGGTTTTGGGGTGGTTTTTGTTTGGGGGTGTGAGGGGAGGAAAACCCCTTATTGCCTTGGCCTGGATAGCCCATCCTCCCAGCTAAGAACTGAGCAGATACCCAATGCTTAAATTCCCAGTTGCCCTCCAGGACATCACAGGGAGGGTGGGCATGGAAAAGGGCAGCAAACAAATAGGGTTTGGGGTGGGGTGGTTTTTTTTCTCCCTGGTGTCCTCAGGAGAGAAGAAGAGCCCGTGTTTCCTGAGCAGTGATTCTTAGGACCCTGAACTCTCTCTTTGCTCTTTGTTTGGCTTCTCCAACCTTCAACATATGGAAACAATACTGGGGGGGGGGGGGGGTTTGCACAGCCCCGTGGAGTTCGGATAGCCAGAAATGGAGTCCTCGGGAAGGGATTGCACACCCTGGGACTTGGACCAACTTGCAGCTTAATGCCCAGCAACAGGAAACACACGTTCTCCCCAACTTGACTGGTAGCCCCAAAGATGCGCTCCACTGGGTACCACCCCTATAAGGGGGGGGCGGGGGTGGGGGGTGGGGGGGGCACTGCCCCACACGTTGTCCACTGCAGCCTGTCCCTAAGGATGCTGCGGGGAGAGGGGGGGAGCGGGGGGGGCAGGGTGAGCTAGAATCACGAGTGGCTCTACCCAGCCTCTGCTCCATCAGCCATTGCTAGGGCTGGGCTCTCCCATCTCCCCCTCCACCCTCCTTCCCCTCGGCTCGGCATCTCGGCCCATTTCAGCCCCGTTATCCCAGTTCGCCGTGATGAAAACAAGGGGGAGAAGAGCCGGCCCTGGTCTTTGTTTGAGCCGCAACTGAAGGAAAGCTCCAAAATACCTACAGGCACAGCTGGAAACGCGCACCTTATGCATACACACACAAGAAACCCTGAAGTTCCTGCTCCAAGAGGGACTACTGCTTCGAGCCAGGGCTTGGAAAGACACCCCCTCACCCCCCACCACCACCCCCACACGGCTCAGCTCTGTGTGTGCCCGTCCCCCCCCTACAACCCCTCTGCAAACCTCACCACCCCCACCTTCCAAACCTCCAACTTCCAGAGCGCACCCTGCAAGACGCAGCATCCCCCCACCTCCCTCACCACCACCCCCCCCTCCCCAATTTGCTCTCCAAACCAAGCATGGGGAGGGACACGGGGATCTCGAAGAAGCGTTTTGGCGGGGATATCCCTTCCCCCCCACCCTCTCCCTTCCTTATATCCCTCCCTCTTTACCTCTCTCCACGCACAGCACCGCAACCAGCACAGCGAGCAGAAGCGCCTTCATGGTGCGGCGGTGGGACCAGAGAGATGCGCAGGGCTGCTGGCTGCGCGCAGGGCTGAGCGCCGGGGAGGTGGGGAAAGGACCAGTAACCCCGCCCCGCCGGGCCGCCCCGCAGCTTGTATCCCGTCCCCACCCCCCTCCCCCTCCATCCACCCACCCTCCCCGGCCCCGCCTGGTTTCGTTTCCCCGCTCCGGAGAGCCGAGGCTGGAAATGAGGAGGTTGATGTATGGGGTGACTCGGCTTGCTGGCGCCTGATGCGTTGAAGTGGGGGGGCTTGGGAGGCACGCGGGGGTTGAGCTAGTTCTCCCCGGGCATGGCTCCAAGGTCTCCATCCATCCATCCATCCATCCATCCATCCATCCATCCATCCATCCATCCACCCACCCACCCATCCCTCCCTCCATCCCCTTTCAGGTCCCCTCTATATCCCTGAGCAAAGAGACAGGAGTAAGAAGGCTCCCTGCACACAGGACCCGACTCATGCACAAGCCCTTTTCAAGCACAGTCTCCTTCATCCACAACTCCCTTCACCCTATGGGGGGGAGGAGAGGGGGTCCCACTGCTCTGGTGCCTCCCTCCCCTCCCCTCCTATGTGCATCTTCATTCACCCATGCCCTGAGCAAGCACATGCTCCACATGTTCACAGCACCTCATAGGCACACGTGCCCTGCATGTGCAAACCCCCATGTGCTGGTCTCCAGCATGCACATAAGACCACCCCCTCACACCCCCCCAGAATACACGAGCACCCTGCGTGCAGGACACTTCCCCTTTATGCACAGCACCTATGCAAGACCCAAGGATGTAGAGAAACAACTTCCTAAGCTCTTTACCAGAGCCTAAATGGGATTAGACTTAGAAGATTGAGAAGCTTGGAGGTATGAGTGCCTGGCAGCTGGAGTGGCATGGGGAAATCCTGGGCTGCTTGAATCATAGAATCATAGACTGGTCTGGGTTGGAAGGGACCCCAAGGATCACAGAGCTCCAACCCCCCTGCCACAGGCAGGGTCACCAACCTCCAGGCCTGGAGCTACACAAGGTTGCCCAGGGCCCCATCCAACCTGGCCTTGAACACCCCCAGGGATTGGGGCATCCACCCCCTCTCTGGGCAGCCTGTTCCAGCCCCTCACCACTCTCTCTGGAAAGAACTTCCCCCTAATATCTAATTTAAACCTTCCTTTAGTTTTAATCCATCCCCCTTTTCCTGCCATTGTCTGCCCTTTGAACAAGCTGATTCCCCTCCTGTTCCTCTGCTCCCTTCAGGGACTGGAAGGCTGCAATGAGGTCCCCCCACAGCCTTCTCTTCTCCAGGCTGAACAAGCCTTGGCAGGATAGGTCTCCAGAGCATAGAACAGTTAACCAGAGGGGTTTGTTAAAGTGGGCCCAACTCAGCACGTGCCACAGCAATTGCTAAATCCTCTAGGAAACAAGCTGCAGGGAGAGCGTTGGGAGAGGAACCCTGTGAAGCTGGCTGGGAAGTGAGGAGCCGGTCGGTGAGCAAACAGGAAACAAGCAGGTTTGACGAATTCCGTGTGCCACAGATGGGTTAAATCCTGTGGAATCAGCATTTTCTGGCAAATACATCTGTCAGAAGAAATTCTAGCTCCTGTCTCGCCACAGTGCACTCAGAGCCTTCTAGTTGGAACACAACCCCACGCTTGCAGAGACCCCTGCTTCCTTTTTCTTCTCCTGTGGCTCAGTTTTGTTTTATCATTACCAGTTACTCTAGCAAGAACTGTCTGCAAGCTGTGTGTGTTGCTGTGGTCAAATATCTTCCACCAGAATGGGCTGCTGGAACTGTTCCAGTCTCTGGTTTATAAATTAAATACTGAAAAAAAGAAAAAAAAAAAAAGGGAAGTTTCAGCTTTGTGGTACCCTGAGTAACTGGAATTCAGACACCCTGGCAAGACCCCTGTCTCATACAGACCAAGTGACACACTGCACTGCTGTTCAGTGAGACCTGGACAGGCTGGAGCCAGCTGGGCAGGGAGAAACCAAATGAGGTTTAATAAAAGCAAGTGGAGAGTCTGGCACCTGGGAAGGAATAACTGCTGCAATCAGGACAGGCTGGGGGTGACCTGCTGGAGAGGAGCTCTGTGGAGAAGGAGCTGGGGGTCCTGATGGGTGACAGGGTGGCCATGAGCCAGCAGTGTGCCCTGGGGGCTGAGAGAGACAATGGGATCCTGGGGGGCATCAGGAGGAGTGTGGCCAGCAGGTCAAAGGAGGGGATCCTCCCCCTCTGCTCTGCCCTGCTCAGGCCCCAACTGGAGTGTTGTGTCCAGTTCTGGGCTCCCTGGGATAGAAAAGCCAGGGATCTCCTGGAGAGAGTCCAGAGGAGGGACATGGAGATGCTGAAGGGCCTGGAGCATCTCCCCTGTGAGGAAAGGCTGAGTGAGCTGGGGCTGTTCAGCCTGGAGAGAAGAAGCCTGAGAGGGGATCTGATCAATGGGGATCAATAGCTGAAGGGTGGGACACAGGGGGACATGGGCAGCCTCTGCTCAGTGTCTGTGGGGACAGGACAAGGGGTGATGGGCTCAAGTTGGAGCACAGGAAGTTCCACACCAATATGCAGAAGAACTTTTTCCCAGTGAGGGTGAAGGAGCCCTGGGCCAGGCTGCCCAGGGGGGTGTGGAGTCTCCTTCTCTGGAGATATTCCAGCCCCATCTGGATGTCTCCCTGTGTGACCTGTCCTAGGGACCCTGCTTTGGCAGGGGGGTTGGACCTGATGATCTCTGGAGGTCCCTTCCAACCCCCATGATTCTGTAAATTCTGTGAAGTTCAGGTTGTGCCCCTATGTGTCAGGCAGGCTTTTTGTAGCCTACCTGTCAACAATATCACAGCCTTGACGTGCAGCCCCTGAGATTTGCTGTTCTGAGTATCAGGAGGGCACAGCATGCTCCTTCAGCTCTCCTGTTCCTCTTCTCATCCCCACAAGGTAAGTAAGAGGACCTACAGTTTTCTGCTTTTCTTCTCCACACAAATTTACCATTATCAAGCCCACCAGTTCCTGGACAGGCTGATAAGAGTCACGTGGGGGGCAACTCACCACAGGAACCTGGAGTCATTTCAATAGTATTGAAATGACTGGGTGGAGACGACATTAATTCCAAGATGCTGTGAGTAGATAAGTGACATGGGATATATTCCCCTTCTGAAAGCTCACTGGTCTAAGCCCAGTGCCTCCCACCAAGTCTATGGTGTGGGACAGCAGAGCACAAAGCTCAACACAGCAGCTATGATGTGATAGACCAACACGTGGCAAAACACCATATTGAATGCCCCAGCCTCTTCTTGCAAGTTTGGGGGTTGGTGGGGGGGGGGTTTCATTGAACCTTTGGCTTTATAATGTGGATGCAAGACATAAAGATGCTCTCTTAGTAAGAAGCAAGTGGTTAAGAGAGGCAGCAGGCATAGAATGTGGTCTGTGCTGGGGAAAAGCAGACAGAGCTACAGTAACATGCTTAAGGGAAAAGGAGATAAAGAACCAGCTGGTTCTTAAAGCAAACTGGTGCTGGAGTAAATATATCAAGGTTTCCTTGCATGATGGGGAGGAATGGAGTTTGTACCCCAGGAAATGAAAGTGATAGCAGCTCCCTTTGTTGCAGCAGAACCAGGTGCTTCATGTAACTGAAGCTAAGACTAAAGATGTCCACTGTGTAGCCCTACCCCCCTGTTAGTTAATGTTTCTCTAAAACAATGCATGGGACTGTCAGGAGGGTAGGAGCCTAACTGAAATATTGCTGGTCTGGCTAATAAAGGCTGAAGAACACCTGAAGGTTGCCAAAGAGGAAGGAAACTAGGGGGAAAGTTATTGTAACAGAGGGAGATAGCAGCCACCAAGCCAGGGACCACTCACCCTAATTACACCACTGACCCAAAAGGAAGAACAAATAGGCATGCAGACTGCTGTACATAGGAGGCAAAGGGTTTTTAAAGCAATCATGTAAGGATAAATAACATCTATGTAGTAGAAACATGAATATGTTAATATTAAGTGTATAAATAACCACTGATTTGGAGCTGTCTTGGGACAGGCACCTATATGTTCACAATTATGAACAAAATACCTCTGCTCTGTGTGTATATCAGGGTATTGCAGGGTAAACAAACTCCCACCTTTGGGATGACACCTTCATGGGTCAAGGGAGCTGGGCAGCAGAGCAATTAAAAGTGAAGTTACTAGGCCTGCAAGGTGCAGAATCAGCACCTTTAGGAGCCTGATCTTGGAACATGGGACTGCTGAAAGCTTCCCCAGCTTCTGTGGAGCGAGGTTGCAGAGTTTGCTTCACCACCACGTTCCTGTTTCAGGGCTTGAGTGAGACTTCCTGAGCCTGGCCAGGGCTGTGCACGTGGATGTCTGTGAGTCAGCTAAACCTCTGTCAAAATTACCAGACCAATGGGATCCTGGGGTTCATTAAAAGGAATGAGGCCAGCAGGTCACAGGAGGGGATCCTCCCCCTCTGCTCTGCCCTGGTCAGGCCCCACCTGGAGTGTTGTGTCCAGTTCTGGGCTCCCTGGGATAGAAAAGCCAGGGATCTCCTGGAGAGAGTCCAGAGGAGGGACATGGAGATGCTGAAGGGCCTGGAGCATCTCCCCTGGGAGGAAAGGCTGAGGGAGCTGGGGCTGTTCAGCCTGGAGAGAAGAAGCCTGAGAGGGGATCTGATCACTGGGGATCAATAGCTGAAGGGTGGGACACAGGGGGACATGGGCAGCCTCTTCTCAGTGTCTGTGGGGACAGGACAAGGGGTGATGGGCTCAAGTTGGAGCACAGGGAGTTCTGCACCAATCTGGGGAAGAACTTCTTCCCAGTGAGGGTGAGGGAGCCCTGGGACAGGCTGCCCAGGGGGTGTGTGGAGTCTCCTTCTCTGGAGATATTCCAGCCCCATCTGGATGTCTCCCTGTGTGACCTGTCCTAGGGACCCTGCTTTGGCAGGGGATTGGACCCCGTGATCTCTGGAGGTCCCTTCCAACCCCTGCGATTCTGTGATTCATAGAATCATAGAATCATAGAATGGTCTGGGTTGGAAGGGACCCCAAGGATCAGAGAGTTCCAACCCCCCTGACACAGGCAGGGACACCAAGCTCCAGGCCTGGAGCTACACAAGGTTGCCCAGGGCCCCATCCAACCTGGTCTTGAACACCTCCAGGGACGGGGAATCCACCACCTCTCTGGGCAGCCTGTTCCAGCAGATTCTGTGATTAATCTGTGAAATTAGGTGTTTCTCTAGTTAGTGACTCAGAGTTGTTTTATGGACCAAACCTACTAAAATTACCTGCCACAGATGAACCAAGAGGGGGCAAGGTCCTTTCTTGTCAACAGTTGTACAGCACTGTGTCCCTCAACAGATGTTTAAGGGACTGTGAAGGTTTGCCACTATATTGAGGATGTGCTTATCAGAGGAAACCAGGTAGACAGAGTTGAGCAATGCAAGACAAAATAATTTCACATTCAGAAGGCTTAGAACTGAAAATTCCACTTGAAAAAATTCAAACACAAGTCAAATTCTTAGGGATATGGTGGAAAGGAGGGACGACATGTATTACTCAAGATACCCTTTCCATGTTAAACCAGATAAAAATGCATGAAACAGAGAGTTACAACATGCACTGGGATTGTTTGTGTTTTGGAGAAAACATATTCCCAATTTTTCCATCCTTGCAAGGCTTTTGTATGATCTGTTGCAAAAGGGAGTGTCATCATAGAATCACAGACTGGTCTGGGTTGGAAGGGACCCCAAGGATCAGAGAGCTCCAACCCCCCTGCCACAGGCAGGGACACCAACCTCCAGGCCTGGAGCTACACAAGGTTGCCCAGGGCCCCAGCCAACCTGGCCTTGAACACCCCCAGGGATGGGGCACCCACCCCCTCTCTGGGCAGCCTGTTCCAGCCCCTCACCACTCTCTCTGCAAAGAACTTCCCCATAATATCTCATCTCACCCTTCCCTCCTCCAGCTTCACTCCATCCCCCTTGTCCTGCCAGTCTCTGCCCTTTGAACAAGCTGATTCCCCTCCTGTTCCTCTGCTCCCTTCAGGCACTGGAAGGCTGCAATGAGGTCCCCCCACAGCCTTCTCTTCTCCAGGCTGAACCAGCCCAGCTCTCTCAGCCTCTCTTCATAAGGGAGCTGCTCCAGCCCTCTGATCATCTTCATGGCTCCTCTGAACCCTCTCCAACAGTTCCCCATCTTTCCTGTATTGGGTCTGGACACAGGACTCCGTTTGGGGCCTCCCAAAGGCAGAGTAGAGAGGGACTAGACCCCACTTCATGACAAAGCTCTGCAATTACTAGTGTTTGAAGCTAGTAACTATCAAGCTTTGGGTCCAGTCCATCCTTCTGACCCAATCCAAATTGAATAGGGATTGGCCCAGTCAAGTGCTGGTGTTCAAGGCCAGGTTGGATGGGGCCCTGGGCAGCCTTGTGTAGCTCCAGGCCTGGAGGTTGGTGTCCCTGCCTGTGGCAGGGGGGTTGGAGCTCTATGATCCTTGGGGTCCCTTCCAACCCAGACCAGTCTATCATTCTATGATCTGTGGCAAAAGAGCCTACCTGACCTATAGGATCTTATTCTTGCAGCTTTAAGGAAGCTGAGAAATGATATTCCACCTGGAAAAAAGGTTTGTGGTTATCCCAGCCTTGTGGGAAGCTGAACACACCGTATGTAAACAACCAATTGTACTTCGTATCCATTCGATGTAATAAAACCTGTCTTAACTGAGCCACCTCCTGCTGACAGGGTGGCACAAACAGCTTCAGTGACAAACTGGTGCACTCAGATGGAACATTACATTAGAATATCTTTACAGTTTCAGAGGGTGCAGCCAAAAGCCTATCTGTTCAGAACTGGTTTAGAAACTGAAACCAGTACAACTTCTGCTGTGGTGCAGGTTGCTCCCCCTCCTGACATGTTCAGAACATCTGTTTGCCAGATGCTTCTGCTAAAAGAGAGGGCAAAACATGGAAGTATTGAGCTGTTGCTTTGCAAATAAAGACCAAGCACAAAATCATCACTGAAGGGGAAGGGAGTGCTCAAGTAGGAGAACTGGTAGCAGTGTGGAGTGTGTTTCAACACGAGGTACTACCTACTTCTCCTGTCCATGTCTATAGTGAGTCTTCTGCTGTCTTCAAGGGATGTACTGAATGGCTTCCATTTTGGGAATGGAATGGGTGGGAAGTCAACCAAGTACCTGTATGGCAAGAGGAATGATAGCAAGATGCATTAACTTGCAAAGCAAGGGAATTTTGCAGGGGCATGGGTACCCTCCCAGCAAAACAATCAAACCCCAGGCAGATGAGTTAGCCAGACTTGTTCCCCTATAAAGTGATCCTAGATCAGAAGACTGGGAAAGGCTATTAGAATGGTTACTCCTTAAAAGGGGCCATACTGGAGCTAAGGATCTCTACCAAGAGGCCCAGAGTAGAGGCTGGCCAGTTACTCAGAGGACCACCACACGTGCATCTGTGCTTGTGAACAATGCTGCAGTCATCTAGAGAGACACCCATTGGTAGAGCCCCCCCTACATTTAAGACAAGGGAAGGGACTCTGGGAAGCCTGGCAGGTAGGATTATGTTGGTCCATTCTGGAGATCAGAGAGTAATTATTATACCTTGGTAGGAGTCGAGATAGTGGCAGGTCTAGTTCAAGCTGAAGCATTTAGCTGAGCTACAAAGGAGAGTGCAGTGACAGCACAGACCATTCAGTCAGATAATGGTTCCCATTTTACAGCCAGAGTTGATCAGGACTGGGCAACAGGAGAAGGAACTGTATGGGTTTTCCACACCCCCTATTATCTCCAAGCAAATGGGACAGTGGAAAGAATGAATGGACTCATAGAATCATAGAATCATAGAATCATAGACTGGTCTGGGTTGGAAGGGACCCCAAGGATCATAGAGCTCCAACCCCCCTGCCACAGGCAGGGACACCAACCTCCAGGCCTGGAGCTACACAAGGTTGCCCAGGGCCCCATCCAAACTGGCCTTGGACACCTCCAGGGACGGGGCATCCACCACCTCTCTGGGCAGCCTGTTCCAGCCCCTCACCACTCTCTCTGCAAAGAACTTCCCCCTAATATCTCATCTAACCCTTCCCTCCTTTAGCTTTAGTCCATTCCCCCTTGTCCTGCCATTATCTGCTCTTTTAAAAAGTTGAATCCCCTCCTGTTCCTCTGCTCCCTTCAGGGACTGGGAGGCTGCAGTGAGGTCCCCCCACAGCCTTCTCTTCTCCAGGCTGAACTAGCCCAGTTCTCTCAGCCTCTCTTTGTAGGGCAGGTGCTCCAGCCCTCTAATCATCCTTGTGGCTCCTCTGAACCCTCTCCAACAGTTCCACATCCTTCTTGTAGACTTCTCAAGTGCTTTCTAAAACCCCACAGATCAGGATGGTCAGGAAGCTTGTGGGATGCATTTGTTCACGTGAGTAACTGATGAGGAACAAATGGATGCCCTAAAATCACAGCACTCTGCCCAAAGGCTCCAACCCTGATCCCAAATCTACACGGCCCTGACCATCCCCAGAACCCTTTTCATTTTCCTGGCTAACCAGTGTTGGTGAAATTACCAACCATCAGGATCATACCACTGGTAATTGAAATTCCCATGAATAAATACGCTTGGAAAGTGAAGGATGCACATGGGAAGGAACAGAGAATCAATATTAGGTGGGTTGTTCCATCCTTTTAATAACCACTTACTTCCAGTTCCTTAAAACAAACCGTTTGCTTTTTTTTCTTCTTCCCTTCCCTTCCCTTCCCTTCCCTTCCCTTCCCTTCCCTTCCCTTCCCTTCCCTTCCCTTCCCTTCCCTTCCCTTCCCTTCCCTTCCCTTCCCTTCCCTTCCCTTCCCTTCCCTTCCCTTCCCTTCCCTTCCCTTCCCTTCCCTTCCCTTCCCTTCCCTTCCCTTCCCTTCCCTTCCCTTCCCTTCCCTTCCCTTCCCTTCCCTTCCCTTCCCTTCCCTTCCCTTCCCTTCCCTTCCCTCCCCTCCCCTCCCCTTCCCTCCCCTCCCCTCCCCTCCCCTCCCCTCCCCTCCCCTCCCCTCCCCTCCCCTCCCCCTCCCCTCCCCTTTTCTTCTTTTCTTTTCTTTTCTTTTCTTTTCTTTTCTTTTCTTTTCTTTTCTTTTCTTTTCTTTTCTTTTCTTTTCTTTTCTTTTCTTTCTTTTCTTTTCTTTTCTTTTCTTTTCTTTTCTTTTCTTTTCTTTTCTTTTCTTTTCTTTTCTTTTCTTTTCTTTTCTTTTCTTTTCTTTTCTTTTCTTTCTTTCCTTTCCTTTCCTTTCCTTTCCTTTCCTTTCCTTTCCTTTCCTTTCCTTTCCTTTCCTTTCCTTTCCTTTCCTTTCCTTTCCTTTCCTTTCCTTTCCTTTCCTTTCCTTTCCTTTCCTTTCCTTTCCTTTCCTTTCCTTTCCTTTCCTTTCCTTTCCTTTCCTTTCCTTTCCTTTCCTTTCCTTTCCTTTCCTTTCTTTTCCTTTCCTTTCCTTTCCTTTCCTTTCCTTTCCTTTCCTTTCCTTTCTTAAAATCTGTGATGTCTGCTTAAAGGAAATACACAAAGCTATTAATTGTCTGCATAGTTTTTATAGTAATTGTCTTGTTGATGTCTTTAATGTTAAGGCATTCTCCCCTCCTCCCCCTCACTGCTTTCTTATTTCTCTGAGCAAATCTGTTTTCCTTTCATTTTCAGGGGCAAATCAGAAGCCACAGCAAGGATGCCTGCCTTCTTGTCAGCTGTACTTTCCTCTGCCCTCGTTTATGTGGGTAGAGGGGAGAAATTTCCCCCCTTTTTGAGAGTAATGAGTTTGTCTTGCTAGCCAAATCTGGAGCGAAGACCCTCAACAGGCAGTGAGACTTTAGGACAATGTGGGCAATAAAGCTGTTGCATGACCCAAAAGATCTGTCAAGATTGAAATAGGTGGAACACAAAAATGGGGCAAAAATGGCCTCCCAGAGGAATAATAAAGCATTATGGGCTGGCCACATGGAATCCTAATGAATTGACAGCTGGAGGATGGGAACCACTTTACAACCAGAATAATATAATTCTCTTGCAAGCAGTTTTGGAAATAATTTCCAACAGAACTGCCAATGCTCTAGATCTCCTGAATCAACAGTCTTGAGAGATGTGTGCTGTGATCCTGCTGTGGTTTTGGGTTATATATTGGCTGAAGAGGGAGGAGTGTGTGGGAAATTAGATGTTTCTAACTTTTTTGAACAGCCGTGATGTAGGTGAAGTGGTTGCACAATTGGCCAAGGCCAATGGTATCCTGGGCTCCATCAGCAGAGGGGTGGCAGCAGGGACAGGGAGGGGATTGTCCCTCTCTGCTCTGCCCTCAGGAGGCCCCAGCTGGAGTCCTGTGTCCAGAGCTGGGGCCCCAATACAAGAAAGATGTGGGACTGTTGGAGAGGGGTCAGAGGAGCCACGGAGATGCTCAGAGGGCTGGAGCAGCTCCCCTATGGAGAGACGCTGAGGGAGCTGGGCTGGTTCAGCCTGGAGAAGAGAAGGCTGTGGGGGGACCTCATTGCAGCCTTCCAGTCCCTGAAGGGAGCAGAGGAACAGGAGGGGAATCAGCTTGTTCAAAGGGCAGAGACTGGCAGGACAAGGGGGATGGAGTGAAGCTGGAGGAGGGAAGGGTGAGATGAGAGATAAGGGGGAAGTTCTTTCCAGAGAGAGTGGTGAGGGGCTGGAATAGGCTGCCCAGAGAGGGGGTGGATTCCCCATCCCTGGAGGTGTTCAAGGCCAGGTTGGATGGGGCCCTGGGCAACCTTGTGTAGCTCCAGGCCTGGAGGTTGGTGTCCCTGCCTGTGGCAGGGGGGTTGGAGCTCTCTGATCCTTGGGATCCCTTCCATCCCATGCCAGTCTATGATTCTATGATTCTATGATATCAGAAAGCTAGACCATGTCCCCGTTCCGACATGGACTGGCTGGGATGTTGATCTGCAGTCCTGGTTACCAGGAGCACCATGGATAAAATAAACCTCTTCTATTTCATGTGACATGTGGGTTAGCAACCTTAGTGTTTCTGCCTTGTGTAACACTGGGTTTGCTCCAAATAATACAAAATATGGTCAGTCATATGCAAGCAATTACTGTCACTTCACCAGATGGGCATAAAAACATATCAGGTTTGTGAAAACAACTGAAGGTTTAACTGTTAGGATCTTCACAGAATCACACAATCGTAGGGGTTGGAAGGGACCTCCAGAGATCATTGGGTCCAACATCCCTGCCAAAGCAGGGTCCCTAGGACAGGTCACACAGGGAGACATCCAGATGGGGCTGGAATATCTCCAGAGAAGGAGACTCCACACCCCCTGGGCAGCCTGTCCCAGGGCTCCCTCACCCTCACTGGGAAAAAGTTCTTCCACATGTTGGTGTCAAACTTCCCGTGCTCCAACTTGAGCCCATCCCCCCTTGTCCTGTCCCCACAGACCACTGAAAAGGGGCTGGCCAATTCCCCCTGCATCCCCTGCTTCAGATAATTATAAACTTTAATTGCATCCCCCCTTAGTCTTCTCTTCTCAAGACTGAACAGCCCCAGCTTATTCAGTCTCTCCTCGTAGGGGAGATGCTCCAGGACCTTAATCATCTTTGTAGCGCTTCTTTGGACTCTCTCCAGGAGATCCCTGGCTTTTCTATCCCAGGGAGCCCAGAACTGGACACAACACTCCAGGTGGGGCCTGACCAGGGCAGAGCAGAGGGGGAGGATCCCCTCCTGTGACCTGCTGCCCACACTCCTCCTGATGTCCCCCAGGATCCCATTGTCTCTCTCAGCCCCCAGGGCACACTGCTGGCTCATGGCCACCCTGTCACCCACCAGCACCCCCAGGTCCTTCTCCACAGAGCTCCTCTCCAGCAGGTCACCCCCAGCCTGTCCTGATTCCAGCAGTTCTTCCTTCCCAGGTGCCAGACTCTCCACTTGATCTTGTTGAACCTCATCTGGTTTCTCCCTGCCCAGCTCTCCAGCCTGTCCAGGTCTCTCTGGATGGCAGCTCAGTGTCCTGTGTGTCACCCACTCCTTCCAGCTTTGTATCATCAGGTACTTGCTGAGGGTGGATGCTGTTCCCTCATCAAGGTGAATGAAGATATTAAACAGGACTGGACCCAACACCAAGCCCTGGGGAACACCACTAGTCACAGGTCTCCAGTCAGACTCTGCTCCACTGATCAACACCCTCTAGGCTCGGTCTGACAGCCAGTTCTCAACCCAAATCTTCTTTGTCCTTGGCTTCCTATGAAGCTATCAGTCACACTGCATGGCAACTTCCTCCCCCACCTTTGTCTAATAGACACAGATATATTTATATAAAGGAACTCTTGAGTAGCTGAACAACAAAACCAAACTTTCTTGGTACACACTGTTGTAACAACAAAGTAAAGCAGTTAAAAGAAGAAAACAGCAAGAGGGGCAACTTGTAACAGCATATAAACTAATATTTCAAGGCGCCTTTGATACACCTCCACATCCGCAGCGTCCCCGTGGCGAGCAGCACCACTCCCCTGACTAGAAGTAAAGCAATAACAGGAAAAGGAAAACCCTTTAAACCAACTGTGTAAGTTAGAAGAGAGCTCTCAGTCTTCATTAACCCACCTCTCTAGTTGCTTCTGGGTAATGCACTTGCCTGGGCATTTCCACTCTGGTAAGCAATGACGACCTGATGGTGTAATGGTGAGAGAACATCACGCCACTATAGCCAATGCAAGGAAATTCATAGAATCATAGAATCATAGACTGGTCTGGGTTGGAAGGGACCCCAAGGACCACAGAGCTCCAACCCCCCTGCCACAGGCAGGGACACCAACCTCCAGGCCTGGAGCTACACAAGGTTGCCCAGGGCCCCATCCAACCTGGCCTTGAACACCTCGAGGGATGGGGCATCCACCCCCTCTCTGGGCAGCCTGTTCCAGCCCCTCACCACTCTTTCTGTAAAAAACTTCCCCCTAATATCTAATCTAACCCTTCCCTCCTTTAGCTTTAGTCCATTCCCCCTTGTCCTGCCAGTCTCTGCCCTTTGAACAAGCTGATTCCCCTCCTGTTTCTCTGCTCCCTTCAGGGACTGAAAGGCTGTAATGAGGTTCCCCCACAGCCTTCTCTTCTCCAGGCTGAACCAGCCCAATTCCCTCAGCCTCTCTTTGTAGGGCAGGTGCTCCAGCCCTCTAATCATCCTTGTGGCTCCTCTGAACCCTCTCCAACAGTTCCACATCCTTTTTGTATTGGGGGCCCCAGCTCTGGACACAGGACTCCAGCTGGGGCCTCACAAGGGCAGAGCAGAGAGGGACAATCCCCTCCCTGTCCCTGCTGGCCACTCCTCTAGTCACTGGCCCTACAAGCTGCAAGAGCCACTGCTGGCTCATGTCAAGCTTCTCATCCACCACAATCCCCAAGTCCTTCTCAGCAGGGCTGCTCTCCAGGAGCTCTTCTCCCAGTCTGTATCTGTGTCTGGGATTCTTCCGGCCCAAGTGCAACACCTCACACTTGGCAGTGTTGAACCTCATCAGGTTCCCCTGGGCCCATCTTTCCAGCCTGTCAAGATCCCTCTGGATGGCTCCTTTCCTTCTGGGGTGTCTACCACACCACTCAGCCTGGTACCATCCCCAAACTTGCTGAGGGTGCACTCAATTCCATGATCCATGTCATTGATAAAGATGTTAAAGAGCACCGGTCCCAAGACAGACCCCTGGGGGACCCCGCTTGTCACCGGCCTCCACCTGGACATAGACCCATTGACCACCACCCTCTGGCTACGGTCTGTTAACCAGAAATTGTCCCTGTTGTTTAGCTGTAGTGCTGTAGAGAGTGAACATCACCATTTGTGGGCTTGCTGATATGCTGGGAAGTTCAGGGAAGGGATCTGGAATTTCACCTTCATTGGCCCTGGGCAGCTCCTGCTACTCCAGTGCTTGTTTATCTGTTCTGGGAATGCACATGCACAGTTTTCCTCCCTAAAGAAAGTACTGGAAAGGGATCTAAGAAGCTCACACATGTGTGACTCCAGTAGTTTAGCCATCTGTGTGACACATGACAAAAAAGGAACTGGTTCCAAGGCCATAACTGGCAAAGGACAGCTCCAGCTGGCTTTGACCAAGCCAGGAGACCCACTTAAAGGATGATTTGCTAAGTATTGGATGATGGGGTGGGAAAGCTGTAATATTAACTAACAAACAGTCCAAAGGTTATTTTTTTAATGTGCTTTTGTTTAAGTATAAACCAGAAAACTTTAAAACCCATTTTCCTGATGCACAGACTGAGCCAGCTGACTGCTTGTATTTTATACACCAACCCCCCCCCCCAGCTTTGCATTTTTGAAACTGTGGAATACAATAGAATGCATTCATTTGATGGTCCCAATCTATTATGCATTTTTAGCTTTACCAACTCTTGCTTCATGTGTTCTTGTGATAAGTGTGTTTGGTTTCTGTGAATGTTCATCTTGTAAACTTTCATGTAAACCATTGTTGTTTTATTGTCCTCCAAACAGCAAACTAAACACAGAATCACAGAGTTGTAGGGGTTAGAAGGGACCTCCAGAGATCATTGAATCCAGGGGCTCTGTCACTCTCACTGGGAAAAAGTTCTTCCACATGTTAGTGCAGAACTTCCTGTGCCCCAACTTGCAGCCATTGCCCCTTGTCCTGTCCCCACAGACCACTGAGAAGAGGCTGCTCATGTGCCCCTGCATCACATACTTAAGATATTGATAAACATTAATAAGGTCCCCCCTTAGTCTTCTTCTCTCCAGGCTGAACAGCCCCAGCTCCCTCAGCCTTTCCTCCCAGGGGAGATGCTTCAGGCCCTTCAGCATCTCCATGTCCCTCCTCTGGACTCTCTCCAGGAGATCCCTGGCTTTTCTATCCCAGGGAGCCCAGAACTGGACACAACACTCCAGGTGGGGCCTGACCAGGGCACAGCAGAGGGGGAGGATCCCCTCCTGTGACCTGCTGCCCACACTCCTTTGATGCCCCCCAGGATCCCATTGTCTCTCTCAGCCCCCAGGGCACACTGCTGGCTCCTGGCCAACCTGTCACCCACCAGGACCCCCAGGTCCTTCTCCACAGAGCTCCTCTCCAGCAGGTCACCCCCAGCCTGTACTGATTCCAGCAGTTATTCCTTCCCAGGTGCCAGATTCTCCACTTGCTTTTATTGAACCTCATCTGGTTTCTCCCTGCCCAGCTCTCCAGCCTGTCCAGCTCTTGCTGAATGGCAGAGCATTATTCCTGTGTGCCAGCCACTCCTCCCAGCTTTGTATCAAATTGTTAGTTAATCTTTATTAAATGTTAACAGTTATTATTGATTATTGGAAATGTCATTTGAAGATTGTTGATTGTTTGAATGTCTTAGTTGGATGTACCAGATGTTGTTAGCTATTGTAAGCATGCTATTATTTCCTTCTTCCTTTCTCTTCCTCTATCCTCTGTGTACCACAGAGCACCATCCCTAAGACAGCAATGTGTCCTTCGAGGGATATTTAAGGTTGAGACTGTGTTGGTGATTGGTTGTACCCACAGGTATCTATCTCAGCATTGCTGGAACATCACATTACCTGCCAGAAAGGATGAGAACTGCTCTGTGGAGGAGTCCTGTCACCTGCTGCAGTTGGCTCACTCTAAAACATGGAGGGTAAGTTTGACAGAGAAGAAGGCTGGAAGGATGTTATCTGTTCTCTAGCCTAGGAGAACAGAAGCCCAGGATCCCCTTCCCTGCTGCAAGGTGTGTTTTCCCTCAGACAGATAAATCTGACCAGGGCAGAGCAGAGGGGGAGGATCCCCTCCTGTGACCTGCTGGCCACACTCCTCCTGATGCCCCCCAGGATCCCATTGTCTCTCTCAGCCCCCAGGGCACACTGCTGGCTCCTGGCCAACCTGTCACCCACCAGGACCCCCAGGTCCTTCTCCACAGAGCTCCTCTCCAGCAGGTCACCCCCAGCCTGTCCTGATTCCAGCAGTTCTTCCTTCCCAGGTGCCAGACTCTCCACTTGCTTTTATTAAACCTCATCTAATTTCTTACTGCCTGAGATAATCACAGTGGAGAGACCCTCACTGCCCCAAATGCTGCCACAGTTTCCAATGCTCCAGGGAGTGCTGGAGCCATGATGCACCAGCCCTGAGGTAGCCCTCAGTTTGCTACTGAGGTTTCTGAAGATGTAGCTGGGTACATCTGTACAGACATTGGCACAGGCTGCCCAGAGAGGTAGTGGAGTCAGCATCCCTGGAGGGGTTCAAAAAGCATGCAGACATGGCACTCCAGGGTTGACATGGAGGTATTGGACAGACAGTTGGACTTGATGATCTTGGAGGTCTTTTCTAACCTTAAAGATTCTATGATTCCATGTTTCTGTGATCTTTGTGCTGCAATATTCACTGGCATAAGAGCTTTCTCCACCCACTTTTACCACCATCTACAGTCAGGCTGTCAGATTTATGATGCTTTGGTGGACATTAACGTTTTCCTCCTCTCTCAGAACTGTTAAGGTGAATGTGGTTCACTGGCTGGTGTGTGCTCAGTCCACAGAGAAGAAATCAGTATTCTCACAACTCCTCCTTCCAGAGTCTGCATGACTCACCCTCTGCCTGGGCTTTTGATGGGAAAACTATTGTGAAGCTTTAAGCAGGGGTCATTATTCAGGCAAAAAAAAAGTTAAACTCTTGAATGCTGCTGTGATCTCTCCAGGCTGCTGGAAACTGCTGGAAGATTGTAGCCATGTCTGGAGCAGCCAGGCAACCTCTGAAGAAAAGTTCCTCTAGAATGAGCCCTCTAGAGTTCCTCTAGAACTGAGTCCTTTACAAATGAGCTCAAGTTGCCATGCCCTGAGTGCACTCATAGGCTGTAATTACCCTGAGGGGTCTCACCAGGGACCTCTCTTCAGGCTGTGCCCATGGATCCAGGAGACCCATTTAAGCTCAAGCCTGAGCCTTTTGTCCTGGAATATTTGCTTCCCTCCAGTCATTACCTTGGGTATATGCTGTAGGTAGTTTGTCTTCTGGTCTGTTTCTGGCTCTGTTACTTGGACTCAGGTTGTGACTTGTCTCCAACCCTGTCTGCTGGATGGCCCTTGAACTATATAGCAGGTATATGTGTTTCCAGTCCTATCTCCCTCTCCTGTGTGAACTCCAAACCTATTTGTAGTCTGGTTTCCAGACCTGGCCCCTTTTGAACCATCAGTGAGGTTCTCCATTGACTTGCAAAAGTTTCTTTGTCTGGGGGCATCTTATCTTCTCCCCTACAGGCACCTCATCATCTGGTTGTTTTGGGGGGAGGGAAGAGGCTTTTCAGGCACTTCCCCCAAAAAAAAACCCAAATTGTGCCTTCCAGTAAACAAGGAATTCACCCATCTCCAGGAAGGCTGCACAAACCTGCTGAAGCTGTAGAAGAAATGTTGAGTTTGGTATGAAAGACACAGGAGTGGGAACATGCACGTGTGTGAAAGCACCTAGAAGAAACAGCAGAGCCAGAGTTAAAAGGAAAGGCATGTGCTGACTGCTCTAAATCACCCTGTGTCTGGCTTCACTCACAAGTAAGAGGAACAAACTGACCTTAGATAAGAGTGAAGAATATCATAGGAGCCATAAAAGCTCCCAGATAAGCAAAACAAAACAACTGGGAGATTCCTGGAGAAGAGAAGGCTGTGGGGGGACCTCATTGCAGCCTCCCAGTACCTGAAGGGAGCAGAGGAACAGGAGGGGAATCAGCTTGTTCAAAGGGCAGAGACTGGCAGGACAAGGGGGATGGAGTGAAGCTGAAGGAGGGAAGGGTTAGAGGAGATATTAGGGGGAAGTTCTTTGCAGAGAGAGTGGTGAGGGGCTGGAACAGGCTGCCCAGAGAGGTGGTGGATGCCCCATCCCTGGAGGTGTTCAAGGCCAGGTTGGCTGGGGCCCTGGGCAACCTTGTGTAGCTCCAGGCCTGGAGGTTGGTGTCCCCGCCTGTGGCAGGGGGGTTGGAGCTCTGTGATCCTTGGGGTCCCTTCCAACCCAGACCATTCTATGATTCTATGATTCAGGAATTTCACCTAAGAGGGGCAAAATAAAAGGGAAGGGGGCCCAAAACACCACCCCCACCCTCCTCTAAAGGCAAGCCCAAAATCAGTTTGTTGTGCTCTGCCCAGAAGCTGAGAGGCATGGTGAGAACTGCATAGCTATCAGCTCTTGTGGGGTTAAATTGACACTGTCCAGATCATCTGGGCACACCCACGTTGGTGCTTGTGAGACAGTGATCAAGTGAAATGTGTGAGGACAAGCATGAGAGGGCAAAATCAACTTTGTTATGAGATTTTGGGTGATAAAACTGCCTGGAGTTAGTTTTATTACACTCATTTCCTGTAGAAGGGAGTTTCTTGTTCCCACGAGCAGTGTCTGCACGTTTTTCTAATTGCTGATTAACATCTAGTGCTGGAGCAGGCCCTGGAGCTGGAGGCAGGTCTCAGATGAGCTATTTGTGAGCATCAGGCACACAGCCAGTGCCTGTTACCTGGCCATCCTGGACCAAGGAAGATTGAATCTCTGTCACCCCCCCGTGCATGATGACCGTGGGTTGTGTGGTGGGTAGAGGGTTTGCCTAGGTGAGAGACCCCCTGCAAGAGGAGAAAACCATTCATATTATGCAGAATTTTCTCTCCACTCACTGTCCCAGTGCTATTAATGGTTTTACTGTTGACTGAGATTCTGGGAACCTTGGAGGTGTTCTGGGGTTTGAACAAGCTTTGGAATAATGTTCCTACATTATGTCAGTGGAAAAAAAAAGCATCTTCAGGTCAATTTTACTTCTAGACATTGCTATATAGAATCACAGAATCATAGAATCATTCAGGTTGGAAAAGACCTCCAAGATCATCTAGTCCAACCATCCCCCTACCACCTGTATTAATTACTAAGATGTGTCCCTAAGTACCTCATCCAACCTCTCCTTCAACACCCAGAGGAATGGTGACTCCACCACCTCCCTGGGCAACCCCTTCCAATGCCCAACCACTCTTTCTGAGAAAAAAATTCACCTCATTTCTAAGCTGAACCTCCCCTGGCACAAATTGGAGCCATTCCATCTTGTTCTGCCACTAGTTATCTGGAAGAAGAGGCTTGACCCCCCAGCTCAGCAATAAGGTCTCCCCTCAGCCTCCTCTTCTCCAGACTAAACACCCCCAAGTCCCTCAGCTGCTCCTCATAAGATTTGTGTCCCAGCCCCTTCACCAGCTTTGTTGCACTTCTCTGGACAAGCTCCAGAGTGTGTCCAGAGCTTTGAACAACCTGATCTAGTGGCAGTGAAGCAAGTGAAGGGAACCAGCCCCCACAACAGGTACATGGAAATGACAGAAAGGAGACAGAGAACTGGGAAAGGTAGCTGAGTTCATTCTCCAGCCCCAGGGAAGACAGTAACAAGGTGCTGAGAACAGCATTTTTCTATCATGATTTGGTTCATCTTGATAATGATGCTCAAACTGCTGATGCTTGGAGGCAGTTCTCCAGCTCTTCACTACACATTTAGAAGCTAGGAAACCTTTCTGATCATATCTAAAAGCTGCTTTTGTACTGAGTAAACTGTAAAGAAAATAAGTGGGGAAAATGAGGCAGTTCAGGCCTTTCTTTTGGACAAAAGACTGAAAGGATCTCATCCCATCACATCCCAGTTTGAACATCCCAGTGCAACGGATTGCAGAGTTCCAACAAGGCCTCTTCTTCTTCATTTCCCTCCCCCCCCCATAAGTTTGACACATGTTTAACTTGTGATCTGTTCTAACACCCACCACAATTTCTTCTTCTGCCAGATTGCTGCAAGGGAGATTTCCTCATCCTGTGTTTGTGCAGACAACGGGGCACTTAACTGCAGAGCTCTGTGCTTTGTCCTTCCTGAACTGCATCCTCATTCTCAGGCTTAAATTTAACTTGAGCCACAAATAATTCTCCTATTTGCAGATTCTCTCTCACCTCCAAGCTCAATGAACTTATTCTTTAATCTGTCATTCAAACCAGTAATTAAAACATTGCATCACACAAAAGTCAAGGCAAGCCCCAGAGGACTCTGTTTAATAGATCATTCCAGTCTGACAGCAAACTGTTGACAGTTATTTGCTCATGATTGGAGATAGACTGTGTGTTTCCTGGTTTTTGCTTATGAGACTGTCATATGATACAGTGGCAAAAGCTTTATTAACACTGAGGTACAGTGACAGGTACCACTTTTACCCTAACTACAGATTTTGCCACCTTGTCACAGGTGGGAAGAACACCCATCTGTCACAAAGCTCTTGCTGTTCATCCCCATCTCCTTGATAGCTCCTACACCACTGCAAATTGTTTGATAATGTATTTCAAAGGGGTTTTTTTCCAAGGCTGGGGTCTGGGTTGACTATTCTCTGTGTCCCCAGAGTCAACCCTATCCTCTTTATAGTGAGGGATGCTGCATTTGATGGTATCCAGTCTTCTGAAATACCCAGATTTCCATATTGTGGAGAAACAGGAGCAGGTGAAACATGACAGGTTTGGTAGATGGATGCCAGAGATGTCTTTTCCCAATGCCTCTTTGCCTGGACATCACTTAGGTTGACTGATACCCATCACTGATGTGCATATTCATATTGAAAAATACCACATTTTATTTGCTTAGACCTGTGCTCTGCTTAATTTGAATGCTCTTGCCTTTGATGTCTTCACTGGCTAATCCATGTTAATCTCCTGAATACCTGTGGCAGCAAAATGACTCTGTTACTCTTGTGTTATGATGTGGTTGGGGTCTTCTCTTTCACTCTGCAGGTACTGCAGGCTGGCAGCAAAACCACCTCTCTCCTGACTCTGTGTGTGCAGTTCAAAGCTGTTGTGAGATTGCAAAATAGATTCTACACTCCTATAAATTCCACAAATTGGCACCTCCAAGCATCTCTGGGATGTCTTCTCCCAGCAAGCACAGCTCATCCTGGAGAGAACCACCAACCAAACGTCACAATGCAACTTCATTTGAAAAGGCAAATGTGACTGGGTCTTCTCAGGGAGGAAGAAGAAACTTGGGAGGAACCCTGATCTTCCTCCAGTCCCTCCAGCTTCCTCCAGCACAGAGAAGGCAGGTATCAGTGTGGGAAAAGGAGGTGTGACCTTGTCATTATCCAGACCAACATGTACCCCATTTCTCACTCCCAGCCAAAAAGGGCATCTTTTAAGTATCCCTCTTCTTTCTTTAGTTCTTTGAAAGAATTTCAACAATTTCCCATTTTGAACATAAGCTCTGACCCAGATACTCACTTTTCAGCTGCTCATTCACAACTTTCAGTCCAGGAATCAGGTGGGTGTTAGTATAACTGGCAATGCAACCACTAAATCATAGAATCATGGAATGGTTACGACTGGAAAAGACCTTCAAGATCAAGATCATCGAGTTTAGGGAGGTGGTTGAGTCACCATCCCTGGATGTGTTCAAAAAAAGGGTAGTTGAGGTACTTAGGGATATGGTTTAACATAGGATGGGAATGGTTGGACTCGATGACCTTCAAAGGTCTCTTCCAACCTTGTGATTCTGTGATTCTGTGAGTCCAACCATCTATCCAGGCCTCCTAGATCCAACACTAGACCATGTCACCAAATCCTTTTAGACACAATTAGAATCTTAAGGCACTTTGATTGGTGGAATCTTGGTGTGATCAGATGTTCTTGAATCCAGGAATTTCAAGAACAGAAAGGGTTCCTCTGAATTTGTAGACAAGGAAACCTAGGAACACCACTGCCCATTTTATCTTCTTGGAGGTCAATGTCTGCTCAGGTGCTGTCAGCAGGCAGCACTCAAACTATTGTGGAGAAGGGGAGGGGAAGAGATAGAAAGGCAATAAAGGCTTGTAGGGGGGTCATGATGCATGCAGAAATCTGCTGGCAGGAGAAGGTGCCCATAAGCAGAACGAAGCAGTTGGCTTTGGATTGGGAATCCCACTGCAGAGGTGGAAGGCCACAAAAGGGAGTCCTCAGTAGTGGCTGCTGGGCTCAGCTGGGCTCTGAGTGGACCACCTCTCCCTCCAGACCCCGCAGCAACTCCCACTCTGCTGCTCTAAAAAAAGAACTGGATGAGATTTGCTCTCCCTCCCTTATTTTCCCCATCCTGATCCTCCATATGCCACCAGCCTCAGTGGACTTGTCTCAGCCCCACCAACTGGTCTCACCCACCAGGTCTTCACCTTCTCAAGCCCAGTGAAAGTGGTTGAGATATAAATTGTTCCTTCTGCTTCCCCTTTGCTGTGCCAACTTGCCTGGCAGTAAAGACAGTAATGGCTTTGACCCAGAGTCCATATTTCCTGGAGTTTTTTGAAGGCATCCAGTGTGTTGCAGAGAAGAAGTGTCTTCATAGAATCATAGACTGGTCTGGGTTGGAAGGGACCCCAAGGATCAGAGAGTTCCAACCCCCCTGCCACAGGCAGGGACACCAACCTCCAGGCCTGGATCTACACAAGGTTGCCCTGAGCCCCATCCAACCTGGCCTTGTGCAGAGGATTTATGGACCACCAACTTATGGTATGGGGATGCAGTGTGGCCACCACAGCCCCTACCAGTACAGCTGCTAGTGAACAGCTGGACATCTCTTCCTTCCTTTTTGGTTTAAAAAAAAACCTGTCCCTTCCCCTTTCCCACCATACCTTTCCTTCCCTGTTGTGGTTGTATTTGCTGAGAGAAAATTAACAGCCCTTTTGACATCTGGCATCCCTGGGAATGGCTTGCTAGTGTTCTAATATTAGTGTCTTCTTGGCCCTGCCCAGCATTGTGGTGTCACCTCCTTCATTTCCTTTGTTTCCCTCCTTCCCATTAAAAAATTGGTTAAAATCAGACCACCAGGCTTCAGAGTTCACAGCACAAAACATGAAGCTGGTGGGATATCTGTGGCAGATCATTCTCTTGGGAAATCAGTTGTTTTGTAATCCAGGCAGCGTGAAACATCTCAAATATGTGCATCCTTCCACAAGTGCAACCCAAAACACAGCAGACTTCCAAGGCAATACTTTAGACAAACCAAAGATCTCAATGAGCCTTCCAGAATCTCATCCAAAAAAAGAAAAACTCAACCCAACAAAACAAACCCTAAAAAAAAAAACAACCCCAAACAACAAACCCCAAACAAAACAAAACACTCAACAAAAAACCCCTTCAATTCTTTGGACAAGTTCTGGTTCCCCCCTCAGAACACAGCTGAGCTAGTGATGCTGCCAACTCTTCTCTTTTTTTTTTTGGTTTGGTTTTGTTTTGTTTTCCAGACAAGTGAGGTTGCAGCATGGGGCTATGACCAAGAAGCTCTGGGCTGTTTTTATTCATCTCTGGCTGCTTGCCCTTCTTCTGTGTAGACACCCCTCAAGCCTCCTACAGAGCTTTTCTGTCTCCCCTCAGCTGCAGCTCTCTACAGGGAGAGGAGGGAGCAGAGAGCCTGGAGTGCAAAACCAAACAAAGCCCAGCACAATCAATTGTTTCTATGCCAGGAACATGGTTTTGTAGAAACCATCTCACAGTCTCTGAACAACTGGGGCTGCCAACAGCTGTCGGGGTGGTTTGGCCCTGCAAAACAAAAAAAAAAAGAGGGAAATAGATATGGGGACATCTTTTCCAGCTGGAGCAGGTCCATGAGGAGGCAATGTGCCTGTGCCTAGCACAGTGCTCATCATGCTGCCCTCCCCTTCTCTTCTTCCTCCCATCTCCCCACTGGTATCCTCCCGCTGCTGCCTTTCCTCTTGCTCAGCTGCATTTGCTCCTCTCTGCCTTTTCCCCAGGCTCAGCCAGCTCATCAGAGTTGGGTGATCATAGAATCATAGAATCACAGACTGGTCTGGGTTGGAAGGGACCCCAAGGATCACAGAGTTCCAACCCCCCTGCCACAGGCAGGGACACCAACCTCCAGGCCTGGAGCTACACAAGGTTGCCCAGGGCCCCATCCAACCTGGCCTTCAACACCTCCAGGGATGGGGCATCCACCCCCTCTCTGGGCAGCCTGTTCCAGCCACTCACCACTCTCTCTGGAAAAAACTTCCCCCTAAGATCTCATCTCACCCTTCCCTCCTCCAGCTTCACTCCATCCCCCTTGTCCTGCCAGTCTCTGCCCTTTGAACAAGCTGATTCCCCTCCTGTTCCTCTGCTCCCTTCAGGGACTGGGAGGCTGCAATGAGGTCCCCCCACAGCCTTCTCTTCTCCAGGCTGAACCAGCCCAGCTCCCTCAGCCTCTCTTTGTAGGGGAGGTGCTTTGTGGCCTCCTCTGAACCCTCTCCAACAGTTCCCCATCCTTTTTGTACTGGGGCCCCAGCTCTGGACACAGGACTCCAGCTGGGGCCTCACAAGGGCAGAGCAGAGAGGGACAATCCCCTCCCTGTCCCTGCTGCCACCCCTCTGCTGATGGAGCCCAGAATCCCATTCGCCTTCCAAGCTTCAAGAGCACACTGCTGGCTTATGGGAAGTTTCTCATCTATCAGAATCCCCAGGTCCTTCTCAGCAGGGCTGCTCTCCAGGAGCTATTCTCCCAGTCTGTAAATATGTCTGGGATTCCTCCAGCCCAAGTGCAACACCTCACACTTCGATAAAGGATGCTCATTTCAAAACGTGGTACCCCTAGAAGAGCAAAGAGGAGGAGGAGACAGAAATTGCTCCACTCTGAGGCTGGATACTGCCAGAAATAAGCTTTACCTCTACTTGTTTATATACTGCTTGACTGATGTGTGATAACCAACTCACCATGAACAGAAGATGCTGAACATCCCCTCTGTGCCGACACAGCTATCAAGCTATTACCTGTGTTTCAGGCAGGGTGGGTTGTTATTCTTCTCAGTGCTTTGAAACTCAAAGAGGCAAAAATATGTCTTCAAGGATCTCTTCAGAGCTGTAACGATTTGAAGCCTGAACATGTCATAAGGGCTGTCTTTTATGTGTTTTCTTAGGTGACTTGAATGTCTGGAGATACTTAGGATTCAAGCAGGCTTAGGAAATCAATGAGAGTTCAGCACCTAACTTATTTAGGCTCTCTCAGAAATCCCAGGGGAAGCTCAGCTGGAAAGCATGACTCTTTGAAAGCAGTAATTACCCCAGAGTAACTCACTTTTATTTCAGCCAACAGTGCAGTCACGGGGAGCTTTTCCTAACCCATCATAGTCCACATGCAAAGATGTAAGTGATACTTGTTAGGACACCCAGGGACATTGCTCCATAGCTGCTTTGCTTGCTGCTCACTCCATTCACGTTGCATAATGGCTTTTCACAGCAGGAAACCCTCTGAGAGGTTTGGTTTTGTTGCTGACTTGTGGCTGGACACGTTGGAGAACACATCTTAGAAATGATATATTTGGGCTTGTTGGGCTCTAATGGAGAAAAGAAGGGGTTTGGGGAGGGAAAGGAGAACATAAGAATCATTGTTAAAAGGTTTCCATGGCTAAATATGCATTGGTGAATAAAAGAAGACCCCCAGTCCCTAAGGCAAATATGTCCTCTGCTCAGGAGTATCAACAGTCTCTCCTTGTCCACACTGCTGCTGATGCTGCTCTTCCCTGGGCTCCATGTTTCATTGATCCCTAAAGTGGAATTAGCATGTCTGGGTGTCTTTCAGTTCAAGCTGCCTGAAGTGATGCTCAGGCTGGGTGAATGCCCACCAGGATGTGTTTTCCTACATCATAAAACTAGGTTGAATGTATTGGATGACCTCAAATATTCCTTTGAGAGCACACAGAGGTGTTTGAGGGTGCAGAGCCCCAAGGACAGACCTGAAGGACTATAGGATGGCAGAGGGAGTGAGTTGTGGTACAGTTTTTCCTGAATATTTTTGGAAACAACACTGGGAGTGAATATTGCCATAGCAAGGGCTAGCTGGAGCAATCAGCAGAACACTGAGGGGGAACTAGCCATGAAGTAGTACACACAGACCCAGGCTTGAGTTCCCTCCCTGGAGCTGCTATATGTATCTTCAGCATTTCCCCAACTCCTGGTAACAACCTCAAGTATGTACTGACACTGCAGAGACTGCAATGATGAGCAACAAGGTTGGTGTTTCCTAACAGTTGGCCATCAGGGGGCTAGTGCTTCCATCTGTAGCCATGACTAGGATGAAAGCCTGTTCCTGGGACTGCTGTTGTACAGGGCAAACAAGGGGTTGTTCAGAAACATACTTGTTCCAACGTTGCTACGGATGGTCACGCAGTATTTGTCTTCCTTTGTGCACATGGAAATGGTCAAACAGTTCTTGTTGGACTCCTGTTCTTGGCACACGTAGCACATAAAGGGGTAAGCTGGGGAAAATAAATACAAGATGAAAGAAAAAAAGCACATTACATGGCTTAGGAACCACAATGCCTCAGACATCTCCATTTTCCTAGTTACAGGCTGATGAATGCTTGTGTGTGAGTGACCAGTGGCTTGCTTTATCCCTTGACCCATGGCAGCAATGTTAAATCCCTCCCTGCCTCATATGTCTCAGGCTGTGGAGTGGTATTGATCTGTTTGCAATCTCTGGCAGCAGTAGATGTGAGTGGAATTCAAGGATTTGGGGGTCTTTTATGATGGAGATTATTGTTGAGCAATAGCTTCTCTGTCCTGAGAGCTCTGCCACGTGAGTTGTCAATTACTGCACAGTGGCTTCTCCTGGACAAGCCTAGGCAGGGCTTAACAGGGAGAATTTGAGGATGGCTGGAGCATTTTGAGGAGGTGGACAATGCCCAGTGTCCTATTTCCCTTTCATCTGGGTCAGAGAGTACTGTCACGTATCCTTTCCTGTGATGATACTTGACTAAGTGAACTGGCCTAACCTCAGTCCTAGGAAGTCTGGTGAGAGTAGTCAGATGCTCTGTTGAACTTCTGCATACTACTGCAAGGTAGACAATAAACAAGAAGTCTTAACCAAAAAGTATTGTTTCAGTGGTAAGCACAGATTTAGTCAGATTCTGCAGTACAGATATAGAAGATAAAAGGCAGGAGGAGCAGCCAGTGATGAGAAGCCTTGTCTGCCAAGAGCCTGACCTCAAAAGTGGTAGGTAGACCTTTGGAAAGCCTCTGAAGAGTCATGATAAAAAGGAAGAAGAGCAGAAACACAGTCTGGGTGAGAAACTACAATAAAATAGCTGCAGAACCCTCCAGATTTTATTGTGGTGGTTGGGTTCTGAGCTTGTGGAATCACCCAAAGCAGAGTACGTGTTTTTGGGTGTAGCAGATGAGTTACTTTAAAAGCACAGGCATATTTTTATTTTTAGAAAGGGAAGCAAGCACCATGTAGAATTCTTGTGAGCTCCTGGGAAGTCTGGGGACAGTCTGTCACAGCATGGAAAGGGCAGAAAGCGATTTGAGGACATGTTCCTATGTGTGCAGTTTTGCCCGATAAGAAGTTGGAAGCAAGAAAGTGGAAGGACAATGTAGGTCAGAGAGTCCATTAAAGGACAAGGTCCTGATAAAGGAAGGGAAGGAAAGGGAAGGAAAGGGAAGGAAATATGTTGATGCTGAGAGTGCCATAACACTGTTTAGCCCTTTTGCTATGTTCAGCACTAGAAAAGTTGAATCTTCATTTCAAGGGTAGAAGAGATGCAATAAAGTTTTGCCAAATTGTTTGGCATAGTCTTGAATGCTGTTGTTAGGAGCAAGCCCAGGAAAGACAAACTACTGAAAATGGAACAGAATGGGGGGAGGCTCTTCAGAGGGATCTAGACAGACTGGACTGGCTGAGACCAGTGGGATGAGGTTTAACAAGGCCAAGTGTAGAGTGCTGCACATGGGACAGAACAACCCCCTGCAGCGCTCCAGGCTGGGGGAGACTGGCTGGAGAGCTGTCAGGCAGAGAAGGACCTGGGGGTGTGGGGTGACTGCAGGCTGAGCATGAGCCAGCAGTGTGCCCAGGGGGCCAGGAAGGCCAAGGGCATCCTGGCTTGTGTCAGACCCAGTGTGGCCAGTAGGTGTGGGGAGGGGATTGTGCCCCTGGACTGGGCACTGGGGAGGCTGCAGCTGGAGTGCTGGGTCCAGTTCTGGGCTCCTCAGCATCAGAAGGACATTGAGGTCCTGGAGCGAGTGCAGAGAAGGGCAACCAGGCTGGGGAAGGGGCTGGAGGGCAAATCCTGTGAGGAGCAGCTGAGGGAGCTGGGGGTGTTGAGCCTGGAGAAGAGGAGGCTGAGGGGAGACCTTCTCCCCAGCTCCCCTGCCCTGCCAGGAGGGTGCAGAGAGGTGGGCGATGGTCTCTTCAGCCAGGGGACAGGAGATGGGACAAGGGGCAATGGGCTCAAGCTGCCCCAGGGCAGGGTCAGCTCAGATGGGAGGGAAAAGTTCTTCCCTGGCAGAGTTGTGGGGCTGTGGAACAGGGACCTGGAGCACGGTCAGGGCCTGGAACGGGCCTGGAGCAGGGTCAGGGCCCGAGACAGGGTCAGGGCCTGGAACAGGCTGCCCAGGGAGAGGGTTGAGTCACCTTCCCTGGGTGTGTTTAAAAAAGGGGTAGATGAGGTGCTCAGGGAGATGGTTTAGTATAGGATGGGAACGGTTGGACTTGATGATCTTTTCCAGCCTTGTGATTCTGTAAAAGCCAGACATGAAAACACCCTCAGAGGGTACTTCACAAAGGTTATTGGTCAAACCAGCTGGAGTAGTGCAAATCATAAGGTTCTCCAGAGCTCTGCTGTGGGCTCAGGTTTATACAGCATCATCACTAGTGACAGCAGGGATGGAATAGAGGGTGCACATCACATTTTCACACGATGCCATGGACAAAATAGCTGAAAATACACTGTAAGTAGAGTTCTAAGTGATTCTGACAGATGGATGTAATAATAAAAAAAAAAGGAATGGATGCAGTTCAATAAAGAGAAATATATGACCCTGACATAAAAATTAGCCACTTAAATGTAGGATGAGGAACAACGAGCTGAGTTACAATTAAGGGCTGCAGTGCAAACAGCAGGAGTCAACCGTGTCACACTGCAGCAATGAAAACACACGTCACCCAAGGGAACACAGGCAGCAATGTCATGTGGAAGATATGCAAAGTGGCCTTTCCACTTTGGCAAGGCCTCAGCTGGAACACCGATGGCCAAATCTGTCTGTGGCACTTGGGAAAAATATGTGAAGCATTTGGAGAGAGACCAGAGGAGAGGGAGGAGAAATGGTGGGATACCTTGAAAATATGTCCTCTTAGGCAAGGTTATAAGTGTTTAGTTTGTTGAGTAAATTGAGTAAATTCTGAGGAAAGACACAGTAACCTTCCTTGTGCAAGCAAAAACAAGGTGCAGAGAAGAAAGTCATAACCTGCTCTACACATCCTATGGTGAAAACACAGGAGGAGAGCTGTACAAAAGGAGATTTTGAAGAGATATTTAAATATCTTTCTGAAAGGGTTTCTAAAGGGATGAAAGTTTGAGCCATTTCATGCTCTAGAATCTTCTTTGTGGAAAACTTTCAAGGATGCATTAAACAGACATCTGCCTGATTTGGTCCAGCATTAGTGCAGGAAAAGGATCACGACCTTTAAGATTTCTTCTGGACATAATATATCTATAGTGGTGACTTCACGGAAGCAAATGGCAACCAAACTTCTTTGGTGGGCTTTGAGACCAACAGTTTTGATTAAAAGTAGCTTCTTAGGGTTTTTTAAGGGACACCAGATACATAGGAATGATGAAGTCACTGTTGTCTCCAAGATTTTCTTTGTTCCTGTTTCAGGCCAGAAAGTTGTCATCTCAAATGTGAAAGCCTCAGTATTGGAATTCCCAGCTTTCCCCAGTCTAGACTGGGCTACAGAAAGATGCTGTGTAAAAGACTCTCCTTAAATCCATTTGGAAGCTATTGGTGATATAAAATGCTATCAACCTACTACAGCAAGGTATCCCACCACGAATGTGTGCTACCAGAGTCTTAGATCCCTACTAGCTTTCCATTTCATCCCAGGTAAGACCAAGGATCATAGAATCACAGAATATCCTGAGCTGGAAGGGACTTATAAGAATCATCAAGTCCAACTTCTTGCTCCACACAGGACCAGATAAGCCAGAGCATGGGACTGAGAGCATCATCCAGATGTTGCATTTGATAATTACTCTCCCCTGTCCACCTCGTGTCACTACATTCAGAAATTATGGACACAAAACCCTTTCTTTTCCTTTTTTTGTCTTTTTTTTTTGTCTTTTCTTGTCTTTTTTCTTTATTTTTTTTTAACTGAATACCCATTTTCTCACCCCAAGACTGACTGAAGCTTCTGATCTTCCAGGCATGCTGCAGAGCCATCTGATCCCAAAAAGAAATAAATGTAGGAGTAGGGGGTTGATACATCAGAGAGCAATTAATTGGATGCCTCTTTCTCAACCACTGCTAGATATGTATCATGGTTTCTGGGAAACCATCAGGCGTGGGGAAAACATTGGCAATCTTGTCATTATGTGACCCAGTGTAGCAACATGTGCATCCATCCCAGAAGGACACACATTCAGAGTACTCCAGACTTCCCTTTGGGAGAAGGATACCTTTAACATGACATATAGACAGAACAGGTCTTTGATTGAACCACTAAAAACTCTCACTGGTGCATTTCCTAAGGAGCAAGACACGTGGCAAACCTATAGTCTATAAAATACCCAAACCCAATATGGATTAAAATTAATGTTTGGTGATGCTTTCCAGCACTTCCAACTTGCATCATTTGGGAAAGATCCTACAGAACACTGCGTGGATACAACCTGGCATCCAGCACTGTACACTCACAGCTCTATCACTCAGTGCTGCCTGCTGGGAAGCAGAATCAGCTTATCAGGATCTTATTTCTGCAGCAAATCATTAATCAAGTTGCCAGAGGAGTTGGTGGCAGCGTGGCTGCAAGTGTTGGAACACAGCAGAGTCAGGGTGACAACCCTCTTAAATACTTTGCCACATGAAAAGCTTTCAGCATCTTCTCTACAAGCCTTATCACAACTACTAGCAGCATTAGAGGCTCACCTCGCTCCACACACAGGACAGCAGCCAGCAAGGTGACCAGGGTAATCTTCATCTCCACCAGATCCTCTCAGCCAGACTGGGAAGGTGTTTGGAGGGCAGGTTATATACCTTTTGAACAGCAGCAGTTTTACAGGTTCCAGATGGCTCGCGGGTGGACATGAAATCAACCCAAGGGTGTGTAATATGCATGTGGGAGTTCTCCATGCTGGAGCCCATGAAACAGGCTGGCACCTTGGGGAAAAGCCCTCTTAGCGACACATTTATTGCTCTGCCACTCATATGACTGATGGGAAATGAGTGTCTGTTCCCTTCTCCTCCCCAGCTTCTTCCTTTACTTCCTCCCAGCAGAAGCAGCAGCTGCACTGATGAAATAGCAGAGCCTGGAGGCATGGGAAGATAGTCACAGCAGTGCATTTTTCTAATCCCTTTGGATTAACTGCTTGAATCAGTACAGGGAAAAGAAAAGCAAGTGGAGAGTCTGGCACCTGGGAAGGAATAACTGCTGGAATCAGGACAGGCTGGGGGTGACCTGCTGGAGAGGAGCTCTGTGGAGAAGGACCTGGGGGTGCTGGTGGGTGACAGGGTGGCCATGAGCCAGCAGTGTGCCCTGGGGGCTGAGAGAGACAATGGGATCCTGGGGGGCATCAGGAGGAGTGTGGGCAGCAGGTCAAAGGAGGGGATCCTCCCCCTCTGCTCTGCCCTGCTCAGGCCCCACCTGGAGTGTTGTGTCCAGTTCTGGGCTCCCTGGGATAGAAAAGCCAGGGATCTCCTGGAGAGAGTCCAAAGAAGGGCTACAAAGATGCTGAAGGGCCTGGAGCATCTCCCCTGTGAGGAAAGGCTGAGGGAGCTGGGGCTGTTCAGCCTGGAGAGAAGAAGACTCGGGGGGACCTTATTAATGTTTATCAATGGGATGTCATACATGTTTATGTATGGGATGCAGGGGGAATCAGCCAGCCCCTTTTCAGTGGTCTGTGGGGACAGGACAAGGGGCAATGGCTGCAAGTTGGAGTACAGGGAGTTCCACACCAACATGCAGAAGAACTTTTACACAGTGAGAGTGACAGAGCACTGGGACAGGCTGCCAAGGGGGATGTGGAGTCTCCATCTCTGATCCAGACCCATCTGGATGCCCACCTGTGCAACCTGTCCTAGGGACCCTGCTTTGGCAGGGGGGTTGGACCCAATGATCTCTGGAGGTCCCTTCCAACCCCTGTGATTCTGTGACTCTGTGATTCTATAGTCAGCGTGTGATGTACCAGGGTTCATGCTGTTCATTGGCTTTGATTACTCCACAGTACCAGGAGCTCAGACTTTCAACTGGCCTACCCTGGTTTCCCCTCCAATAAAATCAGTGTATTTTACACTAAATTAAATTAGCTAATGGTTAATTAAACAGAAGATTTTCCTCAAATTTCCATGTCATGTCAGTCTTAATTTCTTTATCAATTTTCCATTACCTGTAGTTAATCCCTCTGCTTGTTCCTCTCTTGGCTGTAATTCTCAAATACCTTATTACACTCATTTTTTAATGAAGTTTACAGATTCCTCCACGCCCAACAGTTCCTGGAAATCAGACCTCTATTTACAGCACTACAAATTGGCATCCTGGAATTGCTGTTCTACTTTGACAAAAGCCATTCCTCAAACTGTCTGGTTTTCAATATTTCCTCTTAAATCAGTTGTTTTAATTCTACCCTTCAGGATTGTCTTCCTCTGAATTTCTTAAAAGCTTGTCCTGACAGACCTAAACACAAGAAGCATCTTTCAAGAGCCTGAGCTTCCATCTCAATGGAGTTTCCTCCCAAGTTAAATTAGGCCTGGACAGCAGGTAGCAGAATGTGCTAAAGAAAAATTTGCCAAAACCCCCTTTTGCTGGCAAAACTTAACAGGCAGTTGCCTAGAAATAGCCACAAGGAGGGTATTTTTGTCCATTTGTAATATGAATCACTGCAACACTGGAGGATTTCCTTATCCATGGAAGTTTCTGACACTTCACACACTAAACTGCTCCTCAAATGACAACATCATGTGGTGGATTCCAGAGTTGTTCAAGCCTGATGTCAAAATAGATGTCCCTGTTCTTGTTTTTGGGTGTTTATGAGGTCAGCAAGGGACATGCTGGTGATGATCAAGTAGAGCCTTCTGCTTTGCAGAGGGCAGTTTGGTTTACTGCCCCAAATACGTTAGAAACAGGTTGTTCAGCACAATTAGTGGGTGTGTCTTCTTGCTTATATTTTGCAATGAGGCTAAAAGGAAGCAACCATTCTTTCCTTTTTTATTTTTTTGGGGGGTCCTATTAATTATCCCTTTGACTTCTGATACATATATTCCTTTTCCTGGGCTCCATCAGGAGAGGAGTGGCCAGCGGGGACAGGGAGGGGATTGTCCCTCTCTACTCTGCCCTCAGGAGGCCCCAGCTGGAGTCCTGTGTCCAGAGCTGGGGCCCCAGTACAAGAAAGATGTGGGACTGTTGGAGAGGGTTCAGAGGAGACACAAGGATGATTAGAGGGCTGGAGCAGCTCCCCTCTGAAGAGAGGCTGAGGGAGCTGAGCTGGTTCACCCTGGAGAAGAGAAGACTGTGGGGGGACCTCACTGCAGCCTCCCAGTCCCTGAAGGGAGCAGAGAAACAGGAGGGGAATCAGCTTGTTCAAAGGGCAGAGACTGGCAGGACAAAGGGGATGGAGTGAAGCTGAAGGAGGGAAGGGTTAGATGAGATATTAGGGGGAAGTTGTTTCCAGAGAGAGTGGTGAGGTGCTGGAACAGGCTGCCCAGAGAGGGGGTGGATGCCCCATCCCTGGAGATGTTCAAGGCCAGGTTGGATGAGGCCCTGGGCAACCTTGTGTAGCTCCAGGCCTGGAGGTTGGTGTCCCTGCCTGTGGGAGGGGGGTTGGAGCTCTGTGATCCTTGGGGTCCCTTCCAACCCAGAGGGTTGGAATTCTATGATTAATGTCTTTTCTAGTACCTAGACATACTGTAATGCTGGAGCATGCCCTCTTCCCAGCATCTGGAGAGAGGTAATGTTGCAGCACAGTGTCTGGGCTGCACTGATTCCTTCTTTCTCAAGAGGGCATATTACGAAATTCAGCAGCAGACAGAGGCAACGCTTAAGCAGTCAGCGTGGGGAGGGTGTCTCCTGCTGCCCAACATCACTACCTTCAGCCTGGAGGAGGACCTGGAGCAGGCAAGTCAGGGACACCGAGTGAGAATTAAGATTGCAAAGAACCCAAGGAAGCTGAGTCACCTCCTTAGGGTAGTATCATCCCTGCCTATTCAGGAAAACTGATATGTACCTTCAAACTGAGCCACAGGTTGGCTGTATGACAACAGAGATGCAAAAAATTTTGAAAATAGGATACTTCTGTCACTTTCCATGGCTTCCAGAAGCTTTCTACCCCAGTGAAGAGCTTGCTTTGATCTTTTTGCATCCATCTTGTCTCTCCCTTTGTCATCAGCTCACTGGGTGATGATCAGATCTGAGAAAACAAGCAGAGAGAAAGGGGAGGAAGGAAAAGTGAGGAAAGACAGCCAAATTATTTGAGGAAAGCAATAGTCCTTCAGAATCAGTAGTGATAAAGGGCTGAATGAGGGATAAAAGGGGCCAAAGTTAAACCACCACCTCCAGATGTCTAATTTAGGCAGGGCAAGGCCCCCTTGGCTGATTCAGGTCCTGGTGCATTGAGTCAGAGCAACTAAAACTGAGCTCTTAGGTAATCCACACAGAGTGAGCCAGACACCTCCCAGGAGCCATCCAAACTATTTGAACTGAGATGCCCATTTTCTTCCTGAGCACCCTCCAGGCATCCCAGATGTCTCTGCAGGGCAGCTTGCCACTGTCATGCAAGGAGTATGCAGCCAACAAATAAGAAACCTAGGGAGGAGGGATGTGGAATTAGGCAGCAGCATCTGCGTGGGAGATGTCACATCAGGATTTCCCAGGAAGGCTGGCAGAGAGGAGTCTCCTCTTACACAACACCCATTGCTAAGGTTCATTAAGGGAGCTTTCATGGTTTTAGGACCTCCTGTGCCTCAGGGCAGTTGCTGTTCCCACCTCCAGATAAGGACCCTTTTATGTAACTTGAGATGTGAGTCAACTTTTGGCTCACATGGGTTTGTTGTGTTTCAGGGCAGGAGGGAACACAGTACCTAGGGGATCAGGGAGAAACCAGGCAAGCTGAAAGAAGGCCCATGGGTGGACCTTCTCCCTTAGGAATGGGACTCCTGGCTTCCCAGTGCTGTTCATAACTTCCCTATGGAAAAGCCATAAGCAGACCATGAAACTCTCAGTGGCAGAAACATGACCCCACCACATGCCTTCACGCCCTTTGCTTGCACATTTGGATACCTTCCTTCATGTGCCAGGTTGCCTCCCAGCCCAAAACAGAGGCATGTGCCAAGCTCAGGTAGCACAAGATGTTACCTTATTTTAAACCTGTATGCAAGAGCAGGTCTGTATTCACAGGCTCAGCAGGATAAGTCCTGGGGCTGTAGCTTGACCTTTGCCTGTGCCAACAAGAAAAGTCCCTAAGAAATCCTAAACTTATGGAAAGCAAAAGCTGAAGACTACTTGCTCAGTTGTTGCCACCTTAGTGCCCAGGTGTGGGGCAGAGTATGGCCATCCAAGGCCACAGAACAGTTCTGTGCTCACTCAAGGTGTTCAAATGTGTGTGCTACTTGAATAAATCTGTCAGGAGGGGAAGAAAGGAAGGTGAGATGGATGTGGAACTGTTGGAGAGGGTTCAGAGGAGGGCCACAAGGATGATTAGAGGGCTGGAGCACCTGCCCTACAAAGAGAGGCTGAGGGAACTGGGCTTGTTCAGCCTGGAGAAGAAAAGGCTGTGGGGGGACCTCATTGCAGCCTTCCAGTCCCTGAAAGGAGCTTATAGGCAGGAGGGGATTCAACTTTTTAAAAGAGCAGAGACTGGCAGGACAAGGGGGAATGGACTAAAGCTGAAGGAGGGAAGGTTTAGATTAGATTAGGGGGAAGTTTTTTACAGAGAGAGTGGTGAGGGGCTGGAACAGGCTGCCCAGAGAGGTGGTGGATGCCCCGTCCCTGGAGGTGTCCAAGGCCAGGTTGGATGGGGCCCTGGGCAGCCTTGTGTAGCTCCAGGCCTGGAGGTTGGTGTCCCTGCCTGTGGCAGGGGGGTTGGAGCTCTATGATCCTTGGGGTCCCTTCCAACCCAGACCATTCTATGATTCTATGATTCTATGTGAGAAGAGTGGATTTGAAGGAAAAATGGAGCTAGCTCCACTGTGGGATGGCAGAGCCATAGAAACCATGGGGACAGTGGAGAGTCTCACAGCTAAAGATGGAGTATCCTTAGCCAACCTTGCATTTGCACTGGGGAGAAAAATTGAGCTGAGCCTCTTATCAGGAGGTTGGAGGTAAAGCCCAGACTAAGACTGGATGAAGAAGCCAATGAGGAAGGCTGGGAGAGAAAGCAACCAGGGAGTGCATGGCTGGGAATTGGATGTGGAAGGGAGGAAGGATGGACAAGAAGGGGCAGGAGCAGGTTGGGGGGAGCTGGAGCCATAAGACCACAGTTTCTTGGCAAGCCTGCTATAAAAATCCATCTGAGTGTTGTTACTCCTCTGCTCTTGGCAAATACCCAGCAGAGTGGCCAAAGCATGGATCTGCCCTCCCTATGCACTGAGTCTCTGGAGAGAAAACAAGCTGGGTGAGCTGCACCCAACTAATTACACTGGGAAGTCTTTGTGGAGCAATCCTAGTGGAGAGCTTCTTCAGCTCAGGAGAAAACATTTCAGCCTCCTGTGACTCACTTCAGAAGGGTCTGAGTGAGCAAATCTTTCATTCCCAGCTAAGATTAGCCACAAGGAAGGGCAGTGCAGGGGAATGAGTTCCTCCAGTTTTAACCCTGATAGGAAACTTGACTAGCAAACAGGAAAGATTTCTTTTCAAGGTTAATATTTTGTTATAGATGAAATTTCCATGGTAGAAACTGGCTGTCTTTTCTGCTGATTTTCCTTTAAGCACCATGCAAGATACTTTTCTCCCCTTTCAAAAGAATCCGTAATGCTTATAAAGCAATTTCCTCTGGATGATCTTTAATCAGTTTAAAGGACACTTGGAGCTCAAGATCTCTTCATGTTGGGTTCCACCTTATCCCCTCTGTTTGCCTGCTGGAGAGCTCAACAGCCCTTTCCTTTCAGCCAGTTGACCCAGAAGAGGAGTTGAAAGCAAGTTAAATAGAATGCAGTTTACTCTGGAATGAAGTCACAACATGACAATTCTGCCAATCCAGGAAAATAACCCCCACAAAAATTGGGGAGAGGTTTCCTGAAGTGATTCAAAGCAATTGCAATATATTACACCACAGGCTGCCCAGAGAGGGGGTGGGTGCCCCATCCCTGGAGGTGTTCAAGGCCAGGTTGGATGGGGCAACCTTGTGTAGATCCAGGCTTGGAAGTTGGTGTCCCTGCCTGTGGCAGGGGGGTTGGAGCTCTGTGATCCTTGGGGTCCCTTCCAACCCAGACCAGTCTATGATTCTATGATTCTTTCAATTCAACTTGCAGACTAATGTCTCTGCTTTTGTTCCTGCTAACATGGATGCATCCAACTGCTGCGCCCGATGTGCCATACCACAGAGCCACACAATAGAATAAAATAACCATTTATTGTGCCTGCTTTCTGTTTAACAACTACAATATCAAAGGCTTCCTCAGAGCAAAATGATACAGGGCAGAAAATGGTAGAAAGGGGAAAATGGCACAAGAGAATGGCAGGGAAAAAAATGAAGGGGAAAAAAATGAAGGGGAAAAAAATGAAGGGGAAAAAAATGAAGGGGAAAAAAATGCATGGAGTTTTAAAAAGGCCAATAGTAGAAAAGATGGTGACTATAGGGTGCCCTTCTGCATGTGTCGGTCTCCACATCATGCCCTTCTCTTCCAAACACCGTTTTGAGGTAGGGCTGTATTCTTAGGGATTATCTTCAGAGCTCGGAATGAGCAAAATTATTTGCTGATGGAGTGTGACTTTCCAGGTAGGAGAAATAGGGAAACAGTCACACTGTACAGCTGAGGGAGCTGGGCTGGTTCAGCCTGGGGGGACCTCATTGCAGCCTTCCAGTCCCTGAAGGGAGCAGAGGAACAGGAGGGGAATCAGCTTGTTCAAAGGGCAGAGACTGGCAGGAAGAGGGGGATGGAGTGAAGCTGAAGGAGGGAAGGTTTAAATTAGATATTAGGGGGAAGTTTTTTACAGAGAGAGTGGTGAGGGGCTGGAACAGGCTGCCCAGAGAGGTGGTGGATGCCCCATCCCTGGAGGTGTTCAAGGCCAGGTTGGCTGGGGCCCTGGGCAACCTTGTGTAGCTCCAGGCCTGGAGGTTGGTGTCCCTGCCTGTGGCAGGGGGGGTTGGAACTCTGTGATCCTTGGGGTCCCTTCCAACCCAGACCCATTCTATGATTCTATGATTCTATGAGAGTTTGATTCCTTGCAATACAAGGCCAAGAAGCTCCTTTATCCCTCCCCACCAGCCCCTTTAGAAGCCCAGCCTCAGGATGCAAGCAAGACTGGCCAAGATGCCCAGAGTTATCACAGTGTAGCTGGTTTTCACACTGCTGGCACCGCTGATGTTGCATAAGGAGGTCTCACAGCAGCTGGTAGCAACACCAGCTATGCCAATATTCAGGTCAATCGTTGGACAAAAGGCAGAACATCTCTTGTTAATACGCTGGTTACGGTCGTTGCCTGAAGTGGGAGAGGGAGAAAACAGGATGAAAAGTCAGGTATTTTGTCTTGTCTGTTTTTTAGAGGTGTCAGTGATGGACTGGTTGTGCAATACTCAGCAGGGAATACGTTGTTCTGTACTTAATGCTGTTGTTTCCCCATGGGGCTTGGTCAGACTGCATCATTATTTCTGTATATGTGGCCTATGGAGAACATCTCCAAGCTTTACAAATCCTGCATTGTTTTCAGGACCAGCTGAGTGCAACCTAGGGCAAGAATTTGGACATCTCTCCTACGAGGAAAGGCTGAGTGAGCTGGGGCTGTTCAACCTGGAGAGAAGAAGCCTGAGAGGGGATCTGATCAATGGGTATCAATAGCTGAAGGGTGGGACACAGGGGGACATGGGCAGCCTCTTCTCATTGTCTGTGGGGAAAGAACAAGGGGTGATGGGCTCAAGTTGGAGCACAGGAAGTTCCACACCAATCTGGGGAAGAACTTCTTCCCAGGGAGGGTGAGGGAGCCCTGGGACAGGCTGCCCAGGTGGTGTGGAGTCTCCTTCTCTGGAGATATTCCAGCCCCATCTGGATGTCTCCCTGTGTGACCTGTCCTAGGGACCCTGCTTTGGCAGGGGGTTGGACTTGATGATCTCTGGAGGTCCCTTCCAACCCCCATGATTCTGTGATCTCTTCTTTACTGTGAGAGTGGTGAGGCCCTGGCACAGGTTGCCCGGAGTTGCTCCAGATGCTCCTTCCCTGGCAGTGTTCAAGGCCAGATTGGATGGGGCTTTGGGCAACCTGGACTAGAGAAGGGTGTCCCTACCTGTGGCAGGGGGTTGGAACTAGGTGGTCTCTGAGGTCCCTTTTAACTCAAACCAGTCTGCAATTATATGAAGATGGTAAGACACCATCATCGCCATGCCCTGGGATTGCTCCTTCCACAGTACCTGGCCCTTTCCAGTTCCACCCCCTCCTGAGCTTGGAGATGAGACAATCCTCTCCTTTCCAACATCTCCCTTTCCTGATTGTGTTTTAACTGTATTGTTCCAATACACTGCAATAGAGATGGGCTGTGCTGACTTCCCACCTGTTGCAAGATTTGATTTCAGTGTGCTGTGAGCCTCATTAATTCTTCCACCACACCTCACAGTGGGTGGAGGCTCTGTGGTCAGCCTAACCTGAGCCCCTTCTAGTCACCAAAGCCTTAGAAAAGCTTCACACTTACCAAGTCCAGTGGTAGAATAAGTTGTGAGACAGTACTTCTCGTGGTCAGAGCACGTGGTTGTACTGAGGCAGTGGAGGTTGGAATATGCATCTTTGCAGGTGAAACATGTCAAGGAGAAGGCTGCAAAAGAAGCACACAACACCCATCAATCACCTCTAGAAATATCTGTAAGGGCACATAACCCTGTGCTGCTCCAGATGGAGGATCTGCCAGCCCAGCAGCCACCTCCTGAGTGAATGAAACTTGGCCACAGAAACTCTCCTGGACTTTAAGCTCAGATTCCTGATGCTGATGTGGTTTGCTCATTTAGTAGCCCTCAAGGGATCTTCCTTCCAGATACTTCCTGGAATTCATTTAAACATCTGGCACCTGAAGTGTGCTTTTGGAAAGATCTCCACAGTATTTTACCACCTGCAGCATGGAACAAGACCTTGTGCTTTCTTTCCAACCTGCCTCCTCCAAGCTCTAGTCTGTGACCACTGGTCCTTGTATCAAAAGAGAACAGCTGATTCCTGCTCACACTCACCCTCATCAAGTCATCTGAAGAGACCTGGCCTACACACCCTTCCTCAGATCACACACACCAACAGCTCAGCAGAAATGACACCAGTTGCCTGCCAGAAAAGGACCTGAGCACGTTGGTTGACAGGGAGGTGAACATTAACCAGCAGTGTGCCCAGGTGGCCAAGAAGGCCAACGACATCCTGGCTTGTGTCAGAAATAGTGTGGCTAGCAGAGCCAGGGAAGTGACAATCCCTCTGTACTGGGCACTGGTGAGTGCTGTGTTTATGTCTAAAGCCCTTCACTACAAGAAGGACATTGAGGTGCTGGAGCATGTCCAGAGAAGGGCAATGGAGATGGTCTGAGGTACAAGTCTGATGGGTGTTGAAGGAACTGGGGATGTCTAGCCTGGAGAAGAGGAGGCTGAGTGCAGACCTTATCACTCTCTGAAAGGAGGTTGTAGTGAGGTGGGGCTTGGTCTCTTCTCCCAGGCAATAGGAAGAGAAGAAATGGTCTCATATCGCATCAGGAGAGGTTTAGATTGAATATTAGGAAAAATTTCTTCACTGTGGCATTGGAACAGGCTGCCCAGAGAGGTGGTAGAGTCACCATCCCTGGAGGGCTTCAAAAAACATGTAGATGTGACACTCCAGGACATGGTTTAGTTGACAGGGTGGTATTGGACAGACAGTTGGACATGATGATCTTAGAATGAAAGTCTTTTCCAACCTTAAAGATTCTATTACAGTGAATTATGTTTAAAATATTTTCAAATACAAGAAGGAAAAGACACACCCAAGAGTAACCCTGGCTGTACCAGGCATGATTTTTTTTGCTGCATGCCCCCACAACATATCTCCAATCAGGGCCAAGTGACCTAGATCTGCAACTCAGTGTTTACTGGGGAGATGGATGCTTACATGGGGCTGATTCATTTTCAGAGCTCTCCTGGGCAATCCTGGACTTGCAGAAGACAGAGCTCAGCAAACCACCCCCTTGGCTGCAGCAGACTCCTTTTTTCCAGCCATCTGTGGGGTGATGACTGCCCAGCACTACAAAATGTGTACATCTGTACCACTGTGCATCTGCAAAGCCCTGTGCTGATGGAAACAGCTTGCACTCAAGCAGGCTAAAGCAGTCATTCATAGCAGAGATCCTTGGGGAAGGTTTCCTTGCATGATAAGGGGAATTTCCTGCTCATCTGTTTATCTGGAGCAAACACTGCTGCAGTAATGTCATCCATTGGGGATTCAACTTATTCCCATTTCCAGGATATCCCTATCTATGGCCAGTAAATATCCATCTTATTTTTGTACCAGCACTGACCTTCAGCTTTCCCTTCCTTGCTTTTCATCTCCACCACTCTTCTTCTCCCTTTCTTAAGCTTCCATGCCCTTGTTAGTGCCTTTGGCAGCAATGTACCAACCTCATTGCTGCCCTTGTTTCACCTTGGACAAGTTTATCTTGCCCAAACAGGCTCTCTGCTCCTTCGTGTCCTACTAGTCCACACCTGGCCCCACCTCAGACCATGATCCCAGGTGACCAGGCTCACTATTTCATAAGAAACCACAAAAGTCCTTTTTAGGGCACTCTTCATCCTTCTCTGCCTCTCTAGGAGCTGTCTTCTCTTCCCACTCCAGCTAACAGCACCTTCTCCCTTTCCATGGCCGTGCAGCACTGACCTTCACTTTCTTCTTGGGTTCTGTAGTCCCCACCGTTCCCATTCTCCCTCTGTTGTGTGTCACTGAAGAGCAGCTAGCAGAGGACACAGAGTCTGTGCAGCTGGGCTTGTAGTGACTCAGATCCCACCTCCCTTTGCCCCCTTGCTCCACAACCTTATGATTTCAAAAGCCTTGAAGGTGGCACCCAGCTGGCTCTGACTTGATCCCGAGACTATTGCAATTTGCTTCCTGCTTTGGTCATCCTGGTGATTTCCATCTTTGAAGCCTCTTGGCTGTCCTGCTCTTTCATTCAGTGTTCTCTTGACATCACACCTCACATTTTCCCATTTTTCTTCTTTTTTTTCAAGCCTGGGACCCTCCTTTGGGCCACTCAAAGTGGAGTGGCTGCATTCTCCTCTCTTGTGAAACCTGACATAGGCACATTTCTGCTCCACTCCTCCGGGAAGTACCTTTTTCATCCCAGAATAACCCGTACACTAGAGCAGAGTCCCCAAACTGGGTTTTCCAGATATGTAACCCATTATATTCTTTAATGAACACAACTGGGTTTTCCAGTCGTGCAGCTCATTTTAGGCCTTAATTAATGCAGCTTCTTTAATCAAGATCATTCCAAGAAAGACTTCCTGAATCTATGCAGGGAAGAGTGGCCTTTGTTGCATGCCCAAGTCCTGCTTCATCCCAACCTCCCAAAGCTGCAAATTTCAAAGCCCAGTTGCCCTGATACCCTTCTAGCCAGGGGAGGGGCCAAGAGCCCTTCAGGGGTGATTTTGCCAACCTCTCTTTCTGCAAAGGTTGAGGTTCCTCTCTCACTCACCTATTTTTATAGAGGACTCCTGGAAGCACGTGGGCTCCTAACTGGGTGGCTCAAATCAAGACCCTGAAGTCAGATAGGGACAATTTTGATCCTCTGTTCCTCTAGGAGCAACTGCTCATGCTACTGAAAACCACTTCTGTTTTGATTGTGTCTGTTGAGGTATCTATTGCAATGAGGGCTAAGTGGGGTATGGACCACTTTAGGCATGTGCTGCACTCAGGATGCAAACCTGGGGTTAAGCCAGGTTTTGAGGCTTAAACCAGGAGGCTGAAACCCTCTCTGTTTTGGAGATCTCCTGCCTGTGCCTAGCAAGATGTCTGCTCTAAGGGAAAAAGGACATTCCTCAAGGAAGGTCTTCATGGGAACAATCCCAGTCACCCAGGTAAGCAATGTCCACCTGTAAGGCATTACCAAATGGAAGCACCAGCAGAAGCAGGATTTACACTGTGAAAATCAGGCAGGTTCAGGATTAATTGGAACAGCAACCAGCCTTCTGGCTAGATCACACAGCAAAGTAGTGCTGCATATGTGTTAATTTTCACCAACTGCTTTGGTAAGTTTGCTGTCTCATTACATGAACTCTTAAAAAAAAAAATGTTATTACAGTTGATAAGCTGCAGGAAAGGAACATTTTATTGCCCTCAACTTTCTCTACCCCTTTGAGCACAATGACTTAGCACATGCCAAGTTTAAAAGCTTGTGAAGTCCCACAGTAAGAACATTTACAGCCTCAAATTAAGTGTGACTATAAATGCTGTGCTAAACCAGCACCAGAATGGCCAGTAATTTGCAGGTAAAGCCCTACAGCAGAGCCTGGGAAAGATTCATTTTTCAATAAGGCAACCCCTCCACATCCCCCCCAAGCTGAGGAAATCAACTATTTCCCTCCTTGCCTGACCACAAATACACCCCTGTGTAAATGGGAGCATCTTCCAGACTAGTGGTTCTTCGCTCTTGCCCAACCAAGCAGAGTTAAAGTGCAGGTTCCCTTACCCAAAAAAATCCCCATCTGGTTATCAGAATGAGAATGGGACTCTATATCTCCATCCCTGTCTTGGGATCAACATCAGCAAGTTTCACCTCAAAGCAACAAGGTGCAAGAAAGAGATGGGAGCTAGAATTGCATCTCCTTGTGGCATGACCATCTCTCTACCAATTTAGGTAATGATGATATGTAATTGCAACCAATAAACAAGCAAGTGAAAAAGTAATAATCAGGCTGTAATTAGCTATATGTCAAATTTGCAGCTTTATTGTGCATATTGCCCTCTGCTCGTTCAGCTCTATGTATCCCTCAACTAACCCATCTTCTCACAGAGCTGCACCAAGAGCTCTCAGAAGCCTACACTGAGCCACTCCAAGTTCTGGGCTGGGACTGCATGAGTCAGGTGAGGTGGGTATCTCACCCCCCACCTCATTTTCTCAGCATTCTTCCAACTTCTGGAAAGATATATCCCCTGGTTTCTTATCCTGAGAACTGGAATATTCTCTAGAGTCTAATGACCCTTCAGCTTTACCATGCAAAACCCCCTTCTCATCCTGCAATATCGAAGACATGGATAGTGGACATGGAGTCAAAGATAATGGCTCCAACCCTGGGAGTCTTGGTAGTGCAAAGCAATCCTTGGAGACTCACCACTCTCCATGCACAGGGCTACGCCGAGCAGGACAAGAAGAGCCGACTTCATCCTTTATAGATCTTGCAGCTTCCAAAACAAGCAGGAGTCACCCAGGGCAGGTTTTATACCTCTGCAATGTTTGCTTTGCTGCTAGGCTAATAATTACAGGGTTGCTGTGTCAGATGTGGGTAATGTAGGATAACATGTCAGCGTCTGTATGGGAAAGTATGTTACATTAGAAGCCTAAAGAGGTGTATGTTCTCCCCCCACACACACACACACTTCTTTTCCTAGATGTTTCACAATGCAGCTTGTTCATCTGGTATGAAGTATGCAACAGTTTCTAATTCTGGGTAAGTGTAGGAGAAGCAAAACACAAAAACAAAGCAGTGCCCACGTGAGGAGAGGAATGGGGGTTTTGGTTTTGCTTCTTTTTCCAGGACAGCTTGGGTCTCAGGCTATAAGATCCTGTCCTCACACACTGTTTTAGTGCCTATGGAAATGGGTTGAATTTGAAATTGAAATTGGGATTGAAACCTCTGCAAAACGTCTCTCAGGATTGTGAGTGCAGCTAGATCACAAGAGCACTCCCCTTCCACTGCATTTCATAAGGGACCAGGCATCACTTTCTTGTGGGCCTTTTTTAAGCCTGCAGTTCAAAACCATCAATGTTGCTGTTCAAAAATTGCATATTTTATATGAGGGGAAAACGTTACCTTCTTACAGAACGAATTCCACTGGGCAAGGAAAATGGCCCCTTAAATTAAAAAATAGAAATAACACCCACCCCCATCACGTTGAACAAGCTGTGAATTATTTTTTTTTGCAAATTGCAGAAAAATAAATGTCAGGAAGGAAAAAAAAAACCAAAAAACCCAAAAAATCAGTTCTAGAGAATGAGGAATTGCCTGATTAAGGATATCAACTCATTAAAGTTGGGAGAAAAAATAAATAAGCCAGCCAAAATCATGTGAAAATGCCAAATAGGAGCAACTCCATTGGGTTTCCATATGGTGCTCCATGTTCCTCCTTTTTTATCATGTCTCACCATATAAAATCAGAATCTTTCCCATCTTCTTCTGGTTGCTGCTGTCTTTTCCTCCCATCATTGCCTTTCTGCCATCTAGTCATGGGGAGGGAGGCACGCTCCCAGAAATGGTCCAGCTGGATCCATTTCACGTGACATTCAGAGCTGCAGGAGCAACCTGCACGCCCCAAGCCCCTGCCAGTGACTCTGCCCCTTGCTGCTCTCCATCTGTTTCACTCCCCTTTTTTTCTTAGCCTCAAAGTTACTCAGATTTCCATCTCCCATTAAATATTTGAGCTTCCAATAGGACCCACCTACACTCATTATCTCATCAGAAAGACGTGCCCAGTTCTGGAGGTGATGTAACTCTTTCCAACACCTCTAAATTGGATGTATAAATATTGTTAGTATGGAGACCTGGGTGACTAAGGCAAGGAAATCTTTGCTTTCTCAATAGGTAGAGCATGAAACTCAATTGGAACAGAGGTGGTAATTAACCAAGAAAGCTCAAAGGAGGGGTGTTGTTTGGCTTCACAAGGCCAATGCCTTTGTAAGGCACCAGGCAGGTGGAAAACAGAAGCTGGCACCTTCCATGCCAGGCAGTGCAACCCTCCCTTCCCTCTGAAATATATTTCCCCAATCCAGGAGGGATTTCAGGAGTCTTTATTGGGAAATAAACTTTTACTGCTGACTGTTTGAAGTAATAGCAGAAAAGGGGTCTCTAGGCACAAGATGATGCTGCTCTGCAGCCTGTACGTTGGGCTGCACAGGCAGCCCACACTCAGATGTAGTTCAGCCAACAGCATCCAGTAACAGGTACAGAAATAGCAGCTCAGCAAGGAGCTTTTTTTTTTTCCACCTCCCCCTTCCTCCCTTGTAGTCTCACCCAAGCACAAACTAAAATATCTCTTGTCTCCAGCAAGCTGCTGAGATTTTTTGAGATGGCAAGGCTGTATGTCTTAAAGGAGTTATTGCAGGGTTTCTGACAGTTGAGATGTTCCCTAGTCCTGCTCTCCTCCCAACTGGTCCCATATGTCCCCCTGATATTAATGCTCATCCCTCACCAGCGCCAGGTGAGACAGGTTGAAAAGAACCCACGAGGGTAGAGAAGGACAGAGATGCTTAGGACCCCAGAGGGACCAAGGCAAAAGAGAAGATAATATCACATTTTACAAGTGATATGGAGCTATGAATTTCAAGAAGACTTTGGAAAGAGTAGCAGGGGATTTAACTAGGGGGTGGAGGATGGAGTGGAATGACTTCTTTCCTTTGACACAGTTGCTGAGTGGAGAAGGGAAGGAGAGTGTTTTCTTTGTCCTGTTCTAAACCTGGTTGAAACTGTCATGTGAGAAGGGAAAACTTCCTTTTTTTTTTTTAATAATTATTTTGGTGAAAAACGTGTGAATTTGATGAAACAAAAGCTGAGACTTCAAAGTAACTGTGACATTGGGATGTTTTTACTAAATATGGATTTTTAAATGGGCCAAAGGCTTTGATACTAATTTCACAGACTCACGGATCCACAAAGTTGGGAAGACCTTGAAGAACATCAAGTCCAACCCTTCCTGTCCTAAGCTAAACCATATCCCCAAGTACCTTATTTACCCATTTTTTAAACACATCCAGGGATGGGGACTCAACCCCCTCCCTGGGCAGCCTGTTCCAGGCCCTGACCCTGCTCCAGGCCCCTGTTCCACAGCCCCACAACTCTGCTAGGGAAGAATTTTTCCCTCCCAGCTGAGCTGACCCTGCCCTGGGGCAGCTTGAGCCCATTGCCCCTTGTCCCATCTCCTGGCCCCTGGCTGAAGAGACCATCGCCCACCTCTCTGCACCCTCCTGGCAGGGCAGGGGAGGTGGGGAGAAGGTCTCCCCTCAGCCTCCTCTTCTCCAGGTTAAATTTCAGAAATTATTGTGATTAACATATAGGAAAAGTGATGGGAAAAGTGGTTAAAAAGAAGTGAAACATCCCCCCTCCCCCCCAAGTTTCTGTTGGTCCCTCAGCCCAGAAATGCTACACTACCATTTTTCAGTCAGCCCACCCTGTATTTAAATATGCACCAGAACACCCTCCTTGCCCAGAAAAGACTAACAGAATGACTAAACCTAACCCCATGTTCAGAGCCTTGGGCACATGCTGTGGCTTCTCCCCGTTGCACGGAAACACAGACACTTTGCTGCTTGTCTGGAGCACTCCTGGAGCAGGACTCCCTTCAGATCTGCCTGGGATGCAAACACCAGGGCGTTATTTTTCCATGTACTGCTTCTATACCAGCCCTCCTAAAATGCACCACTGCATTTGTGAGCTGCTCAGCTGGGAATTCTGCACCATCCAGCTCCAGGAATGCATGCATTTTGCCCATCCCAGCTATAACTTTGTTCCTACAAGAGCTGCAGGAGACCACCAACCCATTTCCTCCATCCCCAAGCCTGGAACTGCAGCAGAGGAAAGGGAAAGAACAAGGACCTCCCCACCATATGAGACACCCATGGCCTCTGTTCTTTCTTCCCATTTTCCCTGTCCTTGCAGAGATGTCAGGAGCCATCACTTGGACAACAGCACGTTCTCCAAGGAGTCACAGAGGTCCTCATGATATAAGGACAAGTTCCAGGAGCACCATTGTCATCTTGGACATCGCCAGCATCTTGGTGTGGCACCTTTATTTATTATAAAAGCTGAAACCAGCAAACCTGCAGGGATCACACACAACAACTTTGCAGCATGGCCAGAAGCACAAACAATAAGCTGCCAACCCCCCAGTCCTGGGTCTTAGCAGTTAGGAAACAGTTCTCCCTGTTGCTCACAATGGGAAACAACACAAACAACTTTGACCTTTCCATATTGAGACCTTCATTCGTTAGCACTGAGTGATTGGGCTGATCATCTGGCTGTATGGAGTGTGTGCCTTGAGCTGGTGGATGCAACTGAGTTAATTGAGAACGGTAGCCAGGAAGGAGGAGACTTCCCAGGTGCTACAAGAAGAGCTCAATGCGAAGTAGAGATTCAGGCTCCAGCCTTTCCTCAGGCTGGGTAGAGCAAAGACACTCCAGAATAATGTGAATCTTTATTTTTGTCACATGCATGTTATCAAAAGAGCTTTCCCAGGGAAAATTAGTACAAAACAGCAAATGAAACAAGGGGGGAGAGGGTGGGGGGAAATAGGATCTACACTGCCATGCCATTTGGTGGGTGGGATCTGAAGCAACATCTTAGAAGAAGCAGGGTAGCATAGACCCTGTCAGAGACACCAGACAGAGCACGTTGGTTTCTCAGTTGGGGGAGTACCTTGTCGTTTCTTGGGCTTGTCATATCTTCACCCAACCCTGATCACAATCCTGCCCTGACGACACAGACCAAGCTGGCTGCGATTCCCAGGAACATCGCGGCGTAGCTGATCTTGATGCTGTTGGCACCGCTGAAATTGCACAGGGAGGTGGTGCAGCATTTGGTGGAATAAGCCGCCACCCCGAAGTTCACGTTGGTCTCAGGACAGTCTACAGAACATTTCTTGGTGATGCGGTGTCCCACGTCGTTTCCTGGGTGGAGGAGAGACAAGAGGGGAGAGCTGTGATACAAGATTCTTCTCCAAGAGCTGGCCAAAAAAAGGGGAGAGTACCTGAAGGGAGCTTATAGGCAGGAGGGGATTCGACTTTTTAAAAGAGCAGATAATGGCAGGACAAGGGGGAATGGACTAAAGCTAAAGGAGGGAAGGTTGAGATTAGATATTAGGGGGAAGTTTTTTACAGAAAGAGTGGTGAGGGGCTGGAACAGGCTGCCCAGAGAGGTGGTGGATGCCCCATCCCTGGGGGTGTTCAAGGCCAGGTTGGATAGGGCCCTGGGCAACCTTGTGTAGCTCCAGGCCTGGAGGTTGGTGTCCCTGCCTGTGGCAGGGGGGTTGGAGCTCTATGATCCTTGGGGTCCCTTCCAACCCAGACCATTCTATGAGTCTATGATTCTATGAGGGATATTGCTCTCTGCTTAATTTGCAAGGCAGCAGTAACAGCTATCAACAGATCTGATGACTGCTGGGTGAGTAGACACACTAAATGGATAAAATGCCTGGCACTAGGAGGTCCTTGAAAGAAATTCACACCATGCTTCCTGTAGGACAGCAAAAAATCACTGCCAATGCATCTTTAGGTACTAAAACATTACTTATATCCAACCCCTTTCCCACCTGGAATATTGGGTCCAGTTGTGGGCTCCCTGGGGTAAAAAAGACAGGGATGTCCTGGAAAGAGTCCAGAGGAGGCTACAGAGATGCTGAAGGGCCTGGAGCATCTCCCCAGTGAGGAAAGGCTGAGTGAGCTGGGGCTGTTCAGCCTGGAGAGAAGAAGACTAAGGGGGGACCTTATTAATGTTTATTAATATCTTAAGTATGGGATGAAGGGGCACATGGGCAGCCTCTTCTCAGTGGTCTGTGGGGACAGGACAAGAGGCAATGGCTGCAAGTTGGAGCACAGGGAGTTCCATACCAATATGGGGAAGAACTTTTACACAGGGAGGGTGAGAGAGCCCTGGGACAGGCTGCCCAGGGAGGTTCTGGAGTCTCCATCTCTGAAGATATTCAAGACCTGTCTGGACACCAATCTGTGTAATATGAACTAGGGACCCTGCTTTGGCAGGGGGGTTGGACCCGATGATCTCTCGAGGTCCCTTCCAACCCCTGTGATTCTGTGATACTCCCTCACAAAACATATGCCAGACCTCTCAGATCAAGCCATGGGGTCTTTTCATGAAAGTCTGTGTGCTCCAGACATCCCTGCCACAACGTAGTGAGGAACATAACCTAGGTGGTGGATCACCAGGCACCACAGAGGGATTCACATATGTTATATGTTGTGATCCTTAAATCTTAGTGATCCACAACTACTGACCTCATAAAAATATTGCCCATGAGTGTCTCTGGAATAAAAAGAAAGGGAAAAACCAAAAAAAGCTCCTTGACACGTTGCTGATACTCACCAAACCCTGCAGAGCTGTATGTGGTTATACAGTATTTCTCGTGGTCTTCGCACTTGTAGGTTTTCAGGCAGTTCCAGTTGGAGTGCTCATTGTCACACGTGTAACAGAACAGTGAGGAAGCTGGAAAGAGGACATATGGCAAACATTAGTGGTCTCCAGCCATGCCTTCCTGGGAAGAAGGTGTCAAAAGTCATGTCCCTTCTTGGAAAATACACAGTAAAAAGTAAGCCACAGGCATATTTTCATGACATGTGAAATAAGAAGTTGGTTTTGATTAATGAAGCTGAAAAGGCAAAAAAAAAAGAACAAACCCAGAACAAAACAAGTTTATTTTTTCTTTACTTGAGATTTTTGGTGATTAAACCTGGAAAACCTTTTTTTTTTTTTTTTCAGCCTGAGCAGCCCTCTTAGGTGACCTGTATTTCTCCCCAGGGTCCACATTGGTCTGGTTGACAGCCAACCTGCAAAAGTAGAGCTTGTGATTTACCTAAGGTGGGTCTAGTCTAGCTCTGGCAAGGAGGAAAGGAGCTGTCACTGTTCTCAGGTGAGCACTTAGGTGATAGCATTTTTCAGATTGCATCTGCAAAACACTAAACAGACATGAATTAATTAAAGCCTATGACACTCCTGTGAGCTAAATTACTGAGCACAGAGCCACATTAAAGGGAGTTCCCTGGGAGAGGTTGCTCTGGACAATGGAGAAATTATATCTACCAGTGCCTGGAACAACATGTTCTCAGTGATATTATTAGCAGGGTTGAGCCAGGTCTATTACAAAGCTAGAAGGAGGTTGGGTATGTATTTCTGAATAAATCTGAAGTAAATTGAGTCAAAGGTCCGTGCTGGCTGTGCTACAAACAGGCACGTGCCACCTCCTTCCCTGGAAATGGGTTTACAATTAGTGGAAATTGTTTCTATCCTGTACAGAGTTCCACAAAATGCTCCTCATTTCTGAGCAGGGGTGACAGAGGCCACTGAGCTGCTCTTGGGACTGTTTTCTCCATTGCTAGCAGTGGTGGAGTGCTCCTGGTTGAAGGTGACCAAATGGCAAACCCAGGGGTGGTAGGTGAAGGGGGAGAAGGGGTGTCCTCTGTTAGGCTGAAATGTCCCTAGTCCTGTTCCTCATGGCTTTTGCAATCCAGTAAGAGAATTATTTCTGCTCAGAATAGCCCCTATAAACTGAATTTTAACGTGTTTTTAGCAAGGCAAGTCCTCCCAGGGACTCTAAAGCCCAGCTGCCGAGTTGATCCAAATTCATCTCTGAAGTTGAACCTGCCCATGATGCTGGGTTAGACAATTACAGAAGCAATTTAAAAAGAGAATGAAAAGCCATTTGGGGCATTAACTACTCTAGGTGGGAGAAGAAAAGGCCTCCACTCTGAGATGTGGGGAGCTCAGGTGCCTTGGGTATAGCTCCAGAGCCAGCTCTGAGTGTCTCACTATATAACTGTCCATCTTGCACTGAAATGTACCCAGATGCTCTTTCTTAGTGCCAGGTGCTACAAGCACATCTGTTCTCCATCCCAGCAGACAAAATCATCCTTGTTGCATCCTGGTTGTAACTTCTCTTTAACGGACTATTCAGCACTCGCTGTTCCTCCATCCACTTGGACAAGTGACACCTCTCACCTCTCCTCTGGAGATTCCCCCAACACAAGCCACGAGTGACCATCCTTTTGCAAACCATGCCAGAGCAATCCTATGCAGGGTAAGCTTAGCAGATGCTATTGCATTTTAGAGTCCTGGTAGCTTGCTCTGCTCTGCCTTGCTGCCAGATCGCACGAAGGTTCTCAAACCACTTCGTGCTGGGGATGGAGACGAGACCCCAGCAGACTGAAATGCACTCCTGTTCTCCCACTGATGCAAGGGAAATCCCTCCCAGTCAGGAAACAGCAACAGCTTAAACCATTACAGCTCTTACAAAGCCTTGCCTGCGTCCGGCCTCCGCCCGCCATCAGCTCCTAGTTTTGCAAATGCAGGCAGAAATAGACTTAACAGTGCAAAAAGTCTTCCTGTACTCCTCAGGATTGCCAAGAGATGCACAGAGCCAATGTTTCCAACTGAGTATTTCCTCACAATGATCTAGTTAGATCTGCAGAGCCTTTTTTTTTTGGACGAGGACAAGCACAGAGCGTTGCAGATGCCATTATAAACACACCACTCACAGACACTTAAAAAAGAAAGCTCTTCAAGCCTCCAAGCAAAGAGCTCTTAGGCTTTCAAATATCTGCCAGCAACCTAGTTTCTTAATTGTAATGTCATTCTGGGAAATAAAGTGAAATGCTGTTGACTGCAACACCAGCTCTGTTACTTTTATCAACCCCTCCTGCAGTTCGATTCGGGAGCAAAAATAAAACCAGAAGGCAAAACTGTGAGCCCAGCTTAACTCCTATTAGCATTTCTCAGTTCACAAGTCTGTCTTCCGATGTGAGCTTGTCAGAGCTTGATCTTGAGGTGTGAGAAACCAGAGCAGTCAGCTCATCTGCTTTGGGTTATTGGCACCTCGGCGGAACTTGCCCCAAAGTTAAGAGGCGACCACACGTAAATACTGCTTGATGCAGCTGATGCCAAAGAAAAACTGCAATACCAAGGCCACAACCAATTGCAACAAAAGCTGTCAGACCTTCTTGTCCTTGCATTGTTCCTAGTTTCCCTTCTAATAATTCCATCCTCTCCCAGCCTCCGTATCTCCTTACCTTGCTCGGCACACAGGACTGCCGCCAGCAGGGCAATCAGAAAAGCCCTCATGGTCGTCGTGCCCTCAGAGCTTGAAGAATGTGGGAAGGTGCACCACAGGAAGGTTTTATACAGGGACTGCGTTTACTTTGACTTCCTTTGATTGCAGTAATTTGAGGGTTTGGGAGTGACAGCACATAAGATGGGCGTGTTTGTGCGTAGGAACTTATTACGAGGCTCCAGGTGGCAATTTCTTTTACATCTCATTCAGATCCAATCTCTTTCTATTTTTTTTTTTTTCCCCCAAGTCCTACCCCTGCTGACCATCTCTGCATTGCTAATTTGGGCAACAGTTTAACATGGGAGTCCCTTCTTACTCCGTTGGGCTGAACTGAGAAACCTGGAGCAAAGCAGATACAGCTGCCTTGGGCCAGCGTGGCTCATCACTTGCAAGACAGTAGCTATCACCTGGCATCCTCCATCCTTTGCCCCGTCCCTGGAGATGTTCAAGGCCATGTTGGATGAGGCCCTGGGCAGCCTTGTGTAGATCCAGGCCTGGAGGTTGGTGTCTCTGCCTGTGGCAGGGGGGTTGGAGCTCTCTGATCCTTGGGATCCCTTCCAACCCAGACCATTCTATGATTCTATGATTCTATGATCCTCTCTGCCACCATATGAAAGCTTCATGTCTGTGGGAAGTCATTCTAAGTTACCTCACTTGTACTAAGAAAAGTACTTATGCAGAAAAACAAGTTCTATTGTTTTTGCAAGGACACTAATTATGCCTGGAAATCACTTAGAGGCTCCTATGGACCATGTAGGGATGTGATCTAGTGCTTTCGTTTTGCTCTGCTTCTCTGTCCTCCAGAAGCATCCAGGGTTTCCAAGCAACAATGTTTGTTGATACCTGTAGACCAACTCTAGACTCAGTCAGGTTTTTCCAGTCCCTCATGACCTTTCCAGTCTTTCTGGGCTCCCTCTATCTGTTTCCAAAACCACTTCATCACCTCCTGCCAAATGGTGGAGAAGACAGCAGAGACAGAAAGCACCCAAAAATGACTGCAGGAGTTAAACTATGAATGAGAGTGAAAATTGCTGAGAAATAGAACAAGAAGACATCTCAGCAAACCAGGACCCATTGTCTTTAAAGACAGAAATGACCAAGGGAAGTTGAGAGTCAAAGGTGTGTAAGGTCACAAATTATGTGGAAACAGAATAAAGACCTTCCATTTGCTCTTTCTTCTCATCAAATTAATCACCAAGGAGTTGGTTCAGAGGGTCTTCCTCTGATGGCTTGTCTGCAAGATCCTAAGCAAATGTCCCCATCTCCAACCCCTGTGGTGGGTCTTTGGCTTCATTCTTCCTCTGGACAGTTCCTCCTTTTCTACAGCAGCTTTGGCCCCCAACAATTTTGGTGTCTCTGCTTGTGTCCAGAGCTGGGTGGACAGGATGAGCATCCAGTTATCAATGTTTTCCACTCTTCCCTGGATTCACCCTGACCTTGAGCATGAATCTTTAATTATCTCCTCTTTTAGCAAGGATGTGGATTAAAGCTAAAGAAAGGAAGGTTTAAATTAGATATTAGGGAGAAGTTCTTTCCAGAGAGAGTGTTGAGGGGCTGGAACAGGCTGCCCAGAGAGGGGGTGGATGCCCCATCCCTGGAGGTGTTCAGGGCCAGGTTGGATGGGGCCCTGGGCAACATTGTGTAGATGCAGACCTGGAGGTTGGTGTCCCTGCCTGTGTCAGGGGGGTTGGAGCTCTATGATCCTTGGGGTCCCTTCCAATCCATGCCATTCTATGATTCTATGTGGGAGACCCACATGACAGATCATGTAGCAGCTCTACTTTGGAAGTAATCTCTGAAAAATCATGCTCTCTGAACAAGACTGTGTATAAACTCATGCATGGGTGACATCAGGCAGGAAACATGGATCTGCTGAAGCACGGGAGGAAATACTTGGTACTAGTCCATGTTTATTTTACGTGTAACAGCCAGAATTCTCTCAGCCAGCTGGAGAAAGGGAACTCAAAACTTCATTTCCTCCCATCCACATCAAAAATCCAGAAACGAAACTGAATTATCACTCCCGAGTTCACCTCATCTTGGAACCAACTGAGCAGAAAAATGCAGCTCCTCAGCAGGAAGAGGGGAGCAATGCAGGAACCCATCAACCCAAAGAGAAAGAAGAAAGGCTTTGGAATTAAACCAAGTAAATGAACAGTAAATAAATGACACTGTTAAAGCATAAGCGCAGCTGAATAGGAAATCTACAAGTGAGAAATGAGCTGTTGGAAGTGGAAGTGTGAGAAAGCATTTAAATAGATTAGAGAGAGGGAAGGTTAATGATAAGAAACAAGATTAATATTTCACCCAGAAGTGGAAAGAGGAAAGTAGGGGGGTGGGGGGGGTGGGGGGGTGGGAGTTGAGAAATCTTGGCACGAAGTAAAATAAATCAAACAAGCACACAAAGCTTGGGGTGAAATAATTAAAGACAGGCCAAGTGAGGGTAAGAAATAAGAGAGGGTGGGAGGGAAGTATCGATGCTTCACAGTTCCTGCTACGGTGGCATTACTTAGCGCTGTGCAAAAGGTGCATGTTGTTATGTGCAGACACTGTTCAGCTCTTACCCACAACCCTTAAAGGTGTGAGGAGTGTGTTCTACAGCTCCACAGATCCCAATTTAACCAACTACCAGAGTTAAGGCTGTGGGGTGTCTTGTGGAGCCTGGATGGGGAAGGTATTTGGGGCATCACCTCACCCCTATTCCCATGTCCCTGAAAGAGATGACTGGAAAAGCTTTGGGACCCAGACTGGGATCTGGCCAGGTCCCAAACCCACGCTATTCTCCTGTGCTGTTGATATTGCAATCACGCTCAGGGCCAACTCAAGGGCTCTGGGCTCCAACCAGCACCACAGAGGTGGAGTTGGGGGGGACAGGGCTCCTTTGAAGCAGCGAGCAGCCTACTCCTTTCAAGCAAAGGGAGAAGAGAGCTGGAAGTAAAGCCAGGGCAAAGACAACTGAGGTAGTAGGAAGTGCAGGTGGTGACAGGAGACTTCAGGGAACACAGCATGGAGGTGTTAAAACCACTTTCCCAGGGACACTAAAAAAAGAAGGAGAGAGGGGAGGGTAGCAGGGTGAACCTTGCTGCAGACAGTGGATGTTAACAAAGGATGTTAAACAGTTAACAGAGCCTGGGAGTTTGAAAGGAAGAAACCTTAACCCACTTCAAGCTTGGCAGCCGACAGTGTGTGTTTGTGCCAGACCTTGGGAGTGTGTTGTGCAAGGCCAGTCCCTTTTTTTTTTGTGTAACAGGAGTCAGACAAAGCGTGTTTTCAACCCGTGATGGAGCCGTGAGGTGGAGCAAACTGCCAGGTCTGGGGTTGTTTCCATGTCAGCCATCCCCACTTTCTCCCTTTTTTCCTCTCTGGGAGGTGGTTCTAATTGCAGCTCTTCCTCTCTGCTTTGGGGAGGAAGCTCTCTGTTTCAGCTCAGGGTTGTAAACTGAAGGCTTCAAGAGGGAAAGGAGAGAACATGAGACGAGGTGAGAAGGCAGCAGCCATGGGTAGTGCTCCCAGTGTCCATGAGTCATGCAGATGGTACATCTGCAAGCAGTCCAGCCCAGCCCTGGACAGTATCAGAGTGATCTGGTCGTGTCATCTCCTCCTTCCTTGACAGGTCAAGGAAGGCTGGGTTGCTTCATCTGGCTGTGCAATGGCAGCAGGTTTAGGTGAAGGATTTGAAGCAGGGAGATCACAGGATCCAGAACCCCAGGAGAAAAGGAAGACTTGAATGTGATATTTTGACTTCAGGCTGCCCAGAGAGGGGGTGGATTCCCCGTCCCTGGAGGTGTTCAAGGCCAGGTTGGATGGGGCCCTGGGCAGCCTTGTGTAGCTCCAGACCTGGAGGTTGGTGTCCCTGCCTGTGGCAGGGGGGTTGGAGCTCTATGATCCTTGGGGTCCCTTCCAACCCAGACCATTCTATGATTCTATGATTCTATGACTTTTCCACCTGCTGCAGGCAGCCTGCTCTATTCTACCCTTTCCCAAAGCACCTCTGGGTCTGTAGTTTACCTGGTAGGCTTCAAACAACAGGACAAAGCTCCTCAGGTCAGCCTCATGGCAGATGACAGAGGCTACCAAACCTCTGCCTCTAGGAAGGACCCAGATCCACTGTGTCTAGCTGAAATACAAGGTGGTCTGGGTAGACTTGCATCTCAGCATGACAGCATTTTTCACCAGGTTTTGAATCTATAAATATATATAGATAGATTTTAACCTTTAAGCCCATTTAACTAGGCTATCCTTCAGGTTACCAGACACCTTGCTATTGGTCACAAAGGGTGAGGAACCTGAACCCTTTGGGGCTGCAGCTACAAGCCAACAGGAAACCAAAGCCATTTTGTTACATCTCCTAATAATAATAATGGATAATTCAGTCCCATCAGCTTGAAGACTCATGGAGAAATACCACCATGATTGACAACCCGACCAATGCCCTGCCTGAAGGGCCAAATCCAGACTAGCTCACCAAACAGGGCATCAGCCCAGCCCCAACGCCATCCATGTCACTGGATCATCAACATGGCTTGGGCACACCCCAACCAGCATTGTCTCAAACAGTGCCCTGACATGGGGCTGCTCCTTGCAAGCAATTTGTCTGTAACCACTTTGTAGAGAAAATAGTTTAGAGTTATGGATGTGAATCACCCCTCTTGGATCCAAGGCGGAGGTTTATTATTCTGCAGGGGTGTTTGTTCAGCCAGGAGGGAACATAGTGGAGACTTACAGGGTCTAAAGGTAAAAAGGCAGTGGAGGATGGTTGGGAGGAGAAAGAAGAGGTGAAAGAGAAAAACCCATTACCTTCTTTGAGATTCTTCCCCAAAGAGTTAATGCCAGTCCTCACCAAGGAGGACACTGCTGGCCACAGCTGTGCTTGGGGAGAAATGATCCTCACAGGTTTATTCTCCTGTTTTGGAGAAAGGACAAAGGGTGATGGCTTCAAGTTGGAGTATAGGAAGTTCTGCACCAATATGTGGAAGAACTTCTTCCCAGTGAGGGTGAGGGAGCCCTGGGACAGGCTGCCCAGGGGGTGTGGAGTCTCCTTCTTTGGAGATATTCCAGCCCCATTTGGATGTCGACCTGTGTGACCTATGCTAGGGACCCTGCTTTGGCAGGGGGGTTGGACTCGATGATCTCTGGAGGTCCCTTCCAACCCCTATGATTCTGTGATTCTGTGATTTTAGTTTGCTCTTGTAACACAGATCAGTTGATAATTCCCAAAACTGTCATTGCTTTTTCACTGGAAGTGGGAATTTCCCATTGTCAAAGGGCCAGCCCACCTATTCTTCTTTCATGACATGAGCAGCCAACGTGCAGGGACTAAAACTGAACCGTTCCCTGGTTACACTGGTCATAGAATCATAGACTGGTCTGGGTTGGAAGGGACCCCGAGAATCACAGAGCTCCAACCCCCCTGACACAGGCAGGGCCACCAACCTCCAGGCCTGGAGCTACACAAGGTTGCCCAGGGCCCCATCCAACCTGGCCTTGAACACCTCCAGGGATGGGGCATCCACCACCTCTCTGGGCAGCCTGTTCCAGCGCCTCACCACTCTTTCTGTAAAAAAATTCCCCCTAATATCTAACTTAACCCTTCCTTCCTTTAGCTTTAATCCATTCCTCCTTCTCCTGCCATTATCTACCCTTTGAACAAGCTGATTCCCCTCCTGTTCCTCTGCTCCCTTCAGGCACTGGAAGGCTGCAATGAGGTCCCCCCACAGCCTTCTCTTCTCCAGGCTGAACCAGCCCAGCTCCCTCAGCCTCTCTTCATAGGGGAGCTGCTCCAGCCCTCTCATCATCTCCATGGCTCCTCTGAACCCTCTCCAACAGTCCCACATGTTTCTTGTATTGGTCCTGACACACAATGCTCTGGTCTTTCTTTGGAAAGTTCAAGTGCTGTGACTGACATTTGAGCTGTGCAAGCACAAACACTTATAAAAGGCCGATCAAAAGCTTTGCCACAGAAGACTTTGGGCCAACATCTACAGGAAGAAAAGAATGTGGCAGCTCTCATGCCTGTCTACACAAGTGTTTTCCTCATCACTGTGGGGATTTTTTTGTTGTTGTTTGTTTTGGGGGGGACTTTAAGTTCAATTTCAACATCCTGGAGTTACATGGTGGTGTAGAGAGCAGGCATTTGAACCTGTCCAGGCCAGTGATATGTGCAAAACATTAATCTGCAACACAAATAGGGTAGGACCTGGCCTTGTCAGAGCCTCCAAATTCATCCACAGGGACAGTAAGAAAGATTTAGTCTAGACAGCTCTTTTACGTGTGTAAGATATTATTTTTCATGTCTACCCATTATCATAGAATCACAGGGGTTGGAAGGGACCTCCAGAGATCATCAGATCCAACCCCTTTGCCAAAGCAGGGTCCCTAGGACAGGTCACACAGGGAGACATCCAGATGGGGCTGGAATATCTCCAGAGAAGGAGACTCCACACCCCCTGGGCAGCCTGTCCCAGGGCTCTGGCACCCTCACTGGGAAAAAGTTCTTCCACATATTGGTGCAGAACTCCCTGTGCTCCAACTTGAGCCCATCACCCCTTGTCCTGTCCCCACAGACACTGAGAAGAGGCTGCCCATGTCCCCCTGTGTCCCACCCTTCAGCTATTGATAACCAGTGATCAGATCCCCTCTCAGGCTTCTTCTCTCCAGGCTGAACAGGCCCAGCTCCCTCAGCCTTTCCTCACAGGGGAGATGCTCCAGGCCCTTCAGCATCTCCATGTCCCTCCTCTGGACTCTCTCCAGGAGATCCCTGGCTTTTCTATCCCAGGGAGCCCAGAACTGGACACAACACTCCATGTGGGGCCTGACCAGGGCAGAGCAGAGGGGGAGGATCCCCTCCTTTGACCTGCTGCCCACACTCCTCCTGATGCCCCCCAGGATCCCATTGTCTCTCTCAGCCCCCAGGGCACACTGCTGGCTCATGGCCACCCTGACACCCACCAGGACCCCCAGGTGCTTCTCCACAGAGCTCCTCTCCAACAGGCCATCCTCCAGCCTGTACTAATACTTACTCTCCTTACTCAGAGTCAATTTGTAGGATCTGGGAGCCTTTGCTGAAACATTGTGAAGTCCCTCCAAGGCCTGGTTGTCTTTTCCCAGACATTTTAACAAGTCAGGAGTGGGTGAAAGCCTGGTACACAGTGTGTGCAATCAAGATGGGGCAAGTTGTTCCTCCTGTGCCCTTTCCTTAGCAAGCACAAGGGTGTCTGCAAGCCCAGGGTGGCTTTTCCAGCCTGGTAAATGCTCCCTGGCTCACTGTGGGTGGCTTTTGGTTTCCGTGCCCCTCCCAGGCTTTCATATGAGGTTTACAAGCCCTTGTTTGCACTGGGTGGTTGGTGAGCTGGAGTCAGATGGGGGTGGATGGTGGCATGTGAGCTGCTCTCACCCTACTGCCATGAGTAGTGGGGATGAGGCAAGAGGAGCCAAAACCTAGCTGGCACTGTGCAGAGATGCTCTTGAGGTGAACCAACGCTCTTCCCTCCCTCTGCCCAACCACCAGTGCAAACACCCCAGCAAAACATTTCCAAAATCATGTATTTTTTAAAAGAAAACCCCCAAACTGACAAGCAAAACACAGACTGGCATTTTTGGCTAAGACTCCTGGGAAAATACCCTTCTGTTTGCCCAGTGAGGAACACGATTGGACTCCCAGATATCGTGGTGTTTGTTTCTCTGCCTTGCTGAACACACCCATCAGGTTGGGATTCTTGCAGCCAGGATGGTTCCTTGATCTACAGATCCTCTGCCTGTTGTGGTCTCTCCTCCCCCAGGAACAACCCTGCTCTCCTTGGCTGCAGTTGCAGAGGTTTCAGCATGGCTATTACTTTGAGGTGTGACAAGTTTCTAGACGTCAGGAGGGACAGCCCCAATCTCTTGTTCTCACCAAGCAACTGGGGTTTGGGTGCTGTGCCTGGCTGGGTCAGCAGGAGTGGGTCAGGAGAGAAACTGGAGTGTCCTGATCTTCCCACGCATCTGCTGAGCTTCTTCCACTCCAGAGTTTTCCACTCTCTGTTGGCATCCACTTGGAAAAACCCCAATCAGACCCAGAGGCCAAAATTAGGGTAGAGAGGTGTCCTGGTTCTGGCTAAGCCAGTGTTAACCTCCCCAGGCAACAAGCACAGGTGATCCCTCTGTCCTTATCTTGAATCCTAAGACTCCCAATATATGTTTTCTCCCCTTTTCAGTTGAAGAGGGGAGTGATAGAGCAGCTCTGGTGGGCATTTGGCCTCCAGCCAGGGTAAAGCCATCACAAGAGGTTGTCTGTGGAGCTCACCACAGCTTTTCCATAGACAGAGAGAAATTTGCTTTCCTCAGTTCACTCTCAGCTTTCACCTTCCCTTGGACATTTCAGCTGTTGTGTTTCAGCACAGAGGAATGCTTCCAGGCCTGAAATACCCATCATGCAGAAGAGGAGTCAAGAAGCCAAAACAGGTTAAAAAAAACCCTCCAAAATAGCAGTTTTGAAAACAATGACTGTTTCCTTGCTTTCCTGAGCAGGATGTATGTGTCTACCCTACCTGGGGGTCCTGGTGGGTGACAGGGTGGCCATGAGCCAGCAGTGTGCCCTGGGGGCTGAGAGAGACAATGGGATCCTGGGGGGCATCAGGAGGAGTGTGGGCAGCAGGTCACAGGAGGGGATCCTCCCCCTCTGCTCTGCCCTGGTCAGGCCCCAGCTGGAGTGTTGTGTCCAGTTCTGGGCTCCCTGGGATAGAAAAGCCAGGGATCTCCTGGAGAGAGTCCAGAGGAGGGACATGGAGATGCTGAAGGGCCTGGAGCATCTCCCCTGTGAGGAAAGTCTGAGTGAGCTGGGGCTGTTCAGCCTGGAGAGAAGAAGACTAAGGGGGACCTAATTAATGTTTATAAATATCGTAAGTATGGGATGCAGGGGGAAATGGCCAGTCTTTTCTCAGTGTGTGTGGGGACAGGACAAGGGGTGATGGGCTCAAGTTGGAGTACAGGGAGTTCCACACCAACATGCAGAAGAACTTCTTCCCAGTGAGGGTGCCAGAGCCCTGGGACAGGCTGCCCAGGGGGTGTGGAGTCTCCTTCTCCGGAGATATTCCAGCCTCATCTGGATGTCTCCCTGTGTGACCTGTCCTAGGGACCCTGCTTTGGCAGGGGGGTTGGACCCAATGATGTCTGGAAGTCCCTTTCAACCCCTACTATTGTGGGATTTCCACACAACCAAGCAACGCTTCTGGTGTCACTTCCACAGCTAAAGTCCAGCTGTGGCATCTCTAGTGACCTAATTGCCACTTGATCCTCATGGCAGGATGGGTTCTGCCCACCCACTTCAATCCCATCTCATTTCCCCAGGGAAGGGTAGACAGGAAGGGTCCTTCCCCAGAGAAGGGTGGACACGCCATTCTGAGCAAGCAATCCTTGGAAAGTGCTGGAATCACAAAATCACAGAATGTTAGGAGTTGGAAAGGGCCTCAACAGATCATCTAGTCCAACCCCCCTGCCAGAGCAGGATCAGCCAGACTAAATCACACAGGAATGCATCCAAGCAGGGTTTGGATGTCTCCAGAGAAGGAGACTCCACAACCTCTCTGGGCAGCCTGTCCCAGGGCTCCATCACCCTCACAGTGAAAAAGTTTCTCCTTGTATTAGGTCAAGCATTTGAGCCAAGCATTGCTTCCTTTGGGCTTCTCATGCTAATTGTACTGTGTGGTGGGGTCCTGGGCAGACCCACAAAGAGCCACAGTAACAAAAAAAACTGCCATGGAGCCACTTCTACACCAGTAAATAAATCAAAGACATGGGCTCACACTATTGCTCCTTACCAACACTTAGCCATGCCAAGATACACCTTCTAGACCCTGATGAAGCAACAGCCCAAAGCCAAGGTGCTGTTTTCATAGAATCATAGAATCATAGACTGGTCTGGGTTGGAAGGGACCCCAAGGATCAGAGAGTTCCAACCCCCCTGACACAGGCAGGGACACCAACCTCCAAGCCTGGAGCTACACAAGGTTGCCCAGGGCCCCAGCCAACCTGGCCTTCAACACCTCCAGGGACAGGACATCCACCACCTCTCTGGGCAGCCTGTTCCAGCCCCTCACCACTCTCTCTGGAAAAAACTTCCCCCTAATATCTAATCTAAACCTTCCCTCCTTTAGCTTTAGTCCATTCCCCCTTGTCCTGCCAGTCTCTGCCCTTTGAACAAGCTGATTCCCCTCCTGTTCCTCTGCTCCCTTCAGGGACTGGGAGGCTGCAATGAGGTCCCCCCACAGCCTTCTCTTCTCCAGGCTGAACCAGCCCAGCTCCCTCAGCCTCTCTCCATAGGGGAGCTGCTCCAGCCCTCTGATCATCTCCGTGGCTCCTCTGACCCCTCTCCAACAGTTCCCCATCTTTCTTGTACTGGGGCCCCAGATCTGGACACAGGACTCCAGCTGGGGCCTCCTGAGGGCAGAGCAGAGAGGGACAATCCCCTCCCTGTCCCTGCTGCCACCCCTCTGCTGATGGAGCCCAGGATACCATTGGCCCTACGAGCTGCAAGAGCCACTGCTGGCTCATGTCAAGCTTCTCATCCACCACAATCCCCAAGTCCTTCTCAGCAGGGCTGCTCTCCAGGAGCTCTTCTCCCAGTCTGTATCTGTGTCTGGGATTCCTCCAGCCCAAGTGCAACACCTGACACTTGGCAGTGTTGAACCTCATTAGGTTCCCCCGGGATGGAGAGGGTGCCACAAGGATGCTATATTGTTTAGCCTCAGGGCTGAGTGTGGACCTTGCCCTGTGCTGTTTACAAGTCTGGATGGAGCTTCTCCCTGGAAGCATTTAGCCTCAGGAGCTTGCTTTCACCTCCTGCCAACGCCTCCAGCGCAGCACTTAGCGTGGAGGGGCTGGAGTGGGAGGTGAGAGGATTATCTACAGGATTATCTGCTGGGAGAACCTCCCACCCAGCTCCTTTTTCCTCCAAGAAAGAGGAAGGGGCCATACAGGCAGTACCATTCCTGTAATGCCTGGGAGATGGCTGAGAACCACTCCTGCTGGTTTCCTTGGAAGCAGGACAGCATCTCGGGCAGCGCTGGGTTTTTGCCACCACGTCTCAGCAGTGGTGGGTATTTTTGGAAGTGAAATATGGTCAGACCTTGAAATTCATCGAGTTCTGCTTGCCCTGAATCCTTCAGCTCCACAACAGGCAGCAAACCTTAGGGAGAGAAGCCATCTCCAGACAAACCCACCCTAGCAGCAAGGTCCACAAGCCTGGGGAGGTTGTTTTCTTCTGTGAGAAGAGGTTAAAGCATCACCCTCCCACCTCTCCTCCACTGACATCCAGCTGGGAATTGGGTGATCATAGAATCATAGACTGGTCTGGGTTGGAAGGGACCTCAGGGATCAGAGAGCTCCAACCCCCCCTGCCACAGGCAGGGACACCAACCTCCAGGCCTGGAGCTACACAAGGTTGCCCAGGGCCCCATCCATCCCTGACCTCTAGGGATGGGGCATCCACCACCTCTCTGGGCAGCCTGTTCCAGCCTCTCACCACTCTCTCTGCAAAGAACTTCCCCCTAATAGCTCATCTCACCCTTCCCTCCTTCAGCTTTGATCAGACAAGCCAGTTTTCCAGCCATGGTGAGGCACATCTCCAAGCCTGCCCCTTGCTCTCCTATCTGCTCTAGCATGGGATGTGCTGTGCTCAGTCCTCCTTCTTACCCACGCTGGTGCTGGGGACAAGGGCAGCCTGCCTGCTGAAGGAAGAGGCAGCTCAATGTAGACCTCCAGCTGTTTTTCAAGGCTTTCAGAGCATCCCATTTTGGCATTGGGCTCATTCCAGGGACCAAGTCCTGGCCCTGAGAGCTCTTCTCTGCACTGTCAGAAGCTTTTGGAATTGAACAAGGTGTCCTGGACCCCATGGGACCTGTTCAGCAGCCTCATCTCCTCACAAGAGACCTGTCACACTGCTGATGACAAAGGAGGCAGTAGCCAAGCAGCTGATGCACTGTGCAGTGCCCACACCCTTGCCTTCACCTCTGTGTCTACACCCATCCACTGTAAAAGCTCCTAGGTGATGAGGAAGCGGAGGAGAGATGTCTTTCTGTGCTGGTTGCATGCCCAGCTCCTAACAGAGCTCCTAACAAAAGCTCCTCAGCACCACAGTGAGTCAAAGAACAGCATTTCTGGAGGAGTGAGTGACGTGGGAGCAGCCCTGGCTTTCCCCTGACAGGTTTCTGCATCACTTTATGGAGAGGATGAGTGTCTGCACCAGCTACAGCAGCAGAGCTCTGCAGGGACCTGGTAGAGACAAGCTCTGAGTGCACAGGCATCTGCAGTGGTTGGGCAGATGACTCTTCCTGATCCTGCTGTAAGGGCATCCCTGGACCAGCTGGGTGAAAACCATCACCAAGATGCTGATGCAAAGAGCCCTCCACGTCAGAGCAAGAAGCCCTGTGTTGTTATCTCCATCTTATCTCCATGAATCAGAGACAATGAATGACTCTCTTGAGGCCAGACATGGGGAAGTGGTGGTAGAACTTGTCCTGAAGTCTTACCTAGACCACCTTTTTCCCAAATACCTTCATGGACTTCTTCCCTTTTCTGCTTTCCCATGGTTGAAGGCATCAGGCAGTGGTTGAAGACAACATTAAAACTCACATATGGGGATGAAAAAGGTGGAATTCCCATTATTTTCTTGCAGAGTCGTGGTAATGGGACAGAAAGGTGCAGCCCTGTCCAATTTTATCCCCTCTTTACTCCCCAGGACATTATAGGTGCCAAGAGAATCAGGTTCCCTGCATGCTGCCCACACCAAGCCCAATTTGGAGGACACCCAGGAGCACCACAGCTGTAGGAGTCAGAGGGTCACATCCCACTTCCAAGCAACCCATGGCCACAGGCTTTGGATTGAAACCTTATAAGGCTTTGGGGTTGAGATGCAAATACCTCCTCTTCTAGCACAGGCACCCCAGGAGCTGATAGGAGATGCTCCAGAATCCTCCTGCACAGCCAAACAAAGGCATGTCCCCAGCTGCCACCAGCGTGGGAGTGAGCAGACACTGGAGGGTGGCCAGGGCTCCCCATCACCAAGCATGGCTGGCATCAGCAGCTCAGTCCTGCAGCCATCCTTCCCTGGGCTGTTTCCAGCCAAAGCCATCTCAATCCCTTCCACAGCTGCTGTTTTACCCTCCCCTGGATATCACTCCAGGAAGATCAGCTTTCTGTGGGCAGACAGCATTGTCTGGCCTGTCCAGCACTGCACAGAGGCAACCAGCTCCCTCTCGTGGGCTTAGTCTGGTTCTCAGTGCTGGAAACCATCCAGGATTCCCCAGGAAAATGTTTTTTTATCTTGTACAGAATGTTCATTAGTGCACCAGACACAAAAGTTTTAATGGAAAAGTGCCAAATTCCATCAAGTTTCCTTTCCCAGGCAGGGATTTTTGGAGAGTTTTGCCACCTTTTTTTTTTGAATTTATTTTTATTTTTCTCACTGAGGCTGAGATTCAAAGCAACTAATTTAGAGATGCAAATGGGTAGATCTCTCTGATTCATTTGCTTTCAGCCTCTGGAAAGATTTTGGGGTGCTCCACTGAGCCCTTCAAGCCTCATCTTTAATGCTCATGGGGAGGGGGAGTCACCCCAGAAGTGTTTAGCTCTCTGCAAACGTGGGGTGCTGAAGCAGCCAGCATTTAGATACATCAAGGAAGGCCACAGTGTGAGCCCCCAAAAAATCCCTTCAGTTAGCAATGCTTGAAGCCAGGGATGTTTTATGAAGTCAAAAGTCAAGAAAGGAAAGAATAAATGTTATAAAAACCCCCTCTTGATTTGTACCACAAACAAAAACGTGCCTTGACTCCCAAACATGGTCTGGGAAATGCTTCAGCTTCTGGGCTAGGTTTGGAAAACTCCTGGTTTCCCCAGAGAGCTTCAATTTCTTCCTTAAGCTCAATTTTCCCTCATCATTTCCACCCAAGTCCTCAGCAGGGAGGTGTTATGAGCCCAGAGAGGTGACTGTCCACACCCCTATACCTGCTGGGGACATACAGGTTGCTGTCCCCTTCTCCCTCCTCCCCAGGCTGTGTGACCCAGCTGGTCTCACCAGCATCCCAAAGATGCTTGGCCACCCCACCAAACAAAACACAGACCTCACCCCCTGCCCCAAGCTCTGGGGAGGGTTTGACAACACACCAGGGTGTGATGCACGTCACAAAGGTGGTTTGGTGTTTTCCTGCCTGCTGTGTGACTCATCTCAGTGGCGTGGGTGGCTGTGGGATGATGGATGGGGTGGATGCTGGTCTCAGGGGAAGCTTGGCTGCCTCCATCAGCCCTCCCCACCCATGGAACTCCCTGCCCAGGGCACTGCAGCTCCCCTTTTTTGTCAGGTTTGATGTCTCCATCCTGCTTCCATCCTCCCCTCCCAGCACTCCTCAGCCTTGCCCACATACACAGCTTGGTGCAGGGCTAAATTTATCCCCTGGGCTTTGCTGTTCAAGGCTGTTAGCTGGTAGTTCTGACAGCAGAGGAGAAAGGTGACAACCACACACGGTGAGTCTGACTGTCCTACTGCCTGGACCTGAGGGAGTCACGTCACAGCTCCCCTTGACGTCCAGCTGATGAGTCCTTCAGGTATTTAAACTGCTGGTTATTATCTGCAAGCAGGCATTTATTAACCCATTTGTAATTGTTGCTTTATCTCAATGCTGTGTGTGCCTGCCAGCTCCAGCCACTGAAAGGACTCTGTGTTCGCTTTGTGCTGCTTCTTCTAAGTGCCATTCTTGGGCATTTCTTTCTCCAGGGACCTTTCTCTATGCCATACACCAGCATCTGTTAGTCCCTTTGGAGGACAACAGCCCTTTCTCCTTTCTCTGGTTGGGTATCCCCTCCCCAAATGCCTAAAATAATGCTGGGCCAAGTCTCTGTAGCATCTTTCTCCCATACCCTGGACCACTTCCAGCTGACTCATCTGTTTGGCACTGTGCAGTGCCCCAGACTGCTCAGCCCTGCTTTGTGCTGGAGAGATCAAAAGGGCTCCTTCAGCTCACTCCCACCTCTCCCATCAGCATCACATCTTTGAATGGGGTGGGAGAAGCTCAGTATAGTCTGTGGTGATAACATAGGATCATAGAATCATAGACCGGTCTGGGTTGGAAGGGACCCCAAGGATCAGAGAGCTCCAACCCCCCTGACACAGGCAGGGACACCAACCTCCAGGCCTGGAGCTACACAAGGTTGCCCAGGGCCCCATCCAACCTGGCCTTGAACACCCCCAGGGATGGGGCATCCACCACCTCTCTGGGCAGCCTGTTCCAGCCCCTCACCACTCTCTCTGCAAAGAACTTCCCTCTAATATCTTATCTCACCCTTCCCTCCTCCAGCTTCACTCCATCCCCCTTGTCCTGCCAGTCTCTGCCCTTTGAACAAGCTGATTCCCCTCCTGTTTTCTCTGCTCCCTTCAGGGACTGGCAGGCTGCAATAAGGTCCCCAACATAACATCTAGTTCCTTTCCACCCAGTGCACAAGCCCTTTCTGTGAGGGTCCTCCAAGCACCTTTCAAACCCAGGGGTTCAGTGCTGCTTTGCACAACATCAGGGGTGATTTCCTGGCCAGCCTCATCCGTGCACTAATGACTCCCATCTCTCTGTGGTCCCAATTGGCCCTAATTCCTGGTCAAAATTAGTGGTCAGGAATCACACCCACCTCTTCTTCCTCCCCACGCATCTTGAGTGCATCAGAGAGGAGCAATTGCCACTGGGGTAGTTTTCAGTGTCCTTTGGGCGAGGGAAGTAACGTTTTGCTCTTCAACTACACTCAGGATGATTTATTTCCCCTTTCATTAACCATGGGGTAGAAGAATGCTTTCCTACAGCAAAGGCAGACCAAACTGAAGGATAAAAACCAGCCAGTTTTGCTTCAAAGCAGCAAAAAAATCTACCCAACTGTGTTTTCCTGCAGGCTGTGTGTGTGTGGGGGGGGAGACTCTGCCTCCACTACTGCAGGACGTGTAAATCCAGCACAATGAAATATTAATTATTGGAGTCTGTCCAACTGGGATTCCTCTGTGCTTCCAGAGAGCTGAATAATTCTGGCACAGAGGACAAAAAAAAAAAAAACCCCTCATCACACAAGTATCCCCTTTTTTTCCCCCTTTCTTCTTTTTTTTTTAATGAGGAAATATCATGTGAAGAGTAAATTAGAGCTTTTGAGCATTCAGGCTGAGGGACAGGGATGGGGTGGGGAGGGCTTGGATTACTTCCAGGTGAAAAGTGCACATGACTAAATAGGGGTATGAAAGAGATTTGGGATCTAATGAAGAGGTAAAGGGAGGTGCATCAACCAGTGTGGCTCCTTCAGCCCGGAGATCTGCCCTCGCAGCGTGGTGCAACTGTGAGAAGGAAGGGGTAAAGGGAAAGGAGAAGTTGATTAATAAAAAGGAGAGCACACATCTCCCAAGGCTCCTGTTATCCTTCAGAAGAAGGCTTTCATCCAGAGCAGCCATGGGCAGCAGGTCAAAGCAGGCGCTCTTGGCACGGCTCAAAGCCCCTTTTGTCACCCTTGTTTACCAGGACTGGGTCTGAAGCACAGTGTAGAGCATCATCCCTTGGCTGAGCGATGTTTTGCAGATTTACAAGCTCAAGCTGACCAGTGCTTAAGCATTAAGCATTCCCATGCTCTTGCCAGAACAAAACTCCTCCAAAAAGTGCTGCTTAGGAGGAGGGAGAGGCATTCAGCAGCACCTCTGGCAATGAAAAAATCCCCAAGCTCTCATCCTTGCTCATTTTTTTTCAGCTTCCTTTTACCCTCATTTCTCTGCAGCCTCTGGAAACATCTACATGAAATATTCAGCCTCTCTAAAACCTGTATTCTTCTCTTAGAAACCCCTCCCCTGTCCTCCACCAGCTCAACCCAAATGCTGCAAATCCTTTTCATTGCCCTGCGGTTGCTTTGGGGGATGGCTGAGGGATGGGTAGATGAATGGCTTGCTGGAAGATGCATTGCCAAGCAGTAGTAGGTCCAGGGCAGTGCTAGCCCTGGGAAAAGGTCACTTGGCTCAAACAGCAGCCACAAACAAGCAAGGCAACTCCAAGAAAGGGGTGATCAAAGGCAGGAGCTGGAAATGGAGGTGGGGACAAAGACTGCGGATAAGCAGATGTGCACAGGCGTGTGCACAAGGGTGCAAGGGGTGCAAGGGAGGAGAGTTGTGGTTAAGACCCACTGCAGGCTCAGGATTTTAGACACAGGACTGCCTTTTTTTCCTTCCCCAGCATCAACCCTGTGAGTTTGCATGGTTTCCCTTCTAAGCAACCACGGAGGGTTGTTATTTTTGCCCACCCCCATCCCTGCTGAATCTGGAAGCTGCCACCATGTGACTCCAGGCTGCACCCAAGACAAGGTAAGACTGCAGGAGAAACCCCTCTCTGCATTATCAAGACATGCAGAAGCAGCATCTCTCCCTCTACCAAGCTGCAGGAGACATCACAGCGTGGCTGTTTCTCCATCAAGCTGCCAGGGCGACAGAGCTCAGGCATGAGAATCAAGTGAGAAGTTACAGGTTGGGAGGCAACACAAGGCAGGAGGTGGTGGCCATAATACTTTATCTACTCTGCAGAATACTCGGTGTCCATACCCTCCTGGGGAAATCTGGCCATGGTTCTTCAGGCCTTCAGGAGCATCTTTCTCCCACCACCGCTGAGCAGGTGAAGAAGGATACTGGTAGAGGACCCCTCTGCCATCTCATTTCCGAGCTAGCCTGGGTCCTGGGCAAGCACTCAGGTTGCACAAGAAAGTTTGACAGCAATATGAGGTGTAGGAAGCCAAGCCCAGGCTGAAGTTGTGGTGTGGGCAGGTCTCAGAGCACTTCTTGGTGATCCTCTTCCACAAAGACAAAAAGCCTTGACCAGAGAAGAGAGAGAGCAGCATTAGAAATGAGAGTTTGTTGACTGGTCCTCAACCTTGTACAGGAGGGAGATGAGATATCCCACTGTCCTACACAGCCCTGAGGACCAGTACAGCCATTTAAACCCACCCCAGTCCCACCACAGCCAAACATCTTCCTGGTGACCAACTACACAAGAGATTCAATATTCCTTCTGGGCATCAGGACAGACCCTCATGTCAAGGGTCTCTTAGGTGTACAGTGGCATCATAGAATGGTTTAGGTTGGTTGAGACCTGAAATGTTACCATGCCTGGGTTGAAAGCACATTTCCAGACTTTTCTGCTTGAAGGAAATCATTTTTATCCCACCCTACATCTCTCTAGACTTTCTCATCCTCCCTGGTGACCTGCTTCTTTTCATCTCCTAATCTAGATCGTCCTAATCTAAGTCTAATCAAGGTTCAAATTTATTTGTCCTTCCTCTGAAGGAACTTCTCTTTGTCCTTCATCTTCTCTCAGTGTCCCCTGCCTATTCCAAGCAGGTATAAAACAAAGGCTGAAGAAAACACTTCTCCATGTGTGATGGGGAGGAGGATTTCAAACCATGCAAGCTTCAGGACTGCCAGGCCAGACTAGCAAGGGCTCCACCTCCCACATATGCTTCCCCATGCCACCTCATCCCATCCATCAACAAAGCACAACCCTAACAAAACCCCACATCCCATTCCTGGCTCCCCACTGAAGAACACACAGCCAGGACATACCGATTCCTACAGAGGCAACATTGGTCACACAGTACTCATCCTTGTCCGAGCACTTCTTGGCCTTCAGACAGCTCCAGTTGCTTTGTTCCCAGTCACAGGTGTAGCAATATAAGGCATTTGCTGCAGGAGGACACAGAGGATATGGAAGATCATAGAACCATAGAATCATAGGGGTTGGAGGAGACCTCCAGAGATCATCAGGTCCAACCCCCCTGCCAAAGCAGCTCCCTAGGACAGGTCACACAGGGAGACATCCAGATGGGGCTGGAATATCTCCAGAGAAGGAGACTCCACATCCCCCTGGGCAGCCTGTCCCAGGGCTCTGTCACTCTCACTGGGAAGTTCTTCCCCAGATTGGTGTGGAACTCCCTGTGCTCCAACTTGAGCCCATCACCCCTTGTCCTGTCCCCACAGACACTGAGAAGGGGCTGCCCATGTCCCCCTGTGTCCCACCCTTCAGCTATTGATCCCCAGTGATCAGATCCCCTCTCAGGCTTCTTCTCTCCAGGCTGAACAGCCCCAGGTCCCTCAGCCTTTCCTCACAGGGGAGATGCTCCAGGCCCTTCAGCATCTCCATGTCCCTCCTCTGGACTCTCTCCAGGAGATCCCTGGCTTTTCTATCCCAGGGAGCCCAGCACTGGACACAACACTCCAGGTGGGGCCTGATCTGGGCAGAGCAGAGGGGGAGGATCCCCTCCTGTGACCTGCTGGCCACACTCCTCCTGATGCCCCCCAGGATCCCATCGTCTCTCTCAGCCCCCAGGGCACACTGCTGGCTCATGGCCACCCTGTCACCCACCAGGACCCCCAGGTCCTTCTCCACAGAGCTCCTCTCCAGCAGGTCACCCCCCAGCCTGCTTATTCCAGCAGTTCTTCCTGCCCAGGTGCCAGACTCTCCACTTGCTTGTATTGAACCTCATCTGGTTTCTCCCAAACCAAAAACCAGATGGAGATAAAACGCTCCCAGTCCCAGCCCCTGCTTAGACAATTCCCTGAATGCACAAGGCACAGGGTTGCTGAAAGTGATAGGGCTGCAAAATCCAGATCCAGCCCATCCTGCCACGCTTGCACTTTTCCACCCACGTGTGCTGAGGCACACACACCCCTGTGTGTACACATGCCAATGGTGCAACTCTGCCTTTCCTGCCCTGCGCTCCCAGTGATAGCACGATGGAACAAAGGTACTGAGCTTGATGGGATGCAGGGAGCAGGAAGGACAGGGACCTCTCTAAGAGCCTCCAGTCATGTCCCAAGGTTTGGGGTCACCCTTTCTAGTTGCTGGAGACACAGCAACATAGCTGATAGCCTAACTGAGCAGTAAACACTGGCAGCTTATTCAACTAATATGGGACTTCCATAGTCTAAAGAAGTCAGTCTCCCACACTTGTATCTTTGGGTGGGACTTCAGTGCCTTTGAAGGTATATCCATTACCTTGATTTAAAAAAAAGGTGAGGAGAAAGGCTTTTAACTCCTCAGCCCTTAGACACATGCAGTCTAACACCTCATTTTTACTGCCTAGGTTATCTAATGCAGATTAGGGCAGTCTTCATTTTGGCACTGAAGACAAGCTCCCTGTCCCCCAGGCCTTGTTAAAACACTTGGAAACTTGTCAGAATCACTATTCTGCTAAGTGACCATAGCTAAATAGCAGAAAGGTATTCTTGGGCCACAATGAGACAGAAATAACTATTCCAAAACATTATTTCTCTGCACCAGACAATGTGGCAAATTTCCAAGCGCTGGCAAACCCTGTTCCTGGTTACAAAATGAGGATAACATTTATTCTCTCTGTCTGCTTAGCTGTCTTGTCCTTAGAGCCTATAAGATCACAGGCTTTAAGAGGTCTCTGATTTAATTTGCAATCTCTCTATGACATAAAATACTTCTAAAATGCAATCAACACACAAAAATACATCTTCATCCAATATCCAAACATAAGGCTGCTGAACTCATCTGGTCCACAACCCAACTTCTCCCTAATTCCCCAACTTTGTCCAAAAAATAATCTCTGAAATCAACAGGCTTCTCAAGTCTCCAAGATGAGCAGAGATCAGGGGGGTTCAGCAGCTGGCTGCACAAAGACATATCACAGAATCATAGAATCAGAGGGGTTGGAAGGGACCTCCAGAGATCATGGGGTCCAACCCCCCTGCCAAAGCAGGGTCCCTAGGACAGGTCACACAGGGAGACATCCAGATGGGGCTGGAATATCTCCAGAGAAGGAGACTCCACACCCCCCTGGGCAGCCTGTCCCAGGGCTCCCTCACCCTCACTGGGAAAAAGTTATTCTATATGTTGGTGCAGAACAACCTATACTCTTCCTATACTCTACATTACCCCTTGTCCTTTCTCCACAGACCACTGAAAAGGGGCTGGCCATGTCCCCCTGCATCCCACACTTAAGATATTGACAAACATTAATAAGGTCCCCCCTTAGTCTTCTTTTCTGCAGACTGAACAGCCCCAGCTCCCTCAGCCTTTCCTCCCAGGGGAGATGCTCCAGGCCCTTCAGCATCTCCATGTCCCTCCTCTGGACTCTCTCCAGGAGATCCCTGGCTTTTCTATCCCAGGGAGCCCAGAACTGGACACAACACTCCAGGTGGGGCCTGACCAAGGCAGAGTAGATGTTGTAGGTCCATCAGTGTCCCGTTGCTGCTGTTAGAAATTTCGTTGTCAGCAGCAGGAACCAGGTACACAGTGTGGGTGAGGATATTGTGCTATCGTAGCTTGAAGCACTTCCACATCAAGATTTAGAAATAGCCACAGCCTTGCACCATCTCAACTGACAAACTCACTGGAAAGTCTCTTAACAAAGGCAGAACAGTGGCAACTGCTTCCTTTTTTTTCTTGCTTCCATAAAAATCCCATAGTTCATGAGCCTAGAGGGAAATTTCCCTGTGGAAAATAAACATTTCACACACCCAAGCCAAGACTACAGGTAAGAAACCCACCGTGTCCTTCAACTGAACCCCTGCAAGAGCTAAGGCACCCTCTCCTGTGACTTCCTTCCCAGGCTGTGATGCTTCCCTGACTTTAAAGCACACAACCATTCTTTGTCTAGCAGAGACCCCATAACACCTCACCTTGATCTAGGCATAGGATCAAAACCACCACAGCAAGGAGGGAGGCTTTCATCTTCTCTCAGTCGTTCTCCACAGCCCAGGAAAAAGCACCCACACCTGTGGACAGGATATATATCTTCCCTGCCTTTGGACTGAGTGATGATGAGGATGGCAATTTTGAAAGAGTGGGCAGGGATCAGGCATTATTTGATGGGCTAGGAATGCATGTGGGTTGTTTTCTTACCTCGGCATTGCCTTCAGGCTGGTCTGATGGGTCCAGAGAGGAGTGAAAGCACTAAGACAATTCATTCCATTTATTGCTTTGAATACTTTAATTTAGCTATGGTCAGGCTAGCAGTGCTGCTGATGTCTGAGTGGGGGTTTTTGTACCGTGCAGGGCCAAGCTGATCATCACATCTGTGGGCAGATGAAGGCAGTGAAGGCATGTGCTCAGAGCAGATGGCTTCATCTGGGTGGATTATTACCAACTGAGTCTCCAGGGTTAGACCTGGAGAACTCCCTGTATCTCCAGTCAGGGGTAGATCTAGATTTATATTCATGCTTGTCACTATAAACAGGAAATATCTTATAATTCCCTGTTTGCCTCTAAAAGCCACTGCTTATCTACAAAGTCCTAACTGCTCTGCCTCATTGTTTTGAGAGCACCTGCAACCAGAGAACAATGCCTCTGGGGTTCCAGATGCAGGAAGGGGGACACTAGAGGTTGATTTCCAGCTTTGCCACATCTGAACAAAGGGGAAATCCAATCCAAAGTCCTGCTAGGTACCAGTCAGATATAATAATGTCCTTAGCCTTTACAATTTCTCTGCATGTTTGCAATTTGGGTGGAGCTGAAGCTGATAATTTCAGCCCTTCTGGGGCCTCTATTTGACTGCCTGTCCCACTTTTGCTTCAAAGGAAAGAGTTATCAGGAAGTTTGGTGCTGGATATCAGCAGACATGTCTGTGAGTCACCACAAGGTCGGCCACCAAAGAGCAGAGAGGATGAAGGAGGAGCAACCCCTTTGAATAAAGCTGCTTGGGAGATCAATCACCTGCTTGGTCCTTTCTTATTCACCCTGCAAGACTCAGTGTCCAGAAAAGAGAATGACACATTCTGGGGTTTAGAAGATGGAGAAAAGGGTAGATGGAAAAAAAAGGGTTGATGATGGACTTAGGGAGATGGTTTAGCATAGGATGGGAATGGTTGGACTCAATGATCTTCAAAGGTCTCTTCCAACCTTGTGGTTCTGTTCTGTTCTGAGATGCAGAAGGAGAAGAAGCAGAGGCTCAGGAAACATGTGGGAGAAAGAGATTGGATGGATGAGGGGAAGGCTAAAATGACTGGAGGCCAAGATTGGTTTCTGGGCAAGAGATCAGTCAGATGAGCAAGTGTCCACAAAGCCTGACACCCTGGGTCATGCTCTTCAGGGACACATCAAGCATCTGATGGGACTAAACATTGCTCATCGCAGTGAGGCCATGGCCAGAGGAAGTTCAAAGGGTCATCAAAACCCATAATTTCTTCCTTTTCAAGAAAAAAAAAAGGGAGGGGAGAGATTATAAGGGCGAGTGGGGTTTTTTTATTGATTTGGAGATACCTTTGAGGTTCCTGACACCAGCATTAAACCTCTGGATCTGCCAATAGAGCTGACGCAAAGCAGGATCAACAGGATGGTGAAGTCAACCCTGATAGCTCCAGGAGCTCTAACCATTCCTCCCCAGTGGACATCATCCACCTTCTGGGTGTGGAGAGGATAAACCACATCGCTTGCCAAAGAGATGAAGTTCTGCCCGACTCAGGGACTGCATGCCACCCTGGATGCCAGAGGAGGTGTGTCAGTCCTCCCAGGTAGCACAAGGCAGCAACTGAAGGGCTTCCAGAGAAGAAGGGTTGCTCGGTGTGATTGAGTGCACGGTGTCCTCCTGCATGGATGATGACTCTTTGGAAGGAGTGGGAGGTGGTGGTGTCTGGAAATCAGCCTGGGAAGCCAAGGCTCAGTGTCCTGTAGTAGCTGGAGCACCTTGGTAAAGCTCTGCACTGACAAAGCAGTTGGTTTTAACCAGATTTGACTGTTCTTTTGAGGAAGAAGGGCAAAAAAAAATGAGTTGTGCTACTTTTCAGCACCAAAACCAAGGTGAATTCATGATATTTTAATTTTTTTTAAAAAAAGAAATATGTCTGGCTCAGTTTATTCCCTCACTTCCAAGGACCAATGGCATCCTCACACAGAGCTGGAGAGGAGTCATTTGCTTCAAGTACTGAAATCTGCTCCTCACTGACAGCAAAAAAGATATCTGCATGGACATAGGAAGTGGTCCACCACTGGTCCACTCCAGGAGGGGTTTGACAGACAAGGGTGATGATGGACAAGGGTGCACAATGGGCCGCTTGGCACTTTGAGGGTTTGCAGGGGCCCATTGAGGCAGATAGTTGGGAAGTTATCATCCTGGCCTCAGGTATGTCTGATGCATAGGTGTGAGGTGTGGGACTGCCATGGCTGGCATTTCCTCAGAGGCACATGAGAGACTGAGGATGGTGGTGTCACCCTAGGTGGCCAGCACATGGAAGCTGTGTGACTGCCACGGGAGGTGTATTTGGCTGGGTCAGGGCAGAGAGCTGCAAGAAAAGGTGCCCCAGTGTCCAGCATTGCAGAGCAGAGATGAGAACACAGCAGTAGATGTGCCCAGGACAGGACAGAGGCCAAGATCTGGACATCAACGGGACTTCTTGTGAACAGTCCTTTGTGCTGTCCTCAACAACCCCCTGCAGCGCTCCAGGCTGGGGGAGACTGGCTGGAGAGCTGTCAGGCAGAGAAGGACCTGGGGGTGTTGGGTGACTGCAGGCTGAGCATGAGCCAGCAGTGTGCCCAGGGGGCCAGGAAGGCCAAGGACATCCTGGCTTGTGTCAGACCCAGTGTGGCCAGTAGGGCTGGGGAGGGGATTGTGCCCCTGGACTGGGCACTGGGGAGGCTGCAGCTGGAGTGCTGGGTCCAGTTCTGGGCTCCTCAGCATCAGAAGGACATGGAGGTCCTGGAGTGAGTGCAGAGAAGGGCAACCAGGCTGGGGAAGGGGCTGGAGGGCAAATCCTGTGAGGAGCAGCTGAGGGAGCTGGGGGTGTTGAGCCTGGAGAAGAGGAGGCTGAGGGGAGACCTTCTCCCCACCTGCCCTGCCCTGCCAGGAGGGTGCAGAGAGGTGGGCGATGGTCTCTTCAGCCAGGGGACAGGAGATGGGACAAGGGGCAATGGGCTCAAGCTGCCCCAGGGCAGGGTCAGCTCAGCTGGGAGGGAAAAGTTCTTCTCTGGAAGAGCTGTGGGGCTGTGGAACAGGGGCCTGGAGCAGGGTCAGGGCCTGGCACAGGCTGCCCAGGGAGGGGGTTGAGTCCCCACCCCTGGGTGTGTTTAACAGAGGGGAGATGAGGTGCTCAGGGATCTGGTTCAGCACAGGACAGGAACAGTTGGACTCCCTGATCTTAAAGGTCTCTTCCAACCTTGTGATTCTGTCTCCTCTGGTCTTTTCCAGACATTACAAGGGGCAATAGTGGTTGGGCCACGTTAGAACCTTGCCAGGGTATGTGCTAACAATTAAAATGATTAATTAATATGTTGTGGGTGCTGCTGTTCCAGACCAGGGGTGTTCCTAGGAACTGTTTATTTCCCTAGCTTAGCTTCAGCCTTGGAAGTCAGACACTTGGCAGGCATGTGAATCACATCCTTCAGGAAGACAGCTTTGGTCCCTGGTTTTTACTCTTGGCTGGGCCACACTGCATGACACAAGTGTGTTGGAGACAGGTAGTAAACAGAGCTTTGTTTGGCTGCCTTCTGCAATGTTGTGAGTCTTCCTGGATGCAGAACAGAAACCAGAAGTCCATGAACACAAGGCAGCCAGGGAGCTGCTCATCTCCTGGGAGCCTCATACTGGGCTTTAGGACAAGTGTCCACACAAGGAACCACAGCAAAGGGTCAAAACCATTGTGGCTTGGTCTTGTGGGATCTATTCCTTTTATTTGCCCTGAAGATTTTAGCTACTCAGCTTCCTTGAGGTCAGAGCATGACATGTGACTTGTCCATTCTTAGGTCACAGCTCAGAAGATTCCCAAATATTTCCAGCATCATCCCAGTCTGTACCCATTGCCATCTCCCACCCACCTGTGAGTACACCAGGGGCTCCAGGACAGAAGAGGTTCTCAGCACCAGGTATGATTGTGCCAGCAGGGACTTTTCAGCCCTAAACAAAACCCATTGAAGCAAAGGCAGAATCTATCCCTGTCTTGTTCCCCATCCTTCATTTTGGGTGGGAGTGCAGGGGAGGAGGATGAAAGGAAACACAGTGCCACGTGCTTAGGAAGAAAAGGCAGCTCTGTGTGTGTTGAGAACCTCCTGAGTGACCCTCCTTGGGTCCAGTCACAGTGATTTTTTTCTCTTCTGCCTCTTTACCTCCACCATTCTCCTTCTCCCTTTGGATTTACTTGTGTTTGGTCCTGCAAGGCTCGTTCCCTGTCTCCTTGCTAGTTGTAACACCTCTTAAATCAGGACATCAAGGCCATCATCACCACCCCCCTCACACAGACCCGTTCCCACCTCAGACCTCCACGGATGTTTCAGTAACTCCCAGGGAAGCCAAAGGCAGCTCAAAGCTAATCCCACCCATGCATTTACTGCAAACTAACATGGGCTTAAACCCTTTTGCATGCCAAATCACAGGAGGGCTTAAACCTGCTCCTACCCAACCTCCAATGCACTCCCCATTCCCACGTGCTGTAAAGGTAGCCAGGTACTGGCCATGGAAGTCCCACCACGTGGCAGGGATATTTGGATTCAAGAACACAGCATGAGCAGCTTGAGGGCAAGTTACACAAGGGTGTTGAAATCCTTCTGAGAACCTACCCTTTGGCTTCCTCTCAAGCAGGGCAGGGAAACAGTGCCCCAGGGGCAGCTCAAGTCTCTGGTTACCAGTATTATCTGATTTTATGGTGTTTCTGGGGCTCCTGTGTTGCCCAAACCCCAGCTGGATCTGAATTAAGTTATATAAGGGCCAAACCTGTACTTGGGGAGCATTAATAGGGGTATTTGGGAGTCATATCCAGGAGTCAAAAAGCCCCAGAGGAGGTCACCACCCTTCCAGCTGCCCTGGGGCTAGAACCACACTGCAAAAGAGCTGGCATAGAGTCAGCTATGCCTATACCAATAATAGAGGCAATGGTTTCAAGGGCTGTCCCACAGTTGTCCACACTGTTTAATTGTCAGCGTGCACCTTAGAACAGTTATGGCCTGACAAACTAGGACCTTGCTGAAGTCAAGGTAGATGACAGAGATCTGGACAGGCTGGACCCATGGGCTGAGCCCAAGGGGATGAGGTTTAACAAGGCCAAGTGCAGAGTGCTGCACATGGGACAGAACAACCCCCTGCAGCGCTCCAGGCTGGGGGAGACTGGCTGGAGAGCTGTCAGGCAGAGAAGGACCTGGGGGTGTTGGGTGACTGCAGGCTGAGCATGAGCCAGCAGTGTGCCCAGGGGGCCAGGAAGGCCAAGGGCATCCTGGCTTGTGTCAGACCCAGTGTGGCCAGTAGGGCTGGGGAGGGGATTGTGCCCCTGGACTGGGCACTGGGGAGGCTGCAGCTGGAGTGCTGGGTCCAGTTCTGGGCTCCTCAGCATCAGAAGGACATTGAGGTCCTGGAGCGAGTGCAGAGAAGGGCAACCAGGCTGGGGAAGGGGCTGGAGGGCAAATCCTCTGAGGAGCAGCTGAGGGAGCGGGGGGTGTTGAGCCTGGAGAAGAGGAGGCTGAGGGGAGACCTTCTCCCCACCTCCCCTGCCCTGCCAGGAGGGTGCAGAGAGGTGGGCGATGGTCTCTTCAGCCAGGGGCCAGGAGATGGGACAAGGGGCAATGGGCTCAAGCTGCCCCAGGGCAGGTTTAGATTGGATATTAGAAAAAAATGTTTTACTGCAAGAGTTGTCAGGGCCTGGAACAGGCTGCCCAGGGAGGGGCTGAGTCACCTTCCCTGGATGTGTTCAAAAAAAGGGTAGATGAGGTGCTCAGGGAGATGGTTTAGCTTAGGATGGGAATGGTTGGACTTCAAAGGTCTTTTCCAGCCTGGTGATTCTGTGATTCTGTGACCAGCCCTGACAATTCCAGATCTCCTTTTCCTTTGCTATTTTGGAGTCAGCCACCTTATTTTGGAGGATGAGAGCTCAGTTATATAGGTGGGCACCAACTGATCCCAGGGCCAAGAACTGACACTTGGCATTTCACTTGCTAAAATAACTTCCCCATACTGTCCCAGAGCTTGTCAGGACCAGAGTGGTGACAGCACACTATAACACCACCACTGGTGATGCAAATTCCTTTCTATAAGCCTGAAGACATTTCTGCTTGGCTGAAACAGTAAGAGACACACACTCTAATCTGGGGCTGTGCTGATCAGGATGTAGCCTCCTCCCACTCACCTCCATTTCTTTAGCAGGCTGTAATTGCATGAACAACGTACCTGACCACACTGCTTGCAAAACCCCAGCCTGACTGTGAGTCAGCACTCAACAGAAGAGAAGAATAAGTAACAAACACCTTGAAAATTTATTGGTTTTTTAATGGTAGAGCCCTGTTGCATGAGAAGCTATTGAAAAAGAAAACCCCCACCAAACCAAACTGAAGAGATCTCTTCTCCATCAAGCCCAATCTAGCTTCAGACTGGCCTTGCTGTGCCTGAACATCAGATGTTCAGAAGATGCTGTGGGGACAGATGGGCAAAATGACTGCAGGTGCTGGGGAGACCAGGATGGGTTAAAGAAGCTGGCATGGGTTATTGAACAGGAACATCATCACAGCTCAGTCCAAGAGAAGGGTCCTGGTAGCACCAATCACAAGGGCAGTTCCAAGCAGTGCTAGAGAAGGTCTCATTCCAGAAGCCTCATTGGCATTGCAGTTGTCCTGATTGCAGCATTCAAAGACGTGTTGGAACGTCCCACACGCTGTAACGCATCTCTTGTTGATCAGCACCGACTGCTGACTGCCTGCAGAAAAAAAGGCCAAGAAAACCCATCCATGAATCTTCCAAGGGCAAATCCTTAGTTTTCTGTGCAAGCAGCATGAGACCACACAAGTCTACATGGGTTATGGTGTGCATAACAGGCACTGGAACAGAGTCACACAATCACAGGGGTTGGAAGGGACCTCCAGAGATCATCGGGTCCAACCCGCCTGCCAAAGCAGCTCCCCAGCTCATAGTGCACAGATAGGTGTCCAGATGGGGCTGGAGTATCTCCACAGATGGAGACTCCACACCCCTCTGGGCAGCCTGTCCCAGGGCTCCCTCACCCTCACTGGGAAAAAGTTCTTCCACATGTTGGTGCAGAACATCCTATACTCTTCCTATACTCTACATTGCCCCTTGTCCTGTCTCCACAGCCCACTGAAAAGGGGCTGCCCATTTCCCCCTGCATCCCATACTTAAGATATTTATAAACATTAATTAGATCCCCCCTCAGTCTTCTTTTCTCCAGGCTGAACAGCCCCCAATCACTCAGCCTTTCCTCACAGGGGAGATGCTCCAGGCCCTTCAGCATCTCCATGTCCCTCCTCTGGACTCTCTCCAGGAGATCCCTGGCTTTTCTATCCCAGGGAGCCCAGACCTGGACACAACACTCCAGGTGGGGCCTGACCAGGGCAGAGCAGAGGGGGAGGATCCCCTCCTGTGACCTGCTGGCCACACTCCTCCTGATGCCCCCCAGGATCCCATTGTCTCTCTCAGCCCCCAGGGCACACTGCTGGCTCATGGCCACCCTGTCACCCACCAGGACCCCCAGCTCCTTCTCCACAGAGCTCCTCTCCAGCAGGTCACCCCCAGCCTGTCCTGATCCCAGCAGTTATTCCTTCCCAGGTGCCAGACTCTCCACTTGCTTTTGTTGAACCTCATCTGGTTTCTCCCTGCCCAGCTCTCCAGCCTGGCCAGGTCTCTCTGGATGGCAGCTCAGTGTCCTGTGTGTCACCCACTCCTCCCAGCTTTGGACCATCGGGTACTTGCTGAGGGTGGATGCTGTTCCCTCATTGAGGTCGTCAGTGAAGATATTAAACAGAACTGGACCCAACACTGAGCCCTGGGGAACACCACTAGAGGACAGGTAAGGTTGGGACTCGATCTCAAAGGTCTTTTCCAGCCTAGTGACTCTATGATTAACTACCCTCTGCCTTTGCTATTCAAGCAAAGAAACAACTGGGCTGGAACCCAGCACTATCAACATTTTCCCAAAGACCCCAGAAAGGGGGACAGGACACAGACCCACTGAAAGCAGGGTTGGAACACACAAGAGCGACAGGAGGTGACAACCCAGGCAACTTGATAGCACTTCAGAGCAGTGGGACTCACCAGCACCTCTCCTCTCAACTGTAGTCAGGCAGGCTGTGTCGTTTTTGGCACAAGTGGCAGATGTCAGGCACTGCTCATTCCTAGTCCTGTTAGAGCAGGTGTAGCACTTCAGTGTGTTGACTACAGGAGAGGAACATAAATGATTTGCATGAGGTTAAACCCCAGAAACCCCTTCTCAGCTGGACCTATTCCCATCCCAGTGCAGGCCACAGAACATAGTATAAGCCATAGAGGATTTCTCTGAGCCAGTTACACCCCTTCTGCTGTCCCACAACCCAAAATCACTGTGGAAAACCCCTCTTTCCAGGTCAGTGGCCAGCAGAGGCTTTCTGCAGACACTGATATTCAACTACACCATGACAGCATTGAGCAAATGGTTACAGAACCAGAGGTGCAGCAAAGGTGACACTCAATTTTTAGCTCTAAGCTTAAACACACCCCCATCCAAGAAGTCTAACATCAGCTGTAGATGTCAAAAAATGATGTGGCTTGCAGAAGAAAAGCCCCCAAAAGATTGGTTTTGGCAGTGTGACATAAGAATAGTGAAAAGCAACAGATTTTGTCTTGCTCTGTGGGTAGCCCAAGGCTGGAGGACACCTGCAGCATAAGTCCTTTGGCAGCTACAATAGCACAAAGGAGAAGAAAAGCTAATCAGCTGATCTGCTGACTTCTTCAAGACCACTGGACTTAGAAGTTACTGATGGAGTTTCTCCCCAACAATACCAAAAAAATAATGCCAGCCCTTTCTTTTCCAGCCTAATGATCCTGAACAACTCACCAACTCCCACGCAGAGGACAGCAGCCAGACACACCATCAGGAGAGCCCTCATCTCTCTTTCCTCTTCTCCACCCGCAGAGTCTTCCAGGAAAGCAGCTCTCAAGCCTGTGGAGATGCAAAAGCTGGTCCTGAGCTGACCCAGAGCTCAACCCACGCTCCACACAGTGTGAGCAGCCCAGACCTGGGAGCTGACACCTCCTTGCAGAGCCTCAGAGGAACCCAGAGCTCACATCTGCTGCCCAAGCTGGTGTGCGTCGCGTTTGCCTGAGCACATGTTACACAATACCCTGAGAGTTAAGGCAAGGGGAAAGCAGTTGCTGCTGAAAGCAGCTGTTCCTCTTTGATAGAGTGGACAGGAAGTGGGGACCAGCCTAGGAGGAAGCTTAAGAGGAAGCCTAAGAGGAAGCCTAAGAGGAAGCCTAAGAGGGAGACTAGGAGGGAGCCTAGGAGGGAGCCCAGGAGGAGGGATGGGGACTCTTGGACTTGCATACTGTGCATTGGTCCTAGAGAAAAGGGAATGTGCATGTTGAGGCCACCATGAAGGAACCACTCTGAGGACCAGGACAAATGCTGCAGTGAACCCAGGAGATGCCTCCCCTCCATCTTCCTTCAGGGTCAAGCCCAAGCATAGAGCATTGACAATGGCAAGATGAAGGGGAACGGATTAAAGCTGAAGGAGGGAAGGGTTAGATGAGACATTAGAGGGAAGTTTTTTACAGAGAGAGTGGTGAGGGGCTGGAACAGGCTGCCCAGAGAGGGGGTGGATGCCCCATCCCTGGAGATGTCCAAGGCCAGGTCAGAGTCATAAATATCTCACTCTACACAGCTTGTTACCGCCATCTATATATGCCATGGTGGCTAAGAAAGCCAGTGGGATCCTGTGGGGCATTAAGAGGAGTGTGGCCAGCAGATCAAAGGAGGGGATCCTCCCCCTCTGCTCTGCCCTGGTCAGGCCCCACCTGGAGTGTTGTGTCCAGTTCTGGGCTCCCTGGGATAGAAAAGCCAGGGATCTCCTGGAGAGAGTCCAGAGGAGGGACATGGAGATGCTGAAGGGCCTGGAGCATCTCCCCTGGGAGGAAAGGCTGAGGGAGCTGGGGCTGTTCAGCCTGGAGAGAAGAAGCCTGAGAGGGGATCTGATCACTGGGTGTCAATAGCTGAAGAGTGGGACACAGGGGGACATGGGCAGCCTCTTCTCAGTGATCTGTGGGGACAGGACAAGGGGTGATGGGCTCAAGTTGGAGCACAGGAAGTTCCACACCAATATGGGGAAGAACTTCTTCCCAGTGAGGGTGAGGGAGCCCTGGTACAGGCTGCCCAGGGGGTGTGGAGTCTCCTTCTCTAGAGATATTCAAGACCCATCTGGATACCGACCTCTGTGACCTGTCCTAGGGACCCTGATGATCTCTGGAGGTCCCTTCCAACCCCAGCCAGCAGAATTTGCTTCTGCAGGTACTCAAGGTCAACCTGTCCATGTTCTTGTAGGGAACCTTCCTACGTGCAGAAGTGGGGACAGTGCTGGGTCCAGGAATACACAGGAGAAAGGATGGGGGAGATTTAACCCTTCCATCCCATGTCCATCTAAAAAGGGGTTCAGCACCACCAAAAAGGAACTGTTTCTGCCCAAGACACTGCCAAAAATGAAATAGGAACCCTAATTAAAAGTGGTTACAATAATTGCCACCCCATTCTCCTCCACTTTAAGCAAGCTGAGCCTGCAGGAGTTGAAGAGTTCAGCTACAGTTTAAGAGATAGAAGGAAGAGATTAACACAGAGCAGGTGAAAAAAGAAACCAAAATACAACAAAATACAAAACCCAAACATGTATAGGTGACCTCTGAGAAGGGATTAGCTCATTCCTTGCCTGATAATCTTGGTGGATAAATAATCTCTGTTTGCAAGAGGAGCAGTTTGTATGCAATCTACCAAACTAGAAACACAGCATTTTTACTTCTGGGTTTTTTTTAATGCATCAGCTGTCTGCCTCACCATCCCTCCAACACAACAATGGAACCAGTGGAAGCTACCTCCTTTTGCAGAGACTTCACATCCTGCCCTTCTCAGGCTCAGTAGCAGAAGAATGAATTTATGAGCTCTCCTGTAGCTGTGAAAGCTGTTACTCAAAGGCTGGAATTTTCTGAGCCAAGACAATCACTCCTAATTGCAGTTTAATCCAGACTGGGATTAAGACTATTAAGTAATTTATTGGAATTCCTGATGCACCATCTCGCAGAGGCTCAGGATTAAAGTCTCAAGAAGCCATTCTCAGAGATCAGAACAAGCTTCCCAAGCTGAGTTCTTCCCAGTTCTTTATTTCCTTTTGAATAATGCACATGCTCAGCTGGCCAAAAATATCACTAGGAAGAATCAGCCTGTGTCATCCACTCATTCCCTATGCAACACCCATGATGGACAGTCATCCCCCTTCCCCAGCTGCGTGGAGCAAGTGGCAGGAGTTCTGCTTCACAGGGCACAAATCTACTATCCTGGAGTTTTCTCCTTGCCTTGGGAGTCCTTCCTCTGCTCCACATCAAAGTGCCCTTCATTTTAATCATAGGAATCAACATCTTTATCAATGACCTGGATGAAGGGATTGAATGCTCCCTCAGGAAGTTTGGAGATGACACTAAGCTGGGAGGAAGTGTTGGTCTGCCTGAGGGTAGGGAGGGAGGCTCTTCAGAGGGATCTGGACAGGCTGGACTGATGGGCTGAGCCCAATGGGATGAGGTTTAACAAGGCCAAGTGCAGAGTGCTGCACATGGGACAGAACAACCCCCTGCAGCGCTCCAGGCTGGGGGAGACTGGCTGGAGAGCTGTCAGACAGAGAAGGACCTGGGGGTGTTGGGTGGCTGCAGGCTGAGCATGAGCCAGCAGTGTGCCCAGGGGGCCAGGAAGGCCAAGGGCATCCTGGCTTGTGTCAGACCCAGTGTGGCCAGTAGGTGTGGGGAGGGGATTGTGCCCCTGGACTGGGCACTGGGGAGGCTGCAGCTGGAGTGCTGGGTCCAGTTCTGGGCTCCTCAGCATCAGAAGGACATTGAGGTCCTGGAGCGAGTGCAGAGAAGGGCAACCAGGCTGGGGAAGGGGCTGGAGGGCAAATGCTGTGAGGAGCAGCTGAGGGAGCTGGGGGTGTTGAGCCTGGAGAAGAGGAGGCTGAGGGGAGACCTTGTCCCCACCTCCCCTGCCCTGCCAGGAGGGTGCAGAGAGGTGGGCGATGGTCTCTTCAGCCAGGGGACAGGAGATGGGACAAGGGGCAATGGCATGAAGCTGTGCCAGGGCAGGGTTATATTGGACATTGGAAAAAAATGTTTTACTGAAAGAGTTGTCAGGGCCTGGCACAGGCTGCCCAGGGAGGGGGTTGAGTCACCTTCCCTGGATGTGTTCAAAAAAAGGGTAGATGAGGTGCTCAGGCATCTGGTTCAGCTTAGGATGGGAATGGTTGGACTGGATGATCTTCAAAGGTCTTTTCCAACCTTGTGATTCTGTGAATCCAGTTTCTCAGAGGTTAATTGTTTGCTTCCCTTTGCAGACACTCTCCTTGGCAGCAGCAGCACTGCACTTACAAACACATGACAAGGACTAACCTCTGTCCAATTTGAGCTTGTTGTACAGCAGCCTGCATGTGGCTGACTGTTGATGGACACAGTACAGCTGTGTAAACCCAGGGAGCTCCTTAAGCACACATTTTATTCATGCCAAACCACTGCTGTGATCTTCTCTCCTGCTAAACCTGCCTCCATTCCTTGTGTTCAGGGACAGAGGGTCCGAAGCACTGACTCAAAACTGAAGTGTTTTTGGAACCTGTTCCTCTCACACTGAGAAAAGCTTTTGCTCTTAAAGTTTCTGTTCTATTTTTCCCATATATATTTATTTTTCCCTTTCATTTTTGCAACCTCAGGTCTCCAGGGAAGAAAGGAGGGGAGGAAAAACCCTCTGGAAAGCCTTAGAATTTCTCTTCTCCACATCATCCCCCCAGGGGGATTTCCCACCTCTCACATGTCAACCAGCCTACAACTGGTTTGTTTTCCCCTTAATCTGATCACTCACCAGGGAGCAGATACAGAGTAGAAGTAGCAGTTCAACAGCAAATCCTCCTTGCTGAGGAGTTCCTCTCACCCACTTCCTCTCTCTGTACCAATTAAGATCAGCCAACAGCCCATCTCTCTAAACCACCTAGGGGCAAGCAAAGGCCCTCTCATTAAGCAGATGAAAGGCCAGCTAAGCTGCTTTGATGGCTGCCCTTCCTCTGATCACCCTCCAGTACCTCTTCTCCTCCCAGTGCAGCCCTGATGGGCAGGAGAACGGTACTGCTAGCCCCAACCAGGATGGAAAGTGACTCTGGGAATGAGGAGGTTGATGGACTCTTTTTCCATCAAGGAGGATCAATAATCTGTTGGCTGCTTATCAAGAGCTCAGCTCATCCTCAGGAGAAAGCAGGACGTGGGAAGGTTTCCTGATGAGCTTGGCTTGATCCAAGGGTTTTAGTGTCTGCAGAAGGTGCCAACATTTCCATCACTCCAGGAGATGGAACAGGCATGGATGAAGAGCCAGCAGAGGCTCCAGCTACTCAAGGAGCTTCCTTTTCAGGTACAGAGATTATTGCTCATACACACCCTCAAGCTACAGCTTGAGATGGTCCTTCACCTCCTTCAGCCACAAGCTCCTACCACATCCCTCTGAGGCTCAGCAGGCTGGTGTTGAGTTGAAGATGAAGTTCTGAGAGTCTCCTGAAGTTCATAAAAGGCCCAGATGTGGGGCTGAATAACCCTACACAGAGCAGGACTGGGGGGGAGCAGGCTAAGAGGGAGGAGTTGTTGGCTTCAGCTATTTTTGGGGCTATAGTAGAGGCTTGGAGGGACACAGCAAGAGGACAAGCAGCTGGTTACAAGGTGCAGGAAGGGACTTTCCAAGCAGATATAAATAAGGAAAATAAGAGTTTTCTGAGGAAGTGATTAAAAACAGGGACCTGAGATACAGGGGAAGAATTTCCCTCCCTGAAATACTGAAATCAGGCTGGAGAAGGCAACCCAATCAAGGTTGAGTGAGAAGGTGGACTTGAACCCTCCAGAGACCTCCCCCAGTGTCAGAATTTCTGGCAAGAGGCTGGGCACGGGTAGCAGATGCTTAAAACAAGACAAGAGGAACTTCTCACTCCCTCCTACCACCCAGAGATATCTCTTACCAAACAGCCACAGTGTCACTGTTGTCCTTACGCCATCACACAGTGCAGGACATCCCCAGCCTGCAGACAAGGAGATAGTGAAAACCTGCAGTGCCCAGAAGGTTTTGGGGCTTTTTTAAAAGCATCCTGATGTAACTCAGAGCAGCCTTAAGCCCAGCACGAGCTGCCAAGCTTTGTAACTGGTAGATTTGCCTCCCAATAAATGCAAAACAATCATAGAATCATAGAATGGTCTGGGTTGGAAGAGACCCCAAGGATCACAGAGTTCCAATCCCCCTGCCACAGGCAGGGACACCAACCTCCAGGCCTGGAGCTACACAAGGCTGCCCAGGGCCCCAGCCAACCTGGCCTTGAACACCTCCAGGAATGGGGCATCCACCACCTCTCTGGGCAGCCTGTTCCAGCCCCTCACCACTCTTTCTGTAAAAAACTTCCCCCTAATATCTCATCTAAACCTTCCCTCCTTTAGCTTTAGTCCATTCCCCCTTGTCCTGCCATTATCTGCTCTTTTAAAAAGTTGATTCCCCTCCTGCCTATAAGCTCCCTTCAGGGACTGGAAGGCTGCAATGAGGTCCCCCCACAGCCTTCTCTTCTCCAGGCTGAACCAGCCCAGTTCCCTCGGCCTCTCTCCATAGGGGAGCTGCTCCAGCCCTCTCACCATCTTTGTGGCTCCTCTGACCCCTCTCCAACAGTCCCACATCTTTCTTGTATTGGGGCCCCAGCTCTGGACACAGGACTCCAGCTGGGGCCTCCTGAGGGCAGAATAGAGAGGGACAATCCCCTCCCTGTCCCTGCTGCCACCCCTCTGCAGATGGAGCCCAGGATCCCATTGGCCTTGCCCTTGTGAGGCCCCAGCTGGAGTCCTGTGTCCAGAGTTTGTGCCCCCAATGCAAGAAGGATGGGGAACTGTTGGAGAGGGTTCAGAGGACAGGCTTTTATGAAGAGCACATTAGTAACCCAACAAGTTACAGGGGAAGGTGCCACTTCTGGTTTTGCCTGAAACCAGATCTTCCCTCTTTGCATTTTTTTTTTCCTTCTTAAAAACAAAAAGGAAGCAATTGAAAAGAAAAAGTGCTAAGCTTTTGGTTTTGAATTTCACTAGTCAAATACTGGGAATTAAATATACCTAGTTCCTTAACTTTAGGCTAATACATGTGTTTAGACATCAAATCACAGACTTTTAAGTGCCTACAGAGATGGCAGTTCATTGGAGAAGCAAGTTGAAAACATCCCTGGAAGGGCCAGAGCAGGGAGGATTCATCTGAGCATGTCAGTATTGTTTGGAGTCACCAAAGTACCCCAAACTGTTGGGCTGGAAGATCCTACTGTCATAGGGGTCTATGAGAGGCTATGATCACAGAGTCACAAGGTTGGAAAAGACCTTTAAGATCATCAAGCCCAACTGTTCCTGTCCTGTGCTGAACCAGATCCCTGAGCACCTCCAATCCTGCTCCACAGGGTCCTGAGCAGTGAAAAATCCCTGTCAGATTGGCCAGGCTGCTGCTTTGTAGCACCACATTGTCAAAGAGAAGTAGCTCAGCTTCTCCAACCTGTATCTCGCTTGTGGGTGAGGGCCAGGAGAGCACTACCCAGACTTGGCCTCTCCTTTAAGCTCAGACAGTTTTAACAGGTGGTGTTATTCACCCCAGGATGGGTTTTCATACCTGGTGAGACACCAACTCTTCATCTTGCTTTTGCCTCATGCCTCCCATACACTTAAGAAGAAATGGCTACAGGGGGACCTCACTTCCAGTCCCTGAAGGGAGCAGAGGAACAGGAGGGGAATCAGCTTGTTCAAAGGGCAGAGACTGGCAGGACAAGGGGGATGGAGTGAAGCTGGAGGAGGGAAGGATTAGATGAGATATTAGGGGGAAGTTTTTTTACAGAGAGAGTGGTGAGGGGCTGGAACAGGCTGCCCAGAGAGGTGGTGGATGCCCCATCCCTGGAGGTGTTCAAGGCCAGATTGGCTGGGGCCCTGGGCAACCTTGTGTAGCTCCAGGCCTGGAGGTTGGTGTCCCTGCCTGTGGCAGTGGGGTTGAAGCTCTCTGATCCTTGGGGTCCCTTCCAACCCAGACCAGTCTGTGATTCTGTGAACAGAGGTGTCAAGACTTGCTTGGCAGCTCCTGTCTGCTGCTTGTGCAGCTGACAATGGGGATACCTTTGACAGAAAAGTCTCACCCCTGTTCAGATTGATTTAGATGCCTGTTTTAGGAGGCAGTTGCTTCATTAAAACCAACATGAGCTCCTGGGGCTTGGAGAGACCAACCAGTGAAGAGTTTCATAAGTTGGCACATCTCAGTCAAGGAGGAATGCAGATACAAAATAAACCAGCATTGGCTTCACCCCAGTATTTTTTCTCCCTCTCAGAATCACAGACTGGTCTGGGTTGGAAGAGACCCCAAGGATCAGAGAGCTCCAACCCCCCTGCCACAGGCACATGTTTATCCCAGCTCTGCTAACGTGCGGCACTTCAGTTTTGGTGGTTCAGTTTTACACAGAGACACTTAGGGAACAAGCAAAAAATGGGGTTTTGAAACTTAAAGGCAGGCTCTCTGCTTGAAGGCAAAAGGATTCTCAAGCCTAATCCCCTGCAGACAACTGGGCACATACAGACCCCATTATAGAGACTGAGCTCTGGCTCAGAGCTCTGCCCATCAGCTCACAGGGTGGTTGAGTTGTAAAGAAACCCTCATCACTGATACTTAAAACAAAAAAAGAAGGAAAAAAATCCCTTTCAGCTTTAATGAAATGTGTTTGAAGTACCTGACTTCCAACCAAAACCCCAATAAACACAAGAACAAGTGGCTGGAAATGAACACATAGGAAGCACCAAGAGCTTTGGACTACAGTGACCTGAACATCAGCCCTGAAATGCCAGAAAGCTTTGCTGCCAGTGCAAGAGCTTGCTTACACCTAAGATTCCCTGGCATGGAGGCTAACTGTTGCCAGGTACATGCTGATAGCACTTTTTTCCTCCCCTTCTGAAGAACAGCCCAGTTAGGCATCAAGCACAAGTAGTTTATGTTATCAGTCCCTGCCTGGTCCAAGTAGCAGGAGGAGACCAAGGTGGATGCAACCCAGTGGCAAAAGCTGGAATCCCACCATAGACAGAGCTCCAGCAAGATTAGTACCACTCCCCACCAGATCCTGCTCTAGCCCAGCATCATCCTTTCCCATTGTAAATCTGTGGCTGGACAGTTTAGTCACTGCTACAGTGAGCTGAGCCAACTGAAGGAAAGAAAGGAAAGCAAGTATGGCCCTAGATGAGATGTCATCTCCCAGACCACTTTTTAAACACATGGAGGTGATTTGATATACACTTTACTCCAGGCCCCACCTGGAGTGTTGTGTCCAGTTCTGGGCTCCCTGGGATAGAAAAGCCAGGGATCTCCTGGAGAGAGTCCAGAGGAGGGACATGGAGATGCTGAAGGGCCTGGAGCATCTCCCCTGTGAGGAAAGGCTGAGGGACCTGGGGCTGTTCAGCCTGGAGAGAAGAAGCCTGAGAGGGGATCTGATCAATGGGTGTAAAGATCTGAAGGGTGGGACACAGGGGGACATGGGCAGCCTCTGCTCAGTGTCTGTGGGGACAGGACAAGGGGCGATGGGCTCAAGTTGGAGCACAGGGAGTTCCACACCAATCTGGGGAAGAACTTCTTCCCAGTGAGGGAGCCCTGGGACAGGCTGCCCAGGGCGGTGTGGAGTCTCCTTCTCTGGAGATATTCCAGCCCCATCTGGTTGCCTCCCTGTGCAATATGAGCTGGGGAGATGCTTTGGCAGGGTGGTTGGACCCGATGATCTCTGGAGGTCCCTTCCAACCCCTGTGATGCTGTGATTTCATTTCTGTTATTTTAGTGCAACTGCAGTTTTCTCCTCTCCTGGAGGTGAAAGGGCACAAGATACCTCAACATATAAAACCCTTCCCCCTCCCCTTCCTCCCAGTGCATCCCTAACCCAAGACCAGTTTTCATTCTCCAGCTGCCTGTTTTGATGCTGCTGTCACCTAATGGAGAGTCTCCTAATGGAGAGTCTGAAAGAAGACACAGTTCCACAACCTCAAGACTAGATCTAATCCCATCTTGTTTACCAGCACAATTAAGGCTACCATCCAATCTTCTTCCCAGACTCCAGAGGAAGAAAGGAAAGATCCAAAGCATTCAGCAGCTCTGAAGAGGAATTCAGAGTTCAAAGTCACTACATTTGGGGTCAGCATCACAAGTTCATAATACCTGTTTCAACTAGAAACCCAGTGTTTTCTTTTGGGTACAAAAAAAGGCACAAAATACCCATAACCAAACTTGTTCTTTAGACAACCCCACAGCCCCAGCCCTGCAACAACTGCAGTGGCATGTAAAAAAGCTTCCCAACAGCACCAAACAAGCATGACAGGACACAAAAAGGTGTGTTGTCAGAATTCAAAGTCCTCATCAGTCATATCAATCGCCCAGGCAAACTTCTCCCTCTGGGTCTTGTTGTAGATCTTCTCAATGGGCACACCAAACTTCTTGCACCTGTAGGGACCACAAGATTGCAGTGGGGATGTGCTAGGCATCCCCACATCTCTAACCCATTAAATCTCCTTAGCCCCAAGCTCCTTAATTTCTTAACATTGTGCCAGTGCCAATAAAGACATACAAAGCGTCCCCTTCCTTACCGTAAACCCCGAAGTAACATACCACAGGCTATTGCTTTGCAACAAGGGAACCCTCCTCACCATAAGAAAGACATTGAGGTCCTGGAGTGAGTCCAGAGAAGGGCAACCAGGCTGGGGAAGGGGCTGGAGGGCAAATCCTGTGAGGAGCAGCTGAGGGAGCTGGGGGTATTGAGCCTGGAGAAGAGGAGGCTGAGGGGAGACCTTCTCCCCACCTCCCCTGCCCTGCCAGGAGGGTGCAGAGAGGTGGGCGATGGTCTCTTCAGCCAGGGGCCAGGAGATGGGACAAGGGGCAATGGGCTCAAGCTGCCCCAGGGCAGGGTCAGCTCAGCTGGGAGGGAAAAGTTCTTCCCTGGCAGAGTTGTGGGGCTGTGGCACAGGGGCCTGGAGCAGGGTCAGGGCCTGGCACAGGCTACCCAGGGAGGGGGTTGAGTCCCCACCCCTGGGTGTGTTTAACAGAGGGGAGATGAGGTGCTCTGGGATCTGGTTTAGCTTAGGATGGAAATGGTTGGACTTGAGGATCTTAAAGGTCTTATCCAAACTTGTGATTCTGTGATTAGCTTTGGATTTCACTGCCCCTCAGGGGATGGGCAGGTTTCTCTGGGCAGAAACAAAGTGGATTCCTTTCCTCCAAAAGCTCAGGCATGTGTTTATCCCCCTCCCCAGGCAGGACTAGGTGAGCTGCATCTCTCTACAGGCATATTTACCCCATAGCATGCCCAACACTTACCAAGCTATACTAATCCTAGGGTCCAAGTAATTCAGTTTGGATGTTCCCAGAGCTATCTGCTTGTTCTCCTCCTTATCTGTGGCCTGGACATTCAATTTGGCCAGTTGTTCCTCCAGTCGCTTCAACAGCTTCTTTTTCTTCTCCACATTGCTGAGAAGAGAGGAAGAACAACCCAGACAGCATGTTAATGGGGGAAAGAAGCAGATACAAAATAGAGCAGTTCTGGTCTATTGCTGCCTGGGAGAACAGTGGGAAGCCTGGCATGGATGGCCAGGCCCCAAGTGTTGTGGTAAATGGTGCTAAATCCAGCTGCAGGCTGGTCACAAGTGGCGCTCCCCAGGGCTCAGTCCTGAGTCCAGTCCTGTACAATGTCTTCATCTGTGATCTGGATGAAGGGATCAAAGGTTCCCTCAGGAAGTTTGCAGATAACATTAAGCTGGAAGTGTTGATCTGCTTGAGTGTAGGGAGGCTCTTCAGAGGGATCTGGACAGGCTGGATTTATGAGCTGAGCCCAATGGGATGAGGTTTAACAAGGCCAAGTGCAGAGTGCTGCACATGGGACAGAACAACCCCCTGCAGCGCTCCAGGCTGGGGGAGACTGGCTGGAGAGCTGTCAGGAGAGAAGGACCTGGGGGTGTTGGGTGACTGCAGGCTGAGCATGAGCCAGCAGTGTGCCCAGGGGGCCAGGAAGGCCAAGGGCATCCTGGCTTGTGTCAGACCCAGTGTGGCCAGTAGGTGTGGGGAGGGGATTGTGCCCCTGGACTGGGCACTGGGGAGGCTGCAGCTGGAGTGCTGGGTCCAGTGGCTCCTCAGCATCAGAAGGACATTGAGGTCCTGGAGCGAGTGCAGAGAAGGGCAACCAGGCTGGGGAAGGGGCTGGAGGGCAAATCCTGTGAGGAACAGCTGAGGGAGCTGGGGGTGTTGAGCCTGGAGAAGAGGAGGCTGAGGGGAGACCTTCTCCCCACCTCCCCTGCCCTGCCAGGAGGGTGCAGAGAGGTGGGCGATGGTCTCTTCAGCCAGGGGACAGGAGATGGGACAAGGGGCAATGGCATGAAGCTGCCCCAGGGCAGGGTCAGCTCAGCTGGGAGGGAAAAGTTCTTCCCTGGCAGAGTTGTGGGGCTGTGGAACAGGCTGCCCAGGGAGATGGTTGAGTCACCAGCCCTGGATGTGTTTAAAAGACAGGGCGAGGAGGTGCTTAGGGATCTGGTTTAGTAGAGGACCAGTAGGGTTGGACTTGATGATCTCAAACGTCTTTTCCAACCATGTGATTTTGTGAAGCCAACAGGCTTCAGCTCAGAGCAGCCTCTACACTCACTTTAAGCCCTGTAATGCTTGAGCTTAGAAATACTCCAGAATGGCATCTTCCACTCTGCCATTCAGGACTAACCCATTTCCTAAGTACATTGGCCTTTTAGGACACTTAGAATTCTTACTTGCCCTGAAGTGGGACAAACAAAAAGCCAGCACCCCACAAAGGCTTCTTAAACAACTTCCAACTTGCGTGATTCATTCTCTGAACTAAAAACCCAAAAAACCAAGCCCTCAACCACAGTAAAAGTAGCTTTATGTTTTTAAATCTCCTCCTCTGCATCTCAGCAACACAAGGCATGGGCAGAAAACAAGAAATCCCATAGTAAAACAATACAAGCCTCATTTCTCTCCTACAGATTTCTGCCTCTGGGCAACAAGTTGCTTCTGGGCTCATGCAATGACTGCTGCAGAGATCAGACAGGCCTCAATCCACTACTCAAACATCCCATGAGACAACCATCCATCAGGGCTGGTCTGTGCACCCCCAGGTTCAACCCCAAGCCAGACATCCTTTGCACCATAGCATACTCCATGGATAACTCCAAGCCAGCAACCTGGGTTGAAATCTGAGCATGCAGAGAGATGTGCCCTCCTCACAAAGAAACCCCCCTGAAGGAGCTTTTTGGGATCCTACTGTTGCAAGAAACCTTTCACAAGACCTATCTGCCACGGGGAAGAAGGCACCTGGTACCCAACGTGGGCATTTCAGTTCTGATGAGCTGCACACAGGGTGTTGGACCACACCATCCCCATCCACAGGCCCTCTGCACTGAGATCCCTCTGCAAGACAGTAACTCACGCTTCTGCTTTGGCATCTTTTGTGTCTTCAAACTCATCCTCAGCTTTTTTCAGCTCTTGCTGGGCTTCTTCCACCTGTTGCTTCTTGGCATCAATCTATGAAGATAAATACCAAGTCAGCCCATACCACTGTCTTCACTGGAGGTTTCATCTGCCCCACTCTTCCCCTTTCCTTTTCCACTCTGCTTCTCAATTTCTCACCAGCCCTACTCCAGCACCAGCAACTTGGCCTCACAGCATCTGCTAGAGCTCAGGCATTTCTTAGAATCTTGCAGAAGATGCTCAACAGCACCAGTGCAGGAAACATTTGTAGCTCTTATCTGTCCTCTTACATAACTGCCCAAGACTGACTTGACCATGACTTGACCTCTGCAACACCCCAAACTCACCAGCAGAGTGTAAACAAAAGCAGAAGACAATTAGGAGTAGTAGTTTAAGGTGTAAGTAGTTTAGGAGATCCAGCAAAATGCAGCTGCAAACAGCCAGACAGGACACGGTTTCCTTGGTCTCAAGCCAGCTGTCCTAGCTGTGCCATCACAAGAGGCATCCAGCTTAATTTGAAGACACCAAATGATAAAGAATAACCACCAAAATGCTGGATGAAGCACACAAGGCACATTTCAGCTTACTCCACCCTTCCTAACCTCTGGTTTTCTGATGTTTCTGCATCCATCCTGGTTCATTCCCTACCAGGCTTGAGCAACATGATCTCATCAGGCATCCTCCTCCCCACACTCACCCTAACTCCAAAAAGAGAGGTGAAATGAGGTCTGGGAACCATCAGTTTCCTCTTTCTCACCTTACTCTGGAGGATTTGCATGGACTTCTCAAAGGTTTTTGGTGTAGACCTCTGGTGATTGCACAGGATGGCCACAGCTCTGTTAGCTCGGTTGTAGGAAAGCAGCTTCCCCGCAACGTTGTCTTCAGCTAGAAAGAAACTGAAGCATCACTAAGTCTCCTCTCTACCACCACAGCAATTTGTTTGCCTTTCCCAACCTTTTGGGGAGACCAGTATTAGTTGTTGAAATTGGTGAAGGATACTCAGTCATCACTGATTCTGATACTGTGTCTCACCCCTCACAGAATCACAAGGTTGGAAGAGACCTTGGAAGATCATCAAGTCCAACCATTCCCATCCTATGCTAAACCACTCATTTATTCATGGCAGATAAAATAATCATTAAGAAAAAATAATCATAGAATCAGAGGGGTTGGAAGGGACCTCCAGAGATCATCAGGTCCAACCCCCCTGCCAAAGCAGGGTCCCTAGGACAGGTCACACAGGGAGACATCCAGATGGGGCTGGAATATCTCCAGAGAAGGAGACTCCACACCCCCTGGGCAGCCTGTCCCAGGGCTCCCTCACCCTCCCTGGGATAAAGTTCTTCCACATATTGGTGCAGAACGTCCTATGCTCCAGCTTGCAGCCGTCACCCCTTGTCCTGTCCCCACAGCCCACTGAAAAGGGGCTGGCCAGTTCCCCCTGCATCCCATACTTAAGATCTTTATAAACATTAATAAAATCCCCCCTTAGTCTTCTTTTCTCCAGGCTGAACAGCCCCAGCTCACTCAACTTTTCCTCATAGGGGAGATGCTCCAGGCCCTTAATCATCTCCATAGCCTCCTTTGGACTCTTTCCAGGAGATCCCTGGCTTTTTTATCCCAGGGTGCCCAAAAATCACAGAATGATTTGGAAAGGACCTTAAAGATCATCTAGTTCCAATCTCATTGACATGGGCAGGGACACCCTCCACCAGACCAGGTTGCCATCCAACCCATCCTGGTTCCCAGGCTGCTGCACACCCCTCTAAGTTACAAACCACCCTAGAACATGGTGCATGACCTTCCAAAGAGGAGCATGCAGTCCTAGGGGCACCAAGGCCCATTGCTGAGCCCACTGCCCTCTCACAGCACAGCCAGTGATACCTCAGACACCGTTAGTAACTCACAGTTAGTGAGTGCCTTGAGCTGCTCCTGCAGGGTGATGGAGGCATTGTAGGTCCTGAACACTTTAGCACTCAAACCATCCATCAGACTCTGGAGGTGTCTATTCAAGATGGATGTCTGGAGGAAGGCAGACAGGACAAAGGAGGAGTTGGGGGGGAAGGAAAAAAAGAACAAGCAGACACCAGGACAATAAAGCACTTGCTTCTCAGGAAACTATCTTCTGCTTCAGTAACCCAATTGAGTCTCCTATAGCTTGCAGACTGACTTTGTTGGGTCTGACTCTCATCCACCAAAAGCTGGCACAAATTCCACCTAAACCCAGAAAGAATTTGATCTCTAAGACAACAATTTCTGCCCATTGACGTCCAAGAGGACTCATCTCACACCCAATACATCAACATCTGATACCTGTTCTACAGACCACATGAAGCTGCAGTTGGACTTGAAACAGAAGATGCTAAGAAGAGTTCTTTGTGTTTTGGAGGAAGCCTTGTTTGTACCAAAGTCTGTCACATAAAACCTATATAACCAGAGAGGAACAGCCTCTTCAGGGGAGGGATGTGAAAATGGCTTCATAGGAGAAGAGGAACATGGGTGACAGCACCCCCTACCCCATGCTGAAGAATCATAGAATCATCATAGAATCACAGACTGGTCTGGGTTGAAGGGACCCCAAGGATCACAGAGCTCCAACCCCCCTGCCACAGGCAGGGACACCAACCTCCAGGCCTAGAGCTACACAAGGTTGCCCAGGGCCCCATCCAACCTGGCCTTGAACACCTCCAGGGATGGGGCATCTACTTCCTCTCTAGGCAAAGAGGAGGATTTTGCAGGGCAGTAGCTCAGGAGCAAAGGCTGTAGCACATCTCTCTAGCACCCCTGTACTCCAGCAGCTTCACACCCTTCTGCTGACCAAGGTGTGAAAGCAAACAGCTAATACAACATATGTATTAGCAGTGGTTCCCAGGCTAAAAATAACAACCCCAAACCTCAAGCACATGAGTTAGAGGGAAGGTGCAAAAAGCCACCTCCTTAGCAGAGACATGGGTTACTTGTGGGTGGCAGGCAGCCAATGCCAAGCCTGTATTCAGGGAAGCAGAGATGCTATGAGCACAGAAACAAGATGGGAAAACCCAACCCAATCACAGCATCCCAGAGCATTCAAACAGCTCCAGGGGTGTCTCTTGGAGGGAGGTGAGTGACAAGTAGGGTAAGGGATGACATGATGTAGCACCACAGCCTGGGAGCTTGTAGAATGGACAAGGGTGTCACATGTTTGCTTCTACTCCCTCTGGGCCATCAGTACCATTTGGAACATGGAGGTGACAACTCACATTGAGCCGGTCAAAGAGGTCATCACCTGGGTCCTTGTTCTTCATGAACAGCTGCAGGTTCTTGAATACCTAAAGGATGACCCCAGACAGTGACAGGGAGAAAGTAAATCCCAAGTTTCTCTCTCCTCTCCACCAACCATCCAGCTGCACTGTGTTCAGACTTGTGTAGCACATGTACTACCATACCATCAACCTTCTGAATTCCAAGGGCTAGTATTGGGACCCTCAAAGACACTGAGGCCACAGGCTGTTCCCCCCATCTTTGCTAACACTGGTGTTTCCATTTCACAGAATCACAAGGTTGGAAAAGACCTTTGATATCAAGTCCAACCATTCCTGTCCTGTGCTGAACCAGATCCCTGAGCACCTCATCTACCTCTCTGTTAAACACACCCAGGGGTGGGGACTCAGCCCCCTCCCTGGGCAGCCTATGCCAGGCCCTGACCCTGCTCCAGGCCCCTGTTCCACAGCCCCACAACTCTGCCAGGGAAGAACTTTTCCCTCCCAGCTGAGCTGACCCTGCCCTGGGGCAGCTTGAGCCCATTGCCCCTTGTCCCACCTCCTGTCCCCTGGGTGAAGAGACCATCGCCCACCTCTCTGCACCCTCCTGGCAGGTTGTTGTAGGTAGCAAACACCATTAAAAGTTCTCTGTCCCATGGGCAAATCAAGACACAAGTATAATAAGTTCAGACAGTGCAAGTCCTCATGCCCAATGGTCAACTGATGGTGCTCCAGCAAGAGCCAGGACTTCTTTCCTGGTTCACAGGCTAAAACAACCTTGAAAGCCCCATCCTAAGTTTCTCCCCTTCTCTAGGACAGGGTCAGTATGTGTCCTCTTGTCACCCAGCACCACTGCACATCATGCACATGCTGTCACCACAGTGTTAAAGCACAGGAACCACCTTTGTTATGGCTTTCAGATGCAGATTTGGGAGTGATGACCACAGAGAGAACCAAGCCACCCAGGTAACGTGGCACCTGACTGCTGTTCTGACCACTGTCTCCATTTCTGCTCCACTCACCAGCTTCTCCACTGAGACTTTGTTGTAATAACGGATTGAGTCTTTCCCCAGGAAGTCAAACTCCACCACATACTCCTGCCCATCCAACTCAGGGTGCAGCTTGATGTGCTCCACACGCAGGGAGCAGCAGCCAACTGTGTCTGCAGTCTCCCCTTCTTCCTTCTCATTGCCAGCTCGCAGGGCCAGCTAAAAGGAGAGAGCAAATCATCCACATCAACCCACCAAAGTTCCCTTTACAAACTTAAAGTGGATGTGGACACCAAGGATTAAAAAAAAACAGCGAAGAAAAAGCAAGCTTGCTTAAGGACAGTGCTTCAATGAAATAGCTGTTGGAACACTGATGGAAGCCAAACAGTAACTGAATCCAGCAGGAGATTGTTTCCCTGCTCTAAGAAATCCTAAATGCACTCCCCAGGATAAAGTCATCCAGCTCTACAGTGGGATACAGAATCACAGGGGTTGGAAAGGACCTCCAGAGATCATCAGGTCCAACCCCCCTGCCAAAGCAGGGTCCCTAGGACAGGTTACACAGGGAGACATCCAGATGGGGCTGGAATATCTCCAGAGAAGGAGACTCCACACCCCCTGGGCAGCCTGTCCCAGGGCTCCGTCACCCTCACTGGGAAAAGGTTCTTCCCCAGATTGGTGTGGAACTCCCTGTGCTCCAACTTGAGCCCATCACCCCTTGTCCTGTCCCCACAGACACTGAGAAGAGGCTGCCTATGTCCCCCTGTGTCCCACCTTCAGCTATTGATAACCATTGATCAGATCCCCTCTCAGGCTTCTTTTCTCCAGGTTGAACAGCCCCAGTTCTTTCATCCTATCCTCACAGGGGAGATGCTCCAGGTCCTTTAATGATCATACATGTAGATGAAACCCAGGAAGGACAATACAGCCACTGCCACACAACTATACCCTCACACAAGCATCAGCAGATAGGAGGAGTCATCATCCTTCTCAAGCACTGCCAGCTTCTTTGTGCTGAACAACCCTGGCAAGGACAGTCCAGAAAACAGCACCAAAAAAACTACAGGGTGGGGTGGATCAGGGAAGCTAAACCCCAACCTCCACGTGGCTGAGGGACCTGGGTGAGGCTGCAGATACCTTATCAATGAAGTAGAGAGCCACTGCTCTCTGTCTCTTCTTCATCTCCTTGGACTTCCAGTCAGCTCTGTACTGGGCACGGATTTTGTGGACAACATCCTTGAGGCGTCGAGCTACCTCATACTTCTGCCAGTCCTTCTCCCCCTAGAGAGAAAGAAAGACAGGCTGAGACACTTCCACCAGTCAAAACCCTCTTCTGGGTACACCTCCAGCATCTAAATACCACCCAAAACCCATTTTCTTGATTAAAAGAATTCCATCAAGTGGACAAATTAGAGTAAGAAACAGCTCATCAAGGGTTTCTGTGCCTCTGCTGGCTGTGATGGACCTGGGATCCTGGCCAAATCAGAGCTGCTCGTGGTGTCCTCCACCAGCTAGCAGCCAGCACACAGCAAGTGAGGGAGCCAAGTGGTCAAGCACTGCATAGCCATGGCCACTGCTGCTTGGACACTATCAATCATAGAATCATAGAATGGTCTGGGTTGGAAGGGACCCCAAGGATCACAGAGTTCCAACCCCCCTGCCACAGGCAGGGACACCAACCTCCAGGCCTGGAGCTACACAAGGTTGCCCAGGGCCCCAGCCAACCTGGCCTTGAATACCTCCAGGGATGGGGCATCCACTACTTCTCTGGGCAGCCTATCAAGATAGACACAATGCACTTGCTCAGTTATGCTCAACTTGCAGAGCATCATGATTTGTTTTGAGGACTAAAAATAGCTTTACATCATTTTTTCCCCTTCCCTCTGTTTGGTCCCTCTCTCCCATGGCACTAAGAGATGGTGATCCCACCTCCCCCTGCCTTCATTTACTGGCATGAATTAATTCAACCCCATAGACTCTGGTCCCTGTAGGCTCCTCTCAGCTCCTGCCTGGCTTTCAACAGCCTTCCACAGGCACACATGAGCAGCACAGAGAAAGCTCTGCCAGCAGCTTCACAATCATCTCTCTCCTTTCCCCCCCCCCCCTCACTAACCAAAACCACACTGATTTGATTTATTTTCCCCATTTTAATTGATGTGACACATCTCTGCTTCCCCCTCCCCCCCCAGCTGCATCACCCCAACCTTCAGCTTGGAGCTGGGGTTCAGCATGATGTACTTCAAAGTGTTCTGGATGTTTTCTGTCCATGAAGCCAGCCAGGTGACTGTGTTGTCAAAGCGCACCTCCTTCCACTTGTGCCCTTCTGGGGGCTGAGGGATTTTGGAGTCCCTGTGGGTAGAGTAGGGTTACTGGCCTCAGACCATGAAGAAACTGGTTGTCAGCTCAACTGCTTCTTCAGTGAGACAAAAGATGGTCAACACATCCTTGGATGACTTACAGAAAACATACAGCCCACCCCAAGTTCCTCCACAACTTGATTGTGTCTTTATCATTTGGATACTGGGAACAACTGGAGAACTTGCTGGGCTGGTAGGGAAGTGTTCTGAATCAAGGCCACAAGGTCTTGTATGGGTGGTTCAAGGTCAGTACAACTCATGCAACTTAGAAGGCCAACACTCCTAACCCAATCACTGCTTTTCCTCACTCCAAGTGAGTATCTTGGTACTTCCAGTCAAGACAAGTGATCCATAAAATGAGGAGGAATGGCTGGCTTGGGAGAGGAGTACAGGAGAAGTGCAGTTCCTTCTTCAAATGGACCCCCTTGGACACTGTTCCCAGTTATCAGGTGGGCACCAGTGAGAGATGGAAGCTGCTGACCAGCTTCCTGGCCACTGTACATCCACAAAGAAACTAGAAGTCAGACCTGACTGCAAAGCAGACATCTGGAGATGATAGAAAGGCTCCAGTGAGTTCCAGCCCAAGGGTTTACAAAGCAGTGATTGTAGGAGTAACACAACCCCACAGCAACTCAGAGCAGAAAGGTCTTGTTTATCCCAGTCCCAAAAGCAGCTCAGCTCTTCCCATGGCAACTCACTTGCTGCAATTGATGACAATATCTTCTGGCATGATCCTCTTCTTCAGCATGCCCATTTTGGGGTGGTCACCACGTCCACGGAACAGCCCTGGTGGCTCAGTTTTGAAGTTGCCAATCTTCTCCCTGTGCCCATCAAGGATGCAGTACCCATATTCCTCCTGGATCTTATCAGCCTCCTCCTTCAGTTTCTGAAACAAGCACCATCCCACAAGATGAAACCCAAGACTCATGCTGGTCTAACACCCCCCTCCTTTCCCTGGAGAAAGGCAGAGCTCAAAGGGGTGGAGGAAGACTCATCTCCACCACCATGGTGATGACATCCCAACAGGAGATGCTGATGGAGCAAAACTTGTGTGCCACCAACCCCTTAGCAATATCCACCTTCCTCCAGACAGAAGAGGACCCTGAATCATGGTCAGAGAGATGGAGCTGGTCCAAAGGCTACAAAGGTCCCAGGTCAGGGCATAACAGCAGGAAAGGAGACAAGCAGGAGCTGAAATTCCTCCAGCTGGTCTCAAAACAGATCAGCTAGCCCCAGATGTCATAGGAAACAGTCTTCACCTGCTTCTCCTCTTTGGAGAGTGCTTTCCTTGCCTCACTTTTGTCCACAAAATACTTGTGGATCTCCCTGAAGTCACACTTGTCCAAGTCTTTGATTATCTTCTGCTCCTTTGAGGTCATCTCCTGAGCAAGAGAGGAGAGGGACTGGGTAAAGCCAGGAGACAAAACAAACTCAAATTGCCCATGCATCTCCTCCACAGAAAGGAGAGTAGAGACCCACATGCCAGGTTTTCAGAAAAGACAGAAGGAAGCAGCCACCCTGGCTACATCCACTCAAGGGCTGACAAAGCTGCCATGTCAGGAGGCCAAGCTGCCTCCGGACACCTCAGCCTGCAACCAGAGAGAAGAAAGACAGAGCCAGTTCTGGGGTGGAACAGCCTCTAACTTCTGCTGCAGGAACAAGTGGTCCCCAAGCATGACTGCAAGAAGCTTTCAGGGTCTGCAGAAGCAGCACCTAAAGGTATTTGGGGGCATGTAAACTTGCCCTAGTAGGCATCTCACTTTTATTTGGTGACTGAGCTGTGGTGCTGTGGGACCATGAGATGAATCCTTCAGAGGAACACATGTCCCAAACCAATTAAGAAGCTGTTTGCAAGACCCAGTACCTACTTTCTTAGGTAACACAGAATCATAGACTGGCCTGGGTTGGAAGGGACCCCAAGGATCACACAGCTCCAACCCCCTGCCACAGTCAGGGACACCAACCTTCAGCCTGGATCTACACAAGGTTACCCAGGGCCCCATCCAACCTGGCCTTGAACACCTCCAGGGATGGGGCATCCACCACCTCTCTGGGCAGCCTGTTCCAGCCCCTCACTGCTCTCTCTGTGGTTCATGCCAACATGAAACCCTTAAGGATGCTACAGACAGCAAGTCCCAGCCAAAACCCACAACAAGCAAGGAAACAAGTCAGAAAATTGACTCTCAGAAAGAGCTAAGTCACAAAAAAAAAGGCTCACACCCTCCATCCCACACTGCAGCCTAGAGATGACAGGTTTGAGAGTATAATGCAGAGTACAGAGAGCAAAGAAGCCCTCACAGGGAAGGTACCTTCCTCCAGTCATGGAAGAAATTGGTCTGGAAGATCTCCTTGGTCGTATACTCATGATCAAGCATCTTGGCATAGAAGGTGGCGATCTCCTCTGTGGCCAGGCTCAGCTTTAGGGGTTTGCCTAGGAAAGGAGAGGAAGTTCAGCATCACTTAAGTAGACAGGCCAACCCCAGAGTCCCAGGGAGCTGTTTGGTCAGTCTCTATGCCCACAGGACCAAAAGAGGAGTGAGTGGTGGAAACAGGCACTGGCAGGACTTTAGCACCATCCACACATCTTTATCACTGATCTGGATGAAAGGGTTGAATGCTCCCTCAGGAAGTTTGGAGATGACACTAAGCTGGGAGGAAGTGTTGGTCTGCCTGAGGGTAGGGAGGCTCTTCAGAGAGGTCTGGACAGGCTGGACCAATGGGCTGAGCCCAACGGGATGAGGTTTACCAAGGCCAAGTGCAGAGTGCTGCCCATGGGACAGAACAACCCCCTGCAGCGCTCCAGGCTGGGGGAGACTGGCTGGAGAGCTGTCAGGCAGAGAAGGACCTGGGGGTGTTGGGTGACTGCAGGCTGAGCATGAGCCAGCAGTGTGCCCAGGGGGCCAGGAAGGCCAAGGGCATCCTGGCTTGTGTCAGACCCAGTGTGGCCAGTAGGGCTGGGGAGGGGATTGTGCCCCTGGACTGGGCACTGGGGAGGCTGCAGCTGGAGTGCTGGGTCCAGTTGTGGGCTCCTCAGCATCAGAAGGACATTGAGGTCCTGGAGCGAGTGCAGAGAAGGGCAACCAGGCTGGGGAAGGGGCTGGAGGGCAAATCCTGTGAGGAGCAGCTGAGGGAGCTGGGGGTGTTGAGCCTGGAGAAGAGGAGGCTGAGGATAGACCTGCTCCCCACCTACAACTACCTGAAGGGAGGTTGTATAGAGGTGGGTGGTGGTCTTTTCAGCCAAGGGACAGGAGATGGGACAAGGGGCAATGGGCTCAAGCTGCCCCAGGACAGGTTTAGATTGGATATTAGAAAAAAAATGTTTTACTGAGAGTTGTCAGGGTCTGGCACAGGCTGCCCAGGGAGGGGGTTGAGTCACCTTCTCTGGATGTGTTCAAAAAAGGGGTAGATGAGGTGCTCAGGGATATGGTTTAGCTTAGGATGGGAATGGTTGGACTTGATGACCTTTAAAGGTCTTTTCCAACCTTGTGATTCTGTGACCCCCTCCTAAGCTCTTGGTCTAGAGCACTCAAGTAGAGTGAAGCCAACTTGATTCTTCCTAAGGAAGCAGTATTTGAAAATAGCCTTTCTAGGCAAGCTTCTGGAAAAGAACCCTGCAGAGCTCCAGGGGATGTGGTTCAATCTTAACTGTGACAGACACCCTGGTTCTTGGGGTTCCTGATCTCCACCTGAACTGCAGGAGATGGTGAATCCACAGCATCTTAACAGCCCCACAAGCTGCATATGCCAGCTCAGGCATAGTCTGTCCCTACTCAGGACAACTGACTGGCCACAAACATCATCTAGGAGTGATGACACCTTTGAGCCAGTGAGCCCACATCACCCAAGATCCCAGGCAAAAGCCATCAGCCCAAATGCACACAAGATTGCCACAGAGAAGGCTCAAACCCAGGGCTACAAACAGGGCTCTTCATGGAGACACACACAAGTCTGAGAGCCCCATCGATGTCCCAGCAGTGCCCTCTGGTGACAGACCCCTTATTTCCACAAATTGGTCTTTTTCCCCCCCCCCCTCATGTAAAAAAAACCCCACAGAGTATGAAGCTCTGGTGAGGAGGCTGAGGAAGACCAAGATCCCACAGGACTGCAGCCTCCTCCCATCTCCAGCATCTCTTCCTCAAGTCCCAAGGTTCTTTTTGCCTCCCTTCACCTGATCTGTCAGAAAACAGGCCAGGGATGAAGCTGAAAACAGACAGCTCAGCAACCATGATAGGAAACCAAGGAGGACAGCAGAGACCTGGATCTGTCCTGTCAATCTCAGCCCCTCACTGATGCACTGAGCTGCTGTGAGGCAATGCAGGGTAGCCCTTGGGATAGCAGTGGGATCCATGACCAGGAGCTCAGAGCAGCCCAGCCAAACCCTGCAATGTCTTGGAGGATAAATGATGTGTCAGTCACTGAGGCCATGGGACAGGCAAGGGGCAGCTCTCAGAAATCCAAGTCACATTTTTTCCCCACAGCTTGCAGGGAAACCATGAACAAACTGACTTAAAGCTCAAACCCAAAAAAACACCTTAATGAGGGGGGGAGAAAAAAGGGTTGCTTTTCTTTTTCCTCCTAGCCCATCTTCACAAGAGACACACAAGGACTTCAGGGAAGAAGCACTGCTTTCCCTCAGGAAGCTCAGGGTCCAGCCCCACCACTGCATATCTTGCAGCCAGGAGAAACTGTGAGCAGAGATGTAAATCCCAAATGCACACATGGGTGCACTACAGCATCCTAAAACCAGCTACAGGCAGCCACATGGGACCACTTACCCTGTCCCAGGGTGGTCTGCATGGAAGGGATGCATGAAGCACACTGCCAGGAGCTTGTTAACTCCTTAATAGCCCCATAACTCCCACCAGTACTGAACCCTCCAGCTTTAACCAGTGGTTCAAGCTTTACCCAATGGATATTTAAGCTATGAATAATTTGTAGCCTTCAATGCTTCCCCCCACCACCACCATACAAAAGAAGATACCAGCTCTTCAGCCAGCCATGGATCCCCTCCCAAAATGGACATACCATCATAATAGAACTGCACATCATCAGGCAGGGGTTCATAGAGGGGGGCAAAGTAGGGTCCTCGATGCTCCAGTTGTGTCCACTTCACCCCATCTTCTTTCTTCTCCTCTTCCCACCTGGTATAGATGCAGAGAAACTCATGAGAGCATCCAAACCCTCTGGTCTGCAACCTTCTCCTGCTGCAACATGAGGAAGGGGCTCTGTGAACAGCAAGGTTCTGGGTGGAACCACTTCTCTCAGCTGCTGCCTCAGTTTCCCTGTGCTTTCAGATAAGGAAAACTGCAGTGCAACCCAGGGAAAGGAAGGGGACATGCTCAGTGCAGTGAGAGGGCAAAAGGATGAACATAGAATCATGATCATAGGGGTTGGAAGGGACCTCCAGAGATCATCAGGTCCAACCCCCCTGCCAAAGCAGGGTCCCTAGCTCATATTGCACAGAGAGGCATCCAGATGGGTCTTGAATATCTCCAGAGAAGGAGACTCCACAGCCCCCTGGGCAGCCTGTCCCAGGGCTCCCTCACCCTCACTGGGAAAAAGTTCTTCCCCAGATTGGGGGGGAACTCCCTGTGCTCCAACTTGAGCCCATCACCCCTTGTCCTGTCCCCACAGACACTGAGCAGAGGCTGCCCATGGCCCCCTGGGTCCCACCCTTCAGCTATTGATACCCATTGATCAGATCCCCTCTCAGGCTTCTTCTCTCCAGGCTGAACAGCCCCAGCTCCCTCAGCCTTTCCTCACAGGGGAGATGCTCCAGGCCCTTCAGCATCTCCATGTCCCTCCTCTGGACTCTCTCCAGGAGATCCCTGGCTTTTCTACCCCAGGGAGCCCAGGACTGGACACAACACTCCAGGTGGGGCCTGAGCAGGGCAGAGCAGAGGGGGAGGATCCCCTCCTGTGACCTGCTGCCCACACTCCTTTGATGCCCCCCAGGATCCCATTGTCTCTCTCAGCCCCCAGGGCACACTGCTGGCTCATGGCCACCCTGTCACCCACCAGCACCCCCAGGTCCTTCTCCACAGAGCTCCTCTCCAGCAGGTCACCCCCAGCCTGTCCTGATTCCAGCAGTTATTCCTTCCCAGGTGCCAGACTCTCCTCTTCCTTTTACTTTATTTCCACTGACGATGGGTCAGCCAAACCCACAGGGACCAGCAGAGACCCCACCGAGTCACAACCATTGCTCAGCCCACACCAAGGAGGCTTCAAAGGCTAAACCCTTTCTCCTCCCAGACCTTATTAATTAAAAAGCACAAACACACACCAAAAAAAACAGGCTAATAAGCTTATTCCAGAGGAGAAGCTCACACCACACTTGCACCTAAGGAGACCACCAGCCCATACAACTTGGATCCATGACCTTAATGCCAATGAAGTCTTAAAGCACCTCTCCTCCCTGCAAGGAGAAAAGATGATTAAAAGACCTCCCCCAACACTTTAAAACAAAACAAATCATGAAAATAAAAAGAAACAATGAATGTACCCACCCTGAAGGGCAGAGGAATCAAGAAGATCATCTGATTCAGGGGCACAAGAAGCCTGGCAGGTCAAGTTTGCTGCTGGCAGCATGTGGGATAAGGGAAGGGATCTGCACCCTTGGCTCAGCACTGGGGAAAACAAGGGCTGCTGGGGAAATACAGCAAGATTTCAGTCTGGGGGAGGGAAAACATAACCCCCAGGGCAAAATTAAATCAAGCAATGGGTGTGTTTGTTGCTGAGCAGCACAATGGAGGCACTTCTGCCCTTCCTCCTCCTCCTGAGAGGAAATGGGGTGGAATAAATCAAGGAAACTCATCCCACGACGTAAAACCCTGCTGAAAGCACCTGAAGAGAGCAGGCAGTGAAGAAGGGAGGCTGCAAGGGCTCAGTCATCTCCCACCTCAGCAGCTCATCGCCTGCCACTCACCTGCTGCAGCCCCCTGAGCCTGGGCAGAGGGGAAGGGGATTGAGCCGAGGCTGGCGGACCCCACGGCCCAGGAAGGAAGGGGCAAGAGGCCGGTACATGGCACCAGCCACCCGCGGAGAGAGCCGGGCTGGAGGATAGGCAGGGTTGCCCACGCATCTTCGTCCCCGCAGGCTGCGAGGAGCTCGCAGGGCGCGCTGGGGCGGCTGCCTGAGGCGCGGCCATGACGAGGCGCGGCCATGACGAGCCGCTGGGGGTTGGGGCGCGGAGCGCGGCAGCGCGGCCTTATGGGAAATGGAGTCCAGGCATCCAAACCGGACCCCCCTTCCTCTTCCTCCTTCTCCTCCTCCTCCAAACGGGACCCCCCTTCCTCTTCCTCCTTCTCCTCTTCCTCCTCCAAACGGGACCCCCCCCTCCTTCCTCCTCCTCCTCCTCCTCCAAACGAGACCCCCCCCTCCTTCCTCCTCCTCCTCCAAACGAGACCCCCCCCTCCTTCCTCCTCCTCCTCCAAACGAGACCCCCCCTTCCTCTTCCTCCTCCTCCAAACGAGACCCCCCCTTCCTCTTCCTCCTCCTCCAAACGAGACCCCCCCTTCCTCTTCCTCCTCCTCCAAACGAGACCCCCCCTTCCTCTTCCTCCTCCTCCAAACGAGACCCCCCTTCCTCTTCCTCCTCCTCCAGACGAGACCCCCCCTTCCTCTTCCTCCTCCTCCAGACGAGACCCCCCCTTCCTCTTCCTCCTCCTCCAGACGAGACCCCCCCTTCCTCTTCCTCCTCCTCCAGACGAGACCCCCCCTTCCTCTTCCTCCTCCTCCAGACGAGACCCCCCCTTCCTCTTCCTCCTCCTCCAGACGAGACCCCCCCTTCCTCTTCCTCTTCCTCCAGACGAGACCCCCCCTTCCTCCTCCTCCTCCAGACGAGACCCCCCCCTTCCTCCTCCTCCTCCAGACGAGACCCCCCCCTTCCTCCTCCTCCTCCTCCAGACGAGACCCCCCCCTTCCTCCTCCTCCTCCTCCAGACGAGACCCCCCCCTTCCTCCTCCTCCTCCTCCAGACGAGACCCCCCCTTCCTCCTCCTCCTCCTCCAGACGAGACCCCCCCCTTCCTCCTCCTCCTCCTCCAGAGGAGACCCCCCCTCCTTCCTCCTCCTCCTCCAAACGAGACCCCCCCCTTCCTCTTCCTCCTCCTCCTCCAAACGAGACCCCCCCCTTCCTCTTCCTCCTCCTCCTCCAAACGAGACCCCCCCCCTTCCTCTTCCTCCTCCTCCTCCAAACGAGACCCCCCCTTCCTCTTCCTCCTCCTCCTCCAAACGAGACCCCCCCTTCCTCTTCCTCCTCCTCCTCCAAACGAGCCCCCCCCCTTCCTCTTCCTCCTCCTCCTCCAAACGAGACCCCCCCCTTCCCAAACAAGACATAAAAGCTTCTGAGTCCCACTTTTCACACCACCCTGTGCCCCACAAGAGCTGTCCCAAAGGTCCAGGCACCCACAGGCATCATCTGGAATAACACCAAGCAGCTCCCCACAGCCAGGGTTTGCAACAGGCTCCAAAGCATCCAGCCCCCTAAGTGCTCCTTCCCTGCCCCAGATCATGGAATGGTCTGGTTTGGAAGGGACCCCAAGGATCACACAGTTCCAACCCCCCTGCCACAGGCAGGGACACCAACCTCCAGGCCTGGAGCTACACAAGGTTGCCCAGGGCCCCATCCAACCTGGCCCTGAACACCTCCAGGGATGGGGCATCCACCCCCTCTCTAGGCAGCCTGTTCCAGCCCCTCACCACTCTCTCTGCAAAGAACTTCCCCCTAATATCTCATCTCACCCTTCCCTCCTCCAGCTTCACTCCATCCCCCTTGTCCTGCCACTCTCTGCCCTTTGAACAAGCTGATTCCCCTCCTGTTTCTCTGCTCCCAGATACTGGGGTGCTCTGGAGGAGAGTGACACCAAGTGGCTAAAGCCACTGCTCCCTGCCTCTTCCCCCTCACCAAAAATACAGCATCCATCAGCCTGGCTCACACACCTTTTCCCAAAGTTTGCCTGGATCACCAAACAACTCCCACAAAGGTGATGGGGGGAGGGAATTGCAGCCCCTTTACATCCTCTACAACTCCGTGATGCTCCCAATGGCTTGGAAGCTTTGCTATTACAGGGGATTATTTGGATTATCTCCTTCCACCAGCCATGAGCCCTTCCTGGGCTGGACACCAGTAAAGCCAATGGGATCCTGGGGGGCATCAGGAGGAGTGTGGGCAGCAGGTCACAGGAAGGATCCTCCCCCTCTGCTCTGCCCTGGTCAGGCCCCACCTGGAGGGTTGTGTCCAGTTCTGGGCTCCCTGGGATAGAAAAGCCAGGGATCTGCTGGAGAGAGTCCAGAGGAGGGACATGGAGATGCTGAAGGGCCTGGAGCATCTCCCCTGGGAGGAAAGGCTGAGTGAGCTGGGGCTGTTCAGCCTGGAGAGAAGAAGCCTGAGAGGGGATCTGATCACTGGGGATCAATAGCTGAAGGGTGGGACACAGGGGGACATGGGCAGCCTCTTCTCAGTGTCTGTGGGGACAGGACAAGGGGTGATGGGCTCAAGTTGGAGCATAGGAAGTTCCACACCAATATGTGGAATAACTTCTTCCCAGTGATGGTGAGGGAGCCCTGGGACAGGCTGCCCAGGGAAGGGAGATGCTCATGGCTGGTGGAATGAGATGATCCAAATAACCCCCTGTAATAGAAAAGCTTCCAAGCCATTGGGACCTATATCACAGAGAATATCTCCATCTCTGGAGATATTCAAGACCCATCTGGATGCCTATGTGTGTTATATGTGCTAAGGAACCTCCTTTGGCAGGTTGGACCCAATGATCTCTGGAGATCCCTTCCAACCCCTACGATTCTGTGCTTCTCTCATCCCCTTCCTCCTCAAGGTCTGCTGAGCTCAAGGTTTAAGAAAACACAGCAGAGCAGTAAAACAGTCAGCAGTATCAAGAATTTCCAGTTTTATCCAAAGAAAATAAGCCTAAAATCCCAACAGCATCATGGTGAGGCCTGCCTACAGGCCAGAGGCACATCAGACACTTACCATTTCCACTTGTTTCCTGCCTCTTCTTTCTTTCCTTCTTCTTTCTCCTCCTTTTTAGCCTTTTTGTTTTTCTTTTCTTCTCCTCCTTCCTTTGATTTCCTTTTCTGGGTTTTTCCTGATGTCTCTTCTCCTTCACTCTTCTCTTTAGTCTTCTTCCCCTTCTCTTTTGACTCCTTCCCCTTCTCTTTTGACTCCTTCTTTGGTTTTCTCTCCTTGGTTTTCTGCTTTTTCTCTTTGCCTGGCCCATCTCCCTTCCCTGCCTCATCCTCCTCCACCTCCTGCCCAATCTCAGCACTCAGGGGATGAAGGATGACAAGACACCCCTTCTCATGCACTTCCTCCTCCTTCACTCCTTTTCCATCTTCACTTCCCTCTCTCTCCTCCAGTCCCTCTCCCACTCCTTCCTCCTCATCATCTCTCTTCCTCAGCACTTCCTCCTCTCCAAACACTTTTTCCTTCTTTACTTTCTTCTTCCTCATCTTCTCCACTCCCTCTACTTCCACCTTCTTACGCTTCCCTGTTTTTCCTTTCTCCTGCTTTTCCCTCCCATCACCCTGTCCCTGGGTGCTGCTCCTCCCTTGCTTGGCTCTACCCTGTCCCACTGCCTGATTCCTGCCCCCATAACCACCCTCCTCAATGCCCTCCATCACATCTCCAGGCTTTTCCTCAAATTCATTCTTCTTCCTCCCTCTTTTCTTCAGCAATCCATTCTCCTGGTGCCTCCTTTGGTCTTGCTTCTTTTCTCCTTTCCTTCCCAAATCTCTGGCACCTCCTTGGTGCTGGGAGACCTCCTTGTCCTCACTCTCCCTCATTGTGGTGACCCCTTTAGCCATCTCTGAGGCTCCAGACTCTCCTGAGATGGATGCAGCCCCACCAGTAACACCATCACTTGGCTTTGGGAGCTGTGGGAAACAGCCAGAAGGGAAGAAAGGTTAAAGATGGGAAAGGAGAGTGATTATCCCAAAACCCAGGTGCATGGAGATGCCAAGGGTCATGCCCACAGAGGGGTGAGTCTGGAAGGTGCCAGTCCCCCCCAGGTTTCCTACCCCAAGTCCATCCTTGGATGATGACAGCTGCTGTTCTGCCACTGGTCCATCTCCCTGAGGTTTAAACTGGGACCTGTGGTAAGAGCACAACCACTTCTCACTGCACTGGGAGGAGCAGCCTCCACCTCTTAAACATGAAATTCGCAGCTTGATCCCAAACAAACCCTTGTTTCTCTTCAAGCATGGCAGCACCACAGGGGCTGTGGGAGATGGAGATGTCCCAAAGCAGTGGTGACAGTCTCCTGTAGGAGATGGTCTCAGGATGTAGCTCTTGGAGTAAGGAAGCTCACATAAGGAGGACCACAAGGTGTCCAGACCAAATGGGGGAAGTCTCAAGGAAGTGTCCCATAGAGACACCTCTTCCCAGAGGTGGGGATCAGTTTGCAAGGCACCAACAGAACAGCAAGGCAGAGATGGCATCAGACTGAGCATCACTGACACACCGGTGAAGGAGATTTTGTGATGGGATACATCTCCTGGGACTGGGGACTCCTCTACTCCCTGCCCAAGGAGGCAGCTTGAGCGTTGGTACAACAGGGAAGGACACAACCTCCTCATTGCAATGAGCTGCAGGACCAGGAGTAGCTGGTTATGTGACCTCCCAATTAGCCATATGGGTGGGGAAGGCAGGAATTCAGCAGAGAGGTCAGGTGAATTTGGGGAATTCCTGTGGGATTTGCAAGGCAAGGAGTTGGGAATCTCATCTTAGATTTGCTCGTGCTCCAAAATAAATCCAAGCAAGAGGTGAATGAGGGACTAGCAAGCACAGCCTAAACCAGACACCTATCCACAGGGTTGAGGTGATGGTGGCCCCTTGACCACAGGGGAAATTTGGGGCTGCTGGATCACTACCACCTCCCAGCTGAGATGCCCAACAGGCTGCAAAGGCACCAGGTTCATGCTCAAGAAGCTTGGAGGTGATCTCATGCCCTTGCATGAGATGGGTCAGACCCATTGCTGCCTTTCCCCACTCCTGGCACCCCTCAGTAGGGCCAGCTTGGAAATACCACCCAGGAAGGAACTAGGAAGCCAGGTTTCTCCTCCTAAGGAGGGTGGTGATAGCTTTCCTACATGTTCTTGGTGAGCACAAAGAAAGCTGAGCCACAACTTCTACTTTCAGCCAGAACATCTTGAAGATGACATTTCTACAAAGATATTTCTGGCCCTTTCCTAGTTTAGGCTGATGCTGAGTTACCAGGCTGTGGGACATCAGACCAACACTGAGCTCAGGAAAGCCTTCAAGCCTGCTTGAGATGGAGGCAGCAAATCCTTGTCCCCCCACCCCCCAAAAACACCTTAAAATTGGGACCAGATGCTTTTGCCACACAGCCAGAGCACACATTACACCATCTCAGCTAAACTCATTAGTGCAAGAGGCCCAGCAAAACACGCTCAGCCCCTCCAATCTCATTAGCAGCTGAGCACCAGCAGATTCATGACTCAGAAGGTCAAGTCCTGCTGCCTTTTGGGATGGGCTCCTTCCCCAGAAGGTCTTTATTAGAGGCCTCTCACCACACATGAAACCCTCTGCCTCCAAGATGCAGGGTGGATTAGCCTGCTAAGGGACAGCTTGATGAATTCCACTTCCTATCTCTGTCCAGATCTAGCACAGGGCAAGGGAAACAACCACCCTTTTCCCAGGCTTTGCAAAGCTGGTTGTCCCCACTAGCATCACCCCACCACCCACCTTCATATTTATGTAGGTATGTGCCTCGCGCCCTGCTGACTTGAGCATCCCTGAGGATGGGACCTCCCTTTCCACCCTTAAGCCTGAGGATGAGGCTTCAAATACCACTTGCCTTGGGTTTTTTTGCAAGCTTTAAGGTCACTGAAGGCACCAGGACAATAGCCAAGCTGCCCAGTGAAGGCATCAGCAGCAGGGTGGGCTCAGTGATACAGGAGGGAAAACTAAGGCTGGGCAACCCCACAGCAAAAAGGGACCAACTTCTAGTTCCCTGAGCAAAAAGCATTCAGAAAGTAGCCCAGCTTACCTTGAAGAGTCTTCCAGCCCCACTGATGGCCCTTGAAGGGTTGACTCAGTCTCCCCCTGAAAGATATGAACAGGCTTGATCAGGGAGAGGGTAGCTGGCAGAGATACCCCAACAGCAACGTCACCCCCAAGCAAACACCCATCCCCTGTGATGGCAGCCAGACGTTCCACATCCCATGGACATCACCTTGGCCTTCCTAAGCCACCTTGGACTAGAAGCCAGGAGTCAAAACCAGCAAGCTTTTCCAGCCATGAAGAGAGCTTTCAGATTTTATGGGGTTAGGAAATCCTTGGCTTACTTCCCCTAACACTGAAAAGGTATTTTATATCTTCAAATACTTGAAAACTCTCACCCCTCCCAAACCATCAAGCTCATCAGATGGCAAATGGTATCCTGGGCTCCATCAGGGGTGGCCAGCAGGGACAGGGAGGGGATTGTCCCTCTCTACTCTGCCCTCAGGAGGCCCCAGCTGGAGTCCTGTGTCCAGAGCTGGGGCCCCAGTACAAGAAAGATGGGGAACTGTTGGAGAGGGGTCAGAGGAGCCACAAGGATGATCAGAGGGCTGGAGCAGCTCCCCTATGGAGAGAGGCTGAGGGAGATGAGCTTGTTCAGCCTGAAGAAGAGGAGGCTGCAGGGGGACCTCATCGCAGCCTCCCAGACCCTGAAGGGAGCTTATAAGCAGGAGGGGATTCAACTTTTTGAAAGGATAGACAATGGCAGGACAAGGGGGGGATGGATTAAAACTAAAGGAAGGAAGGTTTACATGAGGTATTAGGGAGAAGTGTTTTACAGAGAGAGTGGTGAGGGACTGGAACAGGCTGCCCAGAGAGGGGGTGGATGCCCCATCACTGGAGGTGTTCAAGGCCAGGTTGGCTGGGGCCCTGGGCAACCTTGTGTAGCTCCAGGCCTGGAGGTTGGTGTCCCTGCCTGTGGCAGGGGGGTTGGAGCTCTGTGTTCCTTGGGGTCCCTTCCAACCCAGACCAGTCTATGATTCTATGCTCAGATATGGTGCTGCCATGAGGAACACCAGCCCAGAACAGCAGAAGGGATAGGAGGGCTCCAAAACAATGATGCATGAAATGAAAGCTTATGTGCATCCACATCAGCTTGGTCCATAGAAGATTAAATGACCCTTGTAGCAGATGGCAAGCAGGAAAGAGAGGTGGAGGGCAAAGCCACAAGGTAGGAAACACAAGGGTGAAGAGAGGACAAGGAAAAGAAGGGCCAGGATAAAGGAAAAGCAAAACAGAAGGAAAATGGGGACAAGACCTAGAGGAAAGCGAGCTCAGATGGAACTCAATGCCTTAAAAACCAACCATGGCAGCCACCAGGAATATTACCACACCAGGTTCTTCTGTTCCTGGCTGTACAAAGCTATGTATAACCACACAGCACCCTAAAACCCATCCCAGCTTCACCTGACACTTGCCCAGCATCAGGTCTCTCCTTCTAAATTCCAACTTCCCCAAGTTTCTCTTTCGAAGGCTTTCAAGGGTGGCCAAAACCACACATGGGATTTTTCTTGAAAGCTGCTGCTGAGAAGCTGCTGGGTTAAACTCATTAAGGAGGAGGAAAAAAAAAACCAACCTTGAGTTAATTATAGGTTGGTTACAGCAATATACACTTTGGTTCCCTGGGAATACTCCTGCTCTCAAATTCACAATCCTTCAGCTGCTGTAAGGAATCAGGTTAGTAAATCCAAGAGCAGAAAGCCATGCTCTTCTCCCCCAAAAATCCTAGATGCAAATGCATGATGCTTGCACTGGGAACACCAGGACACTGACTGCAGGAACCCTTGGCAGAGAATAATCAGGGTTGGAAGAGACCTCTGGAGATGATCTAGTTCAACCCAAAACCCTGTGCCAGTGAAGTATGACCTCAAGCAGGCTGCACAGGAGAGCATCCATGCAGGTTTTAAATGTTTCCAGAGATGGAGACTCCATAACCTCTCTGAGCAGCCCATCCCAGTGCTCTGCCACCCTCCCAGTATAGAAGTTCCTCTTCATGTTTAGGTAGAACTTCCTCTATTCCAGTTTGTGCCTGTTGTCCCTTCTCCTGTCCCTGTCCACCACCAAAAAAAAGACTGACCCATCCTGCTGAGAACCACTCCTCAAGCTCCAATTGCATCTATCCAGGAGAGTCTGGATGGTAAAGTGTCTGAACACACAAGAGGGGTGGAGATTCATCATAGGGAAGAGAAAAAAAAGCATCTCTGCTGGTTTTACACACCAAGAGGACAAGCACAAGGGGTTTATGTGGGCAAAGCAAAGTGTTGGGGGCAATCAGGCAGGATCTATTCTTGGGACAATGGAGGAAAGCAGAGTGGTCACAGAAATGGGTGTCTTCAGGATGAGACCAATCCCTACCTCATGCTTGGAAAGTGATGGAGTCACCCATATCCTGGTGCTCCCCATTCATACCAGCTCATACTCTTGGTCCAGCACCAAAACATGACTCATTCAACCCTAATTCCATGTGAATCCGTCAATGGAGCACATGAGCTTCAAGTACTTTAATTCAAGATGCTCAAAGGACCATTTTTAGGGGCTTTCTCACAACCACAAGCTGTAGGACACTGTCCCCACAACTCCTTTGGAAGCAAACCATGTGAGTGCTCCTTAATCCTTCAGTGCAGAGACCACCACATACCAACTCAGCTGCAGCTCCCTCCTCTGCCTGGATCCCATCTTGCAAGTTCAAGCCAAGACTTGTCCCTTCTGTGGCCTCTTGCTTTAGAGAGCTTCTTGGCCAAAAAGGAGACAGAGAAAGAACATATTAATTATTTTCCCTGGTTAAAGAGCCTTTTTGATAATCAAAGGAGCACAAGGAGAGCAGCATGGGAAGCAACACTTCAATGCATGACTTGGGAACCCAGATGTGGAACCCCAGCATGGCAGGAGGGCAAAGCCATGCAGCTCCCATCTGTTCCATAGATCAGCAGCCCATCGAGCCAAAAAGTTACCTGCTGATGATGTTCTCCTGCAGTGGCTTCTCCTCGACCCCTGGCAATTTCTTCTTCTTCTTCTTCCCTTTTACTGCAGTGGGCTGCACATCAGGGTGGAGGGGGAGAAGACAGAAGGAAGTTCACATGCTGGGTTCAACACCCACAAAACATTTGGGACAATCACAAGGGTCATCCCAATGCCTGGGCATAGAGAGGGGCTGTCTGGTACCTGACCCACACAAGGTGTTTCCTCCAGATCCTTCTTCACAGCTTTTCTCCTGGGTCCCTTTGACACCTCCTGCTCCTTCCCCAACTCACTCTTCCGCTTCCTGGGGACAAACCCAAGCAGAAACCCCCTTGGTGTGGTGGAGATAAGTCATGGCATGGTGCCACAATGCTTCACTCTGGCCAGCAGCACCAAAAATGGGGTCCCAAAAGGAAATTTGGAGGGATTTCCCTGCTGCCCACTTAGAGTTGAGCTACTCAACAGCAAAAAAGCATGATAAAACAAACACCAGAATGCCCCCTCCCCCCAAAAATCCCCTGTCATGCCCCATACTACCCACCTGCTGCTACTGTTCTTCACCCCACCAGCCCTTGTGATGCCCATGGCTCAGTCTTCTACCAGCTCTTTGAGGCACAAGAAAGGGTTAAGGCAGTGTCCCTGAGGATGGTCACTGCAACAAAGGGGGAGACAGAAGGCTAGCAGCACCCCAGTTTTGCTCTTGGGGGGAAACCCCAACAGGTTCTCACTCCACAACTCAACCCTGAAGTCCACAGTCACCCACAGGGTTAATACCAGCTTTCAGGAGAACTGAAGGAGAATATTACATGATAAAGGCTTGAGCTCGGATCCTGAGCTGCTCTCAAGGGTGGTAAGAGCAAAACTGCTGCTAAAACAAAAGGAAAGCACCACCCCCCCCCCCCAAAATAGAATTCACAGCTCCACATAGGTAGATGGGGTTGAGGGCTGGTGGGGATTTGCACTCCCAGAACAGCCCAGGGTATGCAGCAAGTAATATCCAGGCCCTAATTACACTCAGAAAGCCACCACATAATAAAAGAAGCAAAGAGGCATGGGGAAAATTGAGATATTGACTCTCCCCACCAAATGAAGGAGCTAGGCAGCCATCTCCCAGCTGTAAGCTCTCCTTCTTATGGCTGGAGCAGCCACCACCCCCTCCAAAAACATGAAAACAAAGATTACCACCCTCCCTAAGAGTTAAGGGCCTCAGAAATCACAAGAAATAAAGATCATATTCAATCAGTGCCAAGGTGCTCCCCACCCATGAAGGGCCTTTACCACTGAGTAAACAAGGAGGTTCCTCAAGGAGAGGGGTACAAGCTACAGAGCTCCATACAAGGCATCCTGAAAGCTTCTCAAGAAGCAGAAAACACCCTGAAAAACTCCATATTTTCCCAGTCTTTGCCAAGCTGTTAGCACTTACAACTGCTGGTGGGGCCACACTCACTCAACACACCATTAAACACCTCCTTCAAAGCCACCCAAGCTGGACAAGACCCCACCTCTTTCTCAGCTACCTCCCCAAAGGCAATGCCCCCTCCTTGCAAGCAGCCTATTTAAAGACTCCCTCAGCACTGATTGGGTGTTCCCAGGTCATGATGCACCTTGGGAAATGAAGTTTGAGCACAAAAGTTGAATTTTAAGAGAACCAGTAATGTCCCCTTGGTAAGAGAACTTACTGAGGGGATGCTTTGCACTTCAGGTGTAGCCTTGAACCAATTACATTACTTTAAAAACACACTATCCAAGCAATTTCCCTTCTCAGAGATATCCCCCTCTACAATTAGACTATTAATTTAGCCCTAAAATCCACCCAGTTTCAGCTGCTCCTTACCCATCACAGCCCCACAGTTGGATTTGTGGAGGTCCTTGAACCCAAGTACCAGGTACAGAGGCCAGATCCTGTGATGTACTCCATGCTGTAACCCACAACCCCCATCCTGAAGCACTCACCCACCCTTCTCCAGCTCTATTCATGCAGGTGAGATATTGCTTTCACCTGCCCTCATTGCCATCAAGACCCTCATCACAGCTGAACCTCAACCATCCTCAAAGCTGGTGCAAGCAGCATTGCTTGCAGAGGGGCTCCAAGGGCTTTACACAACAAAGATTTCCCTTAAAACAATGAAGTTTGGGGCATAAAACTGAGGTCCTTGGCTGGGGTGAGTAGCGGGGCCATGAGTTCTCCTGGGAAGATGACACCCAGTTTGCGGCCGGGAGCGGAAACCCCCAGGGGCAGGGCTGGCTCCTGGAAAACCTCTTTGATCCCCCATTGCGCCATCCATCCAGGGGGAGAAAAAGCATCCAAGCCACCTTTCTTGCTGGATGAGTAAAAGTTGTCAAGGGATGGGAGCCAGCCCCAGGGTAGGGAGCAGGAGAGGATGACTTCATGCCAGGGCTTGTTCACTCTCAACCACCTTCTTGCCAAGCCAGGGACAGGCATTAATTTGATTTTCTTCCTTTTTCACCTTGGTTCCCATATAGATGTATTCAACACTTGAGGCTTGGTGAAGGTTTCTCCCAAACTCTCTACACTGGTTGGGGTGTCCATGATGGGAAACGATAAGGATTGCAGGGTTGGAGAGCTGGGAGAAACATGTCCTAGCCTAGACCAGCTCCAGTTTGCTTATATATCCTAAAATCCTAAAGTCTTTAAGGTTGGAAAAGACCTCTAAGATCATCAAGTCCAACCATCAGTCCAATATCATGTCAACCAAACCACGTCCTGGAGTGCCACATCTGCATGTTATTTGAACCCCTCCAGAGATGGTGACTCCACCACCTCTCTGAGCAGCCTCCAATGCCCTGACCACTCTTTTAGTGAAGAAATATTTTCCAAACATCCAATCTAACCCCCCCCCCCCCCCCCAATGCAAATTGAGACCATCTCCTTTCATCCTATTGCTTGGTACTTAGAAGAGACCAACCCCCATCTCAATGCAACCTCCTTCCAGATAGTCATAGAGCCATCAGGTCTCCCCTCAGCCTCCTCTTCTCCCCAAGCACAATCTGAGTTAAACTTCTTAATAAGAAGATAGGGTTTATATATATTTTAGATATAGTTTCCTCTTCACACTGGGGGAGATGGGGAGCAGGAGGGCTTCATCTGGGGCTCTGCAGTGGGGAATCATGGACAACAAAGAGGGTCTGGCTCAACCTTGAGGAAAACCAGGCTGCAAATGGGGTCTTCACATGGTTTGGTGACACCCCAGCAAGCTGTTGAAGGTCATGTTGGTGGCAATATCCCACGAGCTTTTGATTCCAGTAGGGATGAAGGCAGTTCCCTCATCAGCAAAGGAATAAACACCTCTTCTGACATGCTGGCTGTTGGAGTCACTGGATTATTAAAGTGTTTTTCTTTGCAAACCACAGTGATTCTGGGCTCCTCAGCATCAGAAGGACATTGAGGTCCTGGAGCGAGTGCAGAGAAGGGCAACCAGGCTGGGGAAGGGGCTGGAGGGCAAATGCTGTGAGGAGCAGCTGAGGGAGCTGGGGGTGTTGAGCCTGGAGAAGAGGAGGCTGAGGGGAGACCTTCTCCCCACCTCCCCTGCCCTGCCAGGAGGGTGCAGAGAGGTGGGCGATGGTCTCTTCAGCCAGGGGCCAGGAGATGGGACAAGGGGCAATGGGCTCAAGCTGCCCCAGGGCAGGGTCAGCTCAGCTGGGAGGGAAAAGTTCTTCCCTGGCAGAGTTGTGGGGCTGTGGAACAGGGGCCTGGAGCAGGGTCAGGGCCTGGAACGGGCCTGGAGCAGGGTCAGGGCCTGGAACAGGGGCCTGGAGCAGGGTCAGGGCCTGGGATGGGCCTGGAATAGGGGCCTAGAACAGGGTCAGGGCCTGGAGCAGGGTCAGGGCCTGGCACAGGCTGCCCAGGGAGGGGGCTGAGTCCCCAGCCCTGGGTGTGTTTAACAGAGGGGAGATGAGGTGCTCAGGGATCTGGTTCAGCACAGGACAGGAATGGTTGGACTTGATGATCTTAAAGGTCTTTTCCAACCTTGTGATTCTGGGATATTCATCAGGAAAAGCATCACTACCATTCCAGATCAAACAGTGATTCCACCTTCCTAGTCCAGCACCTATTTTCAGATTGGGAAGTTCAGGAGGGAGAGAAAAGCCTTCCCTAAAATACTGCCTTCCCTGGGGTTGCCTGCAGTCCTCAAAGCCCCAGCAAGGCCCAGAAAAGGTGGAAAGGTGATATATCAAAGGACTTATAAAATAAATCCAAGTAATATAAGTTTTTGGGGGTTGGACCTGATGATCTCTGGAGGTGCCTTCCAACCCCTATGATTCTGTGAAGTTTTAATGTACACTGGGTTAATTCCCCCCTCCCCCCCTTTATTAATCAGCATTCAGATGATCACTCCCTATGGCCTGTTGCCATGAAGTGGATTCATCATCATGCATAAGCATGGTCTCGTTAACTTCATTACAGTAATGAAGCCAGACCCTGATAAAGATGAAGGACCCTATTTGTGGTCATACATCCTGGTGACAACCCAGCTCAGCATCACTACCCTGGGTACCACATGCTTCTAAGGTCCTGTTTACATCTTGGAATCACAGTTTTCCAACTCCTGGATGTTTATCCATAACTTTTTTTGCTGGATTTCCAGAGGATTTTGCCAGATTTCCATAAAATTTCACCAGATTTAATGCCATTGCCCAGTCCAGCTCTTATTTTATAAGCCTGCTCGAGAGTAAAACCATTCCAAAACAGCTCAGAGGTGGGGAAAGTGGGGTAGGAATTCCCTCTGCCTGGTTGGAAAGTGGATTTGATTTCATTTCCTTACCTTTATATTGCATTTCTGACTCTAGGATACTTTGCACAGGGCTGTCCAGGAGCAGCATCTAATGGGGAGAGCAGGGCAATGGCCTGGCAGCCCCCAGATGTTGCTGGGCAGCTGTGCAAGCTGCAGGGTCACCATCCAGATGTGGTGCTTTTGGGTTTGGTGGGTCGGTGGGTTGTTTGTTGGGGTGTGTTTGGGGGTTTTTGGTCAGGGAGCACATCACTGGGGGCAGCTGGAGCTGGCTGAGAGGGAGGATGGGTGCATGGTGGGTGCTGCCTTATTGCAGTCCCCTGCCACAGCAGCCCAGATGTTGTGGGGGGACGGAGGGAGGGGGAGAGGGGGTGTGTTGCATGAGGGTGGTGAGGATCATAGGGGCTGGATGAGGAAGGGGGGGGGGCACCCAGATGTCTGGAGGGGGCGTCTGTTTAGAGGTGGGGGCATCCAGATGTGGCCGGGGGAGGAGCAGACGCGCATCCAGATGTGGCAATGGGGAGGTTAGGAGAGGGAGGGGGGTGTTGTATGGGAAAAGTGGGGATTATATGGTCTGGATGTGGAATGGGGACACCCAGATATTTTAGGGGGGATGTCCGTTTGGAGGTGGGAGCGTCCAGATGTGTCTGGGGGAGGAGCAGACGCGCATCCAGATGTGGAAATGGGGGGGGTTAGGAGAGGGAGGGGGGTGTTGCATGGGGAAAACGGTGATTAGAAGGGCTGGATGTGGAAAGGAGGCACCCAGACATTTTAGGGGAGCGTCCAGATGTGGTCGGGGGGGAGCGGACGTGCATCCAGATGTGGAAATGGGGGGGTTTAGGAGAGGGAGGGGGGCGTTGTATGGGGGAGGAGGGGATTATAAAGGCTGGATATGGAAAGGGGGCACCCAGATATTTTAGGGGGGGGCGTCCGTTCGGGGGTGGGGGCGTCCAGATGTGGCTGGGGGCAGCCCCAGCTGTGATAACTGGGGGGGCAGGAGGGGGGTGGCGGCTGTGGCAATGGGGAGGGGCCCGGCTCCCCGCGACGCCCCGCCCCTCCCACGACGTCATCAGCGTTCTAATTCCCACCGTTGCCACAGGCGACAGTTCCCCCCCCTCCCTCCATCGCCCCTCCCCTCCCCGAGACGCTCCGTTCCTCCACACCCCCCTCCCCGCCCGCCTCTTCCTGCCCCGCCCTCCCATTGGGTGCTGCTGCCGCCAATCCACTCCCTCCCCATCTCCCATTGGTCACCCCCTTTCTCCGCCCCGCCCCATCACCCTGCTTATGCCTCTCGCCGCGCTGGGGCCGGCGCTGCGTTCGCTCCGGGTTGGCAGCGCCGAGCGGGGGGGCCACCGAGGGGGCGAGTGGGGGGCACCGAGGGGATACCGGCTCTCGGGAGGGGCTGGCTGGGGCTTAATCCCCCCAGTAGCGTGGGGTTTGCCGTAGCGGGGCTGGGGGCTTTGCCCCCCCTGTCTTGGGCATCTCTGTAAGGGAGTTTGGGGAGGGGTCCCTGTGCCCCCTCCACCTCCTCCACCTCGGGCTCTTGTAAGAGGTTGTTTTGGGGGGGGGTTGTTGTCCTGGTTTGCAGCTGGGGTAGCGTTGTAAAGGGGGTCTTTAGGGTTTGCCCACCCTTGGAGGGGGATAGATCTGTGAGGGAGTCTGTGGGGGGGGGTTCCCCCCCACCTCCTGTTTGAGGGAGCTCTGGAAGGGGTTCTACCCTGAGGGAGAAGGGGGGGGGGGCTGCAAAGGGGGTTTGGGGCTTTATCACCTCCCCCCCACACTCTACATCTAGCTAGAGGTGAGGTGTGGGGGGGTTTGGAGCACCAGTGGGTAGGGGGGTGGTTTAAGCCCCCACCCAGGACTGAACCCCCTTGGGGTTTGGCAAGGTGGGGGGTGGGCTAAGCCAGGGAAAGCAGAGCAGCACAAAGAGGGGTCGCTGAGCCCCAGAACTACCCAGTTGGGTCAGGTAGGAGCCCCCCCACCCACCCTCAGCCTGTGGATGCTGCACCCTTGGAGATGATGCCCCCCGAGGAGGAGAGCCCAGCCGGCGGCAGGGAGGGGGACGGTGGTCTCATCCTCCTGCAAGCTCTGAAGAGCAGCAGCAGCAGCACCCGGAAGGTGAGGCACGGTGGTGGGGTGCTATGGGTGGGGGGCAGCGTGGTGAAGCACCCAGCTGATGCTCCATGGGGCTGCAGGTCCCTTTGGGGCTGCAGGTCCCTGTGGGGGTGGTGGTCCCTTTGGGGCTGGTGGTCCCTATGGGGATGCAGGTCCATCCTGACCATCAAACCTTGCTGGGGGTATCAGGGCGTGGGGAGGGCTGCAGGTCCCTGTGGGGGTGGTGGTCCTTGTGGGGGTGGTGGTCCCTATGAGGATGCAGGTCCATCCTGACCATCAAACCTTGCTGGGGGTATCAGGGCGTGGGGAGGGCTGCAGGTCCCTGTGGGGGTGGTGGTCCCTTTGGGGGTGGTGGTCCCTATGAGGATGCAGGTCCATCCTGACCATCAAACCTTGCTGGGGGTATCAGGGCGTGGGGAGGGCTGCAGGTCCCTGTGGGGGTGGTGGTCCCTGTGGGGGTGGTGGTCCCTATGAGGATGCAGGTCCATCCTGACCATCAAACCTTGCTGGGGGTATCAGGGCATGGGGAGGGCTGCTTAGGGTGGGGGAGTTCTTGATGTGTGATAGACCTGTGTTTAGTAGCTCATCCCTAAGTAGTCCTACACAGCTCTCTGATCACTCCTCACCTCTTCAACTCCACTCCTCTATCCCATCTTCCTCTATTGGTTGTACTGACAAGCTTCCTGGTGACTATTTAGAACCAACTTCTCCTTATTTTTGGCTCTTTCTCCTTCCTCCTCATAGGAGGATGGTGCAGTCAAGCACTACCAGTCCCCCCCCCATCACCATCAGATGTACCTGGCAGCATGTGGCTTGCTGGCACACTCCTCCTTCCCCAGGAGCTGCCTGTAAAAGCCAGAGCACCAGCAGCCTGGCTGTGCGTGTGAGATGGGGCTGATAGTTCCACTGGAGTCACTTGTTTAATTAATAACAGTGGGGTGAGAGCAAGGAGCTGGTGGGGGGATGAACCTGTCCTCAGGCTGCCACTTCACCCTGCTGCTCAACTTCTCCTGCCATCCCCTTGGGCATCCAGGAATGCTCCAAGGGTCTGAAGAGGGTGTGAAGTGAGGGAAGATGGGTGAACTTGAGGGTTTTTTTGGGGGAGAACTTTGAGTTTTAAGTGTGTTTCAGACCCGTTAGGACTATCCTGGCTTTCTCAACCTGCTGTGAATTTACCCTGTCATCTGATCTCTCAAGTATATAACTTTCAAAACTTGTTCTTCAGCAGGGAGCTGCGTTTCTACAGCGCTTTGGGGTGAGAAATGAAGCTAAACCAGGGGGGAAAAAAGACCCAAAAATCCCCCAAAACTCAGTCTTTAGAGGGGTTTTTTTCATCCCCTGAGTATTGAGATCACAACCTTGAGCGAACAAGGATCAATCTGATCTTGAGTCACTTGAGCCTGGCCTCACTGACTGCAGCTAAAGAGGTTGCAACCTTAAACCAGGTTGGAGTTTACTCAGAGCTTTGTTGAAATAGCAGGTGCTGCTTGGAAGCTTAGCAGGAGGGTTAGGGTGGTTTGTTTTTTTTTTCCCCTTTCCAGTTTATTCTGTGTACAGACACACTATTTCCTTTGTGTGAGCCCTCAGTTTACCTTGTTTGGAGCTGTGGGATGGTAGCACAGGGGAGAATAACATAGGAAAATATTGTGAAGCTTTTTTATTGGGGGGTTGGGACTAGCAGGAGATGTGCAGCACCTGTCACAACATGATTACTTGCTTTAAATTAAAAGCAGAAGACCTGATTAGCTTTCCTAGTAATGATATTAACTTTTTTAGTTTGAAGAAACTATCAATACAGCATCTTCTAGTTGTGTGTTTGAGGTTTTCCTACCCCAGCAGGGGCTGGGGATATTTGGGGCATGTTTGCTCCCATACAGGGAATCCTGGATGCTGTTGCAATCGTGTTTTGCTGCCTTTTTTTCTTGCCAGGGTTCATGTACTGGGGCTGAAGACTTAATACATCTGTTTCCTGCTGGCAGCCTGCCCCAACTCTCATGATGCTCTATATCTCCCCCAGCTCCCAGGAGCAGCTTCACTCTCCTGAAACTCAAGCTCTGGGTGCAGGTTTTGCTGTTTAAAGCCCCCCCAAGCCCCTAGATATTTTTTTTTATCCCTCCTCTATTTTATTATCCTTTCCTCTTGCTGAGTGCATTAGCCAACAGTGAGGGCACTTCATTGGGAAATTTAAAGCCTTAATCCTCCCCTCATTTGTTCAAAGGCTGTGTGATGTAACCATATTCTCAATAAAAGGGTTTAGAGGTTTTAGCTGCTGATGTCTCCCACAGAAAAACAGCTTTCAGCTGGAGAGCTTCATGAGATTAGTTTCAATATAGGGACTTTTTAGGCATAAATAGATGTTCAGGGAGCAAAGTCTATTTGTTGTGACCTACTGGCTGTCTCATAGGAACGGCCCATGTTACTTTCTGAAATGCCCTTGGCTGGGAGGAGAAGGAAATTATCAGTAATCTCTTAAAAAGAGGAGTTTTAAAGCTTGTTTCTGTGTGTGGGGGTTGTTGTCTTTAGCTGTTCCTTGTCTCTGCAAGTGTATCTTGCTCTGGCTTTTACTGCAGATAGTCTGGAGTCTGCCTGGATGCAAACTGGGGGGGTTGGTGGAGAGCAAATGCAGCTTGGGCATGACCAGCTCTCGTGGATTTCACAGAATCACAAGGTTGGAGAAGACCTTTAAGATCATCAAGTCCAACCATTCCTGTCCTGTACTAAACCATATCCCTGAGCAGCTCATCTACCCCTTTTTTAAACACACCCAGGGGTGGGGACTCAGCCCCCTCCCTGGGCACCCTGCTCCAGGCCCTGACCCTGCTCCAGGCCCTGACCCTGCTCCAGGCCCCTGTTCCACAGCCCCACAACTCTCTCAGGGAAGAATTTTGCCCTCCCAGCTGAGCTGACCCTGCCCTGGGGCAGCTTGAGCCCATTGCCCCTTGTCCCATCTCCTGTCCTCTGGCTGAAGAGACCATCTCCCACCTCTCTGCACCCTCCTGGCAGGGCAGGGGAGGTGGGCAGAAGGTCTCCCCTCAGCCTCCTCTTCTCCAGGCTCAACACCCCCAGCTCCCTCAGCTGCTCCTCACAGGATTTGCCCTCCAGCCCCTTCCCCAGCCTGGTTGCCCTTCTCTGCACTCGCTCCAGGACCTCAATGTCCTTCTGATGCTGAGGAGCCCGGAACTGGACCCAGCACTCCAGCTGCAGCCTCCCCAGTGCCCAGTCCAGGGGCACAATCCCCTCCCCAGACCTACTGGCCACACTATTTGTAGTTGTCCACCTCTGCCTGAATTATGCTTAGTGGCTGGTGCTTGACCCTCCCTGGCACTGGTCTTTGGTTCTCCTGGTAGTGCTGGGAAAGTTGCTTGGTCACTGGATTGGTGGTGTTGGATGCTGTAGGTGTTCACCATCCAGGACCCACTTAGTAGACAGCTCTGAAGACTGGGGACCTTTAGGATTAGCAACAAACCATATCCAGCACTGGCATGGATTTGGCATCACCCACAAATCCCAGTCCTACCTAAAGGAATTCCTTTCAGGATGAGATGCCTGCAGGTGAGCTGACTCATGCTATCCAAAGGTTGCTGTGGCTCTACCTGGAGTATGGCTTTCATGGCTATCAGGTGTCAAACCAAGATATCTCAGGCTTGTTGTGTATCCCTGATTGGCTTTGCCTTTGACTCCAAATATTTTGTTTATTTAATCCTTATTGCCAGTTCTCTGTGTGTGTAGAAGGAGCACTTGGGGTGGCTGTTGTGGGTCAGAGGAGGTGAAATGGAGCTGAGGCATGGAGAGCCATGTTCCAGCAGAGCTCCTGCTGTTTCAGCTGAGGGGTGTCTTTATGCCCCAAACATCAATAACTGGTGGATGTGAGGAAGGAATAAGGCAGCACTGTGGAGGTCAGGAGAGGGAAATCCCAATGGGTTGTCCAATGGATGAGTTGAATGATGTCTTCTAGGGGGGTGGACTTGATCTCTTGGGGTCCCTTCCAACCCCTGTGATTCTTCCTTCCCTGTGAAAGGGTTGAATAGAAACACTCTTCATGCCTTTTTGCTCCTTCCCCTGAAAAATAAACTATTTCCTGGGTTATAAAACTAAACCTAAATAGCCCTTAAGGCTTTGAGGAATGTATGTTCCCCTTGGGGGAATAGAAATGCTGTAGGCAGTGGAGGCTTTAGGGGATGTAGCAGATGAGCATCACATGTACCTCTGCCAACTGCAGCTGGGCTACACTTGGAATGGTGGATACAGAATCACAGGGGTTGGAAGGGACCTACAGAGATCATCAGGTCCAACCCCCCTGCCAAAGCAGGGTCCCTAGGACAGGTCACACAGGGAGACATCCAGATGGGGCTGGAATAGCTCCAGAGAAGGAGACTCCACACCCCCCTGGGCAGCCTGTCCCAGGGCTCCCTCACCCTCACTGGGAAGAAGTTCTTCCACATATTGGTGTGGAGCTTCCTGTGCTCCAACTTGAGGCCATCAGCCTTGTCCTGTCCCCACAGACACTGAGAAGAGGCTGCCCATGTCCCCCTGAGTCCCACCCTTCAGCTATTGATACCCAGTGATCAGATCCCCTCTCAGGCTTCTTCTCTCCAGGCTGAACAGCCCCAGCTCACTCGGCCTTTCCTCCCAGGGGAGATGCTCCAGGCCCTTCAGCATCTCCATGTCCCTCCTCTGGACTCTCTCCAGGAGATCCCTGGCTTTTCTATGCCAGGGAGCCCAGACCTGGACACAACACTCCAGGTGGGGCCTGACCAGGACAGAGCAGAGGGGGAGGATCCCCTCCTGTGACCTGCTGCCCACACTCCTCCTGATGGCCCCAGGATCCCATTGTCTCTCTCAGCCCCCAGGGCACACTGCTGGCTCATGGCCACCCTATCACCCACCAGGACCCCCAGGTCCTTCTCAGCAGAGCTTCTCTCCAACATCACTGTCTCCTGAGTCGGTGTGAGTAATGGAAACTGAGGTGACTTTACTACCAGTCCTAATGCTGGCACCAAGAGTCTCAGTCTGTTTGTATACCCACATGGCAGAGATACAGGGCTGGCTGGTGCCCTGCTCCCCTTGAAGCTTTCTCCCTGAACTTCCCTGCCCTGGGGGATGTGAAGGTTGCCTGCTTGGTGGTGGGACTGGTTGTAGAGCCTAGGTCAGCTTGTCAGATGATGACTCATCTCACCACTGTTGTATTATGGATGTCTCTGTGGAAATGAAGTTTCTTGAGTGCCCAGAGAATAGCTGGAGAAACTCTGCTCTGCTCTGGCAGTAATCCTGATGGTGATTGTTTTGTGGTTGAAGTTGGTCAGGGAGATGGCATGGCTTGGCCTGTTTGTCAGGAGATGGGCTGTGTAGCACCTCCTGTGAGCTGGCCAAGCTCTGCAGGTAGCTGGGAGCTGTTTCTGTGATACCTGTTGGGGCTGCAACTGAACTCCCAGCTACAGACCCTGTCCTCATTTCTCTGAAGAGATCCATGCCTGGGTTTTTATTGGCATGCTCCTCATCTGTGCCTGTTCCTCCAGACTGGGATGCATCAGCCCCTCTAAGGAGCCAGATATACAATGGGATCCTGGGGGGCATCAAGAGGAGTGTGGGCAGCAGGTCACAGGAGGGGATCCTCCCCCTCTGCTCTGCCCTGGTCAGGCCCCACCTGGAGTGTTGTGTCCAGTGCTGGGCTCCCTGGGATAGAAAAGCCAGGGATCTCCTGGAGAGAGTCCAGAGGAGGGACATGGAGATGCTGAAGGGCCTGGAGCATCTCCCCTGGGAGGAAAGGCTGAGGGAGCTGGGGCTGTTCAGCCTGGAGAGAAGAAGCCTGAGAGGGGATCTGATCACTGGGTATCAATAGCTGAAGGGTGGGACACAGGGGGACATGGGCAGCCTCTTCTCAGTGTCTGTGGGGACAGGACAAGGGGTGATGGGCTCAAGTTGGAGCACAGGAAATTCTGCACCAACATGTAAAAGAACTTTTTCCCAGTGAGGGTGACAGAGCCCTGGGACAGGCTGCCCAGGGGGGTGTGGAGTCTCCTTCTCTGGAGATATTCCAGCCCCATCTGGATGTCTCCCTGTGTGACCTGTCCTAGGAACCCTGCTTTGGCAGGGGGGTTGGACCCCATGATCTCTGGAGCTCCCTTCCAGCCCCTATGATTCTGTGATTTCCCTTTCTCTCCTGTTTATAACTTTAGCAGTATGTCCTGGGATCGTGCTTTCCCTTCTCACATGTATCACAGTAACAGCTTGGCAGTTGTCCTTTGATCACTTCAGAGCTTTCACTTTTCCTTTTGCTTAATTGCTTCCAGCAACCCAGCTCCTGTTCTACCAGAAATGAAAGAGGAGAAACTAGACCTTTCCCGCATGTCTCTGCCCTCTGAACTTGTTGGCATCCACCTCTTCTGCAGGTGATTAGGTTTATCATTAGTGCTGGGAAAGCTGGGAGGTGGTGGCCTTGTGCTGGCACCAGGGTCACCAGTACTGCCCTAGGTGTGTCTCCTCTCCCAGTACATATCTAGCCTTCATCTCCTGGTGTTTATGGGACATGAGAGGTGCAAAGTGCACTTGGTGATTACTTGTAAACAAATGTTCCCTCAGGACTTGCTTATAGAAGGGAGCATGACTGCCTAATTGCCCTATTTAACACCCCAAATGGGTGCTCTTGAACTGGGAGAGGTGTTGGGGAGTCAGCAACACCATAACATCACAGTATGTGTTCCCTACAAAGATAGGATTTGAGTTGGCAGAAGCCTTGACATCCCTCAAAGGGATTGGCTTGGCTTGTCCTCTGGAAGGTGCTGGAACAGGCTGCCCAGAGAGGTGGTGGGTGACCCATCCCTGGGGGTGTTCAAGGCCAGGTTGGTGTCCAGGTCTGGAGGTTGGTGTCCCTGCCTGTGGCAGGGTGGTTGGAGCTCTCTGATCCTTGGGGTCCCTTCCAACCCAGACCAGTCTATGATTCTGGAAGGGATCTTCTGGACTCTTTCCTCTTCTTCCTTATGTGGAGATAGTGGCACTTCCTCTTATGCTGTCCTCTTTCCAGGCCGAGGTCTGAACACAATGTTATTTGGCAGATGTCTTCTGAGCATAAAATGGCCTTGCTACAATAATATTTGCTCTCATCCCTTTGTTAGAGGCAATAAACTTCAGAGCTGGATACAACTCATATAACATAATAACCCACATCTCATTCATTCCCATGGCTTTCTTAACATATGCCATACTCTGTGTATGTAGAATCACAGACTGGTCTGGATTGGAAGGGACCCCCAAGAATCAGACAGTTCCAACCCCCCTGCCACAGGCAGGGCCACCAACCTCCAGGCCTGGAGCTACACAAAGTTGCCCAGGGCCCCAGCCAACCTGGCCTTTGAACAGCTCCAGGGATGGGGCATCCACCCCCTCTCTGGGCAGCCTGTTCCAGCCCCTCACCACTCTCTCTGCAAAGAACTTCCCCCTAATATCTCATCTCACCCTTCCCTCCTTCAGCTTCACTCCATCCCCCTTGTCCTGCCATTATCTGCCCTTTGAACAAGCTGATTCCCCTCCTGTTCCTCTGCTCCCTTCAGGGACTGGAAGGCTGCAATGAGGTCCCCCCACAGCCTTCTCTTCTCCAGGCTGACCCAGCCCAGCTCCCTCAGCCTCTCTCCATAGGGGAGCTGCTCCAGCCCTCTGATCATCTCCGTGTCTCCTCTGACCCCTCTCCAACAGTTCCCCGTCTTTCTTGTACTGGGGCCCCAGCTCTGGACACAGGACTCCAGCTGGGGCCTCAGGAGGGCAGAGCAGAGAGGGACAATCCCCTCCCTGTCCCTGCTGCCACCCCTCTGCTGATGGAGCCCAGGATACCATCACCCTTCCGAGCTGCAAGAGCCACTGCTTGCTCATGGGGAAGCTTCTCAAGCTGTGCTCTTCCTTGCTTGCTGTACAACTCCCAGCCTCTCCCTTTGCAAGAGTTTTAAGCTAAGAAATCTCCCATTCAAGCCCTGAGCACCCACCTTGGCTCTTCAATCCATGTCCCTAGGTGCACCCTTGAAGCCCAAGAGGCTGCTTGAAATAACACCTCTTTCTGCTGACCTGAGAGTTGACCTCAGGAGCTTGCACAAAGAAGAATTAAGGAAGGAAAATCCCTCTTGTAACTTAACAGTAGCTTTTGGTGGGGGGTTTTCCCCTTTATGTAAGGAGTGCTTAACTCCATCACTCCTTGCTGTAGAAGCTCTGTGCTGCAGTTAGCTTCTGATTCTTTTTGGTCCTATATCTGTGAAATAATGTCCTTTCTGCCATGCTCCAGGAGCAGCTGCAGACTAGGCTTGGTTATTACTACTGTGTGGAATGCTTATCTGAGTCTATGCTGGCTGGGGCTGATGCTTTGGGGCTGACAGTGGATCCTCTGGAGGTGAGATGTGCTGCAGTCCCCTGGGTTACTGTAGTTGCCATCCTTATAAAGGGTGAGGAGGAAAACAAGCTGAGGAGCCATCAGTGCCTGAGGACAGTAAGTCTCAGCACCCTGACTCAACGTCCTTACAAGGCCTTGGTGATCCAATACCTGACTTCCCAGTACCTTAGAATCATTGAATGGTCTGAGTTGGAAGCGACCCCAAGGATCAGAGAGTTCCAACCCCACTGCCACAGGCAGGGACACCAACCTCCAGGCCTGGAGCTACACAAGGTTGCCCCATCCAACCTGGCCTTGAACACCTCCAGGGATGGGGCATCCACCCCCTCTCTGGGCAGCCTGTTCCAGCCCCTCACCACTCTCTCTGTTGGCTTAGGAGACTGGATGGGGAATTAATACCTTAAATTGATCCATTAAATCCCATTGAGAAGACAGGCTTTAGACATGATGGAGGAAAAAAACCCACCTCCCAGCTCCTAAAATACCTGGAGTGTCTCTTGGAGGAGTCTAGGCAAATCCAAATGCTGTGATGTTGGGGATGGTGTTGAACTGGTTGGTCTCAAGCTGCATCACTGCTTGTAACCTCCCTGGAGAGCATCACCTTTGTGGAAAGGTGAAGTGCCTAATTATTATCAGTCTGTGTGCTTGAGAGGGTTCTTTATCAGCTTTGATGCTGTGGTAACTTCAGTTTTGGCCTCTTGCTGTTGTCTCAGGAGAAGTGGGGAGCTGTCAAGTCTATTAGGTAACCCCCTTAATTGCTTTTGTAGTGAGAAGGTTTCCATGCTCTCTTTATCTTGTGGAGCCATCCTTGCACCTTCTCATGCTGCTCTGCATATTGCTTGTTTCCTTACTCAGTTTCTTCTCTCTCCTCTAGTCAAAGAAGCCTTCGTGGACCTTCTCTGTGGGTTTTGAACAGTCCTTTTACTTCTGCCCTTCCTATCATCTTTCACCTGCAGTTACTCTGGCCTCCTGCCTGTGTAATCTGGTGATCTTTGCTCTTCTTCCACCCCTGGAAAAGGTCTTGGAAACCTCTGACTGTTTTTTTAATCAAACTTTTGAAAGAAGTGGAGACATCCCCAAGACTATAGAAGCTGCTGCAAGAAGAGCTGGAGGCAGAGATGATGTGTTTTCTGCCTCCAGTGGTTGCTTGTTGAGTTTTAGGTAGATTTCTGTAGCTCCAGAGGCAGAGGGAGGTGCCCAGATCCTTCTCATTTGCATGTATTTGGTTATATTGCATTCCTCAGGGGTCAGTAATGGGACCAGCAATGTTGAACATCCTTGTCAGCAGCATGGGACAGTGGGCTCGAGTGCACCCTCAGCAAGAGTGCTGGTGACTCAAAGCTGTGTGGTGAGGTCAACATGCTGGAGGGAAGGGATGGTGTCCAGAGGAGCCTTGATAGGCTTGAGAGAGACCCATGTGAACCTCATGAAGTTCAACAAGGCCAAGTGGAAGGTCATGCACATGACTTGGCAATCCCCAGCACAACTGCAGTCTGGACAGAGAGTGGGATGAGAGCAGCCCTGAAGAGAAGGACTCAGGGGTGCTGATCAATGACAAGCTCAAGATGAGCTGGCAAGGTGTGCTCACAGCCCAGAAAGCCACCTGTGTCCTGGGTGCATCCCCAACAGTGTGCCCAGCAGCTCAAGGGAGGGGATTCTACCCCTCTGCTCTGGGAAGACCCCCCAGCTGCAGAACAGCATCCAGCTCAGGGGTCCACAGCACAAGATGTGGAGATGTTGGAGTGAGTCCAGAGGAGACTATGAAAATGAGAGGGCTGAAGCACCTCTGTCATGAAGACAGACTGAGAGAGCTGGGCTTCTGCAGCCTGGAGAAGAGAAGGCTCTGGGGAGACACTGTTTCAGCCTCCCAGTACCTCAAGGGCCCTACAAGAAATCTGGACAAGGACTGAGTGTAGTGATAGAACAAGGGGCAATGGCTGTAAACTGAACAAGGCTTAGGTTGCCCAGAGTTGCTGTGGCTGCTTCCACCCTGTGGAAGCATTTAAGGTCAGGTTGGATGGGGCTTTGGGTAACCTGATGTAGTGGAGGGTATCCCTGCCCATGGCAGAGGGTTGGAGCTAGATGGTCTTTGAGATCCCTTCCAACCTAGTCTGTGATTCTGTAGTGTTCTCATCTGTATTTGGCTTGTGTGTCTCTGGAGCAGACAAGCATACAGAGCTCTCAGCCATAAACTTGAGGGGTTATTGAAGTTCTAAGAAGTACCACCTTCTCTTTGTGATGTCCTTCACTGCTGAAGCTTTAATTTCCATACATAGGTAAATGTCTCACTGCATGAAGAAACATCATTGAAGGGACAATATTTGTAATCAGCCCTGCATTAATAAAAAATACTGGTGTGGTTTCCTGGACTACATCTCTGTGAGCTTTCTGGACAAGGGTTTGGTGCTGTCTCCCTAGATTTGAGAGCCTCTGGCTGCTTAGATTTGAGGTGCCTGCAGGGCTGGGGCATGTTCAGGAGTGGTCTGGCTCTTCCTTGCTGGAGAAAAACTGATGTGGTCCATTGGTGGTCTCCATGGCGTGGGATTACTCTTATTTTTTTCTTATTTTTCCTAATTTTTGGGTGTTTCCCTGGGGAGCCAATGGTGTGTGCAGGAGGGGTGGGTTCACTGGAGTGAATTCAGAAGTGGCACTTCACAGAATCACAGAATTATGGGGGTTGGAAGGGACCTCCAAAGATCATTGGGTCCAACCCCCCTGCCAAAGCAGGGTCCCTAGGACAGGTTAGTGTCCAGATGGGTCTTGAATATCTCCAGAGAAGGAGACTCCATACCCCCCATGGAAGCCTGTTCCAGGGCTCCCTCACCCTCACTGGGAAAAAGAAAAGTTCTTCTGCATGTTTGTGTGGAACTTCATGTGCTCCAGCTTGAGCCCATCACCCCTTGTCCTGTCCCCACAGACACTGAGAAGAGGCTGCCCATGTCCCCGTGTCCCACCCTTCAGCTATTGATCCCCAGTGATCAGAACCCCTCTCAGGCTTCTTCTCTCCAGGCTGAACAGCCCCAGGTCCCTCAGCCTTTCCTCACAGGGGAGATGTTCCAGGCCCTTCAGCATCTCCATGTCCCTCCTCTGGACTCTCTCCAGCAGATCCCTGGCTTTTCTATCCCAGGGAGCCCAGAACTGGACACAACACTCCAGCTGGGGCCTGACCAGGGCAGAGCAGAGGGGGAGGATCCCCTCCTGTGACCTGCTGCCCACACTCCTCCTGATGCCCCCCAGGATCCCATTGTCTCTCTCAGCCCCCAGGGCACACTGCTGGCTCATGGCCACCCTGTCACCCACCAGGACCCCCAGGTCCTTCTCCACAGAGCTCCTCTCCAGCAGGTCACCCCCAGCCTGTCCTGATTCCTTCCCAAGACTCCACTTCTCATATTTGCATCTGAACACAGATTTGTGCAGCTGTTGGAGTGTTTTCATTAATGTCCCACTTAATGGCTTTACCAGCGTAATTGGGACCTCCTGCTTTCAGCTTATTCCCTCAGTAATTTCAACAAATTCATAGATTACTGTAAAGCACTGAGCCTGGGGATTTATGGACCAGATGGGTTGACTCTGATTCCTCAGTCTCCAATGTACCAATTAGGAGCTCAAATCTTTCACTTAAATGGACATGCTGATGCTAATCCTATACCCTCCTCACATGTGGCACCACTTAGTGGACCTCAAATAGAAGAAATTAATTTCCAAGAAAGCTGAAGTCTATGAAAATGCTGATTTTATTTTTTTTCCATCTCCTTTCCCATTTTCCCAGTAAAATAACTTGTTAGGAGGAAGTCTTTCCCAAAGTAACAGTGGGAATGGTAACTAATTGTTGCCCTGGCGTCTTGATATGAAACTGTTGTAACCAACAGTAGCAGTGGATGAAGAGGTGAGACCTGGTAAAACCCAGGGAGGTCTCTACCTGGAACAAATGAACTGAAAAAGTGTTTTGGGCAGGATGGGAGTGGGTTTGCAAAACCCCTTCTTGATGTGGAGCTAAGGAGGACACCAGCACTGGAGGTTAAAGCTGTGAGGAGCAGAGCAAGATTCATCACAGAATGGTTTGGGTGGAAGGAACTTCAAAGATCCATCTACTTCCAAGACTTTTTTCCTCATTATCTAATCTAAATCAACCCTCTTGCAGTTCAAAACCATTCCCCCTTGTCCTAACACTCCATGCCCTTGTCAGCAGTCCCTCTCCAGCTTTCTTGGAGCCCTTTTAGGTACTGGAAGGAGGTCTAAGGTGTCTCAGGAGTTTCCTCCAGGCTGAACCACTCCTACTATGTCTCCATAGGAAAGGTGTTCCAGGCTGGTTGTACATAACAAATGGAGGCTTTATAAGAGAGTGAAATAGTGACTTTGAGTAGTTTCTTTCATTGCTACAGCAGATCTTAATACAGTCTTGAAGGATCTGCCTGTGGTTGGTGTAAGAAAAGCCAGCTTGAGGTCTCTATTCTCTTGAACTGCTCAGCCTTATGCCCTCAGAGTTTTGTTTGGAGCGTTTTGTTGGCTTGTTTTGGGGTTCTTTGGGGTTTTTTTTAAGTCCAGGTGTCATCTAGAGGCTCATTTCATCCCTCTGAACCTCTGCTCACGTAACAAAAATCATCTCTGCTGGAGCAGAGAGCTCTTGTGGCCCTGGATTCAGAGACCCTCCTTGTGGCAATCTCTCCTCCTGATAATAACCTCTTGCCCCAGTGAGACAGAAGGATATTGCTGTCTATTATTTCCTGAAGTCAGAGATTAAGCATTTTTTTTCCATGTCTGCAGAAATTTCAAGCTGAAGCCAAGGAAGGAGGCAGGGATGGAATTAATTTGCTGCTCTCTGCAACTCATCCCTCCACCCCCATGAACTCTTGACTCGCTGCCTGCACTCAATCCCCTATAGCCAGAGGGAGATGGGAGCACTTATAGACATAGGATCACGTGTGTTCCTGAGCTTGAGGGTTATATTAAGCTCTTCTCCAGCCCTCTGGGTCTTGTCTTTTGTGCAGATGGTGAGACTTTGAGGAGGAGATACTTAGGAGATGCTTCACTCTTGTATTTGGGAAGCCTAGAAAATGAATTGCTATAAACAACGTGTGGTATTAGGTAATAAAACTTCTATTTTGGCAGCTCCAGTCTCTGAAAGTGTCATTTTAACCCCCAAAATGGTGTTTTGTTGTTGGGTTTTTTCTTTTCTCAGCAGGGTTGTGACCCCTTTGCTCAGACCCAGCGCAGCAAACTGCAGCATCGCCGGGCGCGGATTAATCAACAGATCAACAAGGAGATGAGGATGAGAGCAGGAGCAGAAAACCTCTTTAGGTGAGTCCTGGTCCCCTGGAGCCATCCCTCTGCTCCAGGAATTTGCTTGGTGGAGGGAAATATGGTCTTGATGTCTGTGTTGGGGGAGGCTTGCTCGGTCTTCCCTTGACTTTGCAATATTCATCCTAGAAATGCCTGACCTCTGCTTGGTGGAATGCTGATGCTGTGTGTTTTAATGAGAAATCATCACTTTTCTGTCCTGGAAACCTGGTAGAAAGCAGGGTGTGGGCAGGGGGAATAAATGCTGAACTGGGATTGGTCTTGGAGTGTGGATTCTTTTGCATTGTAACCCAGAAAGTGGGTCAAACCCGTCTTTACTTCCAAAAATCACCATCCCAGTGCTTTCCCCAGAGCAGAATCTGAACATTCAGGTTTGTCTTTGCAGAACTGGGCTTTAAAACTTCACTCTGGGTACAGTCTGGTGGCTCTTCACCCTCTTGGGAAGATGTATTTATGGGATGGTGCAGAAGTTGACCCCTTCTAGAGTGCAACTGGTCCAGCACAAGCAGAGCCAGTGCATTCCTGCCTTCCCCTGTAGAGTGTCTGTGATGTAATCATGATGCAATAGCATGATTTATTGCAGCTGTTTTATTGCTTTTAACCCTAGGATGACCTTTTTTTGTAGCTCTTACATGAATCTCATGTTCCTGTAGGGATGTTGGAGCACACGTGCTGGTTGGGAAGGTCTGTTAGTAAAAGGAAATCACAGATCATTAGGAGTTGGGAGGGACCTCAAAAGATCATCTAGTCCAACCCTCCTGCCAGAGCAGGATCATGTAGATTAGGTCACATAGCAACACATCCAATTGGGGTTTGAATGCCTCCAGAGAAGGAGACTCCACAACCTCTCTGGGCAGCCTGTCCCAGTGCTCCCTCACCCTCACAGTGAAAAAGTTTCTCCTTATATTCCCATGGAAACCATAAGGCTGCCCTAACTTTAGGTTTTTTTCTTATTTCCCCAGTTTAATTATTATTCTCCTCCCCACCCTAAAAAATAAGCTTGACTTTTCACTTCTGAACTTGAATGATTTAATGAGCTGTGCACCTGGAAGAAGGGAGCAGTAGTTGCTCTGCTGAACTACAGCATGAAATGATGTTTTACTGGGGCAGATCAGGTTGCATCCCCCCTGATGCTGCAATCAGACTTCCATGGCTCATCTAATTGAAAAAATAAAGGCCATGGAATCCCAATGTTTTGTTTTCAACAAAAGCAAGTGGAGAGTCTGGCACCTGGGAAGGAATAACTGCTGGAATCAGGACAGGCTGGGGGTGACCTGCTGGAGAGGAGCTCTGTGGAGAAGGCCCTGGGGGTCCTGGTGGGTGACAGGGTGGCCATGAGCCAGCAGTGTGCCCTGGGGGCTGAGAGAGACAATGGGATCCTGGGGGGCATCAGGAGGAGTGTGGGCAGCAGGTCACAGGAGGGGATCCTCCCCCTCTGCTCTGCCCTGCTCAGGCCCCAGCTGGAGTGTTGTGTCCAGTTCTGGGCTCCCTGGGATAGAAAAGCCAGGGATCTCCTGGAGAGAGTTCAGAGGAGGGACATGGAGATGCTGAAGGGCCTGGAGCATCTCTCCTGTGAGGAAAGGCTGAGTGAGCTGGGGCTGTTCAGCCTGGAGAGAAGCAGCCTGAGAGGGGATCTGATCACTGGGTATCAGTAGCTGAAGGGTGGGACACAGGGGACATGGGCAGCCTCTTCTCAGTGTCTGTGGGGACAGGACAAGGGGTGATGGGCTCAAGTTGGAGCACAGGGAGTTCCACACCAACATGGGGAAGAACTTTTTCCCAGTGAGGGAGCCCTGGGACAAGTTGCCCAGGGGGTGTGGAGTCTCCTTCTCTGGAGATCTTCCAGCCCCATCTGGATGTCTCCCTGTGTGACCTGTCCTAGGGACCCTGCTTTGGCAGGGGGGTTGGACCTGATGATCTTTGGAGGTCCCTTCCAACCCCTGTGATTCTGTGAGTCTGTTTACTGCCCCACACGACTCTCCTTTGTTATAATAAAGGAGAAATGTGCTGGCTCAGCAGAAATGTGCCTGGCTGCAATTTTGGTGCAAACAGCAGGAATCAAAGCTGCGTGCAGGGGAGTGAGCAAAAAAATATGTGATGCAAAACACATCTTAATTACTTGGCCAGGGAAATGCCCTGATGGGGCTCTTTAGTTTTGTCTGCTGGATCAGCAATTTGAATGTCTTTTTAGTAGCTTCTCTCTCCCTCCCACAAGTCCCCTTTGAGTAATAATGTGGGTTTCTGGGCTCTGCGGTGATCAGAGCTTGTGAAACATGGGAAATCTTGGAGAGCCAAGGCTGTGCCTTAAATTAAAAGCTGGGATAGGGCTGAGGAGAAGGGAATATGATCTATGTCTAAAGGTTGTTGCTTTAAAATCCAGACTTGAGTTACAGGGAGAGGGTATGAAGATGATTAAAGTTAAATCTGCTGTTTCCAGTGACAGCACCCACTTAGTATCACCATTCAAACTATTAATGATGACCAAAAAACCAAATACAAGCACTCAATAGATGTGGGATGGTGGCACCTTGTATGTGACCACTTTGCAGTGCTCAGGTTCTGTATAACCAGGTGAGGTTTAATAAGAGCAAGTGGAGAGTCTGGCACCTGGGAAGGAATAACTGCTGGAATCAGGACAGGCTGAGGGATGATCTGCTGGAGAGGAGCTCTGTGGAGAAGGACCTGGGGGTGCTGGTGGGTGACAGGGTGGCCATGAGCCAGCAGTGTGCCCTGGGGGCTGAGAGAGACAATGGGATCCTGGGGGGCATCAGGAGGAGTGTGGGCAGCAGGTCACAGGAGGGGATCCTCCCCCTCTGCTCTGCCCTGCTCAGGCCCCAGCTGGAGTGTTGTGTCCAGCGCTGGGCTCCCTGGGATAGAAAAGCCAGGGATCTCCTGGAGAGAGTCCAGAGGAGGGACGTGGAGATGCTGAAGGGCCTGGAGCATCTCCCCTGGGAGGAAAGGCTGAGGGAGCTGGGGCTGTTCAGCCTGGAGAGAAGAAGCCTGAGAGGGGATCTGATCACTGGGTATCAATAGCTGAAGGGTGGGACACAGGGAGACATGGGCAGCCTCTTCTCAGTGTCTGTGGGGACAGGACAAGGGGTGATGGGCTCAAGTTGGAGCACAGGGAGTTCCACACCAATCTGGGGAAGAACTTTTTCCCAGTGAGGGTGAGGGAGCCCTGGGACAGGCTGCCCAGGGGGTGTGGAGTCTCCTTCTCTGGAGCTATTCCAGCCCCATCTGGATGTCTCCCTGTGTGACCTGTCCTAGGGACCCTGCTTTGGCAGGGGGTTGGACCTGATGATCTCTGGAGGTCCCTTCCAACCCCTGTGCTTCTTCTGCATCTCTCTCTATGCCAATGCTAAATGCAAAGGGGAAAAAAACCTGTGGGTTGCCCAGCCCAGAGCAGAGTTTCCAGCTGAACTTGCTGGTTTCTTTGCCTCTGCAAAAGAAGGGGAAAAAAAAAAACCAACCCAATCAAGCCCCAAAACAGCGATCAGTGCTTTAAAAAAACCTCCTGAACTGTTTTGTTCAGCGTATCTGTCTCCTTTCCTGGAGAAGCTGCCATGAATGGTGTGTTGGGAGGAAAAAACCTGCACGTGGTGTTTGCTCAGCAGTGTTAAGAGGGTCTGTTTGCTGAGTAAATAAATGGGCAGAGGCAGTGGAAACCTTTTCCTTTCTTGTTCAAATACTGGGGCTGCCCAAAGCAATTGGGGAGATAAAGGTGTTGCCAATAAACCAGTTTCTTACAAAGAAATAAAAAAGTCATCAGTAATCTCTTATTTTTTTTGTTTGGTGTTTTAGCTCAGCAAACAGCTGGGAACTTCACCAAGGAGGTGGGTGGAGGTACACAAGCTCTACGTGCTGTGGGTGGAGATACACAAGCACTACGTGCTCGTTCTGCAATCAGTGCTTGCCCTGGACAGGGTGTACAAAGTGCCTCAGCTTGATAGTGCTCCTCTAAATCACCTTTCTCAAGGGTGCTGTGCTCTTTAATTCCTGCTCATGGAATCATAGACTGGTCTGGGTGGGAGGGGACCCCAAGGGTCAGAGAGTTTCAGCCCCCTGCCACAGGACAATGGCAGGATGAGGGGGATGGAGTGAAGCTGGAGGAGGGAAGGGTGAGATGAGATATTAAGGAGAAGTTCTTTCCAGAGAGAGTGGTGAGGGGCTGGAACAGGCTGCCCAGAGAGGTGGTGGATGCCCCATCCCTGGAGGTGTTCAAGGCCAGGTTGGACGGGGCTCTGGGCAATCCTATGTAGCTCCAGGCCTGGAGGTTGGTGTCCCTGCCTGTGGCAGATGGGTTGGAACTCTATGATCCTTGGGGTCCCTTCCAACCCAGACCAGTCTGGGATTCTCTACTATGGCAGTGTGTGAACTGGGCTTTAAAACTTGAACCTGGTGACATGTCTGGAGAAATCTGACATGTGTATGGAAAATCCCACGGGGCGAAATCCAGCTTTGTAGGGTGATGTGTCCCTTTGGCTGCAGAGCTGGGGGGAAAGCCCTGGTCAGAAGTGTATTGTCTTTATAGGCAAATGTTGCCCTGGTGTTGCTGGGTTGGAAAACAGAACAAAATCAGCCTGGAGAAAAGAAACCTGATAGGGGATCTGATCAGTGGTTATCAATAGCTGAAGGGTGGGACACAGGGGGACATGGGCAGCCTCTTCTCAGTGTCTGTGGGGACAGGACAAGGGGTGATGGGCTCAAGTTGGAGCACAGGGAGTTCCCCACCAATCTGGGGAAGAACTTCTTCCCAGTGAGGGTGAGGGAGCCCTGGGACAGGCTGCCCAGGGGGGTGTGGAGTCTCCTTCTCTGGAGATATTCCAGCCCCATCTGGATGTCTCCCTGTGTGACCTGTCCTAGGGACCCTGCTTTGGCAGGGGGGTTGGACTCTATGATCTCTGGAGGTCCCTTCCAATCTCTAAAATTCTGTTAAATCATTTGTAATATGAGAAATTAAATATATATCTATTGTTAACAGCTGGAAGCAATAAGGAGAATCTTCTTAATTAGCATTGGAAGAAGGTTGTAGTGATAGCAGTGCTGCACCTGTGCCCTGGAGCTGGTGTGATGCATGGAGAGCTAAACCAGTGACTAAATTCCATTTTCTATGGAAAAGAGGGTGATTGCTGTATGGGGAGTTATGTACTGCCAAAGGATGTTTAAGTGGAAGTGGCTGCTCAGATCTTTGGACCTGCTGTGGGTTTGCTTTGCTCTTGGGAAATCACAGCAAAGGGGAATCAGGGGAGGGAACACCAGAAGACCAGCATCCTAAAATTAAAACAGTGGAGCTCCTGCTGCTGCCCTAAGCCAGGTCAAAGCAAGGGCTCTGAAGAATACCATCTACAAAGAAATAAAACCCCCAAAAATCAGAAGTCAATGGCAATTTGCTCTGCAAAAGCTGGGGGAAAGCTGTGCCCCAAAAGAGCTCAGGCACATGTTGCTTTTCCTGGAGCCCAGTGTGACTTAGCACAAGCAGCCAGAGCCTCTTTGAGCCACCAACTGGGTTTTATCTCTCCCTGCTTCCCTTTGGAGCAGATAAGAAGGGTATAAGCAGCCTGGGAGCTTTTCTTGCTGAGATCAGGCAGCTGAAATCAATCTTTGGTGTTTACATCTCCTGACATGCATGAGCAGAGGAGGGAGGGCAGGGTCCAGAGCTACTAATGAGCAAGCCCAGCATGCCACTTCCCTTAAAGAAGGGTTATTTGTGCCCCCAAAATGAGGTTTTCTTCCTCAAACCCAACTAGAAAGCACATTTATTTGCTGTGGGCAATCACCTTGAGTGATTGAAGCTGCAATGGGAGCATGGATGGGCAAGAGGAAGGTTGAAGGTTGCTCTGTGGGAGAAATAGCAGGTTCATGTGAGCAGGAGGCAACACTGGAATGAGTTTTACCTGGCCTCTGACTTCATGGCACAGAGGTTTGGATACCTTGGTTTAACTTAGTCCTGAAAGGCTGAGAGAGCTGGGGTGGTTCAGCCTGGAGAAGGCTCCAAGGAGACCTTGCTGTGGCCTTTCAATACTATAAAGGGGCTTGTAAGAAAAATGGGGATGACTTTTTACCAGGGCCTGTAACAACAGGACAAGGGGTTTTAAACTAAAAGAGGAGAGATTTTGATGGGATATAAGGAAGAGAAATGTTTTATGAGGGTGGTGAGACACAGGAAACAGAGAGGAGGTAGATGCCCTATCCCTGGAAGCATCCAAGGTCAGGTTGGATGGGTCTCTCAGCAGCCTGATCTGGTTGACGATCACAGAATCACAAGGTTGGAAAAGACCTTTAAGATCATCAAGTCCAACCATTCCTGTCCTGTGCTGAACCAGATCCCTGAGCACCTCATCTCCCCTCTGTTAAACACACTGAGGGGTGGGGACTCAGCCCCCTCCCTGGGCAGCCTGTGCCAGGCCCTGACCCTGCTCCAGGCCCCTGTTCCACAGCCCCACAACTCTGCCAGGGAAGAACTTTTCCCTCCCAGCTGAGCTGACCCTGCCCTGGGGCAGCTTGAGCCCATTGCCCCTTGTCCCATCTCCTGGCCCCTGGCTGCAGAGACCATCACCCACCTCTCTGCACCCTCCTGGCAGGGCAGGGGAGGTGGGGAGAAGGTCTCCCCTCAGCCTCCTCTTCTCCAGGCTCAACACCCCCAGCTCCCTCAGCTGCTCCTCACAGCATTTGCCCTCCAGCCCCTTCCCCAGCCTGGTTGCCCTTCTCCGCACTCGCTCCAGGACCTCAATGTCCTTCTGATGCTGAGGAGCCCAGAACTGGACCCAGCACTCCAGCTGCAGCCTCCCCAGTGCCCAGTCCAGGGCCACAATCCCCTCCCCAGACCTACTGGCCACACTGGGTCTGACACAAGCCAGGATGCCCTTGGCCTTCCTGGCCCCCTGGGCACACTGCTGGCTCATGCTCAGCCTGCAGTCACCCAACACCCCCAGGTCCTTCTCTGCCTGACAGCTCTCCAGCCAGTCTCCCCCAGCCTGGAGCGCTGCAGGGGGTTGTTCTGTCCCATGGGCAGCACTCTGCACTTGGCCTTGGTAAACCTCATCCCCTTGGGCTCAGCCCATGGGTCCAGCCTGTCCAGACCCCTCTGAAGAGCCTCCCTACCCTCAGGCAGATCAACACTTCCTCCTAGTTTAGTGTCATCTCCAGACTTCCTGAGGGAACATTCAATCCCTTCATCCAGGTCACTCATAAAGATGTTGAACTAAACTGGACCCAGGACTGAGCCCTGAGGGATGCTCTGATGTCCCTGCTCATTTCAGGGGGGTGCCTTCCAACCCAAGCCAATCAATGTTCATGTGTTGAGCAAGAGATGTGGAAGGTTTGAAGGGATGCAGGTGGCATTGTACTGCTGGATAATTGAACCTGTTTATCAATGCAGCTCAGCACTGACAAACAAATGATGAAATGTGGGAGATCTGATCTGCATGCTCTTGTCTTGCAGGGCCACCAGTAACCACAAGGTCAAAGAGACAGTTGCCCTGGAGCTGAGCTACGTGAACTCCAACCTGCAGCTGCTGAAAGAGGAGCTGGAGGAGCTGAACAGCAGTGTGGATATCTACCAGAATGACAGGTAAGCTGGGTGGCAGGCAGCTGCCTGTAGCATGGTGAAGACCAGCTTGTTCAGGTGTTATTTTATTATTTCATTTCTTTTTTGGTGGGGGAGCAGGGCAGCCTCTTGCCTTGTACCCATTACTGTGCTTCCCTGTCCTGCTCAGGGGTTGTCCTTCTGGCAGGAGCCAGCAGCGTGCCCTGGGGGCTGAGAGAGACAATGGGATCCTGGGGGGCATCAGGAGGAGTGTGGGCAGCAGGTCACAGGAGGGGATCCTCCCTCTCTGCTCTGCCCTGGTCAGGCCCCACCTGGAGTGTTGTGTCCAGTTCTGGGCTCCCTGGGATAGAAAAGCCAGGGATCTGCTGGAGAGAGTCCAGAGGAGTGACATGGAGATGCTGAAGGGCCTGGAGCATCTCCCCTGTGAGGAAAGGCTGAGGGAGCTGGGGCTGTTCAGCCTGGAGAGAAGAAGACTAAGGGGGGACCTTATTAATGTTTGTGAATATCAGACGTGTGGGACGCAGGGGGAAATGTCCAGCCCCTTTTCAGTGGCCTGTGGGAACAGGACAAGGGGCAGTGGCCTTGTTGGAGCACAGGAAGTTCTGCAGAAATATGCAGAAAAACTTCTTCCTGGTGAGGGTGAGGGAGCCCTGGGACAGGCTGCTCAGGGCGGTGTGGTGTCTCCATCTGTGGAGATATTCCAGCCCCATCAGGATGTCTCCCTGTGTGACCTGTCCTAGGGACCCTGCTTTGGCAGGGGGGTTGGACCCGATGATCTCTGAAGGTCCCTCCCAATCCCTGTGATTCTGTGTTCTCTGGACACCAGTGTTCTAAAGCAGGAGGAATAACTCAGAAACAACCATCTCCAATTGTGTCATACCTCTCTCCTGAGCATCCCACTAGAGCATGAATTGAATCATGGAATGGCACAGATTGGGAGGGACCCCAAGGATCACAGAGCTCCAACCCCCCTGCCACAGGCAGGGACACCAACCTCCAGGCCTGGAGCTACACAAGGTTGCCCAGGGCCCCAGCCAACCTGGCCTTGAACACCCCCAGGGATGGGATATCCACCCCCTCTCTGGGCAGCCTGTTCCAGCCCCTCACCACTCTCTCTGCAAAGAACTTCCCCCTAATATCTCATCTAACCCTTCCCTCCTTCAGCTTCACTCCATCCCCCTTGTCCTGCCAGTCTCTGCCCTTTGAACAAGCTGATTCCCCTCCTGTTTCTCTGCTCCCTTCAGGGGCTGGAAGGCTGCAGTGAGGTCCCCCCACAGCCTTCTCTTCTCCAGGCTGAACCAGCCCAGCTCCCTCAGCCTCTCTCCATAGGGGAGCTGCTCCAGCCCTCTGATCATCCTTGTGGCTCCTCTGACCCCTCTCCAACAGTTCCCCATCTTTCTTGTATTGGGGCCCCAGCTCTGGACACAGGACTCCAGCTGGGGCCTCCTGAGGGCAGAGTAGAGAGGGACAATCCCCTCCCTGTCCCTGCTGCCACCCCTCTGCTGATGGAACTATTTGGGGTTTATTTTCCCAATGGGTGGAATAGGGTTTTTAGCAGAAGAAATTGAAAGCATAGCTGCCCAGGTGTCCATCCTCCTTGGTCTGGCTGTTCCCAGAGTGGATTACTCACTGGTTTCTTTTCCCATTGAAGGTATTAGGGTTTTTTTTTTTTATTTCCCTTCCCTTTCTAAGGTTAGACCTTTTGTTTAATTGTAAATGTCACTTTGAAATGCTTACCCAGCCACCTTGGGCTTGACTCACCGGAGCAGTAATCCTACCACGCTCGTCAGCAGCAAACCAACGTGCTGGGACTGCTCAGCAGTGCTGTTCTGCTGGGTGAGAAAAGCACTGATCCCTCAGGCAGAAAAGACTGGAGATGCTGCAGCAACATGGGAGCTACTGCTTTCCTTCCCTTCCTGAGATGGATGAGCAGATGGCATCCATCCAGCCATCCATCTATCCATCCATCCATCCATCCATCCATCCATCCATCCATCCATCCATCCATCCATCCATCCATGTGCTTTTCCTGGTGCCTGGTCCTCCTCAGGGAAAGAATTGCTCTGCTGTTGGGGACAGAGAGGTGTAAAGACCAGGAGAGCATCCATGATGCAGTTTGGAAGGCTGATGGTATCCTGGGCTCCATCAGCAGAGGGGTGGCAGCAGGGACAGGGAGGGGATTGTCCCTCTCTGCTCTGCCCTCAGGAGGCCCCAGCTGGAGTCCTGTGTCCAGAGCTGGGGCCCCAATACAAGAAAGATGGGGAACTGTTGGAGAGGGGTCATAGGAGCCACAAAGATGATCAGAGGGCTGGAGCAGCTTCCCTATGGAGAGAGGCTGAGGGAGCTGGGCTGGTTCAGCCTGGAGAAAAGAAGGCTGTGGGGGGGCCTCATTGCAGCCTCCCAGTCCCTGAAGGGAGCAGAGGAACAGGAGGGGAATCAGCTTGTTCAAAGGGCAGAGACTGGCAGGACAAGGGGGATGGAGTGAAGCTGAAGGAGGGAAGGGTGAAATGAGATCTTAGGGGGAAGTTCTTTGCAGAGAGAGTGGTGAGGGGCTGGAACAGGCTGCCCAGAGAGGTGGTGGGTGACCCATCCCTGGGGGTGTCCAAGGCCAGGTTGGCTGGGGCCCTGGGCAGCCTTGTGTAGCTCCAGGCCTGGAGGTTGGTGTCCCTGCCTGTGTCAGGGGGTTGGAGCTCTCTGATCCTTGGGGTCCCTTCCAACTTCAGACCAGTCTATGATTCTATCCTGTAGGACCAGGATGATTTGGTGCAGGATTGTGTTAAAGTCAGGGGATCACCTCTGGGGATAAAGATGGAGGACCCCATATATCTCTACCACCATTGGGTGTCTGCTGCACCCAGAGGGTCTCTCTCAGTCTCTGAATCTCATCCTGGATGTTGATGCTGCTGCTTCTGTCCTAGAAGTAGAGATGTTCTTTCCCATGTTGTAGGCATCATCCCCAAGCTCTTCCCTATCAGGGATGCTCAGCTTCTCCAACCCATTGCTTGTTTGCCCTTGTTTAAAAAGAAACCACCAGCAGCAGCAACCCTCAAACCCTGCCCAGGCCAAACAAAAGCCCCTTTGTTTACTCTGGGCACTGGATTCAAGTGGAACTCTTAGGGAAGGAAGTGATAATGGTTTTGCAGCACTAATTATAACTCTTGAAGCTGTTTATTCAGTCTGAACAGATGGCAATGGAGGTGCAACCTCCCTGCCCTGGCCCCAGGTTTTTTGCAACTTTCTTTGCCTCTTTTCCTCCCTGGGCTAATGAGTGATGTGCTAATAAGTTATCAGCACTTTCTGGAGGTAACAAGAAGGAGCTGTTATGCAAAACTGGGCTGGTGAGGGCTTGATCCTGCCTGACCCACGGAGAGACATAGTTCAATCCTTTCCATAGCTTGTATTTCATTGCAAGAGGCCTCTGTGTTGAGACTCACATGCTTCTTAAAAAAGATCTATGGGTCTATGTCCAGGTGGAGGACAGTGACAAGGGGGGTCCCCCAGGGGTCTGTCTTGGGACTGGTGCTGTGTAACATCTTTATCAATGACATGGATGATGGAATTGAGTGCACCCTCAGCAAGTTTGCAGATGACACCAAGCTGAGTGGTGTGGTCGACACAGCAGAAGGAAAGGAACCATCCAGAGGGATCTTGACAGGCTGGAAAGCTGGGCCTGGGTGAACCTAATGAGGTTCAGTACTGTGAAGTGTGAGGTGTTGCACTTGGGCTGGAGGAATCCCAGACACAGATACAGACTGGGAGAAGAGCTCCTGGGGAGCAGCCCTGCTGAGAAGGACCTGGGTGTCAGGGTGGGTGAGAAACTTCACATGAGCCACAGTGGCTCTTGCAGCTCAGAAGGACAATGGGATCCTGGGCTCCATCAGGAAGGAGTGGCCAGCAGGGACAGGGAGGGGATTGTCCCTCTCTGCTCTGCCCTCAGGAGGCCCCAGCTGGAGTCCTGTGGCCAGAGCTGGGGCCCCCAATACAAGAAAGATGGGGAACTGTTGGAGAGGGGTCAGAGGAGCCACGGAGATGATCAGAGGGCTGGAGCAGCTCCCCTATGGAGAGAGGCTGAGGGAGCTGGGCTGGGTCAGCCTGGAGAAGAGAAGGCTGTGGGGGGACCTCATTGCAGCCTTCCAGTCCCTGAAGGGAGCAGAGGAACAGGAGGGGAATCAGCTTGTTCAAAGGGCAGAGACTGGCAGGACAAGGGGGATGGAGTGAAGCTGGAGGAGGGAAGGGTGAGATGAGATATTAGGGGGAAGTTCTTTGCAGAGAGAGTGGTGAGGGGCTGGAACAGGCTGCCCAGAGAGGTGGTGGCTGCCCCATCCCTGGGGGTGTTCAAGGCCAGGTTGGCTGGGGCCCTGGGCAACCTTGTGTAGCTCCAGGCCTGGAGGTTGGTGTCCCTGCCTGTGTCAGGGGGGTTGGAGCTCTCTGATCCTTGAGGTCTCTTCCAACCCATGCCATTCTATGATTCTATGATCTTGATTTCAGTGGACTAGTGAACTTCACAAGTGTTTCCACTGGATGTGACAGCCATGGCATTTTCTCTGTTTACTGGAAGGTCCCAGGTTGAGCTGCAAAGTCCAGCTTGATCCTGGAGGTTTTTTTATCTAGACCATCTAGGTATGCATTTTTTTACTTTAATTAACCCAGAATTTTATATTCACATGCCTGTTTGGAGAATTTGACTAAATGCAGTATCCCAGTTTCTTTTTCTGTTGGTTTTGGGTGGACTGTTCATTTGCAAAGCAGCAGCATGACCTTCTGATCTTCACTCCCTATAAAATAACTACAAGATGCATTTGAGTCTCAGCAAGTCTGTATTGACAAAGGATTATCTGGGTATTGTCAGAGTTCTCCCCTTCCTAATGATTTGAGTAATCTTAAAGGACTGGGTTTTGAAAAAAAACCAGATATTAGCCCAATAGTGTCAGAGTGGGTGACCTTGTCACCCTGCCAACAGCCAGGAGGCACTGACATTGCCTTTTTCCCCCTCACAAAAAGATCTAGACCTCAGCTCAGAAGTGCATGTTTGATTTCTTACTGGTAATGCACAGGACTTCCATCCTCACTCTGCTGAAGACAATAATACCACCCCCAAAATACCCATCTCCTGGGCTAGTACAAAGAGGCATCTTTTTATCTGTCATTTTATGCAGTGACCCAAAAAAAGAGGTTACATTAACCAAGCAAAGAGCTTATACTGATCAAAACAAGTTCCAAATCACATTGCAATAGTTAACCAGCAGGTGTCTTTTACCTGGATATTGTGTGTGTTCATGCTGTGGCCTCACATTATCACAGTATCAATTTCTCTATCAAACTCTTTGCATCGCCATAAATTGGTACCCTGAGAGGCCAAGAGTCTGGGGATGCAGCAATGCAGCTTGGTGCAAGGGTTGGCTACCTGCTGAGGGATAGATGGGTACTGGGGAAAGCTTTTTAAACCCCCTTGTGACCTCTAAATCCCTCAAAGGATGTGTTTTCCTGGCATCCATCCTGCAGCACTTCTTCCTTGGTGCTGCCCAACTGCCCTGTTTTGCTGCTGAAACACACACACACCACTCCCCAACTGGGTGTTCCCAGAGTCCTAATCATCTTCAGCATTTTACAGTATCAAAGATAAAGAGCTATTATTAGGCTGCTTTTAATAGAGGTAGAAAACTTCTGTCAGGCAAGGGAGCTGCAGCCCAAGCAAGTCCTTATCAGTGCTGAAGCCCAGATTAGCATGTTGGAGTGGGTGAATCTGTGACCTGGGCTCACATCACACTGGGTTGCCAAGGGTTGGTAATTAAAGCAGATTTGTTACTGAAGCCTGTTTTGTTGCTACTGGACTTGTAGAGAGGGAAGCAGGAAGAATAAGGGTGATGGTTGCAGGTTATTTACTTCACATTCCACCTCTTGTCGTGGATGAGAAACTGAACATGAGCCAGCAGTTCTTGGAGCTTGGAGGGCAATGGGATCCTGGGCTCCATCAGCAGAGGGGTGGCAGCAGGGACAGGGAGGGGATTGTCCCTCTCTGCTCTGCCCTCCTGAGGCCCCAGCTGGAGTCCTGTGTCCAGAGCTGGGGCCCCAGTACAAGAAAGATGTGGGACTGTTGGAGAGGGGTCAGAGGAGCCACAGAGATGGTCAGAGGGCTGGAGCAGCTCCTCTACAAGGAGAGGCTGAGGGAGCTGGGCTGGTTCAGCCTGGAGAAGAGAAGGCTGTGGGGGGACCTCACTGCAGCCTTCCAGTCCCTGAAGGGAGCAGAGGAACAGGAGGGGAATCAGCTTGTTCAAAGGGCAGAGACTGGCAGGACAAGGGGGCTGAAGTGAAGCTGGAGGAGGGAAGGGGGAGATGAGATATTAGGGGGAAGTTCTTTGCAGAGAGAGTGGTGAGGTGCTGGAACAGGCTGCCCAGAGAGGTGACGGATGCCCCATTCCTGGGGGTGTTCAGGGCCAGGTTGGCTGGGGCCCTGGGCAACCTTGTGTAGCTCCAGGCCTGGAGGTTGGTGTCCCTGCCTGTGGCAGGGGGTTGGAGCTCTGTGATCCTTGGGGTCCCTTCCAACCCAGACCCAGTCTGGGATTCTATGATTCTGCCATTCCTGCCATCACGTTGGGAAGAACATCCTTCTACTGTGTGGAGTTGGGTCCTCTTCTTGCTTTACTTTTAAGAAGAGCAGCACAAGCCCAGGGCAAGGAGCTAGTTCACAGAATCAGAGAATTAAAAGGTTGGAAGTAAAGATCAAGTCCCACCATTCTGTCCTAATCTAAACCATATCACTAAGTACCTCATTTACCTGTTTTTTAAACACACCCAGGAATGGTGACTCAACCCCCTCCCTGGGCAGCCTGTACCAGGCCCTGATTCTGTTCCAGGCCCCTGTTCCACATCCTCACAACTCTGCCAGGGAAGAACTTTTCCCTCCCAGCTGAGCTGACCCTGCCCTGGGGCAGCTTGAGCCCATTGCCCCTTGTCCCATCTCCTGGCCCCTGGCTGAAGAGACCATCACCCACCTCTCTGCACCCTCCTGGCAGGGCAGGGGAGGTGGGGAGAAGGTCTCCCCTCAGCCTCCTCTTCTCCAGGCTTCTCAAGGTTCACTTTAATTGCTGACACACAGGGTCTCTTCAAGGCTTTTAAACCAACCACAAAAAACATGTCTTCTTCCAGTGAGTCCATCAGTGTCCCCATGATCCCTTTGGGCCTGAAGGAGACGAAGGAGCTGGATTTGCTGCTTCCCTTGAAGGTGAGTGTTGGAGTTTTGCACAGTCAGTGTGATGAAAGGGGGTGACCATGTGCTTTTGTATGGTTGGGGGCTATAGAGTTGATGCTGCAGCAGTGGCAAAACATCTTATCTTTGCCAGAGATAAATTTATGGGGAGGACCTGGACTTAAAACATGGGAAAGTGGGACACAGGGGTCTAGAGTATGGAGAGAAAGAGCTGGGCAGGGAAGAAGATGGCTTTCCTTGGCATGGGTTTCCTTGAGGAGATAGCTTGCTTATTGTCTACACAGATTCACCCCAAGTCACCCTTTAAATCTTGAACATTTATTTCCAATGGTGAATCCAGGGATGTCTCTTCTCTTGTTTCCTCATCCAGGATATAATTAGCGAGCACTATGGAGAGGAGGGAGTCTTGTTTGAAAAGGAAATCAAAGAGTTCATGGAGCTACGACAGGTGGGTGTCCTTTGAGTTGCAAAGTCTTGCTTTGGTTTGTCCAGAAACTCTTGTTGGAGGTGTGACATTTTCTTCTGGGGTCCTTTTGTCCTCCATCCAAACCACTCCCTTATCTTTGAGTCTTAAGGTGCAGGATTAACCCCAGCTTCATCCCTGGGAGGTGTTCAAGGCCAGGTTGGATGGGGCCCTGGGCAACCTTGTGTAGCTCCAGGCCTGGAGGTTGGTGTCCCTGCCTGTGGCAGGGTGGTTGGAGCTCTGTGATCCTTGGCGTCCCCTCCAACCCAGACCAGTCTGTGATTCTATGATTCAGTTCATAAGTTACAAAATATTACAGGCCAATCAGTCTGGGACAGGCTGCCCAGAGAGGTTGTGGAGTCTCCATCTCTGGAGACATTCAAAACCCACTTGGATGCTGTCCTGTGCAGCCTGCTCAAAGTGATCCTGCTCTGGTTAGGGAGGTTGGTCTAGGTGATCTCCAGAGGTCCCTTCCAACCCCTGTCATTCTGTGTTTCTATAATGATCTGATCCTATTGATCTAATAACTCAAGTGGAGTTTCTTCCCTCCCTGGGCTGGCTAGCACGTGGAGCTCTGTAAATCCACCATTTCATAGAATCACAGAGTGCTTTGGGTTGGAAGGGACCTCAAAGCCCAGAAGACCTCTTCCAGAATCATAGAATGGTCTGGTTGGAAGGGACCCCAAAGATCAGAGAGTTCCAAGCCCCCTGCCATGGACAGGGACACCCTCACTAAACCAGGCTGCCCAAGTCCTATCCAACCTGGCCTTGAACACCTCCAGGGATGGGGCTTCCACCACCTCTCTGGGCAACCTGTTCCAGTGCCTCACTTTCCTCCCTGCCTTTACCCTTCTTCACCCTTCTTCACCCTTCTTCACCCTTCCTTCTTCACCCTTCTTCACCCTTCTTCACCCTTCTTCACCCTTCTTCACCCTTCTTCACCCTTCTTCACCCTTCTTCACCCTTCTTCACCCTTCTTCACCCTTCTTCACCCTTCTTCACCCTTCTTCCCTCCCATGAGTCTCCTCTCCTGTCCTTGCAGGCGATGCGCACCCCGAGCCGCAACGAAGCTGGTCTGGAGCTCTTGATGGAGTATTACAACCAGCTCTACTTCCTTGACAGTCGTTTCTTCCCTCCCAACAAAAGCCTGGGTGTCTTCTTCCACTGGTTGGTGCAACTTTCCCCATCAGACCTGGGGCCATTGCCAGTGGGGAGGGTGTTGGGGCCAAGCCTCCACTTGGCTGGGTTGGCTGCCTCAACAGCAAATCCAGGGCTGGTGGACACAGGGAGCTGAGTTTGCTGTTGCCCTGGGTGGGTTAATGAGGGGAGGCAGGGGGAAGTGTGTGCCCCATGGGGATGAGCCATAATGGAAGTGGTGGCTGCAAACCTCCACAGAACAATGGAAATACACCAAGCTCTTCCTGCATCCGTGGGTGAAGACCCAAGGATGGGCAGCTGTTGACTCTTCCCTTTCCCCAGGTATGACTCCCTGACAGGAGTCCCATCCCACCAGCGAGCTCTGGCCTTTGAGAAGGGCAGTGTGCTCTTCAACATCGGAGCCCTCCACACCCAGATCGGAGCGCGGCAGGACCGCGCCTTCCTGCCGGGGCTCAACCAGGCCATCGATGCCTTTCAGAAGGCGGCCGGTACGTGGGTTCACCCTTTCCCTGGCTCCCCAGGGGCTTGCAGGTGGTGTTTTCCTGGGGTGGGAATAATCCTCGGGAGTGCAGGATGGGGAGGGACCAGTTGGTCAAAGAGGGATGAGGATAGGGCATCTCCAAGAGACTATGAACCGGTCATGGGTTGGCAGCACACTGGTGCTGTGGGTTTTGAAGAGGAGATGGGATGACCCATCATGAGGGTACATCAGCATCTCCCCTCACCCTGGCTAGGACATCCCAGCTGGGGGAGGAGAGATGGGAGATGTCCCAGCCAGTGATAGGAGATATGCTGATCCATCTGTAGGCAGTTGGGAAAACAAGAGACCCTGGGGCTGTGATCACCCATGGCTTTGGAGGAAGCATCTGTGGGCACAAGGATGGTTTAGATAGCAAGGGAGGGACCCCCAGCTTTTTTACCCACCATTTATAGCGAGATGTTTGATGTCTGAGATGGGTTAACAGCTCTTCTGTGTAGATCCAGGTCTGGAGGTTGGTGTCCCGGCCTGTGGCAGGGGGGTTGGAGCTCTCTGATCCTTGGGGTCCCTTCCAACTGAGACCATTCTATGATTCTATGATTCTTTTCTGTGTTGCTGGTGGGGAAACTTGTGGTCCAAAACTCTGACCCTCCTGCTTCCAAGCCCAATGGCTACCAGGAGATTCTCCCTCATGCAGGTGCCTTTAACTACTTGAAGGAAAACTTTTCCAACGCTCCCAGCCTGGATATGAGTGCAGCCTCCTTGAACATGCTGGTGCATTTGATGATTGCCCAGGTCCAGGAGTGTGTCTTTGAGAAGATGACCTTGCTACGTGCCCAGCATAACTTCCTTGCCCGGCTGCAGCTCGCCCAGGAGGCAGCCAGGGTGAGTACCTTGGGGAGGAGAAGACTTGGTGGGGGCTGTCACCAATAGAGAGGCTCCTTTTGTAGTCAGCAGAACACCCCAGAAGAGGAGAACCTCCTGCCACTGTCTCCTCATGGATGTCCAACATCCCAAACGGTGGCTTAGCAGTTTCTCTTGACACCCAACAGGTGGAAAACGTCTACTCCCTGGTGCACCAGACAATGACCCAGGCCCACGTAAAGGATTACGTTCCTTTCTCTTGGATCACCATGGTCCATGTCAAGTCAGAGCATTTCAAAGCTCTGTCCCACTACTTCGCTGCCATTGCTCTCTGCGACTGTCCTGGTGAGTGTTACAGCTTGGAGGTAGCTACTGGTTCAGCCAGGGGTTGGCTCCACGTGGTAGCCTGGTGTTTAGGAGGGAATGCAGTAAAAAGAGGTGAAGGGACATATGCACAGGGTAGATGGACTCAAGACCTGAAGTTCTTGGGGCTGCTCTGAGCTGTTGATCTCACCGATTGACTCAGCAATTCATGCATGGGGTAGGTTTCTCCCAACTTATGGTTGGACTTGATGATCTTAAAGGTCTTTTCCAACCCTATGAGTCTGATTTGCAAAGTTCTTCCAAGAAGATGAGTGAAATGGTGCTGTAGGGATGTTATTTGCTGCTTCCTTTGGGGTTGGGTGGGTAAATGAGGGATGATCAGCTGCTTGTTGGCCACTCATGTGCTGTTGTCCTCAGCCAGGCATCCTCCAGAGGCACCCGTGTCCACGTGGTGGGCTAACTGTGGGCTTTGAAAACTAAAAAGAAGCCAAAAAAAACCCCCAAAAAACCCCAGGATATCATGGAACAAACTGTTCTGGGCTCCTTGAATTGCCAGCCTTGTGGACAGCTGCCTTGGGCATGTCGTGGTGGTGAGGTGCTAGCAGCAGGGTACACATGACTGTGCTGGAGCCGGGCTTACGTAGCTCTCTCAAGCCAGCTGGAGCATGGACGTGGGATGCAACCTATAATTTCCATCTGTGCCATCCCAGACACCCCATCCAAGTGATTTTTGGGTCAAGGCAGAAGATCTGGGGGTGGGCAGCTGATGCACGAGATGACCTGTGGGGCTGACCTATCACTTGGTGAGGTTGTTGAGGACAAGGTTGGGAACGCCTTGAGGGATGGTTGCTGAAAGCAGTGCTGTGTTGGTGATGGTTGCCAGACTGTCCCAGCATCCTCCCCCACTTCAGAACCTGCCCAGAATCTTGCTGCTGGGCTTGTGCTTGTGTGGGTGTTGCAGAAGCAGGATTGAGCAGAGAGAGCTGCTGGGGCAGAGACAAGAGAGAGTTGGGGTTCTGTGGGGCTGGAGCAGCCTAAAGACAGAATCAGGAGAGGATGGTGATGGGGCTGGGTTTGCTTGGAGTTCCAAAGGACAGGGCAAACCTTTCCCCTAAAATTTTGAGGCTGTTTGCCTGACCTAATAACCTTCAGTGCTGAGGGAAAAACAAATCCACAGAAGTTGCCTAATTTGGGAGCTTTGGGGATTATTTTTCTTCCCCTCTATCCAGACCATGCTGTTGAGGTCTCACGTGCCCCACTTGCTGCCTCTCCCTGACCCCCTTGTTGAGAAGAACAAATCTTTTGCTCCTGTAACCAGCTGGCAATAAACTCCTTATGCTACAGTTTAATCCCCCCCAGGGATGCTGGCATGGAGAAGCTGGACACAGGGAGAGCCAGCCTTGGATCTGCCCATTCCCAGCCCACCAGGGGTTGGTCACCAGGCTTTGAGATCTCACAGAATCACAAGGTTGGAAAAGAACTTTTAAGATCATCAAGTCCAAAGTCCAACCATTCCCATCCTATGCTAAACCACCTGAGCACCTCATCTACCCTTTTTTTAAACACATCCAGGGATGGTGACTCAACCCCCTCCCTAGACAGCCTGTTCCAGGCCCCAACAACTAACATTCAGACCAGCAAGTCCACAAGGCTACCTGGAGCCCTCATGGTTCCTTCCTATCAAACCCAATGCCCAGGTGAGGAAGCTGCTATCCAACCCTGAGCTCCCTGTGAGCCAGGGGTAATCAGGAGCAGCTTTTGGCTAGAAATAAGGGGGTAAAAGCTCTATCCATCTTGTTTTCTCCATTGAAGAAAACCTTTGGTTGCACTGCAAGCTCTCTGCTTGTGCCAGGGTCCCAGGCACAACATGGAGGGCTCAGCTCCCAAATTACCCTTAGCTTTCCAGCTCTGGTGCTGGTGAGGAAAACCCAGGCCTCTTGATTTCCAATCCTGCTTCCAGACCAGAGCAAGGGAGAGAAGGAAGGAAGAGAGTCAGGTGCTTGTGGTCTGCGTAGGACAAACCCTGCACTCAACTTTCAAAGCCTGGTGCAGCCTGAAATATGATAACTCATCCCTCTCCCCATCAGTGGTGGCTTGGTGGTCGTTGCAGGCTGTGGTTGGGTGACACAAAGCTGCTGCTGAAGTTATTTGGGCTGCATGAAGGTGGATGTGAATTCTTGGTCCCTTTGTCCCCACCACCGTGGGGGTCCAGGTGGCCAAGGAATACCCTGACTCTTCTCTCTAAGCCCATCCCCACTCATTTATTTTCACCCAGTGCCATCTGATGCTGAACTACCAGAGCAGGAGAAGGCTTTTATACAGTTCCACATCACCATGCCAGAGGGACCATCGCTCCGCATCCTGCTGCAGGACCCTGAGGAGAGGAGGAAGCTGGGTAAGCACATCAGTAGGGGCCAAGCCCCCCAGTTCTTGAGATGAAATCTTGATGCATGAGCAGCAAGCCCTATTGTAACCCTCCCCTTGTAGGCATGGTCTCCATGAAGGCATGCAATGAGTTGTTGGGTGGGTGGGGTGGGGGGGCATTTCTCCATCCAAAGACACCTTTTGGGGGTAATTCTTGGAAAAGATTCTTTCCTAGGAAGGCAGAAAAAACTCACAGTTCCCTATTAGGGTGTTGAGGACCACTTTATGGTGCTTGCACTCACCTGTCCAACCAATTTGGACCTTAGGCACCGAGGTGTCCTGAGCCAGGTGATGTCACCCAACACAAGTTTTCTATCTGTAGGGACACAAAGATCCTGGAAGTTCCTTAGCTTGGACTTGTTGTTGACTTGGCTTGATGACAAGAAGACACAGCAGATGCCAGGGGGGTGGCTTTTTTAGCTGTATCAAAAAGCTTGGGAGACGAGAGCTTCCTCCCATGCAGATTTTCAGCTTCAGGAGAAAAACAGAGCGTTGCTTATTCAGCTGAAGTCGTGTTTTGGCAGCCCCTCCCCAGTGAGGCTGCAACAAGAGCAAGCTCAGCGCCCTGGTTTTGGAGTGTCATCTCCTGGCTGCCTCCTGGTGCTCTTTCCCCTCATTGCACACGTGTGAAAGGAGGCAGGTCTCACCAGGAATGAGTTTGTCACATCCCCAGCCCCAGCAAAGTCCTCTTGGATGCTGGGCAAAGTTTTAGTGCTGGGGATAGGAGGTGGAGGACATGCATGAGGAGACTCCTTAAATGATGCCCAAACCCATACCAGGTTTTGGTAACATCACCCCCACACCCTCTTTTGCTCTCAGCTATTTTCCTGGTTTGTATCAACCTGGCTTCCAGCTCTCCCTGCTCTTCTTGGGAGAAAACAGGCTGCTTTCCATGTCTGCTGGTGAAGAACAAATCATGCCAGCATCAGCTCTGGCTTTGGTTTACAGAAAAGGAATAAACTTGCAACATTACAACTCCCCCCTCTCCTCTTTCCCTTGTGTTCCAGTCTTACAACATTATGTTTTATCAGACAGGGTATATTCCACCATCTTCAGCAGAGTGGAGCAAAAGCTTACACAACTTCCATGCTTGACCTCTGTTGTGAGTGATCTCTTGGCAGTAGAAGTTGATGATATTCATAGAATTATATTCAATAAAACATTGATGCTTTCTTGCCTGTGGATAGGGCTGACTGAACAGACTGGACCTATGGGCTGACACCAATGGGATGAGGTTTAATAATACCAAGTGTAGAGTGCTGCACATGGGACAGAACAACCCCCTGCAGCGCTCCAGGCTGGGGGAGACTGGCTGGAGAGCTGTCAGGCAGAGAAGGACCTGGGGGTGTTGGGTGGCTGCAGGCTGAGCATGAGCCAGCAGTGTGCCCAGGGGGCCAGGAAGGCCAAGGGCATCCTGGCTTGTGTCAGACCCAGTGTGGCCAGTAGGGCTGGGGAGGGGATTGTGCCCCTGGACTGGGCACTGGGGAGGCTGCAGCTGGAGTGCTGGGTCCAGTTCTGGGCTCCTCAGCATCAGAAGGACATTGAGGTCCTGGAGCGAGTGCAGAGAAGGGCAACCAGGCTGGGGAAGGGGCTGGAGGGCAAATGCTGTGAGGAGCAGCTGAGGGAGCTGGGGGTGTTGAGCCTGGAGAAGAGGAGGCTGAGGGGAGACCTTCTCCCCACCTGCCCTGCCCTGCCAGGAGGGTGCAGAGAGGTGGGCGATGGTCTCTTCAGCCAGGGGACAGGAGATGGGACAAGGGGCAATGGGCTCAAGCTGCCCCAGGGCAGGGTCAGCTCAGCTGGGAGGGAAAAGTTCTTCCCTGGCAGAGTTGTGGGGCTGTGGAACAGGGGCCTGGAGCAGGGTCAGGGCCTGGGATGGGCCTGGAATAGGGCCCTAGAACAGGGTCAGGGCCTGAGACAGGGTCAGGGCCTGGCACAGGCTGCCCAGGGAGGGGGTTGAGTCCCCACCCCTGGGTGTGTTTAACAGAGGGGAGATGAGGTGCTCAGGGATCTGGTTTAGCATGGGCCAGGAGCAGTTGGGACTTGACGATCTTAAAGGTCTTTTCCAACCCCTGTGATTCTGTGGCTGTGGGAGCTTTGCTAAAACATGATTGACTGCATTTGCCACGATTCTTTTGGAGAGTCTCCTGTCTGGTTTCCATCCAGCCTCAATGTTCTTTCCTCTTGTGGGGGAAAGCAGAGGTCTTCAAGGCCACTGGCTACAGTCCTCATGAGTCTGAAACAATCTCCTACCATCTCCCTGGGTTATGTTGCCACCGTGTGTCGTAGCACTGGCAGTGCTAGAGGCAGACGTGTTTCTATGATACAGTGTGTGTATATATAGAGAGACAGCGAGTGCTTTTTGGGTAGTTTCGCGTTGGAAACGGGTGTCTTGGTTGCAGCCTCTCTCACCAAAAAAAAAAAAAGGATGTTTTCATTCGTGGGTCCTCGGGATTTCATCTCTTCTGGCCATTTTTCGGCCCCTCTCTTCTCACGAGGCTGGAAAGACGTTGAAGGCAAGTTGAGGGGAGCAAAGCAAGAAGCCGGATGCTGAAGAGGATGGGAAGCAGGACCTGTGGAGGGCAAGGAAGGCTTTGCTTCGCCTAGAAAAAGAGGGAAACATGTTGCATCTTTCCTGAAGCTTAAAGGGCTGTCACCAGGAGGACAAGGCTCGATTGTCCTCTGTGTCCCCCTCCCGGGACACGTGAGGCAGTGGAGAGAAGTTAATTTGGGGAGGAGAATGAGGTTAAGCATTAGGAGGGACTTTTTGAGGGGTGGGGGAGGCAGCACAGTGTGGTGGCTGCTCCTTCACCACCAGTTTTTTGGGAACATCTGCCAGCTCTGCTGCCGGCGCCGGGGGAGTGAAGTAGGTCACCCTTCAAGGTCCCTTCCCAGCCCTACATCAGGGGCTGGAGCTTGACGGCTGGGACCTACTCCATTTAGGGCACGTTGAATGCCTGGCAGGCTGTGAACGTGACTGGGCTGTCCCTGAGTCACGTCGGGGGTGACACAGGCGCGGAGGCTGCCGGCATCCGTGGGTAGCGGAGCAGAGGAGGGAACGGCGGCAGCCGGGGCTTGTTCCGCTTGGGCTGTGATCTCTCTGCTCCCTTTGGCAGGCAAAGCTCACCTGAAGAAAGCCATCATGAAGCACGAGGAAGCCATGAGGATCCACGGCTTGTGCAAGATCCTGAGGAAGATGGATATCCTCCAGGAGGTCCTCTCCTTTGCCCACAAGCGCTCCCTGAGCAAGTACTCAGAAATCGACCATGAGGAGGACTTCTTTGAGACAGGAGATGCCCCAGACATTCACCGTAAGTGGGTTGTGTGTGTGTGTGTGTGTGTGTCTGTAGGGGTGTTTTTTTTTGAGGGTGCTGCTGAGAAGGGTGTTTGCATGGGGTGGGCAAACTCCACGGTGAGTTTGTGCCAGGTCGGTGTGGACCTGAGCTCCCTGCATGGTGATGGAGCATCGTTGGGTGGGAGTGGGGGGCTCTGGGCTGTGTGTCCAGCAGCTGCATGAGTAGGTCCCAGCTCTTATGGGTCACACCATTCCTCCTCAGGGAACATAATGCAGAGACAGCAGCTGCTGCCTACGTTGTGTTCTGCCTGACCACAGCATATGTATTTTTCTTTCCCTAGCCAAAACCCACCAGAAACCAGAGATCAAATCCCCCAACTTCTCCCAGGTGAAGGTGACCGACCTCTTCCATAGGCTGGTATGTACAGTTGTGGGATGGAGGCTGCCCCAAGGAAGCAGACTTCTCCTCCTCTTCCCCTGCATGCTCTGTTTGCATGGCTTCCTTCCTCCCCACAGCCTCTTCTCCCTCTCCCACTGCAGCACTCACAGGCAGCTCTCCAAGGAGAACAAGCTGCCTCCTTGCAGGCAGGGACCCATGCAGAAGGAGGGGTGGAAGGGTGCAGATCTGTGTCTCCAAGACCTAAGTGGGTCGTGAGGTTCCTCTGGAGCATGGGGGAGCAGGCAGAAGCGTTTGGGGGGATCTTTACTCAGGAAGGACCTAAGGGACCCTTCTCCCCTTTTAGGAGAGCAGAGCAGGATGGTGCCAGCTAGGGATGCTCTAGGAAAATCCCACTAGACCTTTATCCCTACCTTCTTTAAGCTTTACAGAGTCCTGGGGAGCAGGGCTTGAGCTTCAGGGCTGCTGTGGAATCCAACTATGCTGCCCCTGTCCCCCAGGCACCCCAAGGGCTTCCTAGCACCCCAGAAAGAGGTTGGCCATCTCTACTTTCAAACAGCCTCAGGGCAGACAGGTATATCCTGCTTCTGCAGGCATAGTACAGTAAGAAAAATACAGGAAAACAAGGTTTAGGAGGGATCTGATCCTAAAAAGGTGACCTGTCCCACTGCCTCATACCCCAGGGGGACTGCATCCCCCAGAGCCAGGCTGTGGTGAAACACCTCAACCCTCCTTGTCCCTCCTTGGGTGATGGGGTTTACCTTCTGGAAGGGGGATTTAAGGAGCCAGTTCTGTCCACTGGAGCTTTCTGGTTTGTTTGCTCCAGGACTGTAGTGTCTAAACTGCTGCCACCTTGCTGACCACCTCCTTCTGCCTTGCCAGAGTGGGGCAGTGCTGGGAGGATGTCCAGACCTAAGACTTAGGCTCTTCCTAACCTGCATGAGACTGCTACTGCTCACAGACCCAACATCTAACATGAGTTTTTAAGCATCTCTGTATTTATAGTGGGTAAATCTGCATTTTGGGGCATGAAGGAGGCTCAAAATGAGGGTTCTCTTGATCTGCCTCCTCCCCATCAGTGGGTGTTTTCAAGGCTGCACATCCCCAGGGTGGTGTTCTTGTACCAAAAGGTGCTTTCTATGTTTCTACCTTACCCCAGGGCCCCCTCTCAGTTTTCTCAGCCAAAAACAAGTGGTACCCACTGCGGAGAGTCCACCTCATGAGAGGAGAGAATGGTTTTGGGTTCACCCTGAGAGGAGACTCCCCCGTCCTCATCGCCGGTGTCATCCCAGGGGGTTGTGCTGCTGTAAGTACCCCAGATCCTCACTGGTCCCATGAGGATGCTGGAAATGGGATTTCAGGGGTTACCTCAAAGGGTGTTGGGTGTTTTTTTTATGTCTTAACGCTCAGTTGGATGACTTGGTAACTGGATCTGTGTGCTCAGATGGAGATCCATCCCTGATGGATCTCAGCCTGGGCCTTGCAGATGGGTGTCATGAAAAAAATGGGATATTTTTTGTTTATTAGGAGGCAGATAAGGGGAAAATGTGGATTTTAGCTTAGTTTTGAACTGCTGGCAGCTTTTCTTTGGCAAGTGTTTAACCGCTTTCTCCCCTTTTTGGGAGGAGACAGTGGATGGAAGAAGCTGGCAAGTCTGAAACATGAGTTATCTCGATGGAAATCCTCTGTATGGGCTTTCTGAGGTATCAGGGGCACCTGCTTTTCAGCAGAAGCTTGCTGGAGCATGGTGGTGGGGGGACTGAAAACCCTTCCCTCTCCTTCAGCACTGCTCAGCATTAACCTTTCCATCCAGAGCCCAGCATCTCTGTAACAACACGCTCCCTAGAAGCAGGATCACATCTCTTTTTGGGAGACTTAAAATCTTCTTAAAGACTATATATGGTCCATATCTGGACCACAGTTGTGTCCCCTGGGCTGCTAACAACCATTGCACACAGCTGGGGTGGGATTGGGCTCCATATAGACCAAGCCTGGCTGAGTTGCTCATAGCTCTAATGGTGTCCCCACAACCCCAGGCTGGCATTTGCTTTCCTTCAAGCATGTCAAGACTTGTTGATGCCTTGATGGATGAAGGGTGTGCACAGGACTTTGCTGACCCTGCTCCATTTTCTCATTGAGGCTTGCAGGCAATATTTTTCTTAAGATATTTCATTCTTCTGGAGACCTGCAGCATTTAACCTTTCTTGAAGAGTTGGATGCACTTTTTTTTTTGCAAGGCTGCAGAAATTCATGAGGCTGGGAGTTTATAGCATACTGGATGTCAAGTGTGACCATGTTGGGGAGGCACTGGAACAGGTTGCCCAAAGAGGTTGTGAAAACCCCATCCCTAGAAGTGTCCCAAGGACAGGTTAGATGGGGCTTTGGGCAAGCTGATCTAGTGGAGGGTGTCCCTGCTTATGGTGGAGGGTAGGAAGTAGATGGTCTTTGATGTCCTTTCCAACCCAACCCATTCTCTGATCTCTCCAGCAGATCCTCAGTCTGTAGAGCATCTCCCTTTTGTGTCCATGCTGCAAAAGAGATTTAAAATCTTCAGGATGATGAAAGCATCATCTGCCTTGTGTTGGAGGTGGAGGGTGGACCCCAGCCCCTATGTCTGCAGGATTGGGATCTATGGGGTTTGGGTAGACACTGAGAAAACCTCACACAGCAGCATCCATGAGCTCAACCATGTGTGTTTTCTCTTTTACCCCCACAGGAAGCTGGGCTGAAGGAAGGAGACTACATCATCTCAGTCAATGGCAAAGACTGCAAGTGGTCCAAGCACGCTGAGGTGGTGCAGCTGCTGAAGAGCACTGGGGAAGAGGGAGTGGAGATTGGTGTGATAACCCTGCAAGGCTCAGAGGGACCAAAAGCTGTAAGTCACATCCCAAGGCTTGGGTGGGAAAGTGGAGCTCTGGGAGGGGAGAAACCAGCTGGGGGTTGCTTAAGTGAGGGTGCTGTCTCCATCACGGTGGCTTGGTAGATGTGAAAGAGGATTTCCAGGGATGGGAAGCTTTCCTCAGGCACTCAACCTGAAGCCAGGCCCCAAAACAGGCAGTTCTGTGAGGGGCAAAGCTTCTCCCTGGTGCCCTGCTCCCAGACTGGAGGAGCAGGCCTGAAGCTAGGCATTTGCAGCCCAGATGCCACCCTGACTTCACCCCTTTCTCCTCCCCTTCTCAAACAGTCGGAGAAGAAGGCAGCAGCGATGTCCTCAGACAGTGGGCTGCTGAAAAGCAACAAGGAGAACAGTCGGAAGAGCTTGATGAACAACAAGAGTGCCAGCACTCTGCTGGTGTGGAGCAAGAAGAGCAAGAGGAGCAAGAAAAGCACCTACAGTGTCCCCTTCACTGCGGTGGGAGACAACGAAGCCATGTACTGAAGCACCAGCAGCCAGGTTAGATGGTGTCCTGTGAGCTCCAAGGCTGGCTGCCCATGGACTCTCCTAAGCCACAGTGGGCTGTCCAGGCTGCACTGGTGTCAGTGCTGTGAGGAACACCCCCTACCCCATCCCACCCCTCCCTGGGGACGTGCTGCTGGTCAGATCCTCTCCGAAGAGGCAAGCGATGCACAGTACTGGATTCCTCCATCTCCCTCCTCCTGTGTGAAATGATCCTCAGCTAAAACAATGTGGGGAAAACACTGCTGTATTTTTAATTTTTAATATTTTTGGGGGGTGGGGGGGTTTTGCTTTTGAAGGGGTCAGGTGTTGGTGGGGTGGGGATGGGACTGTGCTTCGGGATAAAGCAGGGCCTGGGTTTGTGTCTTCTGCTCGCTGTGAGGAGCAGCCAACCAAGCCCCCAGCCATTAAAGCAAAAGCTGTAACCTTCTGTAGTGTCTCCTAGGCTTTCTCTGCAAGGTAGAAGATGGCACTGCTGCTGCTGAGAGCTGCTGGCAGGGCCAAATCATTCAGCAGCTCCAGCTGGGAGGTCACCTTCAACTCCCCTTTCCCTCAAGAGGGGGGGTAGCATCATCAGTGACTGGTGGTGACACCAACATGGGGTGTAGCACTGGACTGTGATCTCTGCCACGGTACAGGTTAGGGATGTCCTGGTGAAATGGGTTGAAGTTAGGACAGGTTTGACCTTTTTTTTAGTGCTTTTTGGTGTTTGTTTGTTTGGTTTTTTTTTTTACTTAATGAACACCCAAATCAACCCAGTAAATGCAGCCCAGCTGCTCAGCCTGCTTCTTTGGAAGAAAAGGGAAAGACTTAACATGAATTTATTGTCTTGATTTCTTTTTTTTTTTTCCTTTAATCAGTAGAGGTGGATTGCCCTAAATATGTGAGTAGATTAATAGCTAAGAGCCTTGTTTATTTGGGGGTTTTATTTCTTGGTATGAGATGAAAATTCCAGGAAGATAGCCCCTCCAGATTATTAAACTACTAAATTTGTGTTAGGATTGGATCTTGCACACGTTGCTAATACCCTAACACTGTGCTGTCAGCATTTGTACCTGAGCTGGGCTGATGGATACATGCATCTTGGTAATTGTACTGGAAATGCTGGGAGAATCCAGATATGTGCTTAGATCTATTGGCAAAATCTTCTCCATCCCATTTCTGCCTCCTGCATTATTTGTTTTTTTAACTGAAGGCTAAAGAGCTGTCTTGGTCTTCAGTGCTTGGATGATCTTGGTAGGTATAAAATACCCTTCAGAAATGCAATTGTATTTTTCTACTTCTTAAGTCAGGAGGTGTTTGTAGCAGTAGCTCAATGAAGTGAATGCTTACGTTGTGAGAGCATCCCCCTCCCCATCCTACCCCAGGGTTGTACCATGACTTCTTCTAGGTGGGTCAGTGCCCACGTGCCAAGCTTGCTTTCACCCCTGGGTTTATAGAAGTATTGGGATACATGGGGAAATGGGCAGCCCCTTTTCTGTGGGCTGTGGGGACAGGACAAGGGGTGATGGGCTCAAGTTGGAGCACAGGAAGTTCCACACCAATGTGGGGAAGAACTTTTTCCCAGTGAGGGTGAGGGAGCCCTAGGACAGGCTGCCCAGGGGGGTGTGGAGTCTCCTTCTCTGGAGATATTCCAGCCCCATCTGGATGTCTCCCTGTGTGACCTGTCCTAGGGACCCTGCTTTGGCAGGGGGGTTGGACCTGATGATCTCTGGAGGTCCCTTCCACCCCCTACCATTCTGTGATACTATTAAGAACGAAAGGAAGGCTTTCTAACTGCATTATTGACCAAGAGGCCTCTCTGTAGACTGAGACATCATCAGACTGGATTACAGATCCGGCTGCCACCCCAAAGCCATCTGGTGCAGTCAGATTTGCTACGTAATCTTGCCAGCTGCTTGGTGCAGGAGTGGTGGTAGACAATGGCAGGACAAGGGGGATGGAGTGAAGCTGAAGGAAGGAAGGTTTAAATTAGATCTTAGGGGGAAGTTCTTTCCAGAGAGAGTGGTGAGGGGCTGGAACAGGCTGCCCAGAGAGGAGGTAGATGCCTCATCCCTTGAGGTGTTCAAGGCCAGGTTGGCTGGGGCAACCTTTTGTAGCTCCAGGCCTGGAGGTTGGTGTCCCTGCCTGTGGCAGGGGGTTTGGAACTCTGTGATCCTTGGGGTCCCTTCCAACCCAGACCAGTCTATGATTCTATGTTGAGGAAGAGGGTAGGTCTACAGAAAAAAAATCCACCTTGCCATTAAAGCATCCTGGCAACATCTTCCCCCTGATCCTAAATGTGTTGCCAACACCAGACATCTCCAAGCTGGGGATGGATTTCTTTAGAAGAAGGGGACAGAAGAAGTGAGCCTGCACTTCCACCCTCATCACCCAACTCCTCTGTTGGCAGAGGGGTTGAGTTTTGTGTGAGTTGGGTAATTTCCCTAACACTGGTATTTTGGGGGGGGGACTTTGTTGGGGTTTTTTTTTAATTTGTATGTGGATTCTCACCTTTTATGGATTAAAAAGCACTGATTGGAAAACCCTTTGTAGTGTCCATCTCTCTGAGTTGCAGGTGGGACTTGGGTGCACCAGCCATGGAGGGGAAGAGACCCTGACTGGACTTCTGAATGGGTCATTTTTGGGGTCATTTTTACACAAATCTAGAGCTATTGGAGTTGGAAGAGATCATTTGGCTCTGTGCAACCTAATCCAATGCAAAACCAAGCTCCTAAGCCTCCAGATTGGCCCAACAGCCCTTAGTGAGCCATCATCTCCAGCATGGTGTAGCAGGAGCTGGTGGCTTTGTCATGTGAGTTATTTGATGGCAGTGATGCAGGAGGTGGGGAGCAGTGCTCAGGTTGGATCCCTTGAGGTTGTTTCTCCTGAGAGAGAGAGGATAGGAAAAAAAAGGGGAAAAAAACCAACAAAAATTGAAACCATTGAAGAAAATAATCTTTGCTTCACACCCCATATTTTGGGTTTCCAACCACGTTTTTCAGGCCCCTTGTTTTTGGAAGAGCACATCCTCATGCTTGAGGGGCTCATTGGTAGCTGGTAAGTGTCCTTCAACTGGGATACCTTCCACCCTACTCTTTTTTACCTTGGAAATCTCTGTTTTACCAGGCCTGGAGGTTGGTGTCCCTGCCTATGGCAGGGGGGTTGGAACTCTCTGGTCCTTGGGGTCCCTTCCAACCCAGACCAGTCTGGGATTCTATGATTCACTGGACCCTACCTCCTCACCATCTTGAGAGGGTGACCAAACCCATGGCTGTGGGGCTGGACCATGGGTCCTGGCAGCCAGATGAGTCCATCCCTCAGGGAGTATGCACCCCACAGGAGGTTAAAAGGACAGAGTAACTCCTCTTGAGGCAGGGAGGTGGGATTAAACCCCCCCTTAGATGGGAGTGAACCAGGGTCAAGCCTTTCACCATTGCATTAATACATGAGAAGGTGGTGGGGAGCCTCTTTTTCTCTCCTATGAAGGCAAGGTTTAAATGGCAACTGACTTTTTCTTTTGACATTTTTCTAATTTCAAGTGTTTCTCCTTTCATCAGACCTCCTGTACCCAGCACCCTAACGAGGTGGGGGGTTTTTTTTTTAAGCCACCCACAGCAAGTTGTTCTGCTGCAGTAGATCCTTTCTCCACCTACGTTCAGTGGATGTGGGAAACTCGTGACTCTCTAGCTGGGATCACCTCCCCCTCTGATGACATATTTGCAGAGGAGATGTGTGCTCCATCAGCAAGAGCCTGGTGCTCCCTCCCTCTTTGCTCAGAGACTGGGGAGCTGGATCTCTCTGTTGCTTGTCTTCTCCATCTGGACCTGGAGGTGGAGGGATCCTGTAGGATCCTAGTTGGAGGGGGGAAATAGGAGTAGAAAGCACAAGAACCATGACAAAAATAGGTTTACAGTAAGAACTTGAGGTTCCTGTGGAGAGGAGCTCCAGGTGGGCTCAGGAGCTGAGGTCATGCACAGTGCTCCTTGGTCCAGGTCACCTGGGCTGGAGCAAGAGAACACAACTCTTAAGAGCATCTTATGATCAGACAGCAGGTGCAAAGCTGGGCTGCTTTTTTATTAATCCCCTCTTGATTTCTAGAGCTCTTGACACAGAAAACAGTGGTGTTCCCCATCCCAGAAACCCCAGCACAGAGAACCCAGCAAACCTGTAGGGGGTTTCAGCTGAGTTTCCTGCCTTGGAGGTGGAATTTTTCCTCCTTTCAGAGCTTTCCCACTCAATAATAAAAGTCACCCAGCCCATATATCAGCCTTTCCAGTGTGGGGGGAAGGTGTGTTGATTTTCCCCTCCATTAGGTACACAACAGCTCTCTTAATAGAAGATACCTGTGGTGTCAGGAGCTGTGGCCATGCTCCTGCCTCCTTGCTTCACAGCTCATTGGCACCATAACCCATAATAGCTCCTCTGGAGCTGTCTCTGGCTACAAATTAATGTCTCTACTTGCCCATGGGGGACAACAGAAGGGAAGCAGTTCCTGGACTGATGGTCCTCAGCCACGTTGTTGCTTGGTTTTGGGACACTGCCTCCATACAAGGGGCTCTCACTGCTTCCTACACTCAAATCTGTGATGTGTTATCAGGATCAGGCCCTTCAGGAGGACCTGGTGCTGCTTTTGAACAGTCCTGGGCCAGGAGCACATCAGTGGGGTCTTCTCAGGAGAAGTTTTGCCCTCCCAGGAAGGGGAGTGATGCTGTCCCTGCATGGTCCCTTGTCCAGTGCTGACTCCATCCCACAGAAGGCATCATCCTCAGCCCCATATCCCCACCTTGCCCCTCCTGAGCACGCGTGTGCAGGGTGCTCAGAGCCATCCTCCTTTCCAGACTGAGCCCACTGGAGGGCAGCAGCACCCTGTCCACTGCACCCACTCCTCCCAGCACCTGAACCCTATCTCTGCTCAGTGAGGCTGGCATCCCTCAATCTCCCCCCCAGTCACCCAAGGGTGAATAGAGGTGCCCCCAGGGTGCTTTTGAGACCCGTGCATTGCAAACCAGGGCATGGAAATGAGTTTTAATCAATATATATCCTCTGAGGTCCTAATGGGGTGTGAGGGAAAGGAGACTAAGCATTGGAGGGCTCCATCCTCTGGGGTAGAGCACCCTGATCTTGTAGAAAGCTCCACCCACCCCATAAAGGAAGGGGTGAAGTTTTGCTGGGAGCACTGGGATTGCTCCTCTTACTCCTTCAAGCTGGCCCTTGGGCCCCTCTGGGGCTGCAGTGGGGGTCTTGCTCCCCTGTGCTGACCCTTTGCCAAGTTTCTCTCTGAGATTTGCAAAGTCCCCCCCACACTCCCATCTTGGCCATGGCTCCCCAGCAGCTTGGAGGAGCTAAAGCCCTCCTGCATGGCCTTGCAAGGCAGCAAACAGCCCTGGGAGGCTCATACTCCATGAAGGGCTTTGCTGGAGGGGTATAACATCACCAGGACAGCAGAGAGTGATGGGGCTAGGCTGGGGTCCAGGTCAAGGTGCTGGGGGCTGCAGGGGAGAGGGATCAGCAGGACCAGGTCAGGAGCTGGTGGAGATGCAAGCTGGCAGCATCATCACTAGAGGGCAGAGCTGGTACACGCTCAATCCTGCTTCCCCACAGCATGGACAGCCCTTGGTCACCCCAACACAGGATGTGAGGGTGCTGGGGCCTTGAGTTGTCACATACCCTCTATGCATGTGGCTCTGCAAACCGGTGTAAGTTCATTTCTCACTCCAGCTATTGCCTCGATGCTTCCCAGTAGCAAATCCATGCATCCCAGTGCTTCTGGGAGAGGAAGGAAGATGAGCTGCCAAGAGCATGGACCCACCTGTCCCCAGGGCACATCATCCCCAGCCACTTCTTACCAGAGAGAGAAGTGGTGGCTGGAGACACCCACATCCCTGTGTGGTCCTTGGGGAGTGCTCAACCACCCTCCCATGAATGGGAGCAAGGCTCTCCTGTGTGGGAGCAGGTTAGACCTGAGCCAGGGCAGACCTAGGTCTGGTAATGGGGCAGGGGTGGAGAGGGAACCTCCTTCAATTCCTTGTGCCCTGTTTTCTGTGGGACATGAGTGTTTCTGAAGGGTCTGTTCTCTGCAGTCCAAAGGAGGGTGGTGGAGGATGCTGGTCCTCTACTGGATTCATCTGCTGAACTTGGTGTGAGGGGTTCTGGGTCACCATTTCCAAGCTAGTAGCTTTTGTGCAGCCACCCCTTCCTTATTTTAATCTGCCCAATATTTGCCCTGGACAGAGAACAAAGCTGTTCCACTTCAGGATTTGTATCCCTGTGTGAGGAACTCCTTCTTGACCATCACTTTGCAACAGCAACAAGAAGAGATGGGAGAACGTTTCTGCTGCAGTTCAAGCTTCTCTGGCAGAGGAGACTGAAGCCACACCAGGGATGTAGGACTTTTCCAGGCTGCAGGATCCACTGGGAGACTAGTCTGGACCTACATCACGTAATGAAGTCAAGACAGTCATGCTGTGTGGCAAGGAGATCATGCAGTGAGGAAAGAAGGTCACATTAGGATGCTATAGGGCAAGGAGGTCACGCTCTGGGGCAAGAGGATCATAGAACCACAGACTGGTCTGGGCTGGAAGGAACCCCAAGGATCAGAGAGCTCCAACCCCCCTGCCACAGGCAGGGCCACCAACCTCCAGGCCTGGAGCTGCACAAGGTTGCCTAGTGTCCCATCCAACCTGGCCTTGGACACCTCCATGTGACAGTCAAGAATGTCTTGCTGTGGAGCAAGAGGGCTGTGCTATGGATTAAGGAGATGGTGCTATGGATTAAGGAGATGATGCTACAGCTCAGTGGGTTTGTGCTACTGAGCAGGAGTGCCATGCTGTGGGCCAAGGCTGTTACACTATGGAGCAAGAAGGTGGTGCAGTAGAGCAAGGCAGGCATGCTACAGGGCAAGAGGACCATGCCATGGGGCAATGGGAGTCATGGTGTGAGGAAAGGGGTCAGTGAAGCAGCGCTGTGGGATGCATCTCTTCCCTCTCTGCCTCTCCCTTCTCTGCCTCTTCCCTCTTTCTCCCCTGCCACGGAGTGATTCCTGCCATGCCCTTAGAACCACCCAACAAACAGCCTCTTCTTTTTCTTCCCCCACCTCAGGAGCAGTCATCCTCTTTCTCCCTGCACTCACAAAGGGCTTCCTTCACCAGAGCCCAGTCTTTAATGGGAAGGACAGAACTGAGCCGTTCGGAAATGGCTCCTGAATCTTTAATAAAGCAAACATTGCCTGGGCCATAAACATATGATGACAGCAACAGAGGCTCTCAAGCTTATTGCCTGGCTGCTAGTTCTTTACTTAACTCTGCCATAATGGCTTTAATAGCCCGGGAGGGAGCTGAGGTGAAAGTCCTATTAAAAAATGTATTTCCGAATTTAATTGAGGCTCCATCTGTGGGGAAAGACAGAGGAGAGGTCGCTCCACAAGAGAGCCATGAAGGAAAAAAAAAAAGAGCTCACTCTACCTTCTCCTGCTCTTGTCCTGGCTGGCTAGTTACCAGCAGCAAATCCCACCCCAGCTGGTTGGCCTTGGGAATGTGGGGTTTTCAGCATGTTCCCTCCCTGGACACATCAGCATCCCAAGAGCATTTGTTGCAGAGGGACGTGGCACCCCTATTTATCACAGAGTTGGAAAAGACCTTTAAGATCATCCAGTCCAACCATTCCCATCCTAAGATAAACCATATCCCTGAGCACCTCATCTACCCTTTTTTTAAACATATTTATGGGGCATCCCTTCTGTTTCTGCAGGGGTGTCCCCTTCACAATCAACAAGGACAAGTGGTGATGGGCCACAAAGCCCAGGTTGTGCCACCATCCATACTGGGCAACATCAGCTCTGTGGTGGCCTCATCAGAGGCATGGCCTGGGTGCTTGACCTGTCTCCTCCTCACCCATCCAACCTGCACATGGCTCTCTAGTCACCCATCAGTCTGACCAGTTATTCCCATAGGTCCCTGGACAACTGGTTCCATGTACAGCCATAGACATACATATTCACAACAACATCATCGAGCCATTTGCCTCAGCCCCATCAATATCCTTTAATTCATCCATCTATTCATTCACCTCAGTCAGTCTGTCTGTCTATCTATCTACTGACCCATCTATCTACTGATCTATCTATCTATCTATCTATCTATCTATCTATCTATCTATCTACTGACCCATCTATCTAGCTAACCATCCATCCATCCGTCCATCCATCCATCCATCCATCCATCCATCCATCCATCCATCCATCCATCCATCCATCCATCCATCCATCCATCCATCCACCCACCCACCCATCCATCCATCCACCCACCTACCTACCCATCCATCCATCCATCCATCCATCCATCCATCCATCCATCCATCCATCCATCCATCCATCCATCCACCCATGAACCCACCCATCTCTCCATCCACCTCTCAATCCATCCATTGGTCTGTCTGTCCATCCTTCTATCCTGTCTGAGCCTTTCTCCATCCAGGGAACCTTTTGTACCTTGAGACCTTTGTAGGTCTTTAAAGAAGCCACTGGGGATGACCACACTTCAGACTGGGAGACATTCCCATGTCTTGTATCACCACTATTTGGGGCTAGATACCTTGACATAGGGTCATTTCTCCCTGGAGAAGCATCTGTGGGGAGGTGGATTAATAAGGGGACAGACAGACAAGGCAGTAGACAGACAGCAGGTAGAGAGAGGAGGAAGTTGAGGCTGCCTCTTCAAACTGTGCCAGCGTGTGGGCTCACAAACAGCCACTCTAATTAGTGATGAAGAAGAAGGGTCGGGAGAGGAGGAATTCACTCCTTCCTCCACCCCCTTCCTTCGTCCCCTCCTGGCAAGCATCACCCTGAGTCAGCAGATCTGCCGAGGTCACGGCACCCGCTCTATTAATTGGATTAATAAAGATGTACGTCATTGAGGTAATTACCCACTAATTGGGGATGACAAGGTTGTCAGGGTTTGTCCCTCAAAGGGACAATTTCTCGTCCCCAGCCCTCCCCTTTCCCAACACGCACCGAGTCAATCGCATTAATTAAAAATCAGAGAGTCCATAACCTTGTGCTGCCAAGCCCTGGGGAAACTGCTGCCTCCAGAGCCGTGGATAGACAGGGCAGGGTGGTGGCATCTGCCACCTCCAGCCACCAACTCAGCTGGGGAGCACTCAGGCAGCAAGTTGGAGAGGTCTCAAAGGTCCCTTCTAACCTCCCTCGCATCCCTCATCAGCCCCTTGTGAGTGCTGCACGGTGCCAAGGGGAGACACAGGGATGCTGCCACCAGGGGCAATGAATACATGGACGTGCAGCACCTCACACTGCATGAAACCCAGGGACAGTGCTGGACTGGGCACTGGTGAGGCTGCAGCTGGAGTGCTGGGTCCAGTTCTGGGCTCCTCAGCATCAGAAGGACATTGAGGTCCTGGAGCGAGTGCAGAGAAGGGCAACCAGGCTGGGGAAGGGGCTGGAGGGCAAATGCTGTGAGGAGCAGCTGAGGGAGCTGGGGGTGTTGAGCCTGGAGAAGAGGAGGCTGAGGGGAGACCTTCTCCCCACCTCCCCTGCCCTGCCAGGAGGGTGCAGAGAGGTGGGCGATGGTCTCTTCAGCCAGGGGCCAGGAGATGGGACAAGGGGCAATGGGCTCAAGCTGCCCCAGGGCAGGGTCAGCTCAGCTGGGAGGGAAAAGTTCTTCCCTGAAAGGGTTGTGGGGCTGTGTAACAGGGGCCTGGAGCAGGGTCAGGGCCTGGCACAGGCTGCCCAGGGAGGGGGTTGAGTCCCCACCCCTGGGTGTGTTTAACAGAGGGGAGAAGAGGTGCTCAGGGATCTGTTTCAGCACAGGACAGGAATGGTTGGACTTGATGATCTTAAAGGTCTTTTCCAACCTTGTGATTCTGTGACATAAGGGCTCTGACTGTTCCAAAGACAACCAAACATGAACACTTTCAGACAAGGAAATTCTCATTGGAAAAGTTTTGTTAAAACAAAAATTCCCCCCAAGGAACCAACTCAGCTTGATGACATCTCAGTGATGAAACATCTCCATCCTGCCAAGGCTTTCCCTGCCCCTTCCCTGGAGTGAATCCCTGCTGCCAGCTGCCGGCTGTGAATTGTCTCTGCCTCTCCCTGGACTCCTGCCTTGGTGGGGGATGTCTCATATCCATCCAAGCCCTTTCAACACTGCCTCTGAGCAGCCCAGTGCTGAGCCCTGCACAGCTGGATGCTGAGTCCTGCAAGATGCAGGCTGTGTCCTGATGCTCTGCACAGCTGGATGCTGCACAGCTGGATGCTGAGCTGAGATGAGATGTGCTAGGCTGGTGATGGTGTCCTACACAGAGATAAGGAGCCCTCCACAGCTGGATATTACTCTGGCACAGCTGGATGCTGATCTCTGGACATCCAGATGTTGTGAGGCCTGATTCTGAGCTGCACATGGGCTAGTGCTGAGTCTTACACAGGTATGAGGAGCCTGGCACAGCTGGACAGTGGATCCAACACAGCTGGACAGTGGATCCAGCACATCTGGATGTGGAACTCTGCTCATAAGGATGCTGCTCAGCCTGGTGCTGAGCCTCACACTGGCATGAGGAGCCTGGCACAGCTGGGTACCAAATCCAGCACAGCTGGATGCTGAGTCCTGCAAGATATGTGCTGTGTCCTGATGCTCTGCACAGCTGGATGCTGCACAGCTGGATGCTGAGCTGTGCTAGGCTGGTGATGTGTCCTACACAGAAATAAGAGGTTGGATATTACTGTGGCACAGCTGGATGCTGATCTCTGGACATCCAGATGTTGTGAGGCCTGATTCTGAGCTGCACATGGACTGGTGCTGAGTCTTACACAGGCATGAGGAGCCTGGCACAGCTGGACAGTGGATCCAGCACATCTGGATGCAGAATTCAGCCTATAAGGATGCTGCTCAGCCTGGTGCTGAGCCTCACCCTGGCATGAGGAGCCTGGCACAGCTGGGTACCAAATCCAGCACAGCTGGATGCTGAGTCCTGCAAGATATGTGCTGTGTCCTGATGCTCTGCACAGCTGGATGCTGCACAGCTGGATGCTGAGCTGTGCTAGGCTGGTGATGTGTCCTACACAGAGAAAAGGAGCTGGATATTACTCTGGCACAGCTGGGTGCTGATCTCTGGACATCCAGATGTTGTGAGGCCTGATTCTGAGCTGCACATGGACTGGTGCTGAGTCTTACACAGGCATGAGGAGCCTGGCACAGCTGGATAATGAATCCAGCACATCTGGATACAGAATTCAGCCTATAAGGATGCTGCTCAGCCTGGTGCTGAGCTTCACACTGGCATGAGGAACCTGGCACAGCTGGGTACCGAATCCAGCACAGCTGGATGCTGAGTCCCACACATCTGGATGATGCACAGCCTGGGAGGGAGTCACTGTGGTTGTAACACCACTGCAGCCTGAAAGTGCTGCCTTTGGGGGTTGGCTAACAACCCCAGATTTATCAGTGAGGCAGTGGGGCTTCTCCCAAGGGGTTTCACGGGGCATCAGGCCTCCCAAACCCAACATGACCCCCCCCCTCCAGTTTTGTTTTAACTGCTAACAAGACAATAAAACCATCAGCAGGGAGAAAAGCCATGGCTACAGGAGGCTATAGATGAGCCCCCCCCAAATCTCTTGTGCTTGTTGCTTCCTTGGAGCAGCCTGGTTGATGGAGAGGGGAAACTGAGGCACACAGGGGCAGCTGCCTTGGCTGGGTCTGTGCCTGCCCCTTATTCTTCCTAATCACCAGTTTGAGGGATGGGAGATGGCATTTCCTCAGCTGCTTATGTGATACAACCAAATCATTTAATCCTTGCTGAGCTGAAAATCAGCCTCCCTACCCAGGCCCTGTATTGTGGAGGAGACTGATAGATATTAAAGTGCACATTAAATTGCTTCAACAGCCATTAAAAATTGCCTTACCTGTGTAATGCTACTAAGCTAATGTTTCTACAGAGCCTCAAAACTTCTTAATTAGGAGATTTTTGGGTGTGTTTCCTCTCTCCTGACTTGGTTTATTTTTAAATAAGACTGAGGCCAACATGGTTATTTCTGTGATTTTAGGAAAAAAACCAAACCTGAAGCATCTTCTCAATGGGCTTTCCCTTTGCATATTCACTGTGAAGGGCTGCAGGCTGTGTCCTGCTGATGGTATCTCCACCAAAACCAACTAGAAAGGGATGGGAGAGGAGGCTGGGAAAGAGAGAGAGTAAACAAACTGTGTTTCTGTCCTCATACCAAGACAGATGGAGATGATGCATGAGGAGGAGATTTGAAAGAAGGTTTTAGATCCCTCGTAGATCCCTTTAGATTCATCAGCAGAGGGGTGGCAGCAGGGACAGGGAGGGGATTGTCCCTCTCTGCTCTGCCCTCAGGAGGCCCCAGCTGGAGTCCTGTGTCCAGAGCTGGGGCCCCAGTACAAGAAAGATGGGGAACTGTTGGAGAGGGGTCGGAGGAGCCATGGAGATGCTCAGAGGACTGGAGCAGCTCCCCTATGGAGAGAGGCTGAGGGAGCTGGGCTGGTTCAGCCTGGAGAAGAGAAGGCTGTGGGGGGACCTCATTGCAGCCTTCCAGTCCCTGAAGGGAGCAGAGAAACAGGAGGGGAATCAGCTTGTTCAAAGGGCAGAGACTGGCAGGACAAGGGGGATGGAGTGAAGCTGGAGGAGGGAAGGGTGAGATGAGATCTTAGGGGGAAGTTCTTTGCAGAGAGAGTGGTGAGGGGCTGGAACAGGCTGCCCAGAGAGGGGGTGGATGCCCCATCCCTGGGGGTGTTCAAGGCCAGGTTGGCTGGGGCCCTGGGCAACTTTGTGTAGCTCCAGGCCTGGAGGTTGGTGTCCCTGCCTGTGGCAGGGGGGTTGGAGCTCTGTGATCCTTGGGGTCCCTTCCAACCCAGACCAGTCTATGATTCAATGATTCTATGATCCCCCACACCAAGGATGTGGCCATTGGAAGGGTTCTGGGCTCTCCTTTCCTTATTTCCCTCTGGAAAAACAATAAAGGAAGGAGAATGAGCAAAGTGACTGGGACAGGCAAAGGGTCACCCCCCTCCCCCCCCCAAAATGATGCCCCACTGCACCCTGGTGTAAAGGCAAATAGTGAAGAGACAGCATCATTGTTTTCCCCAAACCCTTCTGGGGAAACATGCAGAGCATGAAGCATCCAGAGGGTTGTCACAGACCCATAATGGGCTTTTTAACCTGAGAGAGCTGCTTTTTGAGAGCTCTGGGGTAAGTAGGGCAGGAGACACCGAGCTGAGGCCAGCGGGTGAGGAAGGAGAGTGATTACCCCAGCAATAAATCAGCAGTGAGGGGCTGATGATATAATAATGGCAATATGATGTCATTGCAATCCTGCTCATTGATTTTATTTTTCATTCCTTCTATTTTTTTTTCTTCTTCCCTCTCAGTGAACTGGCTTTTCCCATCCATTACCCTGCCCAAGTCCATGTTGCTGCTGAGGCTCTTTAATTCCAGAGATACTCATCAAACTAAGGTGGCACAGAGCAGTGCCTACATGGGTACAGCATCCTGGGGGTGCCCTCACCAGGGACACCCTCATTGAGGCATGAGGATATTCCTTGTGAGTTGTCAGAGCATCCCATTTGGTCTCTTAAACTTCATCCATAGGGAGCAGGAAAGCTCTTGCTCATGGTTGGGCTGGGACTTTGTACAGTCCTTGGTCCATGATGTATTAGGGCTGGAGCAGCTCCCCTGTGAAGAGAGGCTGAGGGAGCTGGGCTGGTTCAGCCTGGAGAAGAGAAGGCTGTGGGGGGACCTCATTGCAGCCTTCCAGTCCCTGAAGGGAGCAGAGGAACAGGAGGGGAATCAGCTTGTTCAAAGGGCAGAGACTGGCAGGACAAGGGGGATGGAGTGAAGCTGGAGGAGGGAAGGGTGAGATGAGATATTAGGGGGAAGTTCTTTGCAGAGAGAGTGGTGAGGGGCTGGAACAGGCTGCCCAGAGAGGTGGTGGATGTCCCGTCCCTGGAGGTATCCAAGGCCAGGTTGGCTGGGGCCCTGGGCAACCTTGTGTAGCTCCAGGCCTGGAGGTTGGTGTCCCTGCCTGTGGCAGGGGGGTTGGAATTCTATGATCCTTGGGGTCCCTTCCAACCCAGACCAGTCTATGATTCTATGATTCTATAACCTTTCTCTTGCTCTTCCTTCCCCTCTGCTGCTCAAGTGGGAAAGACCCAGCTCACAGCTCTTGCAGGAAGCTTCTCAACGCACATCTAGGGTGAGAGGAGATGGGAAAAGGGAAGAGATGGAAGAGAATCAGTGCATCCCCTTGGTAGAGGCATTTATAATATCCTGGCTAAGGGGTTGGGAATCCAGAATTCAGCAGGACCTGGCTTATTTCACACTTCTCCTGGCTGCAGCTGCAGGTTTCAACACTCCTCATTTCTCTGAATGAGCATCCCCAGACAGGTCAACACCCCCATTGCACTGTCATCTACAGCTGCTGCCCCATGCCACAAGGACCACCGAAGACCAAGCTCAGCTTGAGCCCCCACCACCTTTCCCATTGCCTTGCAGCACCATCCCAAGGAGGATTTTCCCCATCCCAGAAGCCCAGGCTTCAACAGGAAAAGTACTGGGCAAGCTGGATCCTGCAGAGCAGTTGGGTTTCCATCAGAAATGCAAGGACAAGTATTGATCCTTGGGCTCCATAGGATCCAGCTCTGTCAAGAATGGGAGTAATTTTGAGGCAAGGAGAAGCTTCCCAGCATGATCCCCAACCCATTGCCTCTCCCTGGTCTCCCCATCCCTCTCCACCACCCCACAGCCTGTCTCCCCACCAGCCTCAGGGATGGAGGGCTGAGCTGACACCCTCCACCCCCTGGCTCTGCCCCTGGATTGGGCTTTCCAAGGGTTCAAGACCCATTACACAGATGGGGTGATAACTGGTAGAGTTCCAATTAAAAGCCTGGCATTAAAAATATGGACATGGAGATGCTTTCTGGGTGGTTTGTAAGCACCAAAACTACATGCCAACCCCTGGGGAGATCATGGGATTAACCCCACCAGCATGTCCCTGCTCCCCTGGACCCCACCTCCTCCTACCCCTCTCCCTATCCCCAGGTTTTGTGAGGCTCAGGAAGGACTGTGGATACCAAGCTCACCTGGGGAACTGAAAAGTGGTGAGCAAGGAGCAGCTGATGGATTGGCCGAGCTGCTGCCAGCAATTTCATGCAGGGTAAATCCATTTATCACCCCGGCATGAGAAGGGGAGCCACAGGCAGCACGAGCCGCCAGCAGATGAGCACATCTGTCACCAGCACTCAGGGGGGACTCCAGGGCCTCCCCTCTACCAGAAAACCTTGGGCAGTATGTCCATTCCCAGGGAGAGGCACCTGTTTGGGGAGGGGGGGGTAATGGGGCTGCAGCGAGAGCTCACGGTTTGTGATGCTGATGAACCTCCATCCTTCTCCCTAAACTTGGGGCACGACTGAGCCTGATGGTGGGGATGGAGATGGGGTTTCACATCAGCCAGAGCCAGCAACAGATGCAGTGAAATCAGTGCACATCAGTGGGACAGGGGTGTCACACCGCAGACGGGACCCACCCGTGGCTCCAGGGCTCCTGGGTTGCCCACAGACTTTGGAGCTGATGTACCTAAGGAGGGATTCAAGGCTGAGCAAGGTATTTTGAGTCCCTCATGGGTCACAGGCATGTTGCTTGGTGGCAAGGTGTTGTGTGGCACTCTTCACCCTGTAGCATCCCCGATGATCCCTCGAGGTCCCTTCCAAGCCCTACAATACTGTGATTCTGTGATCTTCCTGCCCTCCCAGTGGATTCTCAGCCCCTTTTTCAACCTGGACCTCACCCAGACCCCACTAAATAAAAACAACAGCACCACTCAGAGCTCTGGGATGCATCTCCTTGCCCCTTCACATGTTGTCTTCCACTGTTCCCTCGCTCTCCGTTACCACAGCGGGCTCCTATTTCCACACCTCCCTGGATAGCCTCCAAGGGACAGGTTTGAAGCCAGATGGGCACAGGGTGAGCATGCTGGAGACCCCCCCATGCCCCACATCATCCAGGCAGCATCTGAAAAAACTCTCCTCCACCTCTCTGTGTGTGTGCACAAGGTGCCACGAACGGAGCCGCGCCGCAGCCGCGCGCGCGCTAGGGGCTGACATCCATCTCCAAGCGTGCAAATGTGCTCTATTTTCTGGGGAAAGTAGTGCTGTGTGTGCAAATCTCTCATGCAGATGCCTTCCCACAGCCTGCAGAGGGGTCCCCCTCACCGGGGTATTTTTGTGGGTGCTCCCAGGGCCAGTGGGGTGCAGGGTGTAGCAGCATGTACTCCTTTAAGAGGTTAGCGATGTTCTGCGGAGTAGGCACTTTGTAGCCTGGAATGTTAAGGCTGCAGTGGGAATTGCTCTCTGATATTGAACAGGTAAATAAAGCACGGCTTGGAGAAAAGCCTCTAGAAATGGGCTGTGTGTGAGGCAGTCGTCCCTGGGGCATCCTTAACCCTCAGCCCTCCTCTCCACCCTAAGATCGTGGTGAGGGGCTGGCCGGCCCCACAGCAGGGATGCCTGAGCAGCCCTTAATCCTCTTAACCCTTTCCTCAGCCCTCTGCATCCTGAGAACATAAAAAAATGCTGGTGCAAGGCTCAGATCAGAAAGTGCAAGACCAGAGATATTCGGCTCAACAGGGTGGTGATGAGCAGAAATGGTCCTGCACACCCTCAGACATCCCCATGTGCTCCCCATGGGGCTGCCTTACTTTGGGAGTAGTTTTACAGAAGGGGGAGGAAATCAGGATTTCAGAGACCAAAGGCATCTGCAGAGCACATCCAGCACAACTCTGTGTCCTGTAGCACTGCCAAGCACCAGAGGTTTGAACCCCTTTCTGCAACCAAGGTACAGGGTTGATAGGTTGGCCATGAGCCAGCAGTGTGCCCTGGGGGCTGAGAAAGACAATGGGATCCTGGGGGGCATCAGGAGGAGTGTGGGCAGCAGGTCACAGGAGGGGATCCTCCCCCTCTGCTCTGCCCTGCTCAAGCCCCACCTGGAGTGTTGTGTCCAGTTCTGGGCTCCCTGGGATAGAAAAGCCAGGGATCTCCTGGAGAGAGTCCAGAGGAGGGACATGGAGATGCTGAAGGGCCTGGAGCATCTCCCCTGGGAGGAAAGGCTGAGTGAGCTGGGGCTGTTCAGCCTGGAGAGAAGAAGCCTGAGAGGGGATCTGATCACTGGGTATCAATAGCTGAAGGGTGGGACCCAGGGGGACATGGGCAGCCTCTGCTCAGTGTCTGTGGGGACAGGACAAGGGGTGATGGGCTCAAGTTGGAGCAGAGGGAGTTCTGCATCAGTCTGGGCAAGAACTTCTTCCCAGTGAGGGTGAGGGAGCCCTGGGACAGGCTGCCCAGGGGGGTGTGGAGTCTCCTTCTCTGGAGATATTCCAGCCCCATCTGGATGTCTCCCTGTGTGACCTGTCCTAGGGAGCCTGTTTTGGCAGGGGGGTTGGACCCCATGATCTCTGGAGGTCCCTTCCAACCCCTACAGTTCTATGATTCTATGATTCAGCCCATTTCCCAGAGCACCCAGTAGGAGAGGGGTAGTTTTTTTGCAGGGGGAATGAACCCTACAATGTTCCCATTCGCAGCCCCACTCATGTGATGCCCATCTGACCCTTCCCCATGGGGGTCTTTACTTCATGCCCATCCCTGCTTAATGCAGAGCTTGCTAGTGATAACCAGGGAAGATTTCTGTGGCAGGACCAGATTTGCATGGATTTAATCCAGAGGAGACTGGGTGCTGTCCCCCAACAACCTTGCTCAAACACCACCGCTCATATTCATAGAATCAGAGAATATTTAAGGTTAGAAAAGACCCCTAAGTCTAACCACCATCCCAATACCACCACGATGTCTTCCACATGTTGGTGTGGAACTTCATGTGCTCCAACTTGCAGCCATTGCCCCTTGTCCTGTCCCCACAGACACTGAAAAGGGGCTGGGTAATTCCCTGTGTATCCCATAATTAAGATATTTAGAAACATTAATAAGGTCCCCCCTTAGTCTTCTCTTCTCCAGGCTGAACAGCCCCAGCTCACTCAGCCTTTCCTCACAGGGGAGATGCTCCAGGCCCTTCAGCATCTCCATGTCCCTCCTCTGGACTCTCTCCAGGAGATCCCTGGCTTTTCTATCCCAGGGAGCCCAGAACTGGACACAACACTCCAGGTGGGGCCTGACCAGGGCAGAGCAGAGGGGGAGGATCCCCTCCTGTGACCTGCTGCCCACACTCCTCCTGATGCCCCCCAGGATCCCATTGTCTCCCTCAGCCCCAGGGCACACAGCTGGCTCATGGCCACCCTGTCACCCACCAGGACCCCCAGGTCCTTCTCCACAGAGCTCCTCTCCAGCAGGTCACCCCCAGCCTGTCCTGATTCCAGCAGTTATTCCTTCCCAGGTGCCAGACTCTCCACTTGCTTTTGTTGAACCTCATCTGGTTTCTCCCTGCCCAGCTCTCCAGCCTGGCCAGGTCTCCCTGTGTTCCTGCACATCAGCCACCCCTCCCAGCTTTGTATCATATCCATTATAATATCTAAGAAAAGGCAGGGTCATGCAAATTATTTCCAGGAAGTCATTTACATTCACTCCTCCCAGATAGAGCATGCTCAGTGACACTCAGGGGGGTCTTCTGGTGGTCTTCAGGGATGAAGGCTGGACATCTTCCCCTCTCTCAGCCCATCCTCTTTACAGTTTTCTCCATAGTTTCTAAAACACATTCCTGAGCTCAAAAACACATTCCTGCCCAAAGTAGTTAGGAACCCCTTGTAGCTGAAAACAAGATAGACTCTGTCTCTTAATTGGTCATTGGTCTCATTATTTATGAGCCCCCTATCTTCACTTTCTTTAGCTTCAAGGCTGTTGCACTGTTCTGGCTCAGTTTTGTAGCCACTTTCAATGAACCAACTCACATGGCTACAGCCATCTTCTGCCAACATCCCAAACAAACCTATTCTTAAAACACACAAAGTTATATTAATTATCTCAAGCCACATCTACATCAATCTATTCAGCATTATTGCATTTCATTGGATCACCACATCAACTACTATTCCTACACTACCCACTAGCCAGAGATGCCCCAGTTCTCCATCCATGGAGTAGCAACGCGCTCATCCCATTCCAGTTCGATCCTCACCTCCCTCCCTGCCTCCCCTTTCTCCGTGATCCCACCTGGTTGTAAACCAGCTCCATCTCTCCACTGAAAGGGATTCTCTGCCTCCAGTATATATCAGGATTTTCAGCTCCCCTCAGGGATCCATTTGAGGCATTATTGCTGTAAGGTAGATGGCTGTTACCACACACCGGGCGGCCCTTTACTTGCAGCATTTGGACAGATTAACAGGAGGTTTCCTTCAGAAATATGAAATGGAAAGGTTATTGTACTTTTAAAAAGAAATAAAAAGAAAACAACAACAAAAGAACAGATTAAAACCCTCCAGAGCCTGCCTAAAAACCCCCCACCTGAAGAAGAAGGAGCTGGGAAACGGAGTTTGTTACTTACTTAAGAAAAATCTGCAAGGAAAAGTGGTGTTTACACACTCTGTTTTAAAAGCCCAAATCCCACTGAACCCCTCAAGGTGTGATTTAGGAGTGCTTATTAAAAACTATCAAATTGGGTTCCTCTGTTTGCTTTTAAAAATGCTTCTTTTTTCTTTTTCATTCAGCTGAAATTCCAAAGCTGAGGCTTTGCATTTCCATTTTCTCATTGAAAACTTGGGGAATATCCACAAAAATCAACATGAACAAGAGAAAACACCACTTGCAGTAAAGCAAAAGGTAGATTTTCGTGCCCTTATTACTGAATTTGCGAACTGTCACAGAATCACAGGGGTTGGAAGGGACCTCCAGAGATCATGGGGTCCAACCCCCCTGCCAAAGCAGGGTCCCTAGGACAGGTCACACAGGGAGACATCCAGATGGGGCTGGAATATCTCCAGAGAAGGAGACTCCACACCCCCTGGGCAGCCTGGCCCAGGGCTCCCTCACCCTCACTGGGAAAAAGTTCTTCCCCAGATTGGTGTGGAACTTCCTGTGCTCCAACTTGAGCCCATCACCCCTTGTCCTGTCCCCACAGACACTGAGCAGAGGCTGCCCATGTCCCCCTGTGTCCCACCCTTCAGCTATTGATCCCCAGCGATCAGATCCCCTCTCAGGCTTCTTCTCTCCAGGCTGAACAGCCCCAGGTCCCTCAGCCTTTCCTCACAGGGGAGATGCTCCAGGCCTTTAATAACCATCATAGCCCTCCGCTGGAAATGTGTTTCCCTCCCTGTTCAGCCTGGAGAGAAGAAGCCTGAGAGGGGATCTGATCACTGGGGATCAATAGCTGAAGGGTGGGACACAGGGGGACATGGGCAGCCTCTGCTCAGTGTCTGTGGGGACAGGACAAGGGGTGATGGGCTCAAGTTGGAGCACAGAAGTTCTGCACCAATATGGGGAAGAACTTCTTCCCAGTGAGGGAGCCCTGGGACAGGCTGCCCAGGGGGGTGTGGAGTCTCCTTCTCTGGAGATATTCCAGCCCCATCTGGATGTCTCCCTGTGTGACCTGTCCTAGGGACCCTGCTTTGGCAGGGGGATTGGACCTGATGATCTCTAGACATCCCTTCCAACCCCTATGATTCTGTGACTGTGTGTGTGTGTGTGTGTGTGTGCATGCCCATGCACACCTTGCATCAGGGGACCTTTGGGAATTCACTCTGGGTTTTTCCATCCTAAACCCAAGGGAAGCGATGCGCCCAGATGTCCAGAGAAGAGTGAGCACCTCCTGCTCACGTGAGCTTGCTGCTCTCCCTGCCCACATGCAGCTGGAAGTGCAACCAGCTCAGCAGAACTGGCACAAACCCCTCAGGGCTGGGGGAGGTGGGTAGAAGGTGGAAACACATAGGAGTGTGATGCCTCCACTTGCCCCAAACCCATGTGTTCCCACAGGAGAACTGTCCCCCACACATCTTCATGTGTGCTTGGAGATGCCATGCACGCATGGGCAGCCCTCAGAAAGGATGGTGTTCCCTGAATCCTTGGGAGCAGAGCAATTAACATCTCAAATGGAAAGCCCAGGTGCCCAGTGGTCCCACCTTCTCTTCTTGGCACCCCATGCTGTTTACCAGCAGTCAGCCATCACTCCATCTCCTGACCTGGTACCAGCTGAGCAGATTCACAGCAAAGCTCATCCCAAACCTTCTTGTCCCAAAGAGATGCAGTTTCAATCCATAAGGACTCTAGGAAAGCCAAGCTGGTGATGGAAGGAAAACAATGCCACATCCTAAACCAGCCCTTTTTGAGAGCAAGAAAAGGCATTTTCTGTCCCTAGCATGATGCACATCGAAGTGGGGTTACCATAAGGGGCTGGAATCATGGGGAGGGTTGGCTCTGGGCTTGGCCTGAGTGAGGCATTGCTTAGTGGAGTCAGATAAGGACTCCACAAGCACCAAGGCTGGTCAATACTCCTGGCTGCGATCGATGGGCGAGCGGCAGTAATTACATTTCCAAGATCAAATGGGCACATAAATGTTTCATCTGGGTAAACCTGGTGTTGGGCATGTTGGTTTGTTGGTGTGTAGCTCTTTTTCTTCCCCCACCTCAATTGTTACTCCTTTCTGCACATGCTGCAGGCGTCTGAGTGGAGCCAATCAGCTTGAATCCACCCACCCTGCTAAGGAACCAAGCAGCCTGTCCTTGACACCCTAAGGACCCTCACCCCAAAACCCCACTGCTCTTCAGATGCTGTGGGGGGCAATTAGCCACATGGTCTCACCCAGCTCCACTGGGTGCAGTGCACAACAGGGACATGGACTGCCTAAGGGTGTGTGTAAGCAATATATCTGCAAGGACTGAAGCATCAGTGAAGGGGCTGGAGGGCAAATCCTGTGAGGAGCAGCTGAGGGAGCTGGGGGTGTTGAGCCTGGAGAAGAGGAGGCTGAGGGGACACCTTATCACCACCTCCACTGCCCTGGCAGGAGGGTGCAGAGAGGTGGGAGATGGTCTCTTCAGCCAGGGGGCTAGAGAGTAGTGCTGTCCCTATGCAAGACTGACCCCAGAAGTCACAGAATCACATGGTCAGGGCTGGAAGGGACCACTGGAGCTCATTTACTCCAACCCACCTGCCAGAACAAGTGAAGTCCTGCTTTGCAGGCATGGTAAAAGGTATCCTAAACCTCTCACTCCCTGACCAAGGTGCTCCTCATCAGGAAGGCAAATTGTCTGATGGACAGATGGCCCCAAGACACTTGCAAAGGGCACACTTGCCCTTTACCCACCAGATTTGCTCCTTAACTAAACCTGCTTCAAATACCCCAGACCTGCTCCTTTACTGAATTCACCCCAAACTCCTTGCACTTCTTTCCCTCTTCCTTCCACTCCAGCCCTGCCACATACTGGCCACGCTGTGCTGTGTGTGGTATCCTGGTGTCCCAGCTCCCTGTGACCTCTGCGGGAGCATCGTCCTTGAGATATCCCCCAGAAGCTGCTGAGGAGTCAGTTCCTGAGCTGCTGACTTGGTGCATTGGCTGCACTCACAACACAGAGGCATTTTGGGACCAGCATCCCCACCTGGGCCCTGGAGCTGAAATCCAACACCAGTCTGACCCAGGAAAGGAGACTGACCGTCCTGTTCCTGCCAGGACAGAGTTGCACCACAGGCAACCAGGATGCTGCTTCTAGACCTCCTGCCTGTGGTGTGGTCAGGACAGGCTTTCAAACTTTCCCACCCGTTTTTCAGACCCACTTGTACCAAGGAAGAGCAGAATGACCCTCACCTGCACAAAAGCCCTAGGGTTGGACTTGGCATTGGTGAGGCTGCAGCTGGAGTGCTGGGTCCAGTTCTGGGCTCCTCAGCATCAGAAGGACATTGAGGTCCTGGAGCGAGTCCAGAGAAGGGCAACCAGGCTGGGGAAGGGGCTGGAGGGCAAATGCTGTGAGGAGCAGCTGAGGGAGCTGAGGGTGTTGAGCCTGGAGAAGAGGAGGCTGAGGGGAGACCTTCTCCCCACCTGCCCTGCCCTGCCAGGAGGGTGCAGAGAGGTGGGCGATGGTCTCTTCAGCCAGGGGACAGGAGATGGGACAAGGGGCAATGGGCTCAAGCTGCCTCAGGGCAGGGTCAGCTCAGCTGGGAGGGAAAAGCTCTTCCCTGAAAGAGTTGTGGGGCTGTGGCACAGGGGCCTGGAGCAGGGTCAGGGCCTGGCACAGGCTGCCCAGGGAGGGGGTTGAGTCCTCACCCCTGGGTGTGTTTAACAGAGGGGAGATGAGGTGCTCAGGGATCTGGTTCAGCACAGGACAGGAATGGTTGGACTTGATGATCTTAAAGGTCTTTTCCAACCTTGTGATTCTGTGATTCTTGATGTGGTTTAACCAGCACTGCCCTCAGAGCATCTGCCAAGAGCGTGACCACCTCCATGTCCAACCACTGGAATGAGAATAGAAACCTGTAGGGCCAGTAGAGATGAGCACATATTTACCTCTGTTCTTTGGCTGAGTCAGCCATAGGGATGCAAATGGTCCTCCAATTGTGTGGAACAGACTCCAGAACATCCTGTTTGCATTCCCAGGGGCAGCCAGCAGACTCTGTGTGGAGGGAAGAGGCAGCTCTGGGCTCAGGAGTGGGAGGAGGGGAGAGGATGAGGTCCTCCCACAAGACAGGGCAAGCCACAAAAAGCTGGCCTGAGCTGCCCCATCTGTCCCTCTCTGACTTCCCAGGAGTAGAAAAACTCCCTGGCACATCAACTCCAAGGCAGAGACCAGTGGATCAGAGTCAATCCTCAACCTTCCTCCTGCTCCCTATACCCACCATTCCACACCTGCCCTTAGCAGCCATCAGGCACCTAAGATCAGCAAATGAGTTGCTGGCTGGTGCTGGAAGGACAACCCCCATTCCAGGTGCCCCAGGGCACCAGGACAAAGCTCTTTCAGGACTTCCTTCAACTTGTGGTACCACTAACAGCTTTGCCCCATCAGCAAAGCCATTCACTTCAGTGAATCTCCTTCAGCCTGGTGGAGGTGTAAGACCATCAGAAACCCCCTGACCAACATAACTTTCCAACTGCAGGTCCCCTTCTCATGACCAGCTCTTCTTCTCTTTGTCCAGTGAATTTTCTTATAAACCATGAGTCTGTTTTCCTCTTTAATCCAACCATAACTTGTTGAAAAGGACTACTAGTTATATTTCCTTCTCCTTCATGCAGGCGTTTGCTGCCTCTTGACAGTGTGTTCTCCTCTCTGCAGAGGCACAGTTGAAAGTGGAGACTCGCCAGCTTTCATCCCTACACCAGCATGAAGGTCTCTTCTTTTATGGAAAAAACTTGAAATCCCTTTGTCTCAAAGCCACATGAACTTTTGGGTTCCTCTTGCAGGAAACATTTCCACTGCTGGTTCTTCCTGGAGGCCTGAAAAACTTCATCAAAAGAAGATATTTGCCAAGGTACCCTCCTTTTCTTTTTTCTGTCAGCAAAAGGATTTGAATGACAGTTTCCAAGGACCTCTACTTGAAGGGAGCTTTGCAGCAGCACACTCGTTTCTCCCTTTGGCTCATCAAGAAGGCTGAAGAGAAGTGGGATGCTAAGGAGGGATGTGGTAAGGGACCGACTCCACTGAGACAATAAACCACCCAGCAACACCAGGATTGCAAATGATGGTGAGTCTTGGCCCCAAGTTCTTCCAGGTAGCTGTGAGGCTGGCACACATCAAGCTCCCAGGGTGATGACCTAATTGTCAGGACCCTCTTTGCTAAGGAGAGTTGGGTGGTGGGGGAGAAGGCAGGCTCCCTCCCAAGGTGTCACAATCAGCATCATTATAAGTCAGAGCATCGTGCGTGGCTCCTCTGCTGAAAATCACCACATATCATAGAATCATAGATCCATAGACTGGTCTGGGTTGGAAGGGACCCCAAGGATCACAGAGTTCCAACCCCCCTGCCACAGGCAGGGCCACCAACCTCCAGGCCTGGAGCTACACAAGGTTGCCCAGGGGAATGGGGCATCCACCCCCTCTCTGGGCAGCCTGTTCCAGCCCCTCACCACTCTCTCTGGAAAGAACTTCCCCCTAATATCTCCTCTCACCCTTCCCTCCTTCAGCTTCACTCCATCCCCCTTCTCCTGCCATTGTCTACCCTTTCAAAAAGTTGACATCCACCAAAGAAGGTAAATTTGAAGGGTTTACCAAAGCCAGGAGGGGACCATCACAGCATCTTCAGAGCCACATGACAGGGTGCTGCTGCCCCAATCTCTCAAAACCAGAAGAAATAAACATCCCCAAACCACAGCTGAATTGGGACAGGCAGGGAGCAGCCAAGAAAGAATGAAACCCCAGCAGCAGGCTCAATAACTTCACCCCTTAAACAGTCATGAAAAATAGCCCCCACCCTCCAAGCTCCTTCCCCATGTTCCTGAATTGAAATAATTAGTTTTCACTTCTAAATTATTTATTTTTTTTTCTCCCAGAGCCCAGAAGGTCAAAGTTTAGTACCTCCAAAAATACTAAAAAAAAATAAAAATAATAATATTAATAAAAAAATCCTCTCTCTGCTTTGCTGGCAGAAAACAGCAGGGGGTGAGGGGTAAGGGAAAAAAATCAATTTGAGCTTGGGTCAGCGGTGTGTGTGAGAGAGACCTTTGGAGCAGTGGAGATTAATTTAGTAGGAGAGAGAAGGCAAAGTGGAAAAGCAAGGAGGGGGGGAAGGAGAGGAGAGGAGAGGAGAGGAGAGGAGAGGAGAGGAGAGGAGAGGAGAGGAGAGGAGAGGAGAGGAGAGGAGAGGAGAGGAGAGGAGAGGAGAGGAGAGGAGAGGAGAGGAGAGGAGAGGAGAGGAGAGGAGAGGAGAGGAGAGGAGAGGAGAGGAGAGGAGAGGAGAGGAGAGGAGAGGAGAGGAGAGGAGAGGAGAGGAGAGGAGAGGAGAGGAGAGGAGAGGAGAGGAGAGGAGAGGAGAGGAGAGGAGAGGAGAGGAGAGGAGAGGAGAGGAGAGGAGAGGAGAGGAGAGGAGAGGAGAGGAGAGGAGAGGAGAGCTCAGCCCCGCTCCAGGGGAGCTGGGGACAGGTTTGGGATGTGCTTGCTTTCTCTTTAATAAGATCCCAGCGTGGCCTGGTGAAATTAATCACTGCTTCATTAGTCCACAGATGCAAAACTGCTAAGTCAGTTGCTGCACTAGAGGAAAAATCCGAGGAGCTGCTGGCCTGCTGCTGTGTCCCAAAACTGCTGTCCCCAGGGATGAGAGAGAAGGGTGCCTAGATATGGTCCCTCCTGTTCGTCTCTGTGGGAAACCCTCCAGTCCCACTGGAAACCCTCCAGTCCCTCTGGAAACCCTCTGGTCCCACAGGAAACTCTTTCACAAACCTCATGGAAGGGGTCAAAGGGACTTATGATCTCCACCTGAAGTCAGGACAAGGGGCAGTGGGTGCAGCTGGAGCAGAGGATGTTCCATGTGAACATAAGGAGAAACTTCTTCCCTGTGAGGGTGATGGAGCCCTGGGCCAGGCTGCCCAGAGAGGTTGTGGAGTCTCCTTCTCTGGAGGCATCCAAACCCCACCTCAACATGTTCCTGTGTGATTTAGTCTGGCTGATCCTGCTCTGGCAAGGGGATTGGACTAGATGATCTTCTGAATTCCCTTCCAACCCCTAAATCTCTGTGATTCATAGAATCATAGAATCATAGACTGGTCTGAGTTAGAAGGGACCCCAAGGGTCACACAGCTCCAATCCCCCTGCCACAGGCAGGGACACCAACCTCCAGGCCTGGAGCTACACAAGGTTGCCCAGGGCCCCAGCCAACCTGGCCTTGGACACCTCCAGGGATGGGGCATCCACCACCTCTCTGGGCAGCCTGTTCATGCCCCTCACCACTCCCTCTGGAAAAAACTTCTCCCTAATATCTAATTTAAACCTTCCCTCCTTCAGCTTCACTCCATCCCCCTTGTCCTGCCAGTCTCTGCCCTTTGAACAAGCTGATTCCCCTCCTGTTCCTCTGCTCCCTTCAGGGACTGGAAGGCTGCAATGAGGTCCCCCCCCAGCCTTCTCTTCTCCAGGCTGACCCAGCCCAGCTCCCTCAGCCTCTCTCCATAGGGGAGCTGCTCCAGCCCTCTGATCATCTCCGTGGCTCCTCTGACCCCTCTCCAACAGTCCCACATCTTTCTTGTATTGGTGCCCCAGCTCTGGACACAGGACTCCAGCTGGGGCCTCCTGAGGGCAGAGCAGAGAGGGACAATCCCCTCCCTGTCCCTGCTGGCCACTCCTCTTCTGATGGAGCCCAGGATCCCATTGGCATTGATTCTGTAACTTGGGAGATGTTCCTTCAGCAGCCAGGGTGCAGAACCTTGAGAACCTCACCAGAACCAATCTGAACCCCAGGACAGAGCTGGGGTAGCATCCCCAGTGGATGCTCCCAATAGGGAGCCTGGCTGGCTACAGAGCTGCTGGAAAAGCTCCTTAGTGGCAGGAGGGATGGGTCTACTCGCTCATCTCTGCCTGTCAAAAGCATCATCCCTGGATTAGGTGTTGCTATAACTGGGGGAGGATAATAAGCACCTAATCCAACGTCTGCCCAAGCCTTGGAGCATCTAGGTGGAAGATGAGCCCCTCTGAAAATCTGTCCTGCTCACCTCCACTATCACAACGATGGCTTCTGTGACGTAGACATGTCCAGAGCTGCTTAAGAGCTTATGGAGCCCCAGATGGCTTCTTAGAGGGACCTTCCAAGGGGTGGGATGTGAAATATGAATGTTTGAGGGGGTGGGGGAGAAGGGGTAAAGGAAGAATGAGGTGGTGCAAGGAGAAGGCAAAAGTGATTTATTCCACAATTCTCACCTCTCAGTGGGATGCAGAAAGCCCAACCTGTGCTTGTTGGTGATGAGTCCTTCATGGATGGATTGGATGCATCTGCAACAAGTGCTGTGAAATATTCTGGGGTAAATTCTGACCAGTGAACCCAGACAATGATGAGTATTGCTATGGACAGCATCCTGGACCAACTGGGATGACAGCAGTGGTGGAGAGTGGCAGAGGGGACAGAGCAAGCTCTGCTTTTCCTAAAGATGCTCCAAAAATTGCTAGAAGTGCAAGAAATGGGCCCAAGAAGGAAATATGATGTCATGGAGAGGAAGCAAAGAAGAACTCAGGGAACCCTGAGCTGGAACAGGCTGCCCAGAGAAGTAGTGGATGCCCCATCCCTGGAGGTGTTCAAGGCCAGGTTGGATGGGGTCCTGGGCAACCTTGTGTAGCTCCAGGCCTGGAGGTTGGTGTCCCTGCCTGTGTCGGGGGGTTGGAGCTCTGGGACCCTTGGGGTCCCTTCCAACCCAGACCAGTCTGTGATTCTATTCTATGATTCTAACCCTCCCACCACTTGCTGGGTGCTCAGAGGCTGACCTAACCCAGGAAGGGAACAGAGGACCAACCTCACTCACCAGGGCAGGTTGGCAGGGATCTGGGGAGACTTGTCCCTCTTCTCCACCCAGGAGGTGACTGGCTGGCCAAGAACCTCTTGTTCACTGCCTGGAACTCAGCAGCACGAGCCATCACACAGCATACCCAGTCTTCTGGCTGTGATGGACAGGCACTGAGAGCTGCAGCACTTCAGGTTTTGGTTTCCACGAAGCTCAACAGAGAGCAAAATGCACCTAATGCTCCAGATCTTTGCATTTTACCACCCTGAGAGGGCTTGAAGAGAGAAGAAAATGCCCAGCAAGGAGAAAGCTGTCACAACATCCTCCTGTCTAAGCTCTATGCTGTTTCTTACAGGGAGAGAGAGATAAAGATGTGCCTGACTTGGTGTGGTGCTGATGACCTTAACGCTTGCTGCCCCAGCTTGAGCCAGGAGGTGGGCTCTGGCTCCACCACGGTCTCAGTGACAGTCAGTTCTCATCCAGCTGGAGAAGAAAATATTGCTAACAAAGCTTATGTCCAGCAGGATTAATAGCTCACTGAATGACCCCCAGGCTTTCAGCATCTTTGCTCTGCCCATCACAGTGGTGGAAATGAATAAAGACTTTTTATTGGTATTTAAAAGGCTTTTAGGGAAAAAAAAAACCCCAACCTGAAAAACAGCAATTCCCCCCAAAAACCTTTTAATTGACTCTGCAAAGTATTTAAATGCTTGACCAGTCAGTGATTGCTTACAAATTACCTCAGGAGCCACAGGGACCTCTCTGTGTGGGGACCAGTGTCATGGAGCCGTTCTGCCTCGTGGCTCACCCTGGATGCCAAAGCAGGTACCTCCTCACTGGAGGATGCTTGTCCTGTCAAAGGATCCAGCCCAAAAGGCAGAGCCACGGTGCAAGGTCATGAGCTGAGAAAATAGGATGATAATAGTGGTACAGAGTGTGTGCCTCAGTTTCCCCATCACTAAAGCAGATACAAAATGAATAATGAGGTGGACAGTAGAGGTGGCTAAGCTTAAGTAGTAGCATTTGAAAAGAAATAAAAGCACTCTTAAGTATCTCCTGCTCACACTCATGCATATATATCTATATATATATATATGTGCATTTCCCTCTCATATTTGAGCACAGCATGAAAGCAGCCAAGGAGGAGCTCACTTTGGCACCCAAGGACTTTGTTCACGGCTTCATTTAGTGAGAACACCAAGGTGTATTAAAACCCAAAGGGGGAAAAAATCATCTTTTAGGGGGGAAAAAAAAGAAAGAAAGAAAAGGACCCAACTCAATTTGACTTTCATGAGACACCAGTTAAAGTGTTGGGTTTTTTTTTTAAAAAGCTCCACACAAAATGGCAAATCTTCTAAAATTAGATCTAGGGAATTATTTTATCTGCATGGGGAAAAAGGCTGTTTGATACCATGGCTGTGTAATAGGGGACTTTCTCAGCTTCCCAAACATGTTAGGAAGATGCTTTTGATTTTTTTCTTCCCCCCCCCTTTCTCCTCCTCTTTTCTTGGCAAGGGCTCAACTTGTTATTTAAAGAAAAATTAAGAGGTGCTCTCAGGTCTGGCTGAGCCCAACGTATAGATTTTGTTTTAAAATAAAAGGTTGGACTGGTAGGGTTGGGGTTTCTTGTATTTTTTTTTCTCTTGTTATGTGCTTTAACACAGCAGAAGAGCACTATAAAAGCAATCCCATCACCGATGCCATTCCCAGTGCTGATGCTCCCAGTCCACCTCTCCCGGCAGCGTTTCTACCCCGCTCCGTTAAGCCAAAGGCAAGATGCCAGGTTCTGCCCCAAAACATGTGGTAATCAGCGAGTCTGGGTTCACAAAGGCCAGGGACAGAGAAGGAAAGAACCCTAAACCCAAGAGGATCCTACATCTGTTTGGGTTGCAAAGCCAGATGTTGAAGCCTGTGATGTTCCTACCCATGGGAGAAGAGCTCCTGGAGAGCAGCCCTGCTGGGAAGGACCTGGGTGTCGTGGGAGATGAGAAACTTCCCCTGAGCCAGCAGTGGCTCTTGGAGCTCAGAAGGGTGATGGGATCCTGGGCTCCATCAGCAGAGGGGTGGCAGCAGGGACAGGGAGGGGATTGTCCCTCTCTGCTCTGCCCTCAGGAGGCCCCAGCTGGAGTCCTGTGTCCAGAGCTGGGGCCCCAGTACAAGAAAGATGGGGAACTGTTGGAGAGGGGTCAGAGGAGCCACAGAGATGATCAGAGGGCTGGAGCAGCTCCCCTATGGAGAGAGGCTGAGGGAGCTGGGCTGGTTCAGCCTGGAGAAGGCTGTGGGGGGATCTCATTGCAGCCTCCCAGTCCCTGAAGGGAGCAGAGGAACAGGAGGGGAATCAGCTTGTTCAAAGGGCAGAGACTGGCAGGACAAGGGGGATGGAGTGAAGCTGGAGGAAGGGTTAAATTAGATATTAGAGGGAAGTTCTTTGCAGAGAGAGTGGTGAGGGGCTGGAACAGGCTGCCCAGAGAGGGGGTGGATGCCCCATCCCTGGAGGTGTCCAAGGCCAGGTTGGCTGGGCCCCTGGGCAACCTTGTGTAGCTCCAGGCCTGGAGGTTGGTGGCCCTGCCTGTGTCAGGGGGGTTGGAACTCTCTGATCCTTGGGGTCCCTTCCAACCCAGACCCAGTCTGTGATTCTATGTGAGTGGTGGGGTTTGAGCTGCAGCACCTGCACCTCTCCAGGGTCCCCCCAGGCTTGAAGACCTGCCAAAGCAGGGTGGTTATGGTAGGGGGGGGAGAATGTGTTTTCACCCACAGGTCACATCACAGTGGGGTAACTTGTGGCCAGGCTTTTCTCATCATTCTGCCAGTCCCTGAGGGCTCCTTGCATGCACGTGGGCTGGCAAAGGTGGGGAGAGGCCACCTCACGGGGCTGCAAACGTGGGACAGCCCTGGATGATTCGGGGATGAAGTGTCACTAGGGATCTGCTGCAGGTAACACCCCATCACCACAGATCCCCTGCACGTAGCTCTGCAGGTGACAAATCCCCTGCCAGTCCCCTCAGGTCTCTGCAACCAGGACAGCTTGTGAGGCTGGGAGCTGGGCTTTGCACAGCATCAGGCACAGCTGGGGTCTGAATTGAGCATGAAATAATGCTGATGGGGTAATAGATGTTAAGGCCAGGAGTATATATTAAAGTCTCAGCTGACCTTCTGCACAGTGCTGGCTAGGAAAGGATGGCCCACGGTGACCAGAAATAGCCACCTACTCATCTCCCTCATGCTTCCAGAGGGCTTCTCACATAAATGAAGATGGAGAATGACACAGAGTGAAAAATGGCAATCCTTTAACTTTGTGTGGCTCATGCTGGGTGGACCAAGAGCATATTTTGGGGAGTCTCTTTTTTTTAAAGACACTTTTTAACCCAAGGTTTTAAATACAGCTCTGAGAAGAGGTGACTTAGGGAAGAAAGGGAAGGTTTCTGTTTGTTTTCTGCATTTCAAACTGCCATGGGAGTTAAGATCCAGGAGATATACTTGCCCAAGATGCTGGGTCTAAGCTCCTTACCTGTCAGCATTTCTATATTAAAAGCTGATCCACATCAGCCTGTAGCCCATGGAACTGTCCTGCAAGTGGCCACGGTTGAGATACACGTGATGGGTCCGAGTGTGAGGACCTGCCAAAGTCTCAGCAGGGTGAGAGAAGAATGCAGACATTCAGGCTGCAGCCACAACCACCTGCTTGCATCATTGTCACCTCCTGGAAAAGTCCACCTCTGTGTTCACCTTGCCAAACTACAGCATTACTGTGCCACAACACCAGCAAGAAGTGTGTAGTCTGGAGAAGAGGAGGCTGAGGGGAGACCTTCTCACCACCTACAGCTACCTGAAGGGAGGTTGTAGAGAGTTGGGAGTTGGTCTCTTCAGCCAGGGGACAGGAGATGGGACAAGGGGCAATGGGCTCAAGCTGCCCCAGGGCAGGGTCAGCTCAGATGGGAGGGGAAAGTTCTTCCCTGGCAGAGTTGTGGGGCTGGGGAACAGGCTGCCCTGGGAGGGGGGTGAATCCCCATCCCTGGATGTGTTTTAAAAAAGGGTAGATGAGGTACTTAGGGTTATGGTTTAGCTTAGGATGGGAATGGTGATGATCTTAAAGATATTTTCCAACCTTGTGATTCTGTGATTCTATGAAGAACAAACTGGTTTCACCACTGCCCCGTCTCCAGGGGACTTACTCTTACTCACTGGCACAGAGACACAGGGGATAAAAACACCTTGTGCAAGTCTTAGGTGTGGTGCCCTCATGAAAAAGTTCTTCCCCTTATTGGTGTGGAACTCCCTGTGCTCCAGCTTGAGACCATCACCCCTTGTCCTGTCCCCACAGACACTGAGCAGCAAGCTCAGGGGAGCAGAAGATGCTCGATCTTCTCTGGACATCTGGGCGCATCGCTTCCCTTGGGTTTAGGATGGAAAAACCCAGAGTGAATTCCCAAAGGTCCCCTGATGCAAGGTGTGTGTGTCTGTGTGCACACTCTCTCTCACACACACACACACACACACACACACACACACACACACACAATCACAGAATCACAGAGTTCTAGGGGTTGGAAAGGAACTCCAGAGATTATGGGGTCCAACCTTCCTGCCAAAGCAGGGTCCCTAGGACAGGTCACACAGGGAGACATCCAGATGGGGCTGGAATATCTCCAGAGAAGGAGACTCCACACCCCCTGGGCAGCCTGTCCCAGGGCTCCCTCACCCTCACTGAGAAGATGTTCTTCCCCAGATTGGTCTGGAACTTCCAGTGCTCCAACTTGAGCCCATCACCCCTTGTCCTGTCCCCACAGACACTGAGCAGAGGCTGCCCATGTCCCCCTGTGTCCCACCCTTCAGCTATTGATACCCATCGATCAGATCCCCTCTCAGGCTTCTTCTCTCCAGGCTGAACAGCCCCAGCTCCCTCAGCCTTTCCTCACAGGGGAGAGACCCCTGTTAGATACCAATGAAGCCATTTAGTGGCCAAGCTGAGGAAGTCTGCTCTGCAGCCTGTCGTGTCATATTAAATGGGCAGGATCATTTAAGCTTGGATAAAACCCACAACTTCATTCCTTTTTCTGTGTGTGTGTGTGTGGTTTTTTTCCCCTCCCCTTCTTTTTTTTGGTGGTGGTGCTTGTCAAGGCTGCCTGTTCCAGATGATGAATGGTTCTGTTTCAGGCCGATCCGCTTGTTTGAACAGCGTGGTGGTTTCAAGACTTCATGCAAAAGAGGAGCCCTGGCCATTTTTCACTCCCAGAGATGAGCGACACAGGAATAAATTTCCCTGCTTAAAATTTGCTGGGCCCAGGGTTTCTTGGTGAGGCAGCTTTGACAGCCTGTCACTTTGCTAGATGTTTGGGGCTTGGAGTATTCTGGGGGCCTTTTATTGCTTTTTAAAAGATTTAAAGGAAACAAAACCCCAGTGCATTATGACATTTAGCAGGGTCAAGATGTGTGTGTGTCTGACTCTATCCAGACATCACACTGAAACGTGCTGGGTCCTGATCCCACCCTTGCTCAGCCCAGGATAAATCAGGAGTGGATCCGTTGTAGGTGCAGGTATCCCAGGGCTGTAAAGGAAAGGGAGGAGGGATCAGAGCAGCACCAAATGCACAACTCACCTCTGGCTCATAAACAAGCCAGGATCTAACGTTCTGCTCTTTTCCATGACAGTGGGAGGAAGAGCTTTTCCAGCCCCAATAAAGAACAGCAACACACATGCAGTACACATCCAATGCATAGAGCTGGGCTCTGATAGGTCAGTGCACATGTGGAGCTGGATTCATTTGATCCAGTGACTCCTGAGGATCCTCATAACATGACCAAAAGGTCAAGATGTGACAGACACACACACCAACCCAGCCCCCACCAAGGGAAATGACTTAACTTTCAGCCTGTAGGTTCAGAGTTCTTCTTGTACTTCTTCCCCTCTGCTCTGCCCTGGTCAGGTCCCACCTGGAGTGTTGTGTCCACTTCTGGGATCCCTGGGATAGAAAAGCCAGGGATCTCCTGGAGAGAGTCCAGAGGAGGGACAGGGAGATGCTGAAGGGCCTGGAGCATCTCCCCTGTGAGGAAAGGCTGAGGGAGCTGGGGCTGTTCAGCCTGGAGAGAAGAAGCCTGAGAGGGGATCTGATCAATGGTTCTCAATAGCTGAAGGGTGGGACACAGGGGGACATGGGCAGCCTCTTCTCAGTGTCTGTGGGGACAGGACAAGGGGTGATGGGCTCAAGTTGGAGCACAGGAAGTTCCACACCAACATACAGAAGAACATCTTCCCAGTGAGGGTGAGGGAGCCCTGGGACAGGCTGCCCAGGGGGGTGTGGAGTCTCCTTCTCTGGAGATATTCCAGCCCCATCTGGATGTCTCCCTGTGTGACCTGTCCTAGGGACCCTGCTTTGGCAGGGGGGTTGGACCTGATGATCTCTGGAGGTCCCTTCCAACCCCCAGAACTCTGTGATTCTGTGATTTTGCCTGGCACTTACATACTTGGCCACACTGTGGTTCAGCTTCATGGGAAAAGCAGAATTCCCACCCCATTCCAGCCTGGGGTCAGGACATTCTGTGCAGTGGGAATGTTTCATCCAACCTCCCTCAGGCTGAGCAATGATCTGCTTAGACAAGTTGCCTACTTGGGAGATTAGGCACTCTGCAGAAGGTAGATACCTTTTTCTTCCATCTCTAAGACTATCCAACATCCTGGGGCTATCATGACACACCACAGTGCGATGGATTTTCCATGGCTCAGCCCTCTGCAGCAGGTAAAGTTTGGACCACTCCATGAAGATCCAATAATGGAAGAAGAATGGTACAAACCATTATTTCAAGGTATGTACTGATCTCACTTGGGGTCTCTTAGACACATAGTTTCACCACTTCAGGGGGAGTTGATGTTAGGGTGGGGGTAACATCCTCCAGACACCTACAGTTCCTAGCTTGGTTGTGGCCCTGACTTGCTGTGTATTTTGACTCTGCTAACTTTTCCACCAGGCAGGCCCAGTAAGTGACAGCTCAACAGCAGCTGGAGACATGTGGAGAGCATGATTGTCATCGGAAATCAACTGAGATCTACCTGCCCATGTGATCTGGGCTGCAGATTCAGGGGGGTTGGGACAGCTGTGGTAGACAGGGGTCTGAAGTGTGGGGCAGAGCAGGACAAATTGCACACAACACCCCCGCCACATGCAGAATTAAGGGGAGAAGGAATAGAGGATGCTCTCCAAGAGATGAGGTGGCTGACATTGACCCTTTAAACCAGGCATCAAGTTGCTTATCCAGCTGAGAGGCTCAAAGCACACATCTCAGTGAGCTGAGAGGTGGGGGAGAGCCAGCAACAGTTCACAAACAGGAGATGTCCCCAGAGCCATCACCACTCTCCACAGCTGGATGATGCTGGGCTGGGAGCAGGGCCAGTCCCCAGGATGAGCAGTATTGTTCCACCAGCAGAGTTTGGGGGGTGGGGGGAAGAGGTTAGGTCAAGCACTCAGAACCTGGAAAGTGGAGAGGAGACACACACAGCTGCAAGTCAGACCTCGAGAGAGCTGTTTGGGGTGAAAGCCAGCACTTGGGGAAGAGTGGAAACCATCAGCTGGTAAGAACAGAGTCAGCCCAGCCCTGCCTCACCAAGGATTGTCCCTGGAAGGGGGGGGGAGAAAAGGGAGCAGAGGATCAATTCCTTCAGCACGAAGACCGGGCTGGCCCCGGAGATGGGCACTGGGGGAATGTGGCTTATAAATGCTGCATGGAGTCCTGCAGGGACAGAGATTGGTGTCACTTTAAAAAGTAAACATAGGCAGCCTAATGAATGAGTTATATCCCAGACGCTCCATTCCAGGAGAGGTATTTAACAGGCACTATTGGATTCTGCGGTATCTCTCTATCTGTAACCAGTGCATTATGACCATTAATGGATTTTTGAGGCTGGATTGATTTTTCATTAATTTGGTAAAAATCTTTTCCCTCTCCCATATAATTCTGTCTTAAAACGCTCCCCCTGACAGGCCGATAAGTCACTCACCTCATAATGCAAGTCTGGCTCATAAATCTCAGCGATCTGGTGAGGTCGGGTGTGGGGGAGTAGGCTGGGCTGGGGGAAGGAGGAGGGAAAAGGGTAAGCTCCATGGGTCTGGATGGAGCTGCCCAGAAAGCTTTCATCCCATGTAGAAGGTCTATCAGTAGCAGAGTGGAGATGGAAGGTGAGGGGCATGTTTCCAGGGAAGCTTGGGGTGGGATGATAGTCATCCAAGAGTGACTTGATGTTGTAGGACAGTGTGTAGGACAGTGCTGGGATACACTGGGACCTACCCCAAGTACCTAACTCAGCTAAAGTGAGCCACATTGTCCCAAAAATTTGCCCCCTGTGAAGGTGCTCTACAGGAGCAAACACACAGCGGGCTAAACAGAGCGACACTACATTGTGTTTAGCCCAGGACACCCAGGTTAAAGGCTCTGGAAGGCTGAGGATCAAGAATTCATTACTTTTCCCAGTATGATCTTAAATGCTTTGCAGAAGGATAGACCTCATCCAAGGTGGAGTTCTTCCAAAAGTTGTACCCTATCCTTGGGGAATTTAGCCAAGCAGAGCAGGAACTGTTTCCCTGAGTGTGTCTGGGACACCCTTTGACTCTGGGACAGCCTGGATCCAACCTGGGACAGATACCATGGTGCCCCAAACTGTGGGCAGGGTGGTGGACTTGGCTCTACCCTGGTAACATCCCTTTAGCAACCCATGGGCCACTTGACTGTTGGGTTAGGGGAGCAAAGCCTTGCAGAGCCAACACACCTGAGGGATCTTCATGAGACAAGCATGAGACAAGCATGAGACAAGCATGAAGCACCATCAGGGAGGCAGATGGGGCAGAAATTAACTTGCTTGTGAACACTGACTGGTCAAGGTGTCTCTGCTTGCATGGAAACAGCCATGCTGAGGAGTAAGGAGTAAGAAAGGATTGAATTACTTTGCTGTGCAAGGAGTGAGGGTAAGTTTTGCAGCTGGTTTGGGGATGGGAGGACTAGCCTTGCCTCTCTTCAGGAACATCATTCACATCAACATCACTTGGACTTGCATATGGACTCACCCACACCAATGCACCTGCACAACAGCATCATGCTCTTGTCAGGGAGGGAGCTGGCATTTCAGGCTTGGGCATCGCTGCAGCAGGGAGCCAGGACATCTTAGAAGGAGCCAAAGCAGCTACTGTGTTCTCCTGAATCTGCTGCCCCTTGCACAATCCCCCACAAATTACCATGACTGCAGGAAGAAGGTGTGAGAGGGCCACTTTAACTGGAGCTATTGGATTTCACTCCAGCTCTTGCTCCTGCTATGTAATCAGTGCATTATCACCATTAATGGATTTTTTTTTGAGGCTGGATTGATTTTGCATTCATTTTGCCCCCCCCAAAAGAAGGAAAACCTTTCTTTCTTCCCCACCCCTTTCATAGTTGAGTCTTTAAATCCACCCCTGGACAGCAAGGCGAGTCAGTGCTTCCCAATGCCATTGGGATGGGAGAGGTGGAAAACTCACGTTCAGAAATCCCTCCCTTGCTTCTTCCAGGTAGAAAGCCTTGCACCACCCCTGCTCAACCTCTGAGGAGAGGCAGAGAATTATGTCCTTATGTCCTGATCATAAGGAGGAGAGAGACACAAGAGGAGAAGGGATAGGAATGATGGGGCTCTCAATTGTCTATGTGATTTTCACTCCCTTTCATAGAATCATAGATCCATAGACTGGTCTGGGTTGGAAGGGACCCCAAGGATCAGAGAGCTCCAACCCCCCTGCCACAGGCAGGGACACCAACCTCCAGGCCTGGAGCTACACAAGGCTGCCCAGGGCCCCATCCAACCTGGCCTTGAACACCTCCAGGGACACTTTCTTGACCTCAAGCTTCTGATCCAGAGACAACAAAAGGGTTCCCTATAGTCCTATAAAATATCTGCCACCCCTCAGGAGGCTGTCCCAGACACCTTGAGGCAACTCAAATGACACACGATGCTCCCTGATTCTAAACAGAGCCCTTACCACCAGATTCCTGGGCAGAAAAGGAGATAGAGGTTCTCTGGGGAGGAAAGGCAGAGACAGGAGCTGAGTTCACCTCTCCCGAGCCACATCCACACTATTTTCTCTGTGTCTTGCAGATTCAAGGGGTGCTAGACCAGTCCCACCCTCTGGTCACTAAGGCAAGGGACTTGTTCTCAGTTTTTCTGTCAGAGCAGAGCTTTTCCTACATCTATGATGCTTACAAAAGCATCACAGAGAAAAACAAATAAATAGATAGATAGATAGATAGATAGATAGATAGATAGATAAATTCACACCTTAATAGCAGTGATATTCCCTTAATCCCAAAGCAGAATTTATTAGACACAGGGTATCAGTGACTTTTGGTCACATCCAGCCTAGCAAGGCCAGGGATCACATTGAAAGTGAGTTGAGCATCCCAAGAGGCTGAGATTCCCAAGAGGCTGAATCACCTGTGTGATTCAGATACCATTTCTGAGGATGTTTTCCTGACTGGGGGATACTGTTGGAGGACACCTTAAAGCAGAACTAAGCCTAGGTCATAAAAAAGTCAGGAAATCAAGTCCAAGACTTGGGGGTTTATTTCTCCCTTGAAGAATTGCAGATGAACACAACTGTTTATTGAGATGGCCCAAGAAATGCTTCTGCTTGCTTCTTGATTATCTTCCAATTGTTTATTAAAAAACATACTTAATGAAGACTAACAAGCAAATAATCAATACCCACGCAGGTCACCTAGGAATAGATAAGCCTCAATAAGCCCTTGGGGATCAGTGTGTTTACTAAGCAGACAATTACAGGGGTAATGACTATCTGTGAAATTTCAAATTAGTCAGATGTGATTGCATCCTGAGGAAAGGCAAACTGATGAGCAGAATCACATGTTGAGGTGGGTAGACGTTATGGAAACATGTTTTAATCTGGGGTAGACAGGATACCCTTGAAGGCCCAGTACTCAAGAGCTTTATTAACCTGATAATTAAAAGCCAACTGTGAATTTATAGGTATTTTGTGGGTTTTTTTAATCATAGAATCCCAAGACAGCGGAGGCCAGAAGGGATCTCTGGCAACCTCTTGTCCAAACCTCTGCTTAAAGTATATCATCAATGTTGAAAGTAGATTAAATTTCCAAGTTACAGGGCCTTCTCCAGCTGAGGACTGGATACTTCCAAAGATGGAGATCCCATACCTTCCTTGAGTCCCTCATCTAACATCTGATCAGCCTCATGAGCAAATTTTTATCCCAGCATCAAGTTAAAATTTCCTCCTCTGTAACATCCATCTTTTGCCTCTTCTGTCACTGTGCAAGAAGAATCTGAATCCAACTTCTTTGTTAACCTCTCTGGACAATGTATATTAGTTTATTTGTGCTACTTAGTGTGTCAGCCCAAACCATTCTTCTCCCTTTCTCATGTTTGTCCCCATCACATTTATAAAAATCAGCCATAGCTTCTCTCAGATCACCCTTTGCTGACTGATCAAGCCAAAATCTTCATGTTTACTCCTTAAAGTCATGTTGTTTGTCCCCCTTGTTCTACCTCATCCTTCTGTCCCAGTTCATTATCAGCTTTTCCATAGTGACCTCAAGAAAAACAACCCATTCTTTCTCAATCAATTCTAAGAAAAATCCTTGCTGTGGTGTATCTCACTGTCACATCCACCTTCTTTCATGCTTGCACGTAGTGACATCTCACAGCATCAAGTCAGTGACTAACTTCAGTTCTAAGTCCATGTATGCATCACCTTGGGCTTTGCATAACTACATTTCATCCCATTTCCCCTTTTCCAGCCTCTCAAGGTCATCCTGCACTTTCCTGGACGTGGGGTTTTGCCTCTTAAACTCATATCAGCAGCAAATGTCGTTGTTAGACTCGATTTGTGCATGAAATCATGAAATAAAAGTGATTCCAAAGACATCTTTAAGGAACTCCAGTAGTTCACTTCCCTTCAGCCTGATATTGCCACTGTTCTCTGCATGTCTCCAAGTATTTTTTACCCATCTCACAGTTCTCCTACAGACCCTATCTTCTCCAGCTTCATCTCTAATTATCCCTGAGGTGCCACATCACATGCTTTGCTAAATCCAGACAGATGAGACCTACCACATTCTCCTTTTCCTGGAAAATCTGTTATCTAAGGAAGATCTCAAGAAAGAAGGACACTACCTAGCTTTAACATATGTATTTCCTTTCATTTATAATTTGCTCCAAGTCTTCACTAAGTGGCTCCTTGCATGCCCCTGAGACCAGACTAACAGCCCTGTAATTGCCCAATTTAGAGTATTCTTACGCCAGCAACTACATCTGCCAGTCTCCAATCAAACTGTTCCACTCAGGCTAACAACCCTGCTACTCAGCTTGTGTGGTTTCCTATTTTCAGCTCTTCCAGAATTCTGGCTGGGATATAGTTGATCCCAATATGCTTTAGGAGTGTAGGTGGACTTCCACGTGGTGTAGCCTGGGTGGGTTTCTGGGAGTGGTGTCTCTCCTGGACCTAATGGAAGACATGACCTCAACTTCCAAACGTTCTCTCTGTCCTTTCTTTGGCTGCCTGGAATGGGAACTCTGGCTCCTAGGCTGGAAATTACTGGAAATATTGATGGATCTGTGTATGTGGAGAGAAATATGACAACTGCACAGACTGTTGCCACATCAGAGGAGACACCTAGACATGCTGTGGAGGGACCTATGGACTGCCCCATCTGGAGAAGACCAGTGTAAGTAGAGAAGCTCCTTTTTGGTAGCTTTGTTATAATTGGCTGGGACTTGATGTCACTGCCTTTGAGCATTTCTTCTTGCTCTGCCAGCCCTGCCATTGCTATTCATCTTCAGTGTCACCTGCCTGCACTGAGCAGGAGGTTGGGGAGTTGCAGACAAGGCCCTCTTGTGTGGGCTTCCTGCTGCATTTGCCCTTGCTTCTTTGCTGGTGTGGCTTTGCATGTTTGCTGCTTCCATAGGATGACACCTGTTGCTGCCATATGTCAAAGACTGATAATGATGAGGGGCAGAAAATACAAACTCCAAACAAGCTGGGCTTCCCTGCAGCACATTCCCCCAAGTAAAAGGCCATCAAAGGAGGCATCAGTGACATGTTTGTGTCACCTCAAGATGGCAGAGCACCTTCATGTCTCCCTTTCCTCCTTGCAGACAGCTCATTAAAGCTGAAAGCATTGAAGAGTGATCAGCCATGGAGTCAGTAAGCTCTCAATCAGTCCTCTGAGTCTGGCTTTGATCAGTAAGAACCAAAGGTCTGACTGTGTGAAGGCTGTTTTCTAGTTGAGGTTCTGGTTACCTGGAAACATAGCCTGTAATCCCTGGAAAATAGAGCTGGGGTAGGCACTGTAGGGTCATGTAGTCATTCCTTCTCCTCAGGGTAGGAGTAGTAAGACCCATATTGCTCTTCAGAAGCATTTCACCAAACCTAGTTGTGAACTCTTCCAGTCTTGAGATCCTCCTCCTCACTAGACATTGCTTCACTCTGTCCAGCTAGGGAGCTTTGCCTAATGTCCAGCCTACACATCTCTTTCTGCATTGTATTCTAAACCTGCCCACCAGAGATGCAGGGAGCAAACTCTTCCCTCCCTCTTACTGCTTTGATTATTTGATTTGAAGGCATCCTTGCTCTTAGCTAAAAACATCCCTCACTCTTTCAGTCTTTTCCTGTAGTTCCTGCCCTGTAGCTCCCTGATCATCCTGACTGTTCTCCTCTGAACTCACCACCTTGTCCCCAAACTGGACACTCCACCAGTATCCTCAGCAGTTGGGCATTTCTTACAGGTGTACCCACAAGGTGAGAAGGATGTCAGTTGATACTGGAGATCAGGAGGCTAGTACTGGTATGAGGGAGGGAAACTCTTATGTGGAAATGTTCATCTAAAGCAGAAACTCTTCTGCTTTCTCTCCTTTTCTTAGCACAGGAATAAATCATAGAATCATAGTGTCATAGAATGGCATGGGTTGGAAGGGACCCCAAGGACCAGAGAGCTCCAACTCCCCTGCCACAGGCAGGGACACCAACCTCCAGGCCTGGAGCTACACAAGGTTGCCCAGGAAAAAATTTCCCCCTGATATCTAATCTAAATATACTGTTTCAACCTCCATTCAGCAAATTTTCCAACAGCATATCCTGCTTAGTGGCTTTCCTTGGAAAACCCCAAGGGTATGTTAGGTCTTGGACTCCTGCTGCAAGAGTGAGGTTAGATAGTTCATTTCCTTCCACCCTGGATCTGCTGCTCACAGAGATTCAAAACAAGCTTTGTGGAAAACAGGGAAAACCAACTCCTGCTTGGAAGAGAAAAGGAAGTGTCTCCATCACTTGCAGGCTTCCCTGAAGGCAAGTGGTCTGGCAGCCAGGAAACCCACCCCATTGCTTGGAAGTGAAGTCACAGAGATACAACCATGGAAGAGAAGGCCAAGAGCTACTCATTTGGAAACTGCACATTCCCTGAACAAAAATACAACCTGTATTTGGGAAACCAGCTGTGACCTGAGTCATCTCCTTATTCCATTTGTGGAGTAACACTAAGTGATGCAAATGCTAGTCCATACCAAATGGAAATCAATAAATATGTCAGGATTTATCTAGCAGAGGGATGAGAGAAATGCCTTCCAAAACCACCCTGTGTCCTTTTTTACACCTGCCTACTTCAGCTGGGTTCTTGAATAAGCAGCATTAGCGCTGTGAATGACAAGAAATCCTCTGGATGAGAAGTCAGAAGTTATTCCAACTCCCAAGACAAATCTTTGGAGACCTACAAGTCTCCCTGGGTAAGATTTGTTTGGAATATGAGGACAAGGATTGTGTTCAAGCCACCTTTCCAGCTGCCTCAACTAAACATTGGTTGGAAAGGATGTAGAGGAATTGTTAACTCTCAGTGATTTCTCTCTCAGACCTGGCAATCCTAATTCTCTCTCTCTCCCTGCTATTGCTGGAACAGGCTGCCCAGAGAGGGAGTGGATTCCCCCTCCCTGGAGGTGTTCAAGGCCAGGTTGGATGGAGCCCTGGGCAACCTTGTGTAGCTCCAGGCCTGGAGGTTGGTGTCCCTGCCTGTGGCAGGGGGGTTGGAACTCTCTGATCCTTGAGGTCCCTTCCAACCCAGACCAGTCTGTGATTCTATGATTCTATGATTCTTTGTTATTTAGCCTCAAGAAGCAGTGGAATATAGCCCTGATGATCTGACCAGCACTGCCATGTCATGCCCAAGTCCTCTTTTCCAACAGTTTGGAGTAAAATCCCAATTGTCAGGTGGGAAATAAACGTGAAGACTTTCTTCATGCCAACCTGATGTCAGCAAAACGGTTCCTATCCCTGGTTCAGCCGTTAATAGTCAATTGCAGACTCTGGGGCAGACAAAAACGAATCATAAAACTAAACTGCTACCCAGTGAATATGCATTTCCTCTCTTCAGAAACGTCTGGAAGCTCTGCCTCCTTGCATCCAATTGTGGGATTATAACTCATGGCTCTCCTGGCAGCTGGTGCTGTAGCTCACCATTCATTTTATGGCTGCAAGCGTTAACATTTCTGCAGAACATCGTGGTAATTTTCTGAGGAGAATGATCATTTTTTTAGTGACTTGCAACAATTAATTATCTGCCTCTTAACAATTTGCTGGGATGAATGATCACCGGGGAGAGGCCGTGGAGCTCTTAGAGAAGCTGATAGTGTAATGGCTGAAGTGGCAAGAGGTGAAGGGAGTGTAATTCTGTGGGTTTGGTGAGGAGCTTCTTTGCATGTCACTGCTCTGGTAGTGACAGATTCAGGTCATTATCACAGAGTCACAGAATCACAGAACTGTAGGGGTTGGAAGGGAACTCCAGAGATCATCAGGTCCAACCCCCTGCCAAAGCAGGGTCCCTAGGACAGGTCACACAGGTTGTCATCCAGATGGGGCTGGAATATCTCCAGAGATGGAGACTCCACACCCCCCTGGGCAGCCTGTCCCAGGGCTCCCTCACCCTCACTGGGAAAAAGTTCTTCCCCAGATTGGTGGAGAACATCCTATACTCTTCCTATACACTACATTGCACCTTGTCCTGTCCCCACAGACACTGAGAAGAGGCTGCCCATGTCCCCCTGTGTCCCACCCTTCAGCTATTGATACCCAGTGATCAGATCCCCTCTCAGGCTTCTTCTCTCCAGGCTGAACAGCCCCAGCTCCCTCAGCCTTTCCTCACAGGGGAGATGCTCCAGGCCCTTCAGCATCTCCATGTCCCTCCTCTGGACTCTCTCCAGGAGATCCCTGGCTTTTCTATCCCAGGGAGCCCAGAACTGGACACAACACTCCAGGTGGGGCCTGAGCAGGGCAGAGCAGAGGGGGAGGATCCCCTCCTGTGACCTGCTGCCCACACTCCTCCTGATGCCCCCCAGGATCCCATTGTCTCTCTCAGCCCCCAGGGCACACTGCTGGCTCATGGCCACCCTGTCACCCACCAGCACCCCCAGGTCCTTCTCCACAGAGCTCCTCTCCAGCAGGTCACCCCCAGCCTGTCCTGATTCCAGCAGTTATTCCTTCCCAGACTCTCCACTTGCTTTTGTTGAACCTGTTATATGCTCTGAAAACCACCCATACCACACGTAGGTAAATGAACAGTCGTGACATGTATATGTGGATGTCAGCCAGGACCTAGAGAGATCCAAGCCCGTGGTCTCCACTGGTGAGAAGTCACCTCCACATGATGACTTACAAAGTCAATGGTTTTATTTTCAGCTGGTGCTGTACATGTGGGAGGAGACATATATAGATGGAAGGTGCATATAAGAAAGCTGGGAAGAACTGTCCACGAGGACGTGTAGCAATAGGATGAGGGGCAATGGTTTTAAACTAGAAAATGGGAGGTTTAGGTTGGATATTAGGAAACAATTCTTCAATGTGAGGGTGATAGATCACTGTCACAGGTTGTCCACAGAGGTAGTGGAGGCCCCATCCCTGGAGATATTCAGGGTCAGCCTTGATGTGGCTCTGAGCAACCTGATCCAGTGAAGATGTCCCTGCTCACTGCAGGGGCATTGGACTAGATGACCTCTAAAGGTCCAATCTTACACATTCTATGATTCTATGGAGGTTTTTCTACACAAATTAACTTAAATTTTTTGAAGACAAGTCAGTGGTGTACTTCCTGCTCCCTGACTGTCTGGGAAGTGGCCAGCTAACATTATTTTGAGCACTGAAGAGGAGATTTGCACACATCTGACATGTGGTGGCATTGCCAGGAGTTGCAGCATAAGAACTAGTGAAACTAAGAATGACCTTCTTTCAGGTGACCTCACATTAGACACCTCATGGCATTCAGCGTGTCTCATAAGAAAGGCCAAACCAGCTCAGACTAAGAGCTCACCTCCATCAGGACCTCACAGAGAGCATAAGTACGAACTGGTCCTAGTGAAAACTCCAGAGAATATCATCCTAGCTTTCAAAACCAGCTTGCAACTTCTGAGCCAGAGGTACTCTCATATTTCACAGCCCTTCACAGATTTTTCCCACCTAATCTATCCATTTTTTCCTACTTTTTTAACCCTAGTGAGGGTGTAGCACCCACAACATGCCATGACAAGTACTTCCATGGCTTAAATGTGTGCTATCTGAAGTGTAACCACTACTTTTCTGTTTTGTTTCAACCCTACCATCTCCTAATTTCATGTATTGCCCCACACTCCCTCCACTGGAAGAGGCCATGGACACCTGTAGCTCTGAGGAAAGGTATCAGGGTGGTTAATCTTGAGCCTCCAAGGTTGGAGTCATCACTGTGAGCTCACTTTTGGCACCTCATCTTTCTGCTAGCTCAGAAAAAAAATGTCTGCATCCTGTCCATGCCATGGACAAGGTCTTCCAGCTCAGATTTAGCAGCCATGGAACTCATCACCTCAGCTTCAGCCCCCAGTGAGCTACCAGAAGGCAGTACCAAGAGTCCCCTCCTGCCAAGCACTGCAGAAACACACTCTGACAAGGTCCTCTCTGCTCTGAAAAGCTCTCAGTTCAAACTGCATGTGGGATTCATCTCCCCTAAGTGCCTACAAAAGGGGGATGTCCATCCACGCCCGTTATCTTCGAGCCCATTATGGTTGATGGCGTTCAAGTCCATGGGGCTCAGGTCATCACTCATCGGAGCAGCGCAGGCATCACGCTTCACAATGACATGATCTTCACTGAGCCACTGCCCTTTGACTACAGAGTGGTCCCAGAGTGAAGTCAGCTACCCGTGCCTCCACTGCAGAGGGCTAGAGGATGTGCATTATCTCCATTCTCTACCCTCTGGGTGGGAATAAGTGCTCACACCCCACATAGGTTGTTCCTGCAAGGCTCAGCAGCACTGGGAGAAGTGGCCTCACATGATTACAAACATCCAGAAGCAGGAGAGACCAGCAAGCTGCCTCCCCACTGCCCGTGATGGCTGGGGAGGGGGTATGGTGGGGGGGGGGAATCTCAGCGTGGCAGCCAGGAGCCCAGCCCTGCTTACAGACTCAATCTGCTGAAGCCAGCACGTTTCTGCAGACTAAGCAAGTTTACCAATAAAACCTTCTCATAATCTACCAATGTAGAAGAGAGAGAGAGAGAAGGAGTGAGAGAGAGAGAGAGAGGGAGAGAGAGAGCTGGGCCACAGTGTGTGTAATAAGCACTGGAGATTTAAGTGGGAATTACCTTAAATATGCATCTATATAGGGAGAGAATATATAGATATACTTAAAAATAAATAAAAAATAAACAAATAAATAAATAAATAGATAAATATATATAAAGATATATATATATATATATATATAAAGATATAAAAATGTGCTGCTGAAGAGGAGTAGAACCAATTTCCCAATTTCAATCTGTGGCATGCTGGGACTCAGCTTCTCAGATGTTGCCTGCTTTGCTAAATTGGCTGGGCTGAGGGCTGCTCCGTTGCTTATTTCGGCTCATTGTGGTGCATTTATGAAGGGCTGTCACACAGGTCTGACAGGGTGATGAATTGACCGGGCTCAAGCCAGAACTTGAAGAAGGTGGGGAGGGAGGAGGTGGGAGAAAGGGAGGGGGGAGGTTTGAAGAAGGCTGGAAGAGGTGATGGGAGTGAAAAAAAGAGGGCTTGAGATGGGGGGTAGAGGGAAAGGGGGGGGAGGAAAAGCATCCCAAAGGGTTTCGCTCTGTAATCGATTCTACTGGCAATAAGCATCCAAGCCCAGGGGGAGGCTCACATAGATGGGGGCTGAGAGTGGGAGAAATTGGGGGGAGGGAGGAAGGGAGTGAGGTTGGAGTGGAAACAGCAAGTTAAGCAATTTGTTGCACGATTCCCAGGGGCTTAATGCTTGGACTTTACAGCAACAGCAAAACTTGGTGCTGTCAGGGGTGAAAGTCCTGGGTAAAACACAGGACTGTGCAGAGGGATCACATCTTCCCAAACTGAAGTGTCTCAGGATCTGGGCACCTCTTCTGCTAGTGGGGCTTCCCAGGTGTCCACACCAGGATGGCAGCAAAGAGTGATGGGGAGCAGAGCAAGAAGGAGAGAGGATAAATGCATAGCTTCAGGCTTCTGTAGCATCTGCCTCTTGGGTGTCTGATGCTCTCCTTTTCCTTTCCATGTGTGTGAACACAGGTAAAAGATTTCTTTTGACCTGCAAAACAGAAAAGAGAAGTCAGGTAGCAACTGATGGCAAACCAGTGGGTGTAAAGGAGATATAGATATATTGATCTCTATCTGAGACAGATAGTATCCATCCAAATCTATCTCCCAAGCATATTTATCTATTCTCAAATCTCCCTGCAGTCATTTGCCCATCTCCACTATAGATCTCTATCAATTTCTCTATCAAATTTTATGTCTGTAAATCTCCCTCCTTTCTATGTGTCCCTGAGGCACACAACACCAACCAGACATACAATGGTAAGGAGCAATCCAACATGTTGGCAGATATCATATGGCAATGGGAATAAAGCCTCTCTTCTGTCCCATTGCCTGGCACACTCTATTTGAAAAGGTCCAAGTAGATCCCAAAGCCCAAGGCAGCAGGGCCAAGCCTGCACTGAGCAGTTGTGTTACCAACAGGTGGGTACATAGAATCATAGAATAGCATGGGTTGGAAGGGACCCCAAGGATCAGAGAGTTCCAACCCCCCTGCCACAGGCAGGGACACCAACTTCCAGGCCTGGAGCTACACAAGGTTGCCCAGGGCCCCAGCTAACCTGGCCTTGAAAAGGGGAAGAAGCAGAAGCAGAAGCATCCCTTGAAGGAGCCATCCTTTTTTCAGCTGCTCACTAAAGGTGACATGCTGGTGTCCCACATGGGTCAGCCTGGCCCATCCCCATTGCAAGTTCAAGGTCAGTCCACATCTACTCCCTAGTAGGTCTGGGGAGGGGATTGTGCCCCTGGACTGGGCATTGGTGAGGCCACACCTTGAGTGCTGGGTCCAGTTCTGGGCTCCTCAGCATCAGAAGGACATTGAGGTCCTGGAGCGAGTGCAGAGAAGGGCAACCAGGCTGGGGAAGGGGCTGGAGGGCAAATCCTGTGAGGAGCAGCTGAGGGAGCTGGGGGTGTTGAGCCTGGAGAAGAGGAGGCTGAGGGGAGACCTTCTCCCCACCTCCCCTGCCCTGCCAGGAGGGTGCAGAGAGGTGGGCGATGGTCTCTCCAGCCAGGGGACAGGAGATGGGACAAGGGGCAATGGGCTCAAGCTGCCCCAGGGCAGGGTCAGCTCAGCTGGGAGGGAAAAGTTCTTCCCTTGCAGAGTTGTGGGGCTGTGGAACAGGGGCCTGGAGCAGGGTCAGGGCCTGGAAGAGGCTGCCCAGGGAGGGGGTTGAGTCCCCACCCCTGGGTGTGTTTAACAGAGGGGAGATGAGGTGCTCAGGGATCTGGTTCAGCACAGGACATGAATGATTGGACTTGATGCTCTTAAAGGTCTTTTCCAACCTTGTGATTCTGTGATAAAGGTTACAATGGGGAGGATGCAGGATACCTCCAGACACTCTAGATAATAATAGTTTTTCATGACCAAGATCAGAAGAGATGCTGGAGAAAGCTGGACCCTGTACCTCTCCTGGTGAGCATCTTTTCAGCTCAGCCCAAGCCCTGTCTCCAGCAGTAAAGATCTTTTTGGTGGAGATTTACAGTTTTGCAGATGTAGAAGAAGCATTTCCTTACGTTCCCATCTTTGCCTGCAACACATATAACTGCTCCTTAAAGGGTAGAACAACAGAGCTGAAAGTGGCTTTCTAAAATCAAACCTCAAAATTCAGCATTATTGACTCTGTATAGCTATAATACAGGGAATATATAGATAATACAGCCCTTTCTGCACAGCATATGTTCTAATAAATAATCTTATAAGCTAATTTCACTGTGCCCTAATAAGCATCTTTTTTTTTCCCTGCAGAAAAGCCAGTGCTTTGGAAGTGGCTTCATCAAATTCCCCACCTACCCCAGCAGATATATCCCTTCTTATAATTACACTTTTTTTGGTCGATTTCAAATACAGTTAAAAATGTGCAAAGTGAGTCAATTTTTACACCGTAAGTTTGGGTGATATAAGGCCCTGGTGTCTCAGATGTCCAGCCCCCTCCCTCCCCTCATCAGTGCTCCTTCTCCTCCCTGATCCTGACATTAAACTATTCCACTTAGACTGGGTACCTGGTGCCAAGCAGGCTGACCTCATTAAAATAGATTACTGCAGAAGTAAAATCTAAAAGGTAATAAAAATTGCCAATATTTTTTAACAGGGACACACATGTATTTTCTTTCCCCTCACCCCCATCTTAACAGTCCTCTTTGGAGATCAAAATATCCTGCCTGCTGCTGAAAAATCCACATTCTTACTATTACCCTCTAGGCAAGATGTTAGTGGTGACCTGGACAAGTGAGAATGCATTTGCTTTTGCTTCTTTTGCAGTTGTAGGAATTTATACAGGTGATGTAGTGATGTGGCTGGGGCCAAGATGAGCTAAAGCTTACAAGCAAGACCAGGTTTCTAGGGAGAGACTTGATGAACCAGAAAATGTTCCGGGTTTTTCTAATCATATCAAGTAGTTATTACCTCTCTAAATACTCACTTTGAAGAAAGAAGGGGAAGAATATTTCATTTTCCCTGCTGGTTTTTTAAGTTCTTTCCATAAGAAACTCACCCTGTGGTGTTATCTCCAGGGAGCGCTGCTTAGTGACTCATAACCACAGGTACTTCACCAGAAAAGTGAGAAGCAGCAGAAATCATAGAATCACAGACTGGTCTGGGTTGGAAGGGACCCCAAGGATCACACAGCTCCAACCCCCCTGCCACAGGCAGGGCCACCAACCTCCAGGCCTGGAGCTACACAAGGTTGCCCAGGGCCCCATCCAACCTGGCCTTGAACACCTCCAGGGATGGGGCATCCACCACCTCTCTGTGCAGCCTGTTCCAGCCCCTCACCACTCTCTCTGGATAGAACTTCCCCCTAATATCTCATCTCACCCTTCCCTCCTTCAGCTTCACTCCATCCCCCTTGTCCTGCCAGTCTCTGCCCTTTGAACAAGCTGATTCCCCTCCTGTTTCTCTGCTCCCTTCAGGGACTGGAAGGCTGCAATGAGGTCCCCCCACAGCCTTCTCTCCTCCAGGCTGAACAAGCCCAGCTCCTTATTCTTAAGGGGAGGTGTTCCAGCTCTCTAAATGTGGTGACTTGTGTTGGCATGTAGTCTCCTGCCAGCCTGAAAGGGCTGCCTGTGTGCTCAGCCATCACATCCAGAGACACTTAAGCCCCTAGCAGCCTGAAAACACCAGCAGGAGATCCTCTGACTGGTCAATGCCACCACAAAGCCAGAGGATAGACAAGATCTCCCTCAATGGCAGTAGGCTAATGCAGTTGGAGGCATTTTATTCAGCCCACCAGACTTTGTTCAGCAGGACCAGGCACTTACAGGATTGGTTGGGATGACTTTTTGGGTAGCTCCCAGACAACACCATCCTAAGAGGGAAAGAAGATCATTTGGGAATCCACTTCAGTGTGGCTCCATCATGTCTTTTCCATCCCAGATGGCCCCATGTTGGGTCTTGGATGGGGGAAGATGCCTGTAGAGCCATGGAGAAGAAAAAACTTCCCACCTTAAACCCAAGCAGGGAGTTGGAGGTGGAGTCCAGTTCTATCCAGGGTCCTCTGGAAGGGCTGAGGATGGTTCTCCTGAAGAGGAGCACTATTATTGTCCCTTTTTGAGAAGGAGACAGGGATTGTCAGGGTGGTTCAAACCAGTCATGCAGGCAGTGGTCCTGTCTCTGAGAACAGTTAGTGTCCTGTGTCTGGAGGAATGAAGGCCACGATGAGATGACATGCTCCCCAGGGCAGGCTCCTTTGAAGAAGGAGGTTTTATATCCCAGCTGGAGTTTAAATTTGTATATAATTTGCATATCATTATGTGGGGCACAGGTGGAACTCGAAATTGCAGCCAAAACAAAAATGCATGCAGCTAATTAAGTGCCAGCAAGAGGTACTTCTTATCCAAGGGAGTTCTTGATCCTCCCTCACCAGCCTTTCCCAGCCAGGCACAGAAAGGAAGAGATGGGCTCTTTGAAGCCTCCCTAGAAAGAAGGTTGGGCATTGACAGGCTGTGCTTGACCTGGTCAGCAAGCCCCTGTACCCCCAGACTTACCCCATTTACAGCTCCTTTGAAAGGAATTAGAAATAACAACCTCCCTTGCCCCCGGCGCTCTGGGAAGCACTGGGGAGTGATTTACTCTGCGCAGGGGAAAGGAGATTTATCAGTTCTTGGAACCAGTGTTTATGAATATTCCTAAAGAGGAAAATCAATCAGTTCTATCATAACATTGCCATTTTTCTAAATGATAGAACAAGCATTTTTATACACCTCGCACTGGCTGGTTGGAAATCGATAGGAATTATGAGCTTCTCTCTGAATTTACTAATGTTCTGGCATCATCCCCTCCAGTCCCTGAAGCTAAGACAGGGAGGATGCTCAGAGCTTTGGATCTGAGGAAGCTCTGACTTGCTTCTTGCATCTCTACCCTCTTTCTTCCCTACTTATACTTCTTCTACCTCCTGGACTTTCAAGTGACCCAACAAGCCCAGCCTATCTGTGCTGGGATGGACCAGATCAAAGTGAAGACCCTGTGAAGCATCATGAGGTTAAAACCAAAGGCTGAATTTACCCATCATCTGTGCCAGCTCAGGTTAGGTACCTGTCAAAAAAGATGGCTGAGATTTTTTCCCTATCATTTCTCTTACCAGTGAGTCCAAGGCAAAATGAAATCCAAGGACTCCTGGAATCAATCTGGCCCCTTAAAATTTGCAAGAATAGGTCATGTTTTTGGTAAACTTACCATATTTCCTAAAATAGGCCCTCAGAGAGAGACATTATCCTTCCTCTGATCATTAAACACAACAGCTCAGGAGGAAAAGCCACTACAATATCTCCAACAAGACTCTGTCCTTTCCTGGGGAAGAAGTGAAATCTCAAACCTTTGGCAATATTCAGCTGGAAGGAGAGCTCAGAGGATGTTTTTCATTCTGATTTTGTTGCCTTGGTGTTAGGTGGCCACAATTCTTGTTCTTCCAGCTAATCTCCAGACATGCTGCTGGAAGTACAGCCCACAGAAACGTGAAATAAGAGAGAAAGTCCAAACAGATGGGGTAAAGGGCACAATCAGCTTTTCAGTTGCAGCCCAAAATCCAACCAGTGTTATTCCCTGTGCTGCTGAAGTTGATTCCTGGGGAGAATATTTCCCTCTCCTGTTTGTCTCTCTGTGTTTGGAAAGTTTTCCACTACGTGCACTTACAGCCACACATGGCACCCAGTGCCACGAAGCCCTTTCTTGCTGCTATGACCCTTCCTACTGGTCAATATGACGCTTCCTACTGGTTAACTGGTTGTTTTTCTTCCCCATCGATTCATCATGTGCATCACTTACAAATTTCCCATCAGGAGATGTTTGATAAAGAAGAGATCCTTTGCTGAATAAAAGGATTAATTCAAGAAACGCATTAGGCTGGAAGAAAACCTTCTAATGATTCTATCTTAATTTTCACCAGTTATGTCCCAATATCTCCATTCTGATTACCTTTGTAGCATCTTTATCCCAGTTCCTGAGTGTTTCTGGTCACCACCTCTGGACTGGAAAGCCTAGCTGAGGGATTTGCCACGTCTCCATAGTAGGATTGCAATGGATTTGGCCCCACAAAGCCAGATCTATTGCTTACATTCCTAGCCCTTGCAAGCCCAAACATCCCTCTTGCAGGCACCCACAAACACCTCTGTGTGGAGAAGGGGAGAGGTCAGTGCCTTCCAGCCTTGGATTTAGCCACTCGTTCATTTTTTGTTCTTGGGAGACATGAATCTTTGAAATAAGGGGCAGGCAGGCTAGTGATAAATCCCACTAAAGGCAAAAGTGATTGATTTTAGAAGACACTGTTTAAGAATTTGTTTTTCTAATGGATCCTAAAGTCCTGTCATCAATTTTGCCAGGCTCAGCGGTGCCAGTAGGCTGCTGTATCCTGTCCGGAGAGGAGGAGGGAGATGCAGAGAAGGAGAGACAGGGTGGGTGAGACAAGGATGGAGGTGGGGTGAGGAAGGGGGGAGTTGAGGGGGAGGGCTGGGAAAAAAAAAAAAGAGTTCATCATATGTCCCTTCCAGATGCAGTATCCGAAAATGTGGATTATACTCGACCATAAATACTAATCCATTAGTTGCTCTTTCACACGCTGCTGGCTGGAATGCTACCTCCATTTGCCTGCATGATAATCTATTTGAATATCAATGTGGCTTCGTGTTAAACTGCTTCCCTTGGAGTTTCAGATGAAGGGCAGGCGTGCAGGGGCTGTGCTTTGGGGATAGGGTACCGTATCGGGGGCAGAATCGGAAGGTAATTATTGAAATCCCTCTTGGCTCAGAAAGCTTCCTCACAGCTGGCCCAAAAAGAAGAAAAAAAAAAAATAAGTAAACCAGGCAGTGTTGCCTTGGTCTTTAATGGGACATTAAAAGAAAGTTTTGCTTTATTTTTAATTCCACCCAAGGACTGCACTGATTCGCTTGGTTCCCAACCATGGGGAGAGGCAGACGCAGCCAAGCAATGCATAACAGGGCTCTGCAGGGGGGTAGAGATGCTATGGGGGAAGGGAATTTCTCAAACTAAATGAGGGGTGTGCCCCCTCAAATGTGGAGGAGCCTGGAAGCTTGACAATAAGATCACAGAGTCATAGAATGGTCTGGGTTGGAAGGGACCCCAAGGATCAGAGAGTTACAACCCCCCTGCCACAGGCAGGGACACCAACCTCCAGGCCTGGAGCTACACAAGGTTGCCCAGGGGCCCAGCCAATGTGGTCTTGAACACCTCCAAGCATGGGGCATCCACCACCTCTCTGGGCAGCCTGTTCCAGCCCCTCACCACTCTCTCTGCAAAGAACTTTCCCCTAATATCTCATCTAACCCTTCCCTCTTTCAGCTTCACTCCATCCCCCTTGTCCTGCCAGTCTCTGCCCTTTGAACAAGCTGATTCCCCTCCTGTTTCTCTGCTCCCTTCAGGGACTGGGAGGCTGCAGTGAGGTCCCCCCACAGCCTTCTCTTCTCCAGGCTGAACCAGCCCAGCTCCCTCAGCCTCTCTTCCTAGGGGAGCTGCTCCAGCCCTCTGATCATCTCCGTGGCTCCTCTGACCCCTCTCCTACAGTCCCACATCTTTCTTGTATTGGGGGCCCCAGCTCTGGCCACAGGACTCCAGCTGGGGCTTCCTGAGGGCAGAGCAGAGAGGGACAATCCCCTCCTTGTCCCTGCTGGTCACCCCTCTTCTGATGAAAGATCCCTGTAACCCCCACCCCATCCCTTCCACTTCTCCCTTACAAGGATGAATTTTCTTTTGTGGGTTCTGATAACAGAAACGGCCAAAAGTGACAAAATCCCCTAAACCAAACCAAAGTTATCATTGTTTATAAGGTCACAGAGACCTTGGTTGTCCAAGCCAACTCAGAAATGTGTGACACCCTTGGAAATCATCATAAGACTGGGATCTGTGGCCACAGTCATGACTTGTTACCTCTGTTTAGGGGAGGTAGATCAAGCCTGGTCCACAGCAAGTAGAAACAGGCCCCACTTGGTGTATATCAGCTCACTGTCTAGAAAGATACTCAGCTTGCTACACCCATTTTTCTTCCCTTTAATGCAGATGAGGAAGTAACCCCAGTTCTTTCAAAAGGGACCAGCATCTTTGTAGTGGCTCACATTCCTGTTGCACTCTCAGTGGCTTAATTGTGGGTATTTTCTCGCCTTGAGAAGCCAAGATGGGACTTAACCTGTCAGTAGACTATAAATCTACATGACTTGCAAGGCTTTCTGGTAGATGTTCCCCTCAAGGGAACCCCTTTAGCAGAGAACCCCAAGTTCCAGAGCTCAATGGCTCAAGGAAAAGAACTTGGACATATTGGTCCCAGGAAGGTTTGGGCAGGTGATGGATAGAACACAACCTCTTCTTAACATATCCCAAGCATAATCTGAGAGTCCTGAGCAGCAGATGCAACCAAGGCAGGCAAGTTTTAAACATTTCATCCATAGGGATTGGAACATGGCCAACAGAGCTACATTGACTTCTTGCTTTGCTTGACACAGCAATGAGAAGCCATTAAATGCCTCCTGCTGAGGATGTTCATCCTTGACAAGGGGCTTCTGGAAGGTGGCCAGCTAAACCAGCCAGCACTCAAGCCCTGAGATGAAGGGTCAGAGGAGAAAATACTAATGCCTGACAGAAAAGAAAGCCAACAGTAACATTGACCAAGTAAGAGTTGTGCTCAAACAGCAGCCAAAATCTTGTGGGTTTGTTATATCCATGTTAACTGGGCACTCAAGGCACTGGTAGGTGATGGATGAAATCCCCATGACTTTTACAGACCAATGTGTGCATGCCAAGCCTTTCTCCTGGGCCAAATAGTTAAGTAGACAAGACCCTTGCAGCTATAACCATGTGCCTTTTCCTCTCACTCCTTTCTTCAGCCCTTGCTCCTGTGTCCAGCTTTCTGGGTGAGTGCTATTCATTGGAGACCAGATCCAGTTTTAAGTCCTTCACATGAGGCCAGTGAAGGGTTTTGAGTATGAAGATTTTGGAGAGCAGATCCAGTTTTAAGTCCTTCACATGAGGCCAGTGAAGGGTTCTAAGTATGAAGATTTTGGACCTCCAAGGTTTTTAGGTGAGACAGGGCTCTGAGCACCTCACAAGCAACAGAGTGTGTAAGGATGACTGAGTATTTAAGCATTTCTAGGGTCAAATGGCAACTGAGGATCTGCTCTGGAAGAGTCTGAATAGGAGGAATATCCACAAAAAGGCACAGGGGACTCTAAGAACTTTTGGGACCTGGGCTTTTGTGTTTGCACCAGAGTATAAAGCACCCAAAAGACTGAATAGAGTGCATTATTTTTCCTGGGAATATCAAAACAAGCTATTAAAAAGAATTCTAGTGGGTAAAGAGTTCTAGAGTCCAGCAAAGATGTAAGTAAAGCCCAGCTCCTTGGCTATGAGGAGTGAGGATGCTGTTCCTGGCTCTGGGGGTGCTTCAGTCTCCAATCTGTCTCTGCAAGAAGTCTCTAGAAATGATGACTACCTGATACCTGGTCTGTTTGCTGCCTGCCACACCAGCTGCTCCCTTCTCTGAGGAGGTGGTCAAAGCTAGGAAGGAGAATGGCCACCCAATGCCAAGCACAGTGCAGTCCCTACTACATCACTTCACCCCTCCCCAGGCTGCCTCCTGCCTCACTCCTCTCCAAGGCCTGGCAGAGGCTCCTTCCCTCTCCACGCCTCATCCATCAAGCCAGATGATGTTGTTTACCCACCCCATCTTCTCAGGCCTGTCATTGCCCACAGAAAACAATGATAAATAAACTGGCACTGAAGAAACTGTCTCCTGCTGCTTGATTTATCTATTCTTTGTGTTGTAATCCAAGCCCCTTCTTCTCTCCCCCTGCACCCCAATCATTAACTCTTCTTCCTCTGCCTCAGGCTGTTTTCTTACCTGTAGCCCTCAGAGCCAGCATGTAGATTGTTTACAGTCTGTATCAGCCTTGGCTTTTGTCTAGGGCTGAATTAGTCTCCCAAGGAGGCAAGCAGATGGTACCCACAACAGATGTCAGCCCTAGTGCAAGGTTAGGGAGATGAGATTGCAGGACCTCAAGCCTGGCTCTGAAGTGCCTTTCCATGCACAGAGCATCTCTGAGAAAGTTTTTTGGAGGAAGTTCCATATCAAAAGAATGAAAGTCCATATTCCACTTTGTAAATTGCCCCTGTGCCTGTCAGATTCATGCCAATCTGCATACACTGCCAGGATTGGGCTTCTCCAATTCTTGCCTGAACTTCTGTCACCTTAAAACCATTCACCCTTAATGGTGTGAGAAGATGCAGTGGGCATTTTCTCTGCTACCTGTTTGAAGATGATCCAAGGGTTGGAGCACCTCTCCTATGAAGACAGGCTGAGTTGGGCTTGTTCAGCCTGGAGAAGAGAAGGATCCAGGAAGACCTTAGAGCACTTTCCAGTAAAGGTGGGACAGACTCTTTGTCACAGCATGTAGCAATAGCACAAGGGGCAATGGTTTTAAACTAGAGTAGGGCAGGTTTAGATGAGACATTAGGAAGAAGTTCTTCACTATGAGGATGGTGAGACACTGATTTGGGTTGCTCAGAGAGGTGGTGGAGGACCCAGCCCTGGAGATATTCAGGGTCAGGCTTGATGGGGCTCTGAGCAACCTGATCTAGTGAAGATGTCCCTGCTCACTGCAGGGGAGTTGGACTAGATGGCCTTTAAAGGTCCCTTCCAACCTAATGCATTCGATGATTCCATGCTATGGTTCTGTAAAAGTGAGACAGCTGCTCTTGGGGATCTGCTGAGCTTGCTCAGGAGAGGAGGAGAGAGGAAACGCCACAGCTGGGAACCTGCAGCTCTTGCTAGAGATGGGGAGACTGCAGGGTGCAGCAAGGAGCTGCCAGATAGACCACAGCACCCAGAAAAATCTTCCTTGTGATTAGAGGATGTTCTGGATGGTGTGGTGCTCACTGCAGAGGAGAATGAAAGCACTGTCCATCAGAAACACAAAGCACAAACCCTATTATACCCTTACAAGCCCTTACTGAACTTGTAAACAGCAACTCCTGCTTTCCCCTACACCTCTCTTCATTGTGCATCTGCTGAAACACAGCACCAGTATGCCAGGAGCTATAAATCACCCTCTGTAGCAGAACAGGGCTCTCCTCAGTCCTGTGCATACACAGTGGGATCCCCTACTGCCACAGCAGGGACCAGAAATGAGCCACCAAAACCATGCTGGCAATCTGGTCACCCACATGGCCTGGTCAAGGACTCACTGGTGACAACAGCCCATGTGATTTCCAGAAGCTTGTGTGGTTGCAGGCAACAGATTTGGGTTCAAAGCCTGCTCAGGCTGGCATTGCCCTGTCCTCTAGGTGGGGTTTGGCAACACTGAAAAGTGTGATATAACAATTTTAGGGCTTCCTCATTTCCATCAGCATCATTACCCCATCCAAGGCTGCTCCTTACTCTCTCCAGCTGTGGTCACTGAGGACCTCTGCTCCAACACAGCACCAGTAGCAGCTGGCAGAGGTGTGGGGCAAGGCTGTTGGCCAAACAACACTTTTCCATGTCTTGTGCAGCTTGGTTTTAAAATATTAATACTCATTTACATGAGCTAAGGGTATAACCATGACCCATTACCAGGACTGATATGCAGCAAGTCATTCCATGTCAGAGCTCATAGTTGCAACCTCTCTCTCTTATTTCTAGCACTAAACCTTCACTAAATATGATGTTTTCTTGGTTTGGTTTGGCTTTTCTGGTGGGACACCCATATAATCCTAGAGAGGGATTTACCTGTGGCCTGTTGAAGTCAATGGGAGATTCTCTACTGCTTGTAAGGTTTGAGTTAGACCCTGGGACCAATTACAACAATCTCCAGCCCAGCCCTGCACCAGCATGACCTATTTTTCTAGAGACACCATAATTTATGGTGTTGATGTCCTCCAGACACTTCACATAATGCTTCTGGACAGGCCCAGGAATCCTTCAGCCTTGATCACTCTGCACTGATGAGGCCCAATCTTTCCTGTCACGTCTATCACTACTCAGTGGTGCTTTTCAGAGCAGGGCCACTTGACCTCCAATGTTTAACACTCCAACACTCAGGAAACCTTGGCTAGGTCACTCTGTAGGGCACCTAGATCCCTACCTCTGGGCTGGGAGCATCACCGTTCCCAGCCAGGCACTGAAATGCTACCTGTGGTGTGACACAGCATCACACCCTCCTGTAGGCTTTGGGTTGTTATTCTTTTTTTTTTCACAGCTTATCTGGGCTACAGAGTGGTTTAAATAATCCTCATAATCACTCCTCCAACTGTCTTGCCAGCCTTGCACCCTGCTCACAGAAGGGTGCATCTGGCTCCATCGAACACCTGCCTTGACTGTTATTACCACGTTTCTTCCCACACAATAAAACACAATGAAGGCAGTTCTATAACACAGAAAGTGATAAAAATATATTGAATGTTTAATCAAACATTTCCCCTCCTTTATTTTCCTCTAGATTGCTAGTTATTACATCATCTAGATCCTTCCCTTTTTTTTTTTTTAGGTGCCATAAAATTATCTCTGCCTCTTGCAGTCTGTGAGTTGATGATTAATCAATTACTTAGAGAAGTTATCTATTAAAAATCAAAAATGTGATGCTTGGTGCACTTCCAATAAAGCATCATACAGCAAGAGATTACTGGTCTAATCCTTTTCTTCATCAGTTACTTATTACCAGTAATTGTGTTAAGGGGATCACAGGAGTCATTAAGTAAACAGGGTGCATTAAAAGTGTGTGCAGCATAACAGGGGAAAATTACCTAATTAGTGATAGATGGTGCTGGAATAGATTAATTGAAGAGCTCCTTCCACCAACTTTACTCAGCCTGGTTCGTGTCTTGCCTTGAAAATGTGGCCAGTGAAATCACTGTTTGACTTGGGTGAGGATGCTTTCATGGTACATCACCTCTGCCTAGATGGCATGGCTATAACACAGCAGTTTGGAGTCAGACCATCCTTCCCCCAGCTCCCCAGGGAGCACCAACACAGATCTTCAGCTCTGGAAAAGTTACCTGGGCTGTAAAGAGCAGAGGACAAGGGTTGAAGAGGGCTCTGATATCTGCTCTGCTATCTGCAGCGAGCACCCAAGAGCTCAGATCCTCACTATCAATTTTAGGAGAGGAGTCATCTTATGTGTTCAGCCTGCTGGGGAAACTCTCCCTTTTCAACATGATCCACTCCAGGAGAGGATTCAGACTGCTCCCATGGTGGCCCACCCTGCCTGCAAGCACCACCCCATGTGCCCATCTCCTCCAGGGAAGCAGGCAGAGCTCCGTGAAGTGAGTTTGCTGGGTCTCATCACAACCCAACCCCTGGTGAACAAGCCTGTTGTCAACAGCACAGCAAGCAGCAGACAGGGGCTGGTGCTTTAATTAGTAAAGACAGGACCAAATAAAACAAGGGGGTTGGAGTTGTTGTTGTTGTTGTTGTTCCCCCACCCCCCTTCCCCTTGCCAGATGTTCCCCCACTTCAGGAGCCTTGACAGCACAGCATGTGGGAAAGGATGGGGGCTGCTCCCAGCCTCCACACACCCACCCCACAGCTCGTACAGTGAGCTCCCTTCCACGGACTTGTCAGTTTGCAGAGCTCATTTAGAGACACCAAGCAATTAACTACCCCGTCCCCCTCTGAGCCTGACATCTCAGGAGAGACAAGGACTGCAATGCAGGGCTCTCCCCAGCAGTGTGAGTGGCTCATCTCTGTCTTGGCCCATGCAGGCAGCGCTCAGTGGGTCTCATTTGTTTGCATTTGCCTGGTGCCTTGACATGATGAAGTAAAAAGTTTTAATATTCGCTGCCATGAATATTTAATGCCTGGCTCCTGCTCCTGTGTCATTATTTGCCTGTGCTTCAGCAGTTTTGGAGAGCGTTTGTTTAGATAATGTTCTGTTAAAGGGAAAAAAGGGGGGAGGAGGGTGGGGGGAAAGCCTGTACCTTTCTCCCCACAGTGACCATTAAATTATATACCAGGGCTAGGCTGGTGTTCAACAGGTGCTGGCGATGCAACTTGCCCTCACATGGCTGCAGCCACCCTGCTTGCAGGAAAATTAAAAGGGGAAATGTGGTATTGAGGTCAGTGATGTGATTCCAAGGAACTTGGATGTGTAAAGAAATTCAGCGTTTCTGCCTTCTCCTGCTCTTCCTCAGCATCCTTCACACTCCTCATCTACTCTGCCCTGGTCAGGCTCCACCTGGAGTGTTGTGTCCAGTTCTGGGCTCCCTGGGATAAATAGGTTCTTCTCCACAATAATGGGGCACTTCACCATCATCTCTCAGGGCTCAGCCAAAGCCCCCTCCTTTTTCTGAAGCTCATGTTTAACTAAGGAGTCAAAGAAATTCCCCTTCTACTCTGCCCTGGTCAGGCCCCACCTGGAGTGTTGTGTCCAGTTCTGGGCTCCCTGGGATAGAAAAGCCAGGGATCTCCTGGAGAGAGTCCAGAGGAGGGACATGGAGATGATTAAAGGAGTGGAGCATCTCCCCTGTGAGGAAAGACTGAGTGAGCTGGGGCTGTTCAGTCTGGAGAAAAGAAAGTTAAGAGGGGATCTTCTTAATGTTTATCAATAGCTGAAGTGTGGCACACAGGGGGAAGTGGCCAGCCTCTTTTCAATGGTCTACAGAGACAGGACAAGGGGTGATGGGCTCAAGTTGGAGCACAGGAAGTTCCACACCAATCTGGGGAAGAACTTTTTCCCAGTGAGGGTGAGGGAGCCCTGGGACAGGCTGCCCAGGGGGGTGTGGAGTCTCCTTCTCTGGAGATATTCCAGCCCCATCTGGATGTCTCCCTGTGTGACCTGTCCTAGGGACTCTGCTTTGGCAGGGGGGTTGGACTTGATGATCTCTGGAGGTCCCTTCCAACCCCTACGATTCTGTGATTCTGTGATTCAGCAGCCCTATGGGGACCATAGGAAAGAGGGAGGATGAGGATGACAGGAGGAAGAAAGGGAGCAAAAAAAGAAGTATTTGGTGGACTACAAAGCTGGGGGTAAAATGGAATAGCACTGGCCAGTACTGGTCAGCACAGTACAGGTCTCAGCATGCCAGTTTTTTCTGCAGTCCCACTGACTGGGCTCAAGGAGTGAGCAGAAATGCTTTATAAAAGGACTGATCAGGTGGAAACACTAGTGGTCCTGTTGAGTATTGGACAGGAAGGAGAGTAGAGGGATTTGTCCTCTGTGGCCAGCCAGGAAGAATTTGGATTGTGTGTATTGTTCATGTCATGGTAATAAACCTGACTGAGGCTGGGCTGAACATGCCCCAAAACCAGCTTCTGCAAAGACAAGCTCATGAGTTAACAAGCAATGGATAGAGAGAACATCAGGTGATCTACAGTGATGGATGGGTGGATGGATGGATGGATGGATGGATGGATGGATGGATGGATAGATAGGGGCAGGGCGAATGGATAGACAGAATTACAGTGAGGCTTAAGCATGAAGCTTCACCCTTTATCTTAAACACATGAGCTGCTCTGAGCTGCACCTCCCAAATCAACCCCTTACCCCCCCAGCCTTTTCCTCTTGGGGGTCACACAGGTCAACAGACGAAATGGTTGATGAGGAAGGGAGGGCAATTGCCCACCTTATCTGTATTTCAGTGTTCTGAAGCTTCTCACTAGCACCCTTCACCACACAGAACCAGTTTGGGGTCTCTGTTCTCACCCTCACCCTAAGCCTTGGCTTTGCCCACCCTGGGTCTGCTGCTGCCTCTGTCCGTGGTGCTGAGAGCTGCCCACAGGCTCTGCTCTACAACCCCCTTTGTAGGGTGTGATGGGGTCCACCCCTCTGAGCACTCATAGCCAGACCCTGGGTCCAGATGGATTAAAGCACAGGTTCAGAAGAAGACACCTCAGCTCCATAAGCTTCAGTCTCATGGTAAAATGGTCAGTGTAGAGCTGGAGATGTCAATGGCTTGTCCAGGGAAAAGTAGCCCACACTTCAGCTGATCATGTTTAATTTAGCTGTCCAACACTGAGAAAACAGCCAAGAAGGTCAACTCTAAAGTATCAGGCTGTAAAATAGACCACCTGCTCTTCTATGTGGATTTTCAAAGCCTGTCTCTGCATCTGTAGAGTTCAGAATCTCAGGGATTTGTCATGGGAAAGTAAACAGAAGTATGTAAACAGACCTTTGAAAAATCCTGTGGGAAAAGGTGGAATCCAGTGTGCAGAGGATAATTCCCTGTGCCACCAAAAACCAACCTGGAGTATAGGCAAGAAATGGGATGTGCCTGAAGACACGTACTTATAAAAGCAGATATTCAAGTCTCTGGACCTCTGGTCTTGTTTCAGGACATTAATTCCCACTGCTTCATATCTAAGTGAAGAGAATTTTGTTCCAAAGTGTTGTAATACATGAGAAGGTGCTGCCCAGAGAGGTGGTGGATGCCTCATCCCTCGAGGTGTTCAGGGCCAGGTTGGATGGGGCAACCTTGTGTAGCTCCAGGCCTGGAGGTTGGTGTCCCTGACTGTGGCAGGGGGGTTGGAACTCCATGATCCTTGGGGTCCTTTCCACCCCAGACCAGTCTGTGATTCTATCATTCTATGATTCTATGATTATATCATTCTTTATCATTTTATGAAGGTGGACAACTCAACTTATGCACAGCTACTCTCCAGTGGAGAAAACTCTCTGGACTTTTTTACAAAGTAGGTCAGGGGATATGAGATCCCAAACCTCCAAGTTCTCTGAGTTTGCACACATTTGGCCCTGCAGCAGCAATGGATTATCACAGCAACAAGCCTGGGTGTCCTCTAGGAGAGCTCACGGGTTGGAACATGGCTCAGGGCTGAAGTAACAGGAGCCTTCATCTCCCTGTGATATGAGCCTGAGGGACCTGCTGTCCGTTCCTAGTCCTTTTAAAAGCTGGAGACAGCTCCAAATCGGGATGCCCTTGGCTCTTGTGTCTGTCAGCAGTCACCTTCTGGCCGCCTGACACCAGCCAGTCCAGTCCCACACAGGCACGAAGGGTCTGCCCATGCTGGCGACGAGCAGGGGTGTGGGGGGAGGTTACATTTCACACACTCCCCTGCCTCTGTCGTGAGGAGATAAGGGCAGCACAGGCTCCATTAGGGAACATTCTTAAGTTACTTGTGTCTCTGCTGTGGCCGATATGTAATCCAAGGGAAAGCAGGTGCAAGAGAGGAGCACAGCCAGGTGGCTTCTCTTTAAAGCCTGGGGGCAAGCTAAGGATAGAGGAGGAAAAATAAAGAGATGAGCTTCACCTCCAGGGGGAATTATCACCCTCTGCATGCTATTAAAGGATCCAGTACAATCCATGGGCATGTCAAATGGCACAACCCCAGCACCACCCCTTTCTCACAGTGGCCAGCATTGGCTCCCATGGCTGTTCTTACTCATTCCTCGTGCTGCAGGGGGAAGACAGTGAGGATGCACTACAGAGAGGTTTGAATCGTGGCTTTTGACAGTGAGAGGCATGTGAAGCAAAAAAAGAGAGGGATTTATTTTGCTGGAGAAAGTCTGTTCTTCTTGTATGGGGACCAGTTTGTAAGGGTGGAGTTAGCTTTTCCTCATTTGAAGAACTCTAAGTGCTTACATGTAAGCCAGCTGGCTGAACTCTGAGGATCATAGAATCACAGACTGGTCTGAGTTGGAAGGGACCCCAAGGATCAGAGAGTTCCAACCCCCCTGCCACAGGCAGGGACACCAACCTCCAGACCTGGAGCTACTCAAGGTTGCCCAGGGCCCCAGCCAACCTGGCCTTGAACACCCCCAGGGATGAGGCACCCACCACCTCTCTGTTCCAGCCCCTCACCACTCTCTGTGTAAAGAACTCACCCCTCATATCTAATTTAAACCTTCCTTCCTTTTGTTTTAATCCATTCCCCCTTGTCCTGCCATTATCTACCCTTTGAACAAGCTGATTCCCCTCCTGTTCCTCTGCTCCCTTCAGGGACTGGAAGGCTGCAATGTTCAGTGATATATGGTCAGGGCTCCTCTGACACAAGGAGACATCTGCTGTAGGATGAGGCAACTCACACCCAAACCAAGGGCATGTTAATGGATTGATGAGATCCTAAAATTAGGAAAGGTTAACCCCACCCTTGCAACTCCCCAACCCTCACCCCAGATAGAAGGAAAGGCGGTCTCAGTTAGGACCTACTATGGGTCAGTCCCCACTTCTCCTCAAACTTGGAGTACAAATGGTAAAATCTGGCATTTATGGATGATTAGAAGAATGAAGCACTCCACTGCAAGACATAGCACATACTAGACAGCTTCCCTTCAGTTCCCTGTTAACTAACCTGCTCACAGGCATAGGACTTCATCCCAGAGCACAGATCTGTGGAACAACAAAAGTGGTGCTGTGCTTCTTGCTTCCTTCACCTGGGAGGTACATAGCTTTGATTCCTCTCCTCTTTACCTTTGCAATTCACACTTTATTAAAGCCATTAGACCCTCCATAAATACACTGATAATGATCAAGTGGCACTTCTTTAATAGACAGTAAGTAGCCTGCTACATCTCAATGAAGCGGGCTGCTCAGCAGACACAAGACATTCCCCACAAAGACACTGCTTCTCTCTGGTGTTTACGCCCTTCAGATACTTTAGGGAGATGTCACATCACGTCTTGATCACTGCTCTACTGATTCAGCTCTTTTCATCTTGCCCTTGTAAATCAATCCTTCCAGCCCTCAGTCATTTGTCGGTTGTTCTTATATGAACTCCCTGCCATTTGACAATATCTGTCTGGTAAGAAGAAGGCCAGAAATGAGCACAACTTTCCATCTACATTAAGGTTGAAGTTCCTCCATCCCTCTGGGATTTGTTGATCTTTCTGCTGTTCGTTCTTTCCAGAAGGCTGCGGAAGGCGGCTCTGCTCATCAAGTGGCTTCTTGACTGGGAGCTGAGATTTGCAAAAAATCAGCAAACAAACAAGGGCCTTGCCCAGACTTTAAGGCTGCTCTTATCATAGAATCATAGAATCATAGAATGGTCAGGGTTGGAAGGGACCCCAAGGATCAGAGAGTTCCAACCCCCCTGACACAGGCAGGGACACCAACCTCCAGGCCTGGAGCTACACAAGGTTGCCCAGGGCCCCAGCCAACCTGGCCTTGAACACCTCCATGTGACAGGTAAGAATGTCATGCTGTGGAGCAAGAGGGCTAAGCTATTGATTAAGGACATCACGCTTGTTCAGCCTGGCTGTGGGGGGACCTCATTGCAGCCTTCCAGTCCCTGAAGGGAGCAGAGAAACAGGAGGGGAATCAGCTTGTTCAAAGGGTAGATAATGGCAGGACAAGGGGGATGGAGTGAAGCTGAAGGAAGGAAGGATAAATTGGATATTAGGGGGAAGTTTTTTTACAGAGAGAGTGGTGAGGGGCTGGAACAGGCTGCCCAGAGAGGTGGTGGATGCCCCGTCCCTGGAGGTGTTCAAGTCCAAGTTGGATGGGGCCCTGGGCAACCTTGTGTAGCTCCAGGCCTGGAGGTTGGTGGGTTGGAACTCCTGCTGTGGCAGGGGGGATGGAACTCTCTGATCCTTGGGGTCCCTTCCAACCCAGACCAATCTATGATTCTATGATTCTATGATATGATGTTTGTCTGTGGATCTGAACTTGGTTTTATAGAGATGAAGCAGAGCTTTTTGCCTCACAGAACAGACTTTCCCTGGCAGAATAAAGACCTGATTTACGAAACAGAGTTCCTATCTCCAAAAGATGAGTCCTACTCAGGGTCAATTCTTAGCAGCAGCACCTTGAGTTAGAAGGTCTATAGCTAACATAGACCCTGCTACATTGCCAATGCATGCAGCAGAAGTACTAGCGACCTGAAAGGCTGAGCAGTATACAGCATCTTCTATCTTTGAAAGCTGGTTTCACTGGGAGCCATATTCCTCTCTCCTCCTGGAGATGTGGTAAGGGACAATGAATTCATCAATCTGTCATTTAAGATTGTCTGCTTGACAGCTCCAAAATGCATCTTAAAAAAAACCCCAAACATTAAGGGCTTTAATAATTTAAGTTACTCTTAAATATGCCCTGCAATTCAAATCCTTGGAGTGGTTTAAACATTTGAAAGAAGTTCAATCTGGACAGTGATTTAAAGCCAAGATAGATGAGTTCAATTTGGCTGTGCATTGCAGACTGGCACAGGACTTGGAAGGCTCTGGACCTGACATCAGTTTGCATTGAGAGTCTCCAGAGATGTCCATATGAAACAGTGATTAGGTGGATGGCCGAGTGTGGAGTGGGATGCAGAGACAATGCCAGGACAACTCCAGACTGGGCAAAGGAGAGACTAGAAGGTACTAAGATTGCTATAGTTTTGGTTGCTCTCTGACCTAAAATCTGTTTGTAAAGGGACATCTCTGATGACAGTGAGGTGGGATCCAAAGGACAGTGATCTCTAACTCTCAGCTTTGTCTCCTGGGAAAAATGACCTTGAGTTTCTGTGAACCAGAAAGGCTTTAGTGGTTCAGAAACCCACATCTTGGGTACAATCTGTATGATCATTCAATTGGGATGAGCCACCCCATCAAACTACTAGTTTTCTCTCCATTAACTAGAAAGAGAGATGAGTCAAATTAGTTTTGAGGGAAACACCTGAGATATCTACACTGTAGGCATCTAGGCTTGTCAGATGAAACCCATCCTCAGTACCAGAGTAGATCTGTATCTCCACTCTTTTCTCTCACTTAAACCTTAATTTCCATAGAAACTGCCCCAGATTCTGATCTCTGTTGGTTTCTACACATTTCCTCTCATTCCTACTAGTCTTACCAATGCAGCCCCAGGACAATGAGATACCAAATCTGTTTCCTGTAGACAGTACCAAGCTACAAATAATGGGTGATCACCTTAAAGAAAGCCAAAGAAAGATCACAAAAACCCTCATGTAGTCCCAATTCTTGTGTCTTTTTCAAATTCTCTGAAAATTGTCCTTTTTTGATCAGATTTATCAACACTCAAGAACCCAAATATGTGGTTATACAGGCAATGAGTGTCCAGTCTGAAATGGCATTTTGTTCTCTCTGGGCTGAAGAACTGCCAACCCACAGACAGAGGTATGAGGCCATGCTGGATGCCTATCTGTGCAATATGAGCCATGGAGCCTGCTTTGGCAGGGGGTTGGACTTGAGGATCTCTCAAGGTCCCTTCCAACCCCTATGATTCTATGATTCTGTGATTCTATGGTGAAGTGGAAGAAGATGATGAAGAAATAAAGTCTGTAGTTCTCCTACTACAGATGATTTTAAACACTTCCAAGATTTAGAAGTCATTTGTGAACAGCATCAACAACAAGAAAACCCACTTGCAAATGCTCACATGGAAATTCTACGTGGAAACAATTCCAAACATGGGATGTATTTGTGAGTTTAGGGGAGTTGTGGTTAGGAACAAAGGATTGCAAGAGTGTACATGAGGCCATAAAGTCCTGCAGGTGCCAGCATCTCCACTCCACATGTCCCCACACATCACAAATGATATAAAGAGACCTGAAACACACTTTGTCCTCATAGGCCACCTTGAGGGAAGGCTGTATAAACACAAACACCAGATTGCAAATGAGGATCTCAGTCCCAGTTAGTTCTGAGGACCCCCCCATCAGCTTTGTTGAGATTTATGAAGAGCCCCAACACTGAAGAACTGATGTCCTGAGCTGCCACCTTCCTTAAACTCTCTCCTGAGAGTAACCTGTAAACACTATCCTGCCTAGCACATTCAAGAGTTGCCTTCATAATCCCACTCCAGCTAACGAGAGGCTGCTCCGTTACTGACTGGTGATTAAACGATAATCACATCCAATTGCTTCCCCCCCCCACCCCCATTCCCATCCGTTTCATTACTCTCCCTAAGCAGACAGTGACTCACATTCTTCAGACACAGCAACCAATACCACCTCCCATATTTCACAATAAAAATTGCATGTGAACCCATGTCACCGAGAATTAATTTTTGTAAGACAATGTTTATATTAACCATTCATTTATTGACTTCTGTTTGGTGGGTCAATTCTGAAATTTATGCTCCCCTGAGATCCACACATTGACCTCAGTTTCATCTCAGGTCAATATTCCCTTCCCAGGTCAATAAATCTTGAAACTGACCATAGCAGAAGTCAATAGTATCTACATATTCTTATATTGTCAGAGGGTTGGTAACATACAATTGTGTGTCTGAGAGGTGAGGAAGCATGAGAGACACCAAGAACTATTGAATGAGGTATTAAAATGGAATTCTTGCTCAATAGCTCTCCTTCCCATCCATCTATAGAGTTAGATCTGCCAGCAGGAGGGAAAATCGTTGTTCACGTTATTTATTTGTATATAAGCATGTGAGGATCCCATCACAGAGAGACATCCATGCTGAGAACAAGTAAGAAATGAAGGACAGTAGGTCTTGGCCCTAAAAAGCTTCCAATGGGTATGGACAAGGGGAATTGTTAAAGAAATGGCATAAAAGTGGGGACTGTAGAGACCAGATATCTCACAAGTCTAACCAGAGGAGTCTCTAAATATCTAATCAAAGGACAAATTTATGCTGGGCCTGAAAAGAAAATGAAGAGGTCATTCTGTAGAAGTTCATGGAAGGTTTCTTCCAAGGTAGGGGAAGCATTGATCTGTCTGCATGAAAATCTGCTAAAGGAGCAATAGCATCTGCGCTCTTTGGTTGATCGGAGATGAAAACTGGTTGTCTGGCTGTGAACAAGAGATGAGGGGCAGGATGGAGACAGGCTGCTGAGAGTTCAGACAGAGAAAACAAGTAGCTGACGCACTAAAAGGTTCCCAAACCTGTCAAAGCAGTGCTGCACAGAAGCTAGGAAACTGTGTCCAGAGGCTCCAGGAGCAAGCTGCCTTTGGGGAGCGAGTCACTCGTTGATGGATGGTCACACAATAGTATGGCCAAGACTTCCTCTGGTCTTTTGCCTCCTTCTGGCATTCCTGGGAGTTTGAAAGATCCATGAGCACTCCCTCTGCTTTCCAACCTCCTTTTCTCCATCTCTTCTTTGTGAAGTCTTTGTGAAGCCTTTAACTCCATGGAGGCATTGTGGTGTCTTTTACCCAGCCTCATGTTTTCACAATTTTTCCAAGAAATTAGTCATTTAACAGGCTTTTTTTTTCTGTTAGAGCTGATCAAAGGTGGCTTAGGAATTCAGATCTTACAGGGGCTGGGGACAGCCAACAGATAAACACACACATGCAAACAACAGCTTCATGTCTGTGTCTTACAAACTGGTAATGACTTCTACTGGGACAGAACCAGCTCCTTCCTTCTGGCCATGACATGGTCCCTCACATCAAGATGACCTACATCCTGAGAACCCTAAAGTCCAGCTTTCAGGGTCCTGCAAATCAGGGATGGGTGTGCAAAACCTGCTTTGGGAACCATAACACACTGGGATCCCAGAGCGCTCTGCAAAGATGAGGATGCAACTTCTGTTAGTGTAGGTGGCTGCACAAGGAGGTTAAACACCATACCCACTGCCCACTAAAGAGCCAGGAACAGAACTTAGAAAGTTCCTGAACAACCCCCTTGGATAAATTCTCCATGTCCTGGTGGTGCCTGTGTTACAGCAGCACCCAGATGTTATATCCTGCCTTCACAAACCTTCAAGCAATGGACTTCCCTTGGAGGCACAGTGCTGCAGCCAGCCACACTTGCTTTTCCCCTTGCTCTCCCAGCCAGAACCTCAGAGATTTGTTGTACAAGGTGCTCTCAGGACTGAAGATCATTCTGCTTCACGGACCTTGATCCGATCACTATCTCCCCCATCACTGCTGCTGATGCTGCTACAGAGCTTTCCTCCTGAGGGCTCTGGTGGAATGCAGCCCCTCTGGGTGGGGAAGACAAGTAGGTTTCAGGAAAGTGTAGTTCTCCCTCCCACCTTCCCTGGTTGAGAAAGCACAGCTGTTACCTGTCGTCTTTTCCTCCACAGCTCCAGCACAGGAGCCTGGATCCTGCCAGCCACTAATCTTCCCTGCCTCAGGGCTTTCCTGACAGAGCAAATGATCTGCCAGACCCAGCTTAATGGAATTGTAATTGCCAATTAAAAGCTGTCCTGTTAATTGCAGCAGCTTGAAGGTTTGAGTGTGCATTTGTTGTGGGCACGTGGGTTCGCGGGTGGGTGTGAGTTCCTGAAGTCTCTGCTGCTGAAATTGATGGTCTACCCAAAAAGAGATGAACTTGGGAGTAACCAGCATCCTGTGAATTTTGCTGCTGTTGAAACACCACCCAGAATGCCCCTCTGGCCTCTGCAAGGTAATGAACCAGCTAAAAGGCAAGAGAGGGGGATGAGCAAGGGGAACGGGGAGAATCTGGTGTGGGCACTGATGGGCAAAGCAAACAGGAGGAGCCATTCAAATTACCATCAGTCCAGAGGGCGAGCTTGATGGATGCTGGGGGAAAGTTAGGAGGGAAAGCTTGCAGATTTACTAATGCAGCTAGTATATTAAAGGTCTGATAATTTATTGCACATCTGTAGCTTCCAGCACAGAGTTTGCCCAGATGAGACAGACTCGTACTGTCAATCCCAGGGACTTTTCAGTTTAGGTGAGAGGAAAACATCTCAATAGAGAGAATAAAGTTGAATTTTTCTCTTGCAAAAAAAGTGAGAGCACAGAATCATGCATTTTATTGTATTTATTTTCTTTTGCAGGAGCAAGGTGCTTTTGAATTCCCTCTGGAATGACAGCCTGTTGCCACATTTCCCCTGCTGAGAAGGACTTGGGGATTCTGGTAGATGAAAAACTTAACATGAGCCAGCAGTGGCTCTTGCAGCTTGCAAGGCCAATGGGATCCTGGGCTCCATCAGCAGAGGGGTGGCAGCAGGGACAGGGAGGGGATTGTCCCTCTCTGCTCTGCCCTCAGGAGGCCCCAGCTGGAGTCCTGTGTCCAGAGCTGGGGCCCCAATACAAGAAAGATGGGGAACTGTTGGAGAGGGGTCAGAGGAGCCACAAAGATGATCAGAGGGCTGGAGCGGCTCCCCTATGAAGAGAGGCTGAGGGAGCTGGGCTGGTTCAGCCTGGAGAAGAGAAGGCTGTGGGGGGACCTCATTGCAGCCTCCCAGTCCCTGAAGGGAGCAGAGAAACAGGAGGGGAATCAGCTTGTTCAAAGGGCAGAGACTGGCAGGACAGGGGGGATGGAGTGAAGCTAAAGGAAGGAAGGTTTACATTAGACATTAGGGGGAAGTTCTTTGCAGAGAGAGTGGTGAGGGGCTGGAACAGGCTGCCCAGAGAGGTGGTGGATGCCCCATCCCTGGAGGTGTTCAAGGCCAGGTTGGCTGGGGCCCTGGGCAACCTTGTGTAGCTCCAGGCCTGGAGGTTGGTGTCCCTGCCTGTGGCAGGGGGGTTGGAGCTCTATGATCCTTGCAGTCCTTTCCAACCCATGCCATTCTATCATTCTATGAATCCCTTGGAGCCCCAATTCCTACTGCTGTGCTATTAATACCTGCATAAAGCAGGTTTTTGGCTGTCCATGTCCATATGGCATTGTCCCTCGTCCTGCTCCTTGAGTAAAACATGGAGACAGGATACTTTGGGTAGGAACTTGGCCTGCAAAAGACAAACATTCACATATATGGGGTCTTTTTCCTGCTCCAAATGTTATATGTAGTAGATACGTAGATCTGCTGCTTAGACTGAGTCAAGCTTATATTAGTTTCTCATAATTCTCATGAAAAAAATGTGTTTATTTGGGTTTATTCATTCTTTTTCAGTGTTTCCTTCTTTAACACTGGGCACATTACTTAAGCTCAGGTTTGCACAGGTTTCATGCCAACCTAACCAGAAGCACTAGAAGAAAAAGAAAGCAATATGTTATAGAAATGAAAAGAAACTTGAAGCCTGTAGCATCTTCCTTGAAACACCCCATATTCTCACAGAAACATAGAACCATCAAGGTTGGAAGAGACCTTCAAGATCATTAAGTCCAACCACCAGCCTTATACCACCATATCCTCTAAACCATCTCCCAAAACTCCACATCTAACCATATTTTGAACAGCTCCAGGGATGATGATATGGAAACCCATCCCCATGATGTGGATCATGTCTCCATTTCACAACCAAGAGCAGAATGTCACACTGGTCTCCCTGGACCAGCACCAGGTCCCTGGGCATAGAAATACAATGAGTGGGTATAAAGATGTTACTAAAAAGCCATAGTGGTTTAATCCTCATTAATTCTAGAGGTGCAGATAGCTCAGCAAACAAGCCCTTGTGAAGACAGCATTTCTCCAGCCTTTACCTTGTCTGCTTTCCTACTCCCATACTGTAAGCAAGAAGGTCTTCATAGAATCATAGAATCATAGACTGGTCTGGGTTGGAAGGGACCCCAAGGATCATAGAGCTCCAACCCCCCTGTCTTCTTGAGTAAGGCTTGTTGAAGCAAGCAGGTGCATTCCTATGGGGAAAGGCTTTTCATGTTGACCACTTGGACTCTTTCCACATCAGTTGCTGCTCTCCCACAGGGCCATCCTGAGTGCCTCCCCTCCACACCAGCCAGTCTGGGACCCTGCTGAGTGCACTTATCCTTCACTGCTGCCAGGAGCCTCCAGATCTATAGCAAGAGGAGATTAGCTCTTTGGCTGGGGTTGGGAGACATTCATCTACCTGCACATCTCCGGTCAAGTAGAGTCTGAGGGGTCCATTTATCAGGGGAGCTAGAGAGATGTGGTGCTGTAAAGGGACAGTGTGTTGTGTGATGTGGTTTCTTTTGCTCTGGATTTGGGTCTCCCCTTTCCATTTTGAGCAGGGACAGTCTCTGCAGCAGAGAAATTGTTGCATCTATGTTCTGCTTTGGACTGTTCTTCCAAGATGCTTCTGACAGTTCTCCAGTTTTGTCCTTTTTTTTTTTTAATTTTTCAGTTGCATCTCACCTCATCCCAGGAGAAAGGTCTCCATATCCACCCAAAAAGGAGAAATGAAGTCCTTCCACAATGCAGATGTTTTCTTTCCCTCTGAGTATTCCTCTCCAACTTTTTTCTGGTTCATCTTCATCATTGAGCTGAGCCATGAAATAGAACCTTAGAGCATCCAGACATAGAATCATAGAATCATAGACTTGTCTGGGTTGGAAAGGACCACAGGGATCAGAGAGGTCCAACCCTCCTGCCACAGGCAGGGCCACCAACCTCCAGGCCTGGAGTTACACAAGGTTGCCCAGGGCCCCATCCAACCTGGCCTTCAACACCTCCAGGCATAAGGCATCCACCCCCTCTCTGGGCAGCCTGTTCCAGCCCCTCACCACTCTCTCTGCAAAGAACTTCCCCTAATATCTCATCTCACCCTTCCCTCCTCCAGCTTCACTCCATCCCCCTTGTCCTGCCAGTCTCTGCCCTTTGAACAAGCTGACTCCCCTCCTGTTCTCTGCTCCCTTCAGGAGGCTGCAATGAGGTCCCCCCACAGCCTTCTCTTCTCCAGGCTGAAACAGCCCAGCTCCCTCAGCCTCTCTTTGTAGGGGAGCTGCTCCAGCCCTCTGATCATCTTCATGACCCTTCAGAAGAAAATTAGGAACGTTCCTCCTGAATCCACATGTTCTGGACAAGAAGCCAAATGAAGTGCATGGAAGCCAGAAAAGAGATCTTTGAAGACCTGGTCAGTTCAGTTCACCAGGAATGGAGGCTCCACCACCTCTCTGAACCCTTCTTTCTTTGCTTAACCACTCAGAGAGGGGGGTTGGGTTGTTCTTTTTATATTTAATTGGAATACCCATTGCTCCAACTTAAAGCTTTTGAAAACCCAGGTGACTTTATGGCCATTCCCTGAGAGTCTTTCCACCACAAAAAGAGGAGAAGGGGGATTTATATTCTTTTTACCTTTGGTATTGCTGGTAACATCTGTCTGTGCTTTGAGCAGTCTTTCTCCCTCTCTGGTGTGCATGATCTAAGATTTCTTTGTGCTGACACCAAGGCAATAATGAGCCTCTCTGGGGTTGCTTTGGTGACTGCTGCTCTCTAGCCAAGCAGTCACCCCACAGGTATAGGACTCAAAGGATGGCTCGTGCATGGTGTGAACTGTACCTAGATGTCAGATGACATTTTGGTCACCATCACTGTGGGTTTTTTCCCCTGCTCTAAGTGTGATTATCATCTGATTCACCAAGGCTGTATCTTGGCTACTCTTCTGCTGTATGGGATGTCCCAAGTGGAGCTTGGAGTTACTCATGGCTTGTGCATTGCAGCACAATGGGAAAGGCTACCATGAATCTCCAGTGCTTCTAATAAAGGAATTTCAGGTGATTATGGCCATTAAACAGGGAAGACAACTGGCCTACCATGGTGGCCTGAGAAACAGGGTTTTCCAGGACCTAACCAGCTTCTCTTCCTCCAAGTGCATGCATCTCCTGCAGTGTGGGCTGTAAAGCTTTTAACATTGAGTTCCTGCCCCAATATCCCAGGGGTGCCTCAGGAGGCTGGAAAGACTCACTGGCAGTGTGGCAGGACCTGTTCAATAATAATCTTTTCAAATCCAGAGGGCTGTTCTTTGCATTTCTTTGAGATGATGCTACATTGACTGATGGCTCCTTCTCACCCCTCTCACTTAAATCCTGAATCGGCATCGTGTGCACTTAGCTAGTTTGATGTGTCTGTAGATGCTGGCAATTTGGGATGAAACTGAAACATCACCATGCAGCCTTCCACAGACCTGAAAACCCCACCATCATCCTCGACTGAGTCCTCCAAATCAGTAATCTGATTAAAAACCCACACCAATTTTAAACCCAAAATAATTTAGGAGTTCTTCTTTTATTTGGTTACCTGTCCTTGAGTGTGTAGTGTGGTTGTTCACAATTATATCAATGAAGCAATTAGGTCTACAATGTAACTGTATTATTTTGGGTTTTTTAATTGCAAATAAACATGATCTAGGAGGTGGTGCTTTAACTAAAGGTAGATGCTCTTCACGTATCAGGTCGTAGAGCTGTGGGTCTACTTGCCAGGGGATGTTGTGGATTCAGTTGCAGAATCACAGAATCACAAGGATGGAATTGACCTTTAAGATCATCAAGTCCAACTGTTCCTGTCCTGTGCTGAACCAGACCCCTGAGCACCTCATCTCCCCTCTGTTAAACACACCCAGGGGTGGGGACTCAACCCCCTCCCTGGGCAGCCTGTGCCAGGCCCTGACTCTGCTCCAGGCCCCTGTTCCACAGCCCCACAACTCTGCCAGGGAAGAACTTTTCCCTCCCAGCTGAGCTGACCCTGCCCTGGGGCAGCTTGAGCCCATTGCCCCTTGTCCCATCTCCTGGCCCCTGGCTGAAGAGACCATCGCCCACCTCTCTGCACCCTCCTGGCAGGGCAGGGCAGGTGGGGAGAAGGTCTCCCCTCAGCCTCCTCTTCTCCAGGCTCAACACCCCCAGCTCCCTCAGCTGCTCCTCACAGCATTTGCCCTCCAGCCCCTTCCCCAGCCTGCTTGCCCTTCTCTGCACTCGCTCCAGGACCTCAATGTCCTTCTGATGCTGAGGAGCCCAGAACTGGACCCAGCACTCCAGCTGCAGCCTCCCCAGTGCCCAGTCCAGGGGCACAATCCCCTCCCCAGACCTACTGGCCACACTATTTCTGATACAAGCCAGTTAAAGGTTTCAAGAGGAGGCTGCACACAGCCTTGGAAAAGTGATGCACTGAATGTTATTAAATAGACAAGTGACAACAGGCTCAGGAAACCCCTTGAACGAAGAACAGCTGGAGCTCAGGAGACTCTTAGAAGAGGTATCAGGTATTCATCCTTTCCTTAACTTCCCCCTGCTCAGGGCCACCATTGGAAAGAGAGCTCTGGCCAGGATGGACCCTTTCTTCTGCCCTCATAAATCAACACTATCACAAGCACACAGATAAATCATGGTCACAGAGTGACCATGCTGACTTAGACCCTTTTGACAGTCATTTCATCATCCACTTGTGGAGCTATTTTTAACAAGAGCTCATAGCCCCTCCAGTTTGGGTCTTGGAACTCTGAGTCAGCAATGCAAAAATACGCTAATCTTGTTAAAGCAATAAAGCACCAGCCCAGGGCACCAAAGGGGATTCGTTTCCCTTTTGTGTAAGCTCCAGACAAGACCTTCTCTGCCTAATTCTCCCTTGCCTTTAAGCTCTTTGGTTGGTGTTTGTAGCAACGAGGGAGTAGAAAGTGTTTGTTCTATGGTGCTTTGAAGAGTTTTACCAGGGCTCATCTCCCCATCTCTGTGTATATGAGAGTCTTTGAGCTCAAGGAACCTTCCAGAAGGGAAGCTACCAGACTCTGAACTCAATGGACCTACCAGGGGGAAAGCTACCAAGCTCTGGTGTCACCTGGAGTGCTCAGACACTGCTACCTCTGCGCTGGTGATGGGTCCCAAGTTCACATTGTTCTCCTCTTCAGATAACCTACATCAGGTACAACTCCCTGTCTGCCTCATTGGTGCTTCCCCTGTTTTGTCCTGTTCTGCATCAGCATCCTGCATCCTCACAGATGAAACGTTGTCATCATTTCTTCAGTGGCACAAGGAGTGAGCTCATGGGACAGCTCAAACCAGTGACAAATAGGCTGCCCTATCTTCTCAGGGTGCTTCATGACCATGGAGGAGGCAGGTGGGTGGAAAAGGAAAATTACTATATACATCCCCAGCCCTTAAGTCTCTCCTGAGTGCTGGGGAAATCAAGGAGGTAATTTGGAGCTGGGAATGTTTGTACAGCAGTGAGCACCAGGGAGACCTCACTCCTGGCCAGGCTTTCCCAGCTCAGTTACAAAACAAATGAAGAAATAAGTGTAATAAGCAAGACTACAACCTACCAGCTGTGAGTGGTGTGTCCAGAGGTACAGAGACACCACACTGCTGGCACTGGTCAGGTACAGCTCCATGAGCCAAACTAAACCTCCTACAGAGCTAGCTTGACTCCAGACAGCAGCCAGAGATGCAGGTATGGTGCTGTCCCAACCTCAAAAACCCCTTCTGGACCTAAAAAACAGCTGCACAGCCCTTGTGATCTCTCTAGAGCATCCTGCAGGGATCATCTTAGCCTTAAAATAAAAAAAAAAAGGAAAGAAAATCCTTCTTCCAGGCATTACATACCCCAGAATCCCAGACACATCCCTCCTGCTTGTCGGCACTTAACTGAAGTACCTGACTTCAAAGTATTTTTTGCCCTCAGCTAATTCTGTATCCGACAGAGAGGGTCAGGCAGAGAGCCAGCACAGGCTGTCACCTCCCTGGATATAGGGTGTGCTCTCAGCTACTTTGGACCAGCTACCTGATAGTCCCTCTCCCCCCCTAAAAAAAAAAGGGTGTCCCAGGTCTCCTCTATGTTTGTAGAGTAGAGGGTTTGTTAAAACAAAACATGAGCTTGGATGCAAACATCACTGCCACCCCAGAGGAGTGCAGCAAGCCTGACCTGCTCTCTCTCTCTCTCTCCAGCTCAGGTCTGTGTCAGCTTTTTCTTTGTTGTTCCTTTAAGCAGCTTTTCAAATTGATCCTATTGAGGAAAGGGGAAAAAAAAAAAAAAAGGTCTAAAAAAAAAACCCTAAGAAAAGGTTTGCAAGACACAGCGGGAACTGGCCCTGAGCAGGCTGGGCTCTTTGCTGGGCTCTGCCACAGGGTCTCAGCTCAGGGATCACAGAATTGAAGGGGTTGGAAGGGACCTCCAGAGATCATGGGGTCCAAACCCCCTGCCAAAGCAGGGTCCCTAGGACAGGTCACACAGGGAGACATCCAGATGGGGCTGGAATAACTCCAGAGATGGAGACTCCACACCCCCCTGGGCAGCCTGTCCCAGGGCTCCCTCACCCTCACTGGGAAGAAGTTCTTCCCCAGATTGGTGTGGAACTCCCTGTGCTCCAACTTGAGCCCATCACCCCTTGTCCTGTCCCCACAGACACTGAGAAGGGGCTGCCCATGTCCCCCTGTGTCCCACCCTTCAGCTATTGATACCCAGTGATCAGATCCCCTCTCAGGCTTCTTCTCTCCAGGCTGAACAGCCCCAGCTCCCTCAGCCTTTCCTCCCAGGGGAGATGCTCCAGGCCCTTCAGCATCTCCATGTCCCTCCTCTGGACTCTCTCCAGGAGATCCCTGGCTTTTCTATCCCAGGGAGCCCAGCACTGGACACAACACTCCAGGTGGGGCCTGAGCAGCTCAGGGATCACAGAATTGAAGGGGTTGGAAGGGACCTCCAGAGATCATGGGGTCCAAACCCCCTGCCAAAGCAGGGTCCCTAGGACAGGTCACACAGGGAGACATCCAGATGGGGCTGGAATAACTCCAGAGATGGAGACTCCACACCCCCCTGGGCAGCCTGTCCCAGGGCTCCCTCACCCTCACTGGGAAGAAGTTCTTCCCCAGATTGGTGTGGAACTCCCTGTGCTCCAACTTGAGCCCATCACCCCTTGTCCTGTCCCCACAGACACTGAGAAGGGGCTGCCCATGTCCCCCTGTGTCCCACCCTTCAGCTATTGATACCCAGTGATCAGATCCCCTCTCAGGCTTCTTCTCTCCAGGCTGAACAGCCCCAGCTCCCTCAGCCTTTCCTCCCAGGGGAGATGCTCCAGGCCCTTCAGCATCTCCATGTCCCTCCTCTGGACTCTCTCCAGGAGATCCCTGGCTTTTCTATCCCAGGGAGCCCAGCACTGGACACAACACTCCAGGTGGGGCCTGAGCAGGGCAGAGCAGAGGGGGAGGATCCCCTCCTGTGACCTGCTGCCCACACTCCTCCTGATGCCCCCCAGGATCCCATTGTCTCTCTCAGCCCCCAGGGCACACTGCTGGCTCATGGCCACCCTGTCACTCACCAGCACCCCCAGGTCCTTCTCCACAGAGCTCCTCTCCAGCAGGTCACCCCCAGCCTGTCCTGATTCCAGCAGTTATTCCTTCCCAGGTGCCAGACTCTGAGGCTCCACAGCGCAGAGCTTGAATTCCTGGAGAGGACAGCATGTGGCCCTCTCTACCCCACATGACCAGTCCTGTCTTGTGTCCCTAGCCCTGGTCACAGGCTCTCCTGGGGATCCCACAGATATATATTCTGTACATCGACAGCCTTTGCATTCCTGTGCGTGCTGGCAGGAAGGCTCAAGTCACACACACAAACACATGTGCACTGAGAGAGCAGTGCTCAAGCAGGTACAGGAAAATGAGAATTGTTCCTCCAGTCTGACACCCTTCTGCAGACATAGAATCATAGAATGACATGGGTTGGAAGGGACCCAAAGGATCAGAGAGTTCCAACCCCCCTGACACAGGCAGGGCCACCAACCTCCAGGCCTGGAGCTACACAGGGTTGCCCAGGGCCCCATCCAACCTGGTCTTGAACACCTCCGGGGATGGGGCATCCACCCCCTCTCTGGGCAGCCTGTTCCACCCTTCACCACTCTCTCTGGAAAGAACTTCCCCCTAATATCTCATCTCACCCTTCCCTCCTTCTGCTTCACTCCATCCCCCTTATCCTGCCATTATCTATCCTCTGAAAAAGTTGATTCCCCTCCTGTTTCTCTGCTCCCTTCAGGGACTAGAAGGCTGCAATGAGGTCCCCCCACAGCCTTCTCTTCTTCAGGCTGAACAAGCCCATCTCCCTCAGCCTCTCTTCGTAGGGGAGCTGCTCCAGCCCTCTGACCATCTTTGTGGCTCCTCTGATGCCTCTTGCAGGGTTCAGAGACATCACATGGGCTTGCACCAACCACACCCCCCCACATCCACAGGCACGTGGACACCCTGGTGACAAGCAAAGTGCTTTTCCACCCTGCGCACCCACACATCCTCCAGCACACCCTCTGCTCTGCTGATCCAACCCCCCACACCTGCCCATGGAGGGGGATATGGCTCCCCCAATGCTCCCTTCACCCTGTGTCACACATCCCCATGCTCCCGGTCAAGCCAACCTCATGAGAAGCCTCCTCTACCCTTAGACCTGCCCCTAAGGAGGTGAGAATCCCACCCCACAGCCCACACCCATCCCTTACTCACCCACCTCCACCCCAACCTTGCAAAGGGGCTTCACCAGCTCTTCCACCCCGCACGTACGGCTTCATTTTTGTCCTCTTCCCTTGCAGCCACTAGACGGCAGGTCAGGCTCACAGAAATGCTCTTCCCCAACCAGGCAGTCGATGGGCTCATTTGTCCCAGCTCCCCCAAGTCGATGGGGCTGACACTCGGCAGTCAACGCTCTGATTAAGATGCCACAGTTGAGTTAAGGCACGCATTAAGATTTGATGAGTAATTGATCAGCACATCAACAGGGATGAGGGGCTGGAGAGAGAAGCTGAGGCCACCTGAATAAAAGCTCCACTCGCAGGCACGGGGCTCTGTCTTTAAATAAAACTTATGAAGGAGTTTGGATCTTAAAGGGATAATATTGGGGTTTTATGTGAGGTGGGGCTGCTACGGGGCTGGGGAGTGCAATAAACAGGCTTGGCATCATATAAAAGGTGATTTAAAACTCTGGCTCCCTCCCATCCTTCGAGGGGCACATCCAGACAGAGTGGGAGAGAAGGGGATGGGCTCAAGCTTAGCAGGGTCGCCTTTATACCGATGGGAAAGTGCTGACATTGATGGATTCGCTCCTGATTTTACACCAGCGTGTCTCTCGCCAGGCTGGGAGGTATAAATAGGCATGTGTGTGTCTGATGCAGATATTCAGGGCTCCAGCCTCTCTCTTGCCTTTTTAAACTGGGGGGGGTTATTTTGTGGCTGGGGGAAAAACGAATGAGAAGTGACTGTAAAATGGTACCAACTCGCTTCCCCATTCGATCAAAGTCCCACTTGGGTTCACAGAAACGGGGACTTCACTGCCAGCCTGCCAGAAAAAGGGTTTCCTTTAAACTCTGTGCTGTCACAGGAAGATAATGTAAGGAGATATAATATACCTATAATAAGAATACACCGTTCTAGCAGAGAAAATCTGATTTTTCCTCCTGCACCCATACAATCTGGAATCAACATGCACATGAAGAATGTAAAATGAATCCTGTGTGTCATAGGGGAAGGAAAATCTGGTACAAATCTGTGGTTTTCTTGTTCTTAAGGAGGGGAGACAGAAGAAGCCCTGGTCAGCACCCATAATAGAAATAATGACAGTATGGGTCCCCACAATAATCAATTCAAACTTCTTTCCCCCCCCCTCCCCAAAAAAGCCAAGTTGTTCTATGCTCTGTCAGTTGGCTGCAGCCAGCTCCTATCAGATGATTTTTCTCTTCTGTTTCTGCTGACACTCAAATAACATGTTGATTTGGGGGGTGTCAGGCTCATTTTGTTGAGCCCACCGGGCTCTTCTCCTACCTACAGCTGCGGAACTGCTTACATGGCCACAGGAGCATCACCCTCCTGGGAAGGGACTTCGGTTTTCCTCTGCCAGGGAGGTAAATAATTACAGTGCAAATCGATTATCGAGTATAGAAGTAGGGTTTGGCTCTTCTTTTCTACAGTCTCAGCTGTTTTGGCTTCAGGGGGTAACAGCACAGAGTGAGACACATCCCGTGTCATCTCCTTGTGCCCCTCTCTTTAATCTTTATCTCACTACTTAGGTGGCAGGATCCTGGGAACAACTGCACCAAGGGAGATGCCCGAGGAGCAGCAGCACGTTTCTAAGCATTTGCTAATTGTTATTTGCATGTGGGTTACTCTCCTCTCTGTAAAAAAAATAACACCTTGAAAAAAATATCATCTTAAAAAAAAATATGCTGTCAAAAGAAGAACAGGGGGGAAAACCCCCATGGGAACCTGGAATTACTATTTGAGAAGTTGTCTAAGTGTGCAGCACAGGGTTTTTCTGGAAAATGGCATTTTATTCTGCTGGAAAATCCTGACATCTGGAAATGGATTTGTGTTCTGAAGCCCAAAACACATAGAAGAATTTGAAATTTCTCCTCAGAACAAAAGCAGCCCGGAAAGATTTTGTTCTGATGTTACACCGGTTTAGTTCAGTCAAATAAAAATGTTCCATCTCACTGGCAATGAAACATGGCAAAAATCTCAACTTGATAATCCAATATATTGTTAAATCCAAGGTTTAACTATAAACACTCAAAGAAATCACGATGCTGAAGCAGTAGATTTTTCCCCTGGCATCACTAAATATTTTCTTGCTTTGAAAGTGAAGGGAGACAGTTGAAACAACTCATTTCACTACTTTTAATATTAAAAAAAAACCCCAACAACCCCCACATCACCACAATCAGCCTGATCCCAAGATGATTTTTGACAAGAAGAATCTCTTTCCCGCTAGAAAATTCCACTCTCAAAAAGTGTTGACCAGCATTTTGTGGTATTATCGCAAAGGCACAGCTTCAAATAATACTGAGATGGGTATAAGCTGCATCTCTACCGACTGCAAGGTTTTATTTTGGAGGGGGAAGGTACCTGCAACGAATTCAGGGCAGTGGAGAGATGAGAGCTGGTCAGAAGCTTTGGCTCCGGCTAAGGACTGGCAGCATCGTGAAAGCTCATCCTAAAATCAAAAGAGGAGCTACCAAAGCTAAAATTGAGGAGGAAAAACAATTCCACAGCAGGGAAAGAGGTGAGAGACTGAGTCATGACCTCTCTCCAGGGACACAAAAGTCCCGCAGAGCTGAGCCAAACCCTCCCAGGGCTCGGACTCTGAGGGTGACACTCCCAGTTCGGACTGGCTGAGGAGATGCTCCGTGTGCTCCCAAACCAGCCTCAGTTTCCCTCTTGCTCTTTATTTAGTTGATGCAACGTGTGCACAATCATGAGGGCTGCCTGTGTTCAAATTAAGGGTTGGATAATGTAAGGACAGGAGAGGAAACCGCAGCCGTTGTGCTGCAAAGAGGGGTGGGCTGGGGAAAGGGCAGTTTTCTCTCCAGTCTCCAGACTGGAGCCAGTAGGAACAAAATAAAACCAAACAAAAAAAAGACAAGCATGCAGAAAATCAGCCTGCTAAGAACTCTTACAGCTCATGATCTGATAAGATCGCCCAGTTCACCAGAAAAAAAAACACACCCTGATGTTAGGTAAAAATTGCATGGAAGCACTGCAGTCCTAATATTTGCCACAGCATCTTGAAAGCTGTTTTTTCTGCTGGTTGGGAAAGTAGCTGGGAACAGAGGGAAGTCAGTGAAAGAATAGTGAAATCCCAGGATTCCAGAAGCTGGGGATTTTTTTTGGGGGAAGGGGGGTAAAAAATAAGGAGGGGAAATAATTTAATATATAAATGAAAATTTAAAAAACAATGAAAAAGAAAAGAAAAAGAGAGTAGAAGGTCTGATTTTATGATGGGTTTATTAGAAGTCGTCACACCCCGATGCTGGATGGTGCCTGGGAATCAGCAGTGCCCTGGCAGGGCTCTGCAGGGCTGCGGCAGGGAGGACCAGGCTGGCTTCTCTGCAGCCGCAATTGAAGGTGGCATTTTGAGTGTGCAATTACGCACATCCTTTCTTTTCTCATCTCCGCCAGCTCTTTCAATCCTGCTGCTCCTGCTACTATTTACTGCTGAGGGTGGCTGAATTCTGTACACTGCCTGCTTGGCCTGAATTTCATCACACACACACACACACACACACAGAGACACAGAGCATCCCGCTTCCATCTGAATGCAGAGGTGGAAAATAAAATAAATAAATATATTTTTATATATATATATATATATAAAAATACTTTTTTTTTTAAGAAAACCCAGCTTTTTATTTTCCACCCACCTCTGTTTATTACACAAGCCAGGGAGGGCTGTCATTGGGGTGTCATGGGGGTGTTCAAGGAAAGACTAGATGTTGTATTGAGGGACATGGTTTAGTGGGAGCAAGTAGTAATAGGTGAATGGTTGGACTAGATGATCTTTTAGGTCTTTTCCAGCCTTGATAATTCTGTGATTCTGTGATTCTGTGACTGTAGGGTGGGGAGTGGGATATTGGGGAGCACGGAGAAGACGTAAGGGGAGAGAAGAGGTCAAGTACTGCTGTATTTCATGTAAGTTTTCCAGCTCTTTTTTCTCCTTCTTCTTCTTTCTGTCTCTTTTCTACCCCTTAGCTTCAATCCTGCCTGCTCCAGTGGAAATTCCTGCTGTGGAAAGGTGTTTTGTGGTTGGTTTCTTTCCTTTTAGCAGCTGCACAGGCAGCACACTGGGTCTGTGTCTGCACAGGAGCAGTTTTAGGACCCTGGATGCCACCAGACTCTCTCTGCAGCTTTGATGCCTCTGAGATGCCTGAGCCATCAAAGGTGCTTAGAGTCTGCTAAAAAGGCTCATTCTTCTGCTCCCAGAAGCTCCTGTGCTGCAAACTTTGCAGAAAAGTCTCACACAGATACACACACTCCACCCAGAATCACAGAACCACAGAATCACAAGGTTGGAAGAGACCTTTGAAGATCATCAAGTCCACCGCAGCATCCAGCCTTTTGGTGGGTATGGTAGAAATCAAGCAACAGGTTGTATTTATTTTAGGATATTTAAAGGTACTGGAGAAAAGGTGGGCTGGGGGAGAGGGTTGGCTGGGCATGAAATTTTGACCTCCATGTTTTCTCCTGGCTTCTTAGGATGCTTCACCAATCCAATTCATAACCTGGGAGGGTAACATGACGTCAGAGCCATGGCCCTGACCTCAGTGACTTCATGGATGTGGGCTCACCACCAGGTCCTTGCACCTCTCTTGGTGCTCCCCCCCTAGGTTAGGGCTTTCAAGTCATTGCAGAGATACTTTCTGCTCGGTGGTGTTCTACCAAGGAGAGCCAGGCAGTGAGGAACCAAAAATACAAATAAAGATCAAGAAGAAGAAGCCTCTTAAGGATGCTAATAAAAATTCAAGCCTGTTATCTGAAGAAATAAAACCCCATGAACCCTCTGCCATTTAGCAGACCTACCCCAAGCCAAAACGACAACAGCAGCAGCCCACATTCCCAAGGACATCCCTCTGTGACAAGGGGGACGCAGAGGGGGCAAAATATCTCAGCTTAAAGAGGTGGATGTTGCACCCCAACCTGCTCCAGAAGAAGGTGGCCACGTTCACCCCTTCCCCAAACCAAAGGACAGAGCGAGAGCTGGCGCTTTTCCCCCTGGTTTCTCCTTGCACAGCAAAATGGGGGGATCTAAATGCCAGTTCCCTTCCAGCATCCCTTACATTTCTCCCCTGTTTTGACTTAAAATGTGACTTTGGCTTTCAAGTTGAGAAGAAGAGAAACAAGAGCTGACACTTGCGTCAATAGGAAACAACAGTTTTTGCCTCATTTAGACGTAGCGCCACGAGTGTTTCTGCTTGCTGGTTCTTTAAAAAGGAAACAAAACAACATTTGACACTGAGCACTGGGTATCCCTTTCTTTCAGAAAGCTGCTCTGCAGCAAAGCTTCCTGTTCACATTCACCAGAGAGGTTTAGGTAGGATGGGACTTCTGGAACTCTCTGCTCTGACTGCCCCCCCGATCAATTAGGGCCAGATTAGAGCAGGGGTTTTGTATTTCACATGTGAAAGATAAAAAATTATGCAGCTTTCTGTTAAAAAAATTATCAAGGTTATTTTCATTTGCAACTTCTCAAGGGAAAAACTCTTTCTGCCCTGCTGTGTGTGTTTGCAACACCATGCAACCATCTCAACAATATCCAGGTGAGGGCTTTCATTAGCAACCACTAGCTCCATCATGACTGACTTATCATTTCAAGACATGGACAGGCTGGAGAGCTGGGCAGGAAGAAACCAGATGAGGTTTAATAAAAGCAAGTGGAGAGTCTGGCAACCTGGGAAGGAATAACTGTTGGAATCAGGACAGGCTGGGGGTGACCTGCTGGAGAGGAGCTCTGTGGAGAAGGACCTGGGGGTGCTGGTGGGTGACAGGGTGGCCATGAGCCAGCAGTGTGCCCTGGGGGCTGAGAGAGACAATGGGATCCTGGGGGGCATCAAAGGATTGTGGGCAGCAGGTCACAGGAGGGGATCCTCTCCCTCTGCTCTGCCCTGCTCAGGCCCCACCTGGAGGGTTGTGTCCAGTTCTGGGCTCCCTGGCATAGAAACACCAGGGATCTCCTGGAGAGAGTCCAGAGGAGGGACATGGAGATGCTGAAGGGCCTGGAGCATCTCCCCTGTGAGGAAAGGCTGAGGGAGCTGGGGCTGTTCAGCCTGGAGAGAAGAAGCCTGAGAGGGGATCTGATCAATGGGTATCAATATCTGCAGTGTGGGACACAGGGGGACATGGGCAGCCTCTTCTCAGTGTCTGTGGGGACAGGACAAGGGGTGATGGGCTCAAGTTGGAGCACAGGGAGTCCGACACCAATCTGGGGAAGAACTTCTTCCCAGTGAGAGTGAGGGAGCCCTGGGACAGGCTGCCCAGGGGGGTGTGGAGTCTCCTTCTCTGGAGATATTCCAGCCCCATCTGGATGTCTCCCTGTGTGACCTGTCCTAGGGACCCTGCTTTGGCAGGGAGGTTGGACCTGATGATCTCTGGAGGTCCCTTCCAACCCCTATGACGCTGCGATTCTGTACAGACCTCTACCTCATTTTTAAATCCCGCTCCAAGTTTGCTGGGGGGACCACTTAACAAATGACTCGAGCTTCCAGCCTTCTTCCCCCAGTAAAATTTCCTCTGCTTCTAACTGTGAGAGGAGGCGGCCAGCCTGCATTAAGTGCAGGCATGCTGTGTGTTTACAAACACATCCCACCGCTGCGCATCAGCTTGATGAGCTCCGTGCGCGGCGGCGGCGGCGGCAGCGGCGGCTGCAAATTGCTTTAGTTGACTCAATGAAGCCAAAAGCATTTCGCAGCAGCCACAAGACCCCGGGCCCTTTTGCATATTCCTTCTGCAGCCTATATTTATCTAGCTAATCTTCAAGATATTAGTGATAATCTTTGCCATTTCCCTTTAATGAATGGCTGACACGCTCGCCTGGAAGCTGTTCCTGGAGAGACCACCAGAGAGAAGAAATCAGATAGCCTATCTCCAATCGTTTATCACTATCAGATCAGGGAGGCAGCTTTTTCCCCTGTCTCTTCCCTCAATACCTCCCAGCGTGTTCAGTTATTAACCTCACTTAGCCTCCAGCACAGCCTGGGAGACCAAACTAGAAAGGTTCACGTTTTATTCCCCAGCTGCTCTGTGCCAGAAAGCTTGGGGCAGAAAAAGGATAAGGAGGGAGGGCAAAGCAGGATGGGGTGTGTGTGTGTGGTGGGGGGGGGGGAATCCTTAAAGATCTTGGCCACAAGTGGGGTTTTCTTTAAACCATGTCACTCACCCAGTGATGCCAACCTCTGCTGAGTAGGGAAACGAGGAATTACTCGCTTGTTATCAGCTCCCCACCAAGGGCTGTGATCTCATTAGCTCTCCCAGACTAACTGAAAAAGGGATGCCAGCCAAGGATGCTGAAGGAGTGGGAAGATCATGGAGCAAAAGATGCTAAGGGCTGCCATGCTGCCATGAGCAGGACAGGCTTCCCAGCAAGGGGAAGTTTGTGAGTTAACATCCCTCCAGCAGCCAGGTTTCCCTCCCCCCCCACAAGCCATCCCAGTGCACAGCCAGAGAGTGTCTGGTTTCAGAGCACTTCTATCCAAGCCTGCATCCCACAGGGTTGCTAAAATCCCCGAGTTAGCAGAAGTCGGTGCCATAGGGCTGACCAAATTCTGTGTCCATTAACTACTTAACAAAATTCCTTGTGCCTGCCCCCACCTCCAACACATTAGAGTTAATGCTCTTCCTCATTTCCAGGCCAAGAGCCAAGGTAGATCTTTGTAGAACTGGTTTCCCTCCTATCCTTGGAGTATTTGGTTAGCAAAAAGGCTGCAGAATGAGCACTGCAGTCATGTAGTTTAGTCTGAGCTTTCTTACCCCCACACTTGTATAGAAATGTCTAGAAATATCCACCACAAACCCTTCTTCTCAAGGCAACCCCATGAACAACACTGGAGGCATCAGCTCCTAAGTCCTCTATGTACAAATCTACGTGCTGTGCTCAGTGGGACTACAACTGTCTGCACTTCCTTGCAGCTTTGTTGTTGCTTTTCACCTTTCTCATGGCATCTGGGACCCAGTTAATTTTAATCTGTGGAACTGGGAATGCTTCAGGGTCCCAGGCTTGGTCAGGCACCTATTGTCACGTCCCATGTCTTGTTTAGGGCAAACCCTAGCACATATTAACCCATCTTTGCTCTGCACCTTGGCTTCACCTTATTTTCCAGCTGGAAACCTGGAAGCCAGCACATCCCTCAGACAGCAGCTTCACCTTATTTTCCAGCTGGAAACCTGGAAGCCAGCACATCCCTCAGATGGACAGCAGAAGGGCCAGGAGCCCATGTTCAGCAGATAAACCTGGATGTGACATTTTGGGACACCTACATCATCTGGACATGAATGACAAGCACTTCTAGGTGCCCATTCATGCTGGTTGCTAGCACCATCACCATCCCAGGAGCTACCTCTTCATTTTCTCCCTCAAACTGGAACTGCTATAACTTAGACTCATAATGAAAATTTCCACTACACCCAGTTGCTCTGCACCCCACTCACCACAAACCTGCCCTCCCAGGGACTGCAATACACATATGCCATATATTTAATGCTTGCAATGAACACCAAAGCACATTCAGCATATGTTAATTTGAACACTGACTGAAGGGGCTCTTGGCTGAATTTGGACCACCAAGCTTGGAAGCCACTGAAAATCCTCTGAACAGCTGATATGACAGCAAGGAGGGTCTTCAATAGATCTTGACAGCTGTCCAGTTTTTCACTTACAAGTTGTGAGTGACAACCTGCTTATGACTGGGTAGATATGGAGATTGTACTCCATACAGCTGAATTAAACACCTTGGTCTAATCATCTGCTGGGTAGAAGCAGCCCAGGCATGTACACAGGCACTCTTGGTTTATTTCCTGGGGGGAGGAAAGTGGGTTAGAAAGGCTGGTGGTGTCAGTGACCATGTGGAGAACGTGGAGGGGGTGGTAAGAGACACATCACCCCAAGGGAACTCCCTTGTAGCCATCTAGGTGAGTTGTTTTGTGACTTCCTAAAGACTCATTTGTCCAATTTACCTCACCTTTTGCAATGGACTCTGTCTCACCTACAAGAAGATGGGTTCAAATCCTGCTTTAGGATTCCCAGGACAATCTTCACTTGCAAGACCGGATTAACTGGAATCCTTGGATGAAGCCATGCAATGCTTGTTCTAGTCAAAGGAAAGAAGAAATCCTCAGGAATCCATGAATTAGGCAGCTCACAGCTTCCCAGAGTCTTTTTTTCAAAGAACTGGACATAAAATCATTGTCCACTTGTGTCAGTTGAGACACAATACCTTCACCTCCCAACCTTGGGTGTCTTCTGCCAGAGTTGAACTGCATTTTCTTGCTGTCTTTCTCACTCCATGAAACTGTCTTCTTCCCTCCAAGAAGAGTTTTGGGGTGTCCTCCCCTCTCCTTTGTGCCTCTTCAGGATGGAGCACTCTGATCTGCAGGGTATTTCCCCTTCCTCTTTCAGTCATTTCCCCAGCTTGTTCACCACATCTCCCTGCTCTGGGAGCAGAACCTTGTGTAGAGGACCCCCAAGGGTTAACCTTCTTCAGTGGTTATCCAGGGGCATCTCTGCACTTCCCAGGCAAAGTTCCCTGGAGCCAGCAATACTGCTGAGGATTTGGGCAAGGCGACAGAGCCATTTAGTATGCGTCGCTGTCAGTAACAGAGTGGCGGTGGCAGGATGGGGCTGAAAGCAGATCCCCGCTTTCAGGTGACACTGAGGAGGGGAGATAGGGTTTCCTCTGGGGGGAGGAGGGGGTGCAGAGCAGCCCAAGGAGATGGTGGGTACAGAGGGCTGGGAGGAGAAGGTGGCATCCATCGTGATCAGATGACCTCTAGCCATTTATTTCCTGCAGATGACCCATTTACAAATATTTCCCCAACAGCTTGAAATGTGGGCTAATGGTTAAATCTTTTTTAAACCTGGGAAACAGCAGGGTAAAGCTTCCACCTTGATTTAAACCAGCCTTTTGATGGGAGGCTCAGGCAGGGGCAAAGAGGGAGTGTTTCCCAGTGTGGGTGCAATGAGACAGGGAGGTGCAGTGCATGGAGAGTGGATGTCCAAGGGAAAACCATTGGTGCACCCCGGTTAGTTTGTAGACAACACCAAGTTTGACTGGAGTTTTGGTTTGCTTGAGGCTAGGAAGGATCTACAAAGGGATCTGGACAGGCTGGATCAAAGGGTCAAGGCCAAGTGTATGAAGTTTAACAAGGCTCAGTGCTGAGTCCTCCACTTGGGTCACAACAACCCCAGGCAATGCTACGGGCTTGGGGAAGAGTGGCTGGAAAGCTGCCCAATGGAAAAGGACATGGACATGATCCAGCAGAGTTCCCAAGTGACCAAGAAGGCCAAGAGCATCCTGGCTTGTATCAGAAATTGTCTGGCCAGCAGAGCCAGGGCAATGATCAACTCCCTGTACTGGGCACTGGTGAGACCACACCTCAAGTACCCTGTTCAGTTTTGGGCCCCTCACTATGAGAAAGACATTGAAGATCTGCCCCAGGGAAGGGCAACAAAGATGATGAATGGTCTGGAGCACAAGTCTGATGAGGAGTGGCTGAGGGAACTGGGGTTGTTTATCCTGGAGAAAAGGAGGCTGAAGGGAGACCTGCTCACTCTCTACAACTACCTGAAAGGAAGTTATAGCCAGCTGGGAATTGGTCTCTTCTCCCAAGTAACAAGCAATAGGACAAGAAGAATTGGCCTCAAGTTGCACCAGGGGAGGTTTAGGTTGGGTATTAGGAAACATTTTTTCACTGAAAGAAATGTTAAGCATTGAAACAGGCTGCCCAGGGAAGTGGCTGAGTGACCATCCCTGGAGGCATTTGAAAGATGTGTAGATGTGGTGCTTAGCGACATGGTGTAATGGCAGACTTGGCAGTGCTAGGTCTACAGTTGGACTTAGTGATCTTAAGGGTCTCTTCCAACCTAAATGATTCTGTGATTTGAAACGAGCTCCTCTCAAAGCAGTGACTTAGCTCTGTGCTCAGATGAATGCAGTACGCCCACCAGAGTAACCACATAGTTTGTCCTCTGTGTTGGTATGAGGATGGAGGGCCCAAACATGATGTAGGACACCCAGCTGCACACTGCTACCCAGAAATTCTCATGCAACAGGTTGTCAGTGGAGAAAAGCATCCCAGACCAGCAAGGAAAGTGTTAAGAGAAACCACCCCAGTGAAATACATTCCGTAAGAGCTGGATGAAAAGAGATGGAGAAGAGATTGAAGTCCACCTGGACCTCTCTATCCCCCTCCCCGTTTGATTTTATGGGCTCTGAAATGTTGCCCATCTGCCCTCAGTGTATGCTGCTCTTTTTTAATTGAAACGGACAGAGGGTATTGACTAGCTATCAAAATTCATATCTATGCAACATTTCATTTCCAGTGGCCTCAGCACTCTGCTGCCACCTCTCCCTTATTCCCCATCGTTCCCATATAAAGGCAACTGTCACTTCGATAAACGGCCCCTAATGGTGGGCGGTGAGGGTGGGAGCTGGTGGAGAGCCACAAGGCAGGAGGAGTTGGAAAAAAAGCTTTCAGAAGGTTTTTCTCAAAAGCTGCTAAAAAACAGAAAGAAGGAAGGAAAGAAGGAAAGAGAAAGAAAGAAAGAGAGAGAGAAAGAGAGAGAAAGAGAAGGAAGGAAGGAAGGAAGGAAGGAAGGAAGGAAGGAAGGAAGGAAGGAAGGAAGGAAGGAAGGAAGGAAGGAAGGAAGGAAGGAAGGAAGGAAGGAAGGAAGGAAGGAAGGAAGGAAGGAAGGAAGGAAGGAAGGAAGGAAGGAAGGAAGGAAGGAAGGAAGGAAGGAAGGAAGGAAGGAAGGAAGGAAGGAAGGAAGGAAGGAAAAGAAAGGGGAGGAAAGGGAGAAAGGGAGAAAGAGAAGGAGAGAAAGAGAGAAAGAGAGAGAGAGAAAGAGAGAAAGAGAGAAAGAGAGAGAAAGAGAGAGAGAAAGAAAGAAAGAAAGAAAGAAAGAAAGAAAGAAAGAAAGAAAGAAAGAAAGAAAGAAAGAAAGAAAGAAAGAAAGAAAGAAAGAAAGAAAGAAAGAAAGAAAGAAAGAGAGAAAGAGAGAAAGAGAGAAAGAGAGAAAGAGAGAAAGAGAGAGAGAAAGAGAGAAAGAGAGAAAGAGAGAAAGAGAGAAAGAAAGAAAGGAAGGAAGGAAGGAAGGAAGGAAGGAAGGAAGGAAGGAAGGAAGGAAGAAAGAAGGAAGAAAGAAAGAAAGAAAGAAAGAAAGAAAGAAAGAAAGAAAGAAAGAAAGAAAGAAAGAAAGAAAGAAAGAAAGAAAGAAAGAAAGAAAGAAAGAAAGAAAGAAAGAAAGAAAGAAAGAAAGAAAGAAAGAAAGAAAGAAAGAAAGAAAGAAAGAAAGAAAGAAAGAAAGAAAGAAAGAAAGAAAGAAAGAAAGGAAGGAAGAAAGGAAGGAAAGAAAGAAAGAAAGAAAGGAAGAAAGAAAGGAAGAAAGAAAGGAAGAAAGAAAGAAAGAAAGAAAGAAAGAAAGAAAGAAAGAAAGAAAGAAAGAAAGAAAGAAAGAAAGAAAGAAAGAAAGAAAGAAAGAAAGAAAGAAAGAAAGAAAGAAAGAAAGAAAGAAAGAAAGAAAGAAAGAAAGAAAGAAAGAAAGAAAGAAAGAAAGAAAGAAAGAAAGAAAGAAAGAAAGAAAGAAAGAAAGAAAGAAAGAAAAGAAAGAAAGGGAAATTTAATTAATTGATTGACTATTAAGGCTAATATAATTTTGATGATGTTGCCTATCTTTTCTGCCATTGATTTTAAGTCAGGGTCTCTTTCTCACCTTTTGGTTGTATTTTTGGTAATGGGGGACATTCTTATTAAAATTTAATTGGATTTTCACTATCTCTGCCCCATAAGCCAAGTGAGCCAAAAAGAAAGATGGAAATGAGTGTTATTGGTATTTATTCAATTGGACAAAGGCTACTGCTGGTTTGGCTCTTCCTTTTTTGCCTCAGCAGGCTGCTCTTTGGGACAGATAGCAAGAAAGAAGTGTCCACACTGTTTATTCAATTGAATTTTCACTTACTTTCCCCTCCATGTGAAGCAGCTTTGGTAATAGGAGAATTTCTTAATCCAAGGGAAAACAAAGAAAAAAGGAAGCAGGATCCTACGAAGAGAGGCTGAGGGAGCTGGGCTGGTTTAGCCTGGAGAAGAGAAGGCTGTGGGGGGACCTCATTGCAGCCTTCCAGTCCCTGAAGGGAGCAGAGGAACAGGAGGGGAATCAGCTTGTTCAAAGGGTAGATAATTGCAGGACAGGGGAGATGGATTGAAGCTGAAGGAAGGAAGGTTTAAATTGGAGAAGGGGGGGAAATGTTTTACAGAGAGAGTGATGAGGGGCTGGAACAGGCTGCCCAGAGAGGGGGTGGCTGCCCCATCCCTGGAGGTGTTCAAGGCCAGGTTGGCTGGGGCCCTGGGCAACCTTGTGTAGCTCCAGGCCTGGAGGTTGGTGTCCCTGCCTGTGGCAGGGGGGTTGGAACTCTGTGATCCTTGGGGTCCCTTCCAACCCAGACCAGTCTGTGTTCTATGATTCTATGATCCAAAGCAAAGCTGCCCATTTCCAATGTTGACAGCAAACATATGGAGGTGACAGGAGGGCTTTAATCTTAGTATTTTTGTGCTTTTGTTGATACCTAGGTGGGTGTCTTGGGCAGAGGGTCTAGATTGCCATCAGAAAAATGGATGCACCCCCCTTTTTCTGGTGTCTCAAAACCATCATCACATCTGCAGGTGCCTGAGCACTCATGCTGGTGCTCACACACATGGCACACACGACCTTCCTGCACTTTCCTTACCTCCAGCAGCAAATAAAACAGGCCAGGCATGTTCCTCACAGTGAGTGACATGCACAGGTCACATCCAGACAGCTCAGTGCTGCTGCCCTCCAAAGCCTTACAAGCAGCAGACAGTGGACAAGCATTCTTGAGCCTTTGTGATGGTGCACAAACCTTTTGTCCCTCTGTTGAGGGTCATGGTGTCAGGGTGAGCTGGGCTCTCAAATGCAGCCAGCCACAGCTACTAGCAGCTGACCACAACTGTCCATCCTCATGGGACAGACACTAAGGCCTTTGCTGGAAGAAAACAAATAGGCTTGGCAGATTTGGAGGAAGAGAAAGGTCATTCTCTGCCTGATATACAGCTTGGGTGAGAATGGTGAAGCAGAAGTTCCCCTCGACAGTGGATCTGTCTCTCTGACACGTCAGGATGGCTTTTTGCTGGTGGTGCAGGTTTAGGATGCTTGTTCTCTGCATCAGCAGCTCTCTGGTTCCTGCCAGAGCAATCTGATCATCCTCAGCAGCAAAGCTGGAGAAGACCATTGCATCAAGCCACCATGAATGAATGTGCCTTGGTGCCACCATGAACCTTCAGTTCTGGCCCTAGCCCCCAGCCCAGCTTTGCCCCAACCCTGCCTTGAACCCCATGTTTATCTCTCACCAGCTTAACTAGAGCAGGGTTGTGGGTCTGGATTGAAGGACAGTGATGTGTGGATCAACAGCTGTTGGATGTGGACTTTCTACCTGGTCTGCAGCCATTGGGTTTCCTTTCTGACATTTGGGGAGGTGAAAAATATCCAGGAACATTTACTCTACTAGGCCCACCTAGGCTGCAGGGAGACCAGACCCTTCCAGGTACTGCCTGCCTTTGCTGGTCCCTCCTTTGCCATGGTCCTGGCCATGCAGACAAGACCCTGCCTCCATCTCCTAAACATGATGCTGACAGACCCAGGAAAGGCCTTCCATTTCCCAAGTGTTTGGCATACCTCCTGGTTGGCAGGCTGCCCACCCATGTCCCCACCCCAGCTCAACCACGAAGCATCTGCTGTCCCTGGAGGACCCTTTCCCTTCCCTCCCACCTTCCCCTTGCTGGTATGTGCCCGTGAGGTCATCCTCACTGGTGCTGCACTCAAGGACATGTGGCAAGCAAATGCCACCCTGCAAGCATGTGCTTCCCCTCACGTTCCACACATGCTTTGACATTCCTGACTGCAGAAACCACTTTGCAAGCCTGGGTGATACCCAATGGGGAGCGTTGCTCAGGTTCCTGGAGCTGTTGTTCTCTGGGAGAGGAAGGGAGTGATGGAGAGAGACACAGGAAAATCATAGAACTATAGAATTGTGGGGGTTGGAAGGGACCTCCAGAGATCATGGGGTACAACCCCTCTGCCAAAGCAGGGTCCCTAGGAGAGGTCACACAGAGAGACATCCAGATGGGGCTGGAATATCTCCAGAGAAGGAGACTCCACACCCCCTGGGCAGCCTGTCCCAGGGCTCTGTCACCCTCACTGGGAAAAAGTTCTTCTGCAGATTGGTGTGGAACTCCCTGTGCTCCAACTTGAACTCATCACCCCTTGTCCTGTCCCCACAGACACTGAAAAGAGGCTGCCCATTTCTCCCTGCATCCCATACTTAAGATATTGATAAACATTAATAAGGCCCCCCCTTAGTCTTCCTTTCTCCAGGCTGAACAGCCCCAGCTCCCTCAGCCTTTCCTCCCAGGGGAGATGCTCCAGGCCCTTCAGCATCTCCATGTCCCTCCTCTGGACTCTCTCCAGGAGATCCCTGGCTTTTCTATCCCAGGGAGCCCAGCACTGGACACAACACTCCAGGTGGGGCCTGACCAGGGCAGAGCAGAGGGGGAGGATCCCCTTCTGTGACCTGCTGCCCACACTCCTCCTGATGCCCCCCAGGATCCCATTGTCTCTCTCAGCCCCCAGGGCACACTGCTGGCTCATGGCCACCCTGTCACCCACCAGGACGCCCAGGTCTTTCTCCGCAGAGCTCCTCTCCAGCTGGACCTGCACCATCAGGGCCACACTCTGATTATCTTCTTGCTTCAAGTCACTCTTGCATTAGATCCATCACACTTCTTTTTCAAAGCTTCAGACACCTCCTTAGTAAAACCAGCCCTTCCCCACCTAAACCACGTGCAGGAACATGCTCTTCAAATCCAAATCCACACAAACCAGCCACTGATTTCCTCCCACCCATGTGTGGCTCCAGAAGCAGCCTTCCCAGGAATAAATCCCACAATTAAACTAGCATTATGACATTAGCTTTTAAAACCCTCGTCCTATGAAATAATGTCCCTGTGTTAGCACACCACACGCAGCAAGCGCCAGGGGCGTAAAACTTTTATTATTTAAAATTAACATTTAAAACCCGTACCATGAAGTAATGTGTGTGAGGTGAGCAGGGATAAATCAGACAGTTAAACTAGTAAGGTAACATTAGCAGTTAGAATCGTGACCATGAAATAAAGTCAAGGTTAGGAGGTGGATAAATCAGGCTGCTCAGATGGAACTTCTTTATGTTAAGGCTTGAAATCCCCTGACCAAGGGGGGGAAAAAGATCCAGGTGGGGTAAAGAAACAAGGCACAGAAATTACCTGGGTAGGGTCTGATTGTGGTGGTGTTCAGCCACAGGATAAACAAGGAGGGACTGGGTTAAAACAAAGGAAAAAAGGAGATTTGAAGTTTTCGGGTCTTTTAGAGGCTGCAGGGACATTTGTCTGTGGTGAAAGATGGGAGTGAAGACACTTCATTGCAAGTCCTTTCATAGAATCACAGAATGGCATGGGTTGGAAGGGAACCCAAGGATCAGAGAGCTCTACCCCCCTGACACAGGCAGGGACACCAACCTCCAGGCCTGGAGCTACACAAGGTTGCCCAGGGCCCCAGACAACCTGGCCTTGAACACCTCCAGGGATGGGGCATCCACCACATCTCTGGGCAGCCTGTTCCAGCCCCTCATCACTCCCTCTGTAAAAAACTTCCCCCTAATATCTCATTTAAACCTTCCCTCCTTCAGCTTCACTCCATCCCCCTTGTCCTGCCATTATCCACCCTTGAACAAGCTGATTCCCCTCCTGTTCCTCTGCTCCCTTCAGGGACTGGAAGGCTGCCATGAGGTCCCCCCACAGCCTTCTCTTCTCCAGGCTGAACCAGCCCAGCTCCCTCAGCCTCTCTCCATAGGGGAGCTGCTCCAGCCCTCTAATCATCTTCCTGGCTCCTCTGACCCCTCTCCAACAGTTCCCCATCTTTCTTGTATTGGGGCCCCAGCTCTGGACACAGGACTCCAGCTGGGGCCTCATGAGGGCAGAGCAGAGAGGGACAATCCCCTCCCTGTCCCTGCTGCCACTCCTCTGCTGATGGAGCCCAGGATCCCATCACCCTTCTGAGCTGCAAGAGCCACTGCTGGCTCATGTGAAGTTTCTCATCTACCAGTATCCCCAAGTCCTTCTCAGCAGGGCTGCTCTCAAGATGCTCTTCTTTCCTCCTGAGTAAAACTGAAAGGAAAGATTTTGGGGAAGGAAAAAATAATGGTCTCTTTAAAAGCAGGTCCAAACCCTCTTTCAAATCCAGACCAGTTCCTCAGCTGTCTTCTCAAGATGCACCAAGGTGCAGACTTCAGGACAGCCGATATCCCCATAATCCTTCATCCCATCTGCAAGATTTGGACACGTGGAGCTGAGCACAGCAAGCTTCACCCATGACACTTGGTGAAGTTGGCTCAAATCCATCCTCCAGGACCATCTCACTGTGCAGACCCAGTCACAGGGAGTATCTATCCAACTGCTCTGCCACACACCTGGCCATGGTTGGAATCGGTGGCACGTGGTTAGGATGGCACTTAATTTATCCAAGTTGCTCCCAGAGTCCAACAGATCTTGATACTATGTGAAAAGGCATTTTGCAGGGAAAAATAAAAGAAAAATAGGGATTGAACTTGGGTTATCTCAAAAAAGGCAGGAAGGGTTCAGCAGGTCACATACAGGACATATTTTGTTATCCTCCCAAGAAAGGCTGTTGATCAGAGGTATTCAGAAGGTATTTATAGACATGGCAGTCTCTCTAGATCTTGCCAAGGTGTTTTCTAACCCATGTGATACAGCCAGGAGCTCTTCTAGCATCCTTCTTGGGATGAGCAAGCTCATTAATCCACTGTGTTGTGCAGGCAAACCCAGTACTCTCCTTCATAACTTTCCAATACCACCAGAAGGGTGGACTTTGACACCAGAGGCCATGAATTTCACTGATCTTGTGGGAGAAGGGCCTTGGGGGTATGTCCTAGTTGAGAGCACTGGGTAAGCACTCATCTGCTCCCAAGAAAGTGTTGTTCCCCGAGGTTCAGTTGCATGGCCTGAGGATGTCTGGGTTCCAGGACTGGTGGTCCTTGGACTGTATAAGCTGGAGGATACATTGAGCAGCAGCTGGAAGACCTGAAGGAAATGGTTCATTCACTGGTGACACAGCTGTCAGGTCTCCTCAGGGAGCTTGTGCTTCTCTGTATTCTCCACAGTGACAGCCTCCAACTCTCTAACCTCAGCCACAACCTATATTGTCACCACAAGCCCTCAGGAAAAACTTCCACCACTGCTCCACACAGTCGGATCCTTCCTTACCAACTTTCTCTCCTCTGGCTGTGAGATTCAGACCTGCTTTCTACCATGAAGTTTACTAAGACCTTTGTCTATTCTTGCCCTAAAATCCTTTCCAAGAAGAGGCAACACCAAGTTGCTCTCAGTGAATCAGGAAAACCATCACAGGACAATAAAAATCACTTGGAAAGACTGAAGACAGAAAATGAGCAGGGTTTTTTTTTTTTCTCCTATTCTGGATGGCTGATGGGGACCAAACCCCTGGTTAAAGAGGTCTGAGAAGTCTATTTCTGTCACATCTAGACTTAAAGGGTCACACAATGTAGTGCTGAGGTGTCCCCATCATTTCTGTGGCATGAAGATCCAAGTGCAAAGAAATTATGAGAAAGAGGGAAGGAGAAGGCAGGGTGGTGATGGGAACAGCGTGGGATATGATGTCATCTTCCCACCCCTGGGGGATCCCTGAATTATTAATTGGAAAAGAAAGCAGTCCCTGCAACCCAAGCTGGGGCAGCTCTGATTTCATCTCTCGACAACCCTGGCGCTTGGCTGCGCCAACCAGTCCAGCTTCCGGAAGGGAAAGCATCTCACAGGGAGAGTCAGTGGCAGGGGGAGCATGTCAGCTGAGGGGGGTGGCACAGCCTTGTGTCCCTGTGGCATCAGCACTGAGATCAGCCATGACCTCCAGCAGCATCTGCAGCTCCTCTCAGGCGGTGGGATGAGGAGGGTGGGAGATTCGCTCCCTTCTCACAGCTCGCTGAAGTGTCTTGGCATGGATGGAGCTTGTTCATAGAATCATAGACTGGTCTGGGTTGGAAGGGACCCCAAGGATCAGAGAGCTCCAACCCCCCTGCCACAGGCAGGGCCACCAACCTGTACATCCAGGTTGGACACATCCCATTCCATGGGGTCAGGAGGATGGCCTCTAGCTATCATAGGCACTGGGGACATGATGACTTATTGATGCACCAAAAGTTTTCTTCAGCCCAGTGTTATACAACTACCTTTTGGTGATCTATGTGCAATGAGCTGCACAGGTCTCAGCCTAGGTGGATAAAACAGGGCAGAGACCAGTGTCTTCAGTATCACAGTCTTATTTCCCAGTCTGATCAACCTGGTCCTATTGCTTCGCTCTCACTTGGCCCCTTTCCTCCCTTCCCAGTCATGGAGCCCACAGACTGACATCCTGAAGAACAAGTCCTTTCCCAGTGTGTTTGCTTTTCCCTCTCTCCACACGGAGCAATGAGGATTCTGAAATACTTGGTTACATTTGTGGTGCCCCAGGGCCAACTCCTGCCCTTGCCACTGCTCTGAGACTTCCAGAAGCACGTGTTGAGTTTTCACCTCTTGGTATCAAGAGGGGGGGAAAAAAAAACATGAGAAAGCTCAGAAAAAAGCAGCATCTGCTAAAACATCTTGACAGCCATTTGTCTATTTGAAGATACAAGTCTATTATATTTTAATTAATGGCATATTTTAACCAGAACAAGGATAGTGCATATTGGTTGAGAGGGAGTTGGAAGTCAGGATTGGAAGGCATTTCTAATTACAGAAGCAAGAGTAATTTCCCAAAAAACTCAGATTTCTCTCCAGCTTGGAGGGTGTCCAGACCTCTGATGCTTCTCTTTTCCCCACTGCAGACCAATAGCTTGTGGTAGCTGGAGTCTGCAGCAAGTCTCATCCTTGCTTTGGAGTTGAGTTGGGGAGGAGGGACAATGAGGAAGGCTGACCTTCCTGGTGAGCCATTCCTGAGGGTCATGATGGCTGATCCAAACCTAGGTCCTGCATGAGGAAGAAGACTCCTCATCTCTCTCATCACAGCAGACCTAAGCACAATATTAAAGCTGTTATTTTCCACTTCAGCACCCACATCCAGGGCTCTTCTGCAGTGAGTGGGGACTGTAGCAAGCCAATAGGCCAGCTAACTACTGCAGAGGGTTTGCATCTATCTTTAATTCTGCAACCCTATACCATTTCCTCCCCCTTAGGGAGCTGGCTTGGGGCTGATTCAGTTGAACAAATGCAGGATTGAGGTGAGCTGTGTCCTGAAATCCAGCTCTTGGCTCAGTCTGCATTCACTTCAGAGAGACTCCAAGGTAACCAGCCCAGGGAAAGGCACAGCAGACACTTACCAATATCCAGATCAATGTCCCCTCTAGGAAAAATGAGCCATGTGGGAAGTTGGTAGTCAGGAGGGAGAAATCAGTGCTGTTTCTACTCTCCAGACTAGTAATGCTTGATATTTTTTGCTTTTTATATAAGTTGGGATTCCACCCATGGAGCAACTAATATCCCTCATGCTGGGGCATCTAGTAGCCCTCACACTACTTTGCATCTCCACAATACCTCTGGAGGCCACAGAATCACAGAATCACAAGTTTGGGAAAGACCTTTAAGATCATCAAATCCAACCATTCCCATCCTAAGCTAAACCAGATCCTTAAGTCCCCCATGTACCCTTTTTTTAAACACATCCAGGGTGTCTCAACCCCCTCCCTGGGCAGCCTCTGCCACAGCCCCACAACTCTGCCAGGGAAGAACTTTTCCCTCCCAGCTGAGCTGGTCCTGCCCTGGGGCAGCTTGAGCCCATCGCCCCTTGTCCCATCTCCTGGCCCCTGGCTGAAGAGACCATCGCCCACCTCTCTGCACCCTCCTGGCAGGGCAGGGGAGGTGGGGAGAAGGTCTCCCCTCAGCCTCCTCTTCTCCAGGCTCAACACCCCCAGCTCCCTCAGCTGCTCCTCACAGGATTTGCCCCCCAGCCCCTTCCCCAGCCTGGTTGCCCTTCTCTGTACTCGCTCCAGGACCTCAATGTCCTTCTGATGCTGAGGAGCCCAGAACTGGACCCAGCACTCGAGGTGCATCCTCACCAATGCCCAGTCCAGGGGCACAATCCCCTCCCCAGACCTACTGGCCACACCATTTTTGATACAAGCCAGGATGCCACAGAGCACACCAGAAACACATGAGGCCTTCAGACCTTCAGGAAAAATAAGAATCTTCAGGAAAAATAAAAATATTGGGAAGACAGGATGATGAAATGTCACAGAACATTTGATTAGTAGAGTTGGTAATACATAGGGAGCAATTCCCTTATCTGAAAACAGTCACCAACATCATGTTGGAAGAATGCACCCTAAACTCCCCTGGCAATATGGACTGGCTCTGGATAACAGAAGCCTGGATATACAGCTCAGATGTGGATGACTTTGCTGTTGACTCCTCTACTTAACGAGATGAATCCTCCCCGAAGTTTTTTAGTGAAAATACCTATTGGCATTTGTTATCCTACCTGACAAGGTCTTACTCCCTGAGACCTGCTGCACTGAACAGGCTGAAAATATGGCTTTAAGTAAAGAGGGTGTCTACAGGTTGATTCAAGTGCCTTGTGCTTTGTATGCAAATTGCAATGTGGCTGCGATACATCAAAGTCGAGAATTGTGCAAGTTCAGTTATTCAAACTGCAATAATGGAAACAGATCTTAAATTCACAGGAGCGTGTTTGGAGGCTGGTATGGAGTTACCTGGTGTGTGAAAGAGAAGATAAGTCCAACAAACAGCAAATCACAGAATCACAGAATCGTAGGGGTTGGAAGGGACCTCCAGAGATCATCAGGTCCAACTCCCCTGCCAAAGCAGGGTCCCTAGGACAGGTCACACAGGGAGACATCCAGATGGGGCTGGAATATCTCCAGAGAAGGAGACTCCACACCCCCCTGGGCAGCCTGTCCCAGGCCTCCCTCACCCTCACTGGGAAGAAGTTCTTCCCCAGATTGGTGTGGAAATTCCTGTGCTCCAACTTGAGCCCATCACCCCTTGTCCTGTCCCCACAGACACTGAGCAGAGGCTGCCCATGTCCCCCTGTGTCCCACCCTTCAGATATTGATAACCATTGATCAAATCCCCTCTTAACCTTCTTTTCTCCAGGCTGAACAGCCCCAGTTCTTTCAGCCTATTCCCATAGGGGAGATGCTCCACTCCTTTCATCACCTCCGTAGCCTCCTCTGGACTCTCTCCAGGAGATCCCTGTCTTTTTTATCCCAGGGAGCCCAGAACTGGACACAATACTGCAGGTGGGGCCTGACCAGGGCAGAGTAGAGGGGGAGGATCACCTCCTGTGATCAGCATTTGCAGCAGGCAATTGCCAAAAAAGAAATGTTCTGGGGGACTTTGGTGAGGATTAAGAGGTGAAATTGTAAGAGTGATTGAAAAGGTGGAGCTGAGTCTGAGTCTTGTATTGCAGAATCACTGAGAACAAGAGTGATACAAGTAGAGAAATTGGATTGCAGGAAGAAGAGAGAGGAGATGAACTGCTGTGGCTGTGTTCTGAGTTTGTCATTCCAGGAAGGATATTAAAATTATTGCAATCCTTGGGGAAACTTTGAAAACTATTTAAAAATTTAAAAAAAAAACCCCAAAACTCACCCTAAAATAATAAAATCCTTGCAGGGAGAGCAGAGGATCATCAGGATACCTTCCAGATTTATAGCCTGTGAAGGCTAATTTTAAAGCACCCAAATGAGATTCGGTGTTTCAAGGCAAAGGAAGACATGAAAGGCTGAAATCATCAGCAACACGTCCTATCCCTGACAGTCCCTCATTGCTGGTGCTTTAGTTTGGGGGTCCTGCAGATGTGACAGATGAAGTGAAGGAAGCAGTGGAGAGAGTCCCCTTTGCAGTGAAAGCTTGGCTCCTTTGCAGAACTTGCTTTCTTCTTCACTATTTAATTAGCCTTAAAAGTCCTAAATGCAGCACGCAGCTAGAGCACAGCTCTGCCAAGGGTGGAGGGTGGGGGTGACACTCATGTCTTCTCCATGCTTACATGCTCAACTCCATTTTAAACAGCCCTGGAGATGAACTCCTTATTTCCACCCCACCACCTTCCTCTGCATGTGGCCTTCCTCATCTTTTCTTTCTTATCACCCTCTTTTTGATCTTCTACTCAGTGAATCAGGGCTGACTGCAGAAGGCTCCATTTTCCAAAACAGCAGGAGCTTAAGACCAATAAAGTTTGGGGTTTTTTTTCCCTTTGAGCATCCCAGTGCTGCTCTGGGCATGCCATGAGATTTGAGGCAGTAGCTGTGCCTTTTCTCCTGCCTCCTCCTCCCTTCAAGACCATCCCTTGCTGTTTCCCCATCTGCATCACAGGGATGGAATGATCATTAATGAATTTGGGGTGCCCAACTAGAAAGAGCCCCATTAGCATCTTCTTTGTCTTCACAGGTGTGCTCAGGGCATGAACTCTGAATGTGTGTGGGCACATGTGGACACATATAGATAAGGATAGGTAGGTATACCTGGAGGTATCTGCATAATTAGATACCCATGTGCATCTCTCCATATCATACATATGTGCATATCTTGAATACCTAATGCTTATTTAAACTGGGCCCTGAAATCCAGCTGAGACCTCTTGCAGTTCCTACCACGGATGGCTACTCAGAAAGGCTGATGCAAGCACTTGGATTCCTAGGAGACCTCTCTCTCTCTGCCTCATAAGCAGAGTGGCTTTCCCAAGAGGTTTGAGGATACAGAAGGGAGCTGCTCGCTCAGCAGCTGTGACTACAGGGACTGTTTCCTAACGGGGCACTTGTGATGGAATCAATGGGGCAGAACCTATTTCTGGAGGGAAGAGACCTGAGGGAGACAAACCTTTCCCCTGGCTTTAGGGGATTACTGTCCAGCTTTAAACCAGTGTCTTGCCTTTTGGAGTTGTGTTCATCCAACAGAAAACCTCTGCTGGATGCTGATAGTGCCTGTGGAAGACACTGGGAATATTCCCCTGCATCTTTTGGGCTGGCAGCCTTGGAGGGAAGTCAGTATACTGCTTCTTCATTGTGTTTCCCTCCTTCTAACAGCCACAAGAAGTTTGAATGCACCTCAGTTGCCTTGTTAGACCCACACAGAGGCAATATTTTAGGAACCCTCAGTGCTCCCTGAATAAGAATTTTTGCATGGGTTTGGATGCCACAGCAATCACAGAATCATAGGGGTTGGAAGGGACCTCCTCATTGGGTCCAACCCCCAGTCCTCCATGCCACTTGCAGTCCAGCATCAACCAGCCTTTTAACCATTGCTTGGTGCTTCAGCCCAAGGCAGAGCAGAGATGGAGGTGTTTTGGTGTCGGCGAAGACAGCAGGCCTGCCAGCAGGCCTGCCAGCGGCCTAGCTCTCTTCACCCAGGACGTAGGCCCTGACAATATCCTCGTGTTCCCATAAGACAGGGGAAGTTACTCATGCTGAAAGCATCTTAATAATCACGTTCTCAAAACAAAGCAGCCTTGATGACAGGGGTACAGGCTACCCTAAAACGAGAAGTAGTTATGGGAAGGTACTTGGGAGTCATGGAGCATGTTAAGAAGCAGCCATAAGAAGATGGTCAAAACAGCAGGTGTGCAGATCACAGAATCACAGAATCACAAGGTTGGAAGAGACCTTTGAAGATCATCGAGTCCAACCATTCCCATCCTATGCTAAACCATATCCCTGAGCACCTCATCTACCCTTTTTTTGAACACATCCAGGGAAGGTGACTCAACCCCCTCCCTGGGCAGCCTGTTCCAGGCCCTGACAACTCTTGCATTAAAAAGTTTTTTTCTAATATCCAATCTAAACCTGCCCTGGCACAGCCTGAGCCCATTGCCCCTTGTCCCATCTCCTGTCCCCTGGCTGAAGAGACCATCGCCCACCTCTCTACAACCTCCCTTCAGGTAGTTGTAGGTGGTGATAAGGTCTCCCCTCAGCCTCCTCTTCTCCAGGCTCAACACCCCCAGCTCCCTCAGCTGTTCCTCACAGCATTTGCCCTCCAGCCCCTTCCCCAGCCTGGTTGCCCTTCTCTGCACTCGCTCCAGGACCTCAATGTCCTTTTTATGGTGGGGAGCCCAGAACTGCACAGATGCTTTTAGGCATCAAAGGTAAACTATTTAGCTATAAGATATGTTTATCAGAACTTGTTATAATCACTAACCAATCAGTGTGGTGTGAACAGTGTGTGTAACCAATTAGGAGTTGTTTAGCTTGCCACGTTTGCAGTAACAAACGTATATAATCTGTGTGATTTCACCCAATAAATGGCTTCACCTAAAAACTCACATTGAATTGCGTGTTGTTCATCATTGGTCTCCACATTTTGGCATGTGTTACCCTCTCTCCTCAGCTGGTGGCACAGCACGAGCTTCTCCACAAGTGGCTCCGTGACTGGGGCAGCGAACAGCAGATTTAAAGTTCTTGGATCTCCAGTTTAACCCGCAGATTTTCCAAGTAACATTTGCTCAGTAAAACATTTCCTAGAGTGGGATTTACTGTCATAATTAATAGGTTATGATTAGGTCAATAACTTTCATCAACCTAGCTGGGAGAGAACCTATTAATGAAACTGTAAAACAACGTAAACTCTACAGAGAAGATAGGAGAGAGAATTTACAACTTCCCAGAAGCCCTAGTAACTAAAGGGACGATTTACAGGAAGTAAAATGAACAGGGCACCCATAAAACACAACCAAAATTATACCCATATCCAAACAAGACAAATTAAAAAGGTTTAAGTGGATTTCTCAGCCCAAATAAAACAGAGCATCTCAATTGAGAGGAGACATTTCATGTGGCGGTTTATGGAGTGCAGGAGAGGAAGATGCATGGAAATGTGAACGAGTATCAAACAGGTCGATAAGAAATCAGTGGCATAGGCTGACACTCCTGATTGCCCCTTCAGCCTCAGCACATAGGATGTGGTCCAGCAGTCACAGCCAGCTCTAGAGTAACAAGACAGCATGGTCAGCAGCCACTTCTGCACCACTGTAAGGTACTGGGAATATGCCTTAAAAATCACCAACTGAACCTTATCCCCTCTTTTTTCTCTTACCTAACCAAACCTCATTCCTACCACACCGCATCACCACCACCTGTCATGCTTAAAGTGGCTTGTGCCAAGGACCTAATGACTATTCAATGAGCCACCCTGAATACATCAGGAGAGCATCCCTTCCACATTCCACCCAAAAGATATCAGGAGAGACATCAGGAGCCATTCACACATCAGGAGAGCGTTCCACCATCAGAGTCTTGTCTAGGTTGTGGATCCTGACAACCACAGTCAAAATTTAGGGGTCCCAGGTTAAAATTCAGAAAACCTGGTATGAAACATGTTCATCCTGTGGTCTGTGGAAAGGAATCCTTTCTATTTCTGATGGCATGAGAGGACATTGACCAACTCTACAGACAACCACTTAAGCCACTGCCCAAAGTAGCAGACTCCTGCAGCCATGTCACCACATCTTCTGACCCAGGAGAGCATCAGATCTGTCCTCTGTCCTCATTTTTTAGCTTTCAAAAAAGCAGATTGCCATTTTTTTGTGTTTACAACATCCAAAAAAAACATGTTCTAACCCTAAAGTACTCTCTCAGCATCACAGCAAGGACCATGGCAAACAGTTCCCCAAAACAGCAGAGCAAACCTTCTCCATTGCAGTGGTGCTTTTTGAAAGGCTAACCATGGACTGTCTCACCCTGGGCTTTCCTGTGGGGTGATACATCAGCTTAACTTCTCAAGCACAGAAAAGTCCTTCGAAATGAGAACTTTCCCAGAACAAATTCTAACTCTCCAAAACTTATACGATGTCTGCAAAAAGTGCCTGCAGGAAACATGGATCACTGGATGTTCCCTGGACCAGTCAGCTGAGGGATAGTGGGACACCGGTGACAGGAGAACAGCACAAATACTTGTATAAACCAATTTGTCCCTGTGATTAGATGCAGCCCTATAACAACAGATCATTTTCCAATTCCTCTTTTGATTGCATGTGTTGCATCCCTCCCAGCCACCAGAATCACAGAATCATAGACTGGTCTGGGTTGGAAGGGACCCCAAGGATCACACAGTTCCAACCCCCCTGACACAGGCAGGGACACCAACCTCCAGGCCTGGAGCTACACAAGGTTGCCCAGGGCCCCAGCCAACCTGGCCTTGAACACCTCCAGGGACGGGGCATCCACCACCTCTCTGTGCAGCCTGTTCCAGCCCCTCACCACTCTCTCTGCAAAGAACTTCCCCCTAATATCTCATCTAACCCTTCCCTCCTTCAGCTTCACTCCATCGCCCTTGTCCTGCCAGTCTCTGCCCTTTGAACAAGCTGATTCCCCTCCTGTTTCTCTGCTCCCTTCAGGGACTGGAAGGCTGCAATGAGGTCCCCCCACAGCCTTCTCTTCTCCAGGCTGACCCAGCCCAGCTCCCTCAGCCTCTCCCCATAGGGGAGCTGCTCCAGCCCTCTGATCATCTCTGTGGCTCCTCTGACCCCTCTCCAACAGTCCCACATCTTTCTGGTACTGGGGCCCCAGCTCTGGACACAGGACTCCAGCTGGGGCCTCACAAGGGCAGGGCAGAGAGGGACAATCCCCATCTGTTGCCTTCATTATGAGAAGCTAGAGGGTTTGAGCACCAAAAACCCACCCCTGCCATCAACATTTCCAAGGTCTTGGATATCACAACCTGAATGGACACTCCTCGGATGTTACTATCCTGAATGAACGTGGCTGTGGTTAAAATGTTTTCACTCAAGTCCCTCTGGGAAGGAACAGAACTCCCACTGTTCTGCACATTGCACAAATGACTTTTTCTTAAACAAAACTTCCTGATTTAAACATCTACTCCAGAGACTTTACCACAACCCTCTGCAAGTTCCTCCAGCGGTTAATTATCCTCCCTCTTGTAATTGCGTTTATAAAAGCTACTTAATTTGACAAGACCGATTTCCCATAACCCCCTGCTGATTAGCATCATGTTCCTGTAATTCTTTATTAATCGAGTCCTTGTGAGGTGTTCCTTCATTTTGCCTAGAATCAATGGCAGGCAATAATTATCCAAGTCACCCTGTTTATACCATTTTACTGCACCAGTATGACATTAGCTTTCTCCTACTGGATTGCCCAGCCTTCCAAGGGAACTTGGAAACCCAACTGTAACAGCAATTGGCTGCTTCCTACAAAGCACTTGGATGCAGCTAAGACCTATTTTCAGGAAGTTTGGTGGTTTTAAGAGGGGTTACTTGGTGTGTTCCACAGTTAATGCTGGCCTGTAAACCATCCCTTCACTTTAATCAGATACAAATCTGCTTCCCCCCCTCACAAATACAAAACAAATATCTATTGAAAATGCCTGCTTTGCACATTTCCCTTCCAAGGAGGAATCAATACTGTGGTTATTATAGCTCCTTCTGTTCCCAAAGTATTTAAACTCTTTGCTGTCCTCAGCTTTACTGGCCAGAGACGTCTCATGTCTTTTTGTTCATCTTACTGATTTTCCACATTTCTACTGCAAATTCAATGTCCTCTATTTTTCTCTTTTTCTTTTTTTTTCCCCCATTTGATGTGTCTCTTGCCACTTTCCTTTTGCCTCTAAGCCAAGCCTGTTTTTCAAACCAGTGTCACTCTTAGTGGAGGGTTTATTGCTTTGGGGGCATTTTCTTGCTCTTTTTTTTTGTTTTTAAACCATCCCCTACCATCATTCATGCTTTTCCATTCCATCTTGGTTTTCTTTAATATAAAATGTTTTCTTCTAGGCAGTTTTAGTTTTCCATTGGACCTGACCCTCGTTAAATAGCAGATGAGTTGTTCTGAGCTAATTTTGTTTGAACATAATAGATGCAAACAAGGATGAGCATTGCCACCCAAAACCCAGCCACAGGCATTGCTCTGGCCAGCAGCACCCTTTTGTCTGCCAAGATGAGGTCCAGCAGACAGTTTTACACCTTGATTGCAACCAGATCTGAGGTTTGCAAGTTGTCACTTGTGATTTTTGGAAAATCCCAAGGTTATCTTGAAGGACAGCAAGCTGACAACTCCAGCACACGTTGGTCCAGATGAAGTGCTTCAGCATAGAATCATGGAATCATAGAATCACAGAATCATAGAATCATAGAATCATAGGGGTTGGAAGGGACCTCCAGAGATCATCAGGTCCAACCCTCCTGCTAAAGCAAGGTCCCTAGCTCATATTGCACAGGGAGACATCCAGATGGGTCTTGAATATCTCCAGAGAAGGAGACTCCACACCCCCGTGGGCAGCCTGTCCCAGGGCTTCCTCACCCTCACTGCAAATAAGTTCTTCCACATATTGTTGCAAAAATTCCTATGCTCCAGCTTGAGGCCATCACCCCTTGTCCTGTCTTCACAGCCCACTGAGAAGAGGCTGCCCATGTCCCCCTGTGTCCCACCCTTCAGATTTTGATAACCACTAATCAGATCCCCTCTCAGGCTTCTTTTCTCCAGGCTGAACAGTTCCAGCTCACTCAGCTTTTCCTCATAGTGGAGATGCTCCAGGCCCTTAATCAGGCCTTGGAGGTGGGAAGTGTTAGCAAGGTGCAGGCACCACCAACTAACACAGCTCCTGCCCTATCTATTAAGACCTTGACCCATTCCAGACCATTTGCTTGCTCAAAATAATAAGAGACATAAACACACCAGTGGTTAAAGCTGGTCAAAGTATCCTCAAAAAATAAAGTTTCCATGGAAGCGTATTATTTTTTTCTGGCAGAACCAGAAATTTTGGATGAAAAGAAATGTTTCCACTTACTGCTGCATCAGGCTTCTACTAAACATTTATGAACTCAAACCCAGTTTATTTTCCCCGCTGGGTTTTGTGAGAGGGAAAGTGTTTCAGCTTACATTGTTCTGTTACACTTTACCTCCAACCCTCTTCCTTTTCTCCTCTCCTATGTTGTCCAAAGAGAAAGACTCTCTGGACTTTTTTTGGGGTTTTTTTTCCCTATACTGGTGACTGTTATTTTTATTTCTAGTCCCTTCTCCCCTTGAATCTGCCAGGCTTGCAGTAATTTGAGATTCACACTTGGAGTAACTGAGTCGCCACTAACGTGGCAAAGACTCTGCATGACCAGGGCGTCTGAGTTTGGAGGTGACCCTCTGGCCTGAGCTGGTGTATTTAATCTGGAGGATGCCAGCAGTTTGAGAGTCATCTCTTTACTTCCACAGTCCCTTTATTCTTTCAGATCATCCTGAAATTATCTACAGTAGGTGAATTTGCCAGTTTAGTGCAGCAGATGAGCAACTTTCCCATGAGGATGAAGTCTCAAAGACAGAAAGGAGACATTTCCTTTTCTATTCAACATCCTGGAGGTTAACACATCCCTCCTGGATTCAGGGAACTGGTGTGTTTTAATTAAATGTGGAAGAAAATATGCAAGAGAAAGTAAGGGAGCAGAGACCACCAAACTTGTGCTACCTGATCAAGGTACTCACCTGAGGGAGGAAAGCTCAAACCATCCAAAAAATAAGTGACAGACAAGTGAAGTGACTGGTGGAAAGGAAGGAAGAAGCAAATCTGAAGTCTCACTGGATTTATCTCTGTTGCTGTGAGGTGTATGGACTGTTTGGGGTCTTCAAATTGCTATGGCAATTGCTCAACTGCACTGACTGAAAAATCCCACCAGTATCCAGAAGGCTACTGGAGAAGAGCATGCAGGCTCCTCCAACAGCTGAGAGTTTGTGAAGCTTCATCCCATCACAACCAGTGGCACACTTGCAAATAAAACAGTGAGAAAGGCAAAGAGGGGGAAGAGAGGTGCAGCTAAGAGACATGTCACCTCAGTTGGCCAATGTGGATTATTTTTTTTCTGCTTTTCTAGTAGTGAAAATGTTTTCTCAGATCTGTATGCTTGGGCTGCTATGCTTCCCACAGGTGCACATAGCTGACCAGGATGGTCAGCATGGAGAAAAGCACATGATAACCCAGCTTATCTGTCCCTTTCATCCCTTCCCAACAGCCCATGGGGCTTCTCATGCTTTCTCATGGTGGGGATCAACTGGAAAAGAATCAGGTACACAGAGTCAATCAGAAAAAGCTGCAAAATAAACCATAATATCACCGGAGAGTGTTGGTTTGAGGTTTGATTGAAATTGTATGCCAAAATAAAGGCATTTAGAACAGTTTGGAGGTGTGTTTAGCAGTCAGGCTTTTAATTGGTCAGCTTTTACACATAAAAATGAATTATTACATGTGTAAAAACATCATTGCACATGTAAAAGTAAATTATTGTGCATATAAAAACTTTACTGCACATCTAAAAGTAAATTATTGTGCATGTGAGATAGATTTCTGCATATTTTTTTTAAACTTGTACCTCCCAGTCATTATTTTCTTAACACTTGTAATCTCTCATTTTGAACATGTTGAAGTTACACTAGAGATCCCTCCCCTTTTCTGCTTTAGCAGCTTTAAAACAGATTCACAGCCAGGCTTTGAAGAGGAGCACCAAAAATATCATAGAATCATAGAATCAGAGGGGTTGGAAGGGACCTCCAGAGATCATTGGGTCCAACCCCCCTGCCAAAGCAGGGTCCTTAGGACAGGTCACACAGGGAGACATCCAGGTGGGGCTGGAATATCTCCAGAGAAGGAGACTCCACACCCCCTTGGGCAGCCTGTCCCAGAGCTCTGTCACCCTCACTGGGAAAAAGTTCTTCCACATGTTGGTGTGGAACTCCCTGTGCTCCAACTTGCAGCCATTGACTCTTGTCCTGTCCCCACAGACCACTGAGAAGGGGCTGCCCATTTCCCCCTGCATCCCATACTTAAGATATTTAGAAACATTAATAAGGTCCCCCCTGAGTCTTCTTCTCTCCAGGCTGAACAGCCCCAGCTCCCTCAGCCTTTCCTCACAGGGGAGATGCTCCAGACCCTTAATCATCTCCATGTCTCTCCTCTGGACTCTCTCCAGGAGATCCCTGTCTTTTTTATACCAGGAAGCCCAGAAATATGATGTGACTTCCAAAGAACTTGGAGAGGGCTTGGTGCTTCATCCCTGTCACCTTGATGGCATGGATTACTTCCTAAGTCAGAAGATGAAGAGGAGACAGCGTTATACAGTGTACACACAGCAATGCAGGTCCATGCTTAGCAGCACTGGCTGTTGTCAGCCAGTGGGAAAGAGACACAGAAACAGCAAGTCAAACTCTTCTAGATGAGCTCTTGTGTGCAAAAGAATATCTGTGAGTGCATGTGAATTCCTGGCAACTGTGTGTATTAATTATGATCACAAAACTGCCTGCCAAACTCCTGCAATAGTCTTACAGCCACATGCCTTCAGATTCCTGCCATGGCCAGAGCCTGGCTTTCTGAACTGGAGTTAAGATTTATGGGTGGTAATCTTTCCCCTCTCTCTCTCACATGAGTTTAAAAGCTTTGGCCTCAAGGGCGGACCGAGCTCCCATCACATTTTGCATTGCTGTACCAGCACAAAACAGCTCCTAGACTCAGCAGACCTAGCCCTGGAGAACTTCTATGACCCTTCCCCATGGCAGCCAGGTGCAGGGGGAACATGTAAAAGTGATGATGTGCCCCTTGAGATCATTGACAACTACCATGGATCCAAGATGCATGGTTCAGGGCACAGCTTTGTAGCTATACCCAGGATTTGGTACTGTCCCAGCATCAGTATCCAACTGGAGCTTCTTTATAACATCTCTGAGTGGGTCTGGTCTCCTTCTTTGCAGACCATGCAACATTCACAGAGGAAGATGCCTACAGGTTCCATGTGTGGGATCCTCCCGAGGCACACAGTGAAACCCAGCCTTCACTGGGCAACTTCACTCAGCATCTGGAAGGCTGGAAGCAGTTTGGGAACAGAAAGGTCTTAGACTCACTTCCATCTGCCAGGAAAACCCAAGGAGAGGAGAAGGAGCCGTGAAGAAAAACCTTGAGAAGTTGTTGATTCAGCCTCCCATGTCTGAACTGGGGAAATGATGAACAGGAGCTGGGTGCAGTCAGTCCACAACCTTTGAGGTCCACACATCACTTGCCAAGGACTGGCAAGCTCTTGGTAATGCAAATTAGAGTAGCTGTAAACTCCAGTTTACTGGAGGTGTTTACTGGCATCCCCCAGGGCTCGGTCCTGGGTCCGGTCTTGTTCAACATCTTTATCAATGACCTGGATGAAGGGATTGGATGTTCCCTCAGTAAGTTTGCAGATGACACTAAACTAGGAGGAAGTGTTGGTCTGCCTGAGAGTAGGGAGGCTCTTCAGAGGGATCTGGACAGGCTGGACCAATGGGCTGAGCCCAATGGGATGAGGTTTAACAAGGCCAAGTGCAGAGTGCTGCACATGGGACAGAACAACCCCCTGCAGCGCTCCAGGCTGGGGGAGACTGGCTGGAGAGCTGTCAGGCAGAGAAGGACCTGGGGGTGTTGGGTGACTGCAGGCTGAGCATGAGCCAGCAGTGTGCCCAGGTGGCCAGGAAGGCCAAGGGCATCCTGGCTTGTGTCAGACCCAGTGTGGCCAGTAGGGCTGGGGAGGGGATTGTGCCCCTGGACTGGGCACTGGGGAGGCTGCAGCTGGAGTGCTGGGTCCAGTTCTGGGCTCCTCACCATAAAAAGGACATTGAGGAACTGGAGCGAGTGCAGAGAAGGGCAACCAGGCTGGGGAAGGGGCTGGAGGGCAAATGCTGTGAGGAGCAGCTGAGGGAGCTGGGGGTGTTGAGCCTGGAGAAGAGGAGGCTGAGGGGAGAACTTATCACCACCTACAACTACCTGAAGGGAGGTTGTAGAGAGGTGGGCGATGGTCTCTTCAGCCAGGGGACAGGAGGTGGGACAAGGGGAAATGGGCTCAAGCTGTGCCAGGGCAGGTTTAGATTGGATATTAGAAAAAAATGTTTTACTGAAAGAGTTGTGAGGGCCTGGAACAGGCTACTCAGGGAGGGGGTTGAGTCACCATCCCTGGATGTGTTCAAAAAAAGGGTAGATGAGGTGCTCAGGGATATGGTTTAGCACAGGATGGGAATGGTTGGACTCGATGATCTTCAAAGGTCTCTTTCAACCTTGTGATTCTGTGATTTTGTGTTAAAAAACATGTAGATGTGGTACTGCAGGACATGGTGTAGTTGACATGGTGGTATTGGACAGACGGTTGGACTTGATGATCTTAGTGGACTTTTCCAACTGGAAAGATTCTATGATTCCATAAACCATACCACAAATTATACCACGGCCAGAGGTCCCACCAAGACTGCTTCTGGTCTTATCCTTAAGCACCACTCCTTCATTCAGCTGTGAAGAAAATAGAAGACCTTAGTGAATCATGCAAGGATGCCACCAGTTTGGGACAGAAGCCTTAACACACCCAGCTAGCATGTCATGTTGTCAAAAGGAAACAATAACGATGACAGGAGATGTCATAACTTTGGCCTAAAACTGGCACATTGTACTAAGACCTCACAAAATCTTCATACCCAGAAAGGAAATCTCAGCACATCAGAGATTGGATCATTCCACTGTGGAAGCATCAGCATGTTAAGGGAATGTAGTACAGCATTTCCCTTCAATGCAGGTATTGATCTACGCTGTAAAAGGCTGATGTTATCCAGCCATGACACCACTCTGAAATATCATGCAATGTTATGGTGACAAGATGTCACTGACATCAAGGCTGTGAGCTGTTCTGGTGTCCCAGGATAATACTGCCATTATGATGTTTCTCATCCCTGGGAAATAATTTGGGATGTTTGTTAGGGCCTGTCACCACAGAGTGCCTGTGAACTGGAATCATGGAATCATAGACTGGTCTGGGTTGGAAGGGACCCCAAGGATCAGAGAGTTCCAACCCCCTTGTCACAGGCAGGGACACCAACCTCCAGGCCTGGAGCTACACAAGGTTGCCCAGGGCCCCAGCCAACCTGGCCTTGAACACCCCCAAGGATGGGGCATCCACCCCCTCTCTGGGCAGCCTGTTTCAGCCCCTCACCACTCTCTCTGCAAAGAACTTCCCCCTAATATCTCATCTCACCCTTCCCTCCTCCAGCTTCACTCCATCCCCCTTGTCCTGCCAGTCTCTGCCCTTTGAACAAGCTGATTCCCCTCCTGTTTCTCTGCTCCCTTCAGGGACTGGAAGGCTGCCATGAGGTCCCCCCACAGCCTTCTCTTCTCCAGGCTGAACCAGCCCAGCTCCCTCAGCCTCTCTTCCTAGGGGAGCTGCTCCAGCCCTCTGATCATCTTTGTGGCTCCTCTGACCCCTCTCCAACAGTCCCACATCTTTCTTGTACTGGGGCCCCAGCTCTGGACACAGGACTCCAGCTGGGGCCTCCTGAGGGCAGAGCAGAGAGGGACAATCCCCTCCCTGTCCCTGCTGCCACCCCTCTGCTGATGGAGCCCAGGATCCCATCACCCTTCTGAGCTGCCAGAGCCACTGCTGGCTCATGGGAAGTTTCTCATCACCCACGACACCCAGGTCCTTCTCAGCAGGGCTGCTCTCCAGGAGCTCTTCTCCCAGTCTGTATCTATGGCTGGGATTCTTCTGGCCCAAGTGCAACACCTCACACTTCACAGTGTTGAACCACCATAAACATGGGTTAGATGAATGGACAGTGGGGTGAACTGAAAATTGGCTGAAAGACAAAGCCCAGGGGGTTGTGATCAGTGGCACAGAGTCTAGTTGGAGGCCTGTAACAAGGGGTGTTCCTCAGGGTCAGTCCTGGCTTCAGCCCTGTTCAATATATTCATGAATGGCTTGGATGAAGGCTGGAGTAATCTTCTGGAGTTCAACAAGGGCAAGTGTAGGGTCCTGTACCTCAGGAGGAACAACCCCAAGGCACCAGTACAGATTAGGGCCTGTTGCTGGGAAGCAACTCTGGTTACAAAGACCTGGGAGTCCTGGTGGACAACAGGCTGACCACGACCAGCAGTGTGTCCTCGAGCCAGGAAAGCCAATGGCATCCTGGGCTGTAGCAAGAGAAGTGTGAGCAGCAGGTTGAGGGAGGTTCTCCTCTCCCTCTGCCCTGGTGAGGCCTCATCAGGAATATTGTGTGCAGTTCTGGGCTCCTCAGTTCATGAAGAACAGGGAAATACTGGAGAGGGTACAAAAATGGGCTACAGAGGTGATGAAGAGACTATATTATCTCTCTTACAAAGAGAGCCTGAGAGACTTGGGACTTCTTAGCCTGAAGAAGACTGTGGGGGGGATCTTATCAGTGCTGATAAATACTTGAAGGGTGGGGGTCAGGAGGATGGGGTCAGTCTTTTTTTCACTGGTGCCCAGTGACAGGACAAGAGGCAATGGGCACAAACTCGAATATAGAAAGTTCCACCTAAACATGAGGAGGAACTTTACTGTGAGAATGGCAGAGCCCTGGGACAGGTTGTGGAGTCTCCATCTCTGGGCATATATAAAACCCACCTGGTCTGCTCAAGGTGATCCTGCTCTGGCAGGGGGGATGGACTAGATGATCTCCAGAGTTCCCTTCCAACCCCTATCTCTCTGTGATGCTGTGTGATTCCATTAAGGTCTACAGTATTAGGCTACAGTGATGGAATCATGTTTGAATCTGTCTTACCATCAGAGCCTTTGAAATTCTTGAGGGGCCTCTCTACAGTGGGGTCTGCTTTGCCTGGAGGCTGAGGTGTTCCTGAATCAGAGTGTGGGTGGTGAGAGCTGGGAAGTCTCACCGGCTCGTGCTCTACAGCTTGCAACCCTTCCTGCAGCCTGACAGTACCACAAGCCCTGCTGACACATCTCCTTACCTGCTTTCTGCAGATGACTCAGGTGACACAAACCACTGATGCCAAGTGGAGCATCCCATGAAAGTGGAAACAATGGCCCATCTCCCTCTCTTCACCCACCGCGTCCCCTCCCGTAAATCCCAGGGCAGTTCAATAACCTATATTCCCAGCCCTTATTACTTCAGTGAATAGTCTATAGAAAGCAGGTGATATACCTCCTATCTATAAAGCCTTTGACACTCCTGATTAATAATCTACAACGGTACAAACTAGAACGATGTAATTTCTCACGTCGTGCTCTCTCCCCCGCTCCCTCCCTGCCCTGGCCGCGCCGAAAGCAGAGGGCCCTGCCTCTCCTCTTCTTCCCCCTCTCCTCCTCCCTTCCCCCCTTTTACTCCTTATCCGACGAAATCATCAAATTTATGGCCAAATTGAAATGAAATGCAATTTAGTTCCCGTTCTGCTTTCAGTCCATCACCTCGCAGGCCAGTCCCGGAGGATCCCCTAACCTAATCGCCGGATGGCGGTAACTTCATTAGTGCTGCCAGCAGTCCCCTGCTTTCTGCTGCGTGTGGCTTCCAGAAATCGTGGCTGACACCTCTCTCCCTGGGAATTACTGGAAGCAGGAGCTTTCTCAAGTTTTTAGTTTCCTTTCTCACTTGTGCCCGCTCAGCACGTTTGGGGTGATGGGGATCACAACCGCTTGGCTGGGTGCTCTCCACCCAAAAGTCATCTCCGCTTCCCAGGTGAAGGTGGAAGCATGGGAGAGGTGGAGATTAGAGGTTGAGGTGCTGCAACCACAAGCACACATTGCCACATCACCTTGGGTGCTGTGATCCTGAGGAAAATGATGGCCTGGGAAATGGATAGAGAGGCAGCTTTGCGTGACGCTGGAGACAATGGAGCTTACAGCAAGATATGAGTATGAGTATGATGGGGGAGCCCCACCTGGAGTGTTGTGTCCAGTTCTGGGCTCCCTGGGATAGAAAAGCCAGGGATCTCCTGGAGAGAGTCCAGAGGAGGGACATGGAGATGCTGAAGGGCCTGGAGCATCTCCCCTGGGAGGAAAGGCTGAGGGAGCTGGGGCTGTTCAGCCTGGAGAGAAGAAGCCTGAGAGGGGATCTGATCACTGGGTATCAATAGCTGAAGGGTGGGACACAGGGGGAAATGGCCAGCCCCTTCTCAGTGGGCTGTGGGGACAGGAAAAGGGTCAATGGCTGCAAGTTGGAGCACAGGAAGTTCTGCACCAATATACAGAAGAACTTCTTCCCAGTGAGGCTGACGGAGCCCTGGGACAGGCTGCCCAGGGGGTGTGGAGTCTCCTTCTCTGGAGATACTCCAGCCCCTTCTGGATGCCTCCCTGTGTGACCTGTCCTAGGGACCCTGCTTTGGCAGGGGGGTTGGATCCGATGATCTCTGGAGGTCCCTTCCAACCCCCACAATTCTATGATTCCATGATTCTGTGAATCCCTGATACTGCCAAACCCACCACCGAACTGTAGATATCCCAGCACTCACTTGCACTGCCTTGTGGGTCAGTCATAAAGCTGGAAAAGACATCCAGGTGGATGTTTATCTTTCCTATCCTCTGTCTCATGGCAAGATCCACTCTCTTTAAGCCCTTCTTGACACGTTTGTCCTCCAAACCTCTAGCACTGGTGATACCACCCTGCCCCCCTCCCCTCCTCCCAGCAATTAATCCCAGCCCTTCTCTATCCCTACAGCTCTAAATCTCCTTTGCTGGCTTTTAAGCTCCTTATTACTTGTCCTATCCACAGGGAAACATGTGTCCCTCCCCTTCTTGCAGAAGCCTTTTACATAATTGCAGCCTGTTATCCCATCTCACTTCAGTCTCTGGACTAAACAATCTTCCATGTCTTCCCAGCCCTTCCTCACAGGCCACTTTTTCTTGGCATTTGAGGTTTCCTAAAGAATCTCAAGCTCCTACCCAAGGTGGCTGGTTAGCTTCTTGCCAAAGGCTCAAGAGGTGCCTCTGAAGCCAGGTTTCTCCAGCCTCATCTTCCCAGCTGCCTTTACCCCCTTTCTCCAATTTGCAGGGTGCTGTATGCTGTTGTGGGTGCACACAAGGCTGGTGGGTTGTTGGCAAAAGACATCTCAGCAGCCCCCAGACCTGAGGGCATGCTGAGCTGCACTGTGGGGTACCCATGTCCTGCTCTAGCTTCCCTTATCTGCTCTTGCATGGTCTTCCCTCTACCTTCCTAGCATTGTTGAGCCATTACTTAGTGGGTCCTCATTTTCCCTTCACCCAGGGTGGATTCAGAGTCATTATCTCCTTGAACAAGGGATGTTCAGGAGGTGAGAGGGACACAGGAAAGATCTGACACCTTTCTGGAACGGGGTCACCCATGGGAGTTGAAACACCCATGTCAGAGTAGTGCCAGAAGCTGAAGTCTGAGGATGCATCCAGGTCTTGGCATTGCCAACCCAGCCAGATTTGACCCTCAAGGATGCTACAGGGCTTTTTCCTCAATGCAAAGAGCTGGTGCCCCTCAGTTTCATATGGGACAACAAGAAGAAAGCAGGGAAGGCTGTCCAACAAGGAGCTGCTTCTCCTCAATCCCACCTCTCTCACACTTAGGTCTTCTTGCTAATGATATCCACAGTGCCTAGACTGCAGACAATTCAAGGCCAGGTTGGCTGGGGCCCTGGGCAACCTTGTGTAGCTCCAGGCCTGGAGGTTGGTGTCCCTGCCTGTGGCAGGGGGGTTGGAGCTCTCTGATCCTTGTGGTCCCTTCCAAACCAGACCAGTCTATGATTCTATGATTCTATGAATTGTTTTGGAGGCAGGTGGAGTGACTCAGTGGCTGAGGGTCCTGTAAATCATTGCAAAACAGCCTGTGCCACCCCCTGGGAGAAACACTCACAAACACCCTGTCACAGTGCAAATGAATAAAGCAGGCAGAAATAACAGCAGGGGGGTTAATGTTTCCTCCCATTTTGCATTGGTTGCAAATTAAGGGCTTTGGAAGAATGACACAGAAGCTGGACTGTGGCCTTACACCTAAAAAGTTGAATAGTCTCCCAACTGAAAACACTCAAGAAACACCTGAGGAGATTTCTCTGGGTTTCTCTCAGCCTGCTTTCCAGGATGTTTTTAAGTGCTTAGTCAATACTGAAAGAACTGGGGCTGTTCAGCCTGGAGAGAAGAAGCCTGAGAGGGGATCTGATCAATGGTTATCAATAGCTGAAGGGTGGGACACAGGGGACATGGGCAGCCTCTGCTCAGTGTCTGTGGGGACAGGACAAGGGGTGATGGGCTCAAGTTGGAGCACAGGGAGTTCTGCACCAACATGGGGAAGAACTTTTTCCCAGTGAGGGTGAGGGAGCCCTGGGACAGGCTGCCCAGGGGGGTGTGGAGTCTCCTTCTCTGGAGATATTCCAGCCCCATCTGGATGTCTCCCTGTGTGACCTGTCCTAGGGACCCTGCTTTGGCAGGAGGGTTGGACCTGATGATCACTGGAGGTCCCTTCCAACCCCTGTGATTCCATGATTCTGTGAATATTAAAAGGGAAGACTGTGTCAGGGTGAGAAACTGAACCCAGATAGAAAAATCTTGCTAATTCCCTAAATCCTTGTCCTGGGCTAAAACATATTCAGTCATTTGTTGCTCCATATGCACACACTCAGATGTCCATATGCATGTATACAAAGAGGTTGCTGCATCTGTTTGGGGTACATCAGTCAAACTCCAAGATATTTAGAATCAGAGAACCATAAATATCTTGGATATTTAGCTTTGGTTTAGATTTTGAGTCAAAACTTAGGTAAGTTATTTCATTTCCCACGCCTGCCACACACTTTCTCCAAGAGAAAACCCACCCACGTTTGGGGAGGCATCAGGCTGGAGAGAGAGACTGTTAAGTTCACCAAGGCAGGAAAGCAGAAAGATCCCAAGTCTCATTAACACAAGCAGCTTAGCCAGAAAAAACAATGCAAGCAGAAATGTCTGGAGAGATCAGGAAGGTTGCTCAGAGTTAAATGTGCTCTTACTTTCCCCAGAGCAAAGCAGAGGCTATCTGAGAACACAAGCAGAAATAAAATGTATTTTTTTTAGAGAAAAAAAGGGAAGAAAGAGGTGAGGGAGACTCAGTAGGTGGTGCTCTTCCCTCTGAATCCACACACTGACTGGGGAGAGGGTGGTTGTTGATGCCCAAGTGGAAAAACCAGCTCGAAAAACCAGCTCCGTGTCCTGAGTCTGGGCCCTGGTGATGGATGTACCACCTCAGCACCTGCTGTGCTCCACTCTAGCTGCATTTCAGTATGTGAGGGGTTTAAAGCACAACATCCAGCTCCTGGCTGCTGCCAACCTCCCTAAATCCACCCAAATTCTAACTGGGATGAATGTCAGGAAGTGGCTTGAGCCAGGGGCTGAGGTCCCATGAGGAATCCAGCCCTTGACCTTCTTTTCTGACACAGCTGATATTTTATCCCACCCAGAGCATCTCCAGCAAATGCCAGGACAAAAAAAATATCCTTGTAGGAATGGGAAGAGCTGATTAATTTGCTGCTTTAAGGGACCAGGAATCGAGTAGCACCAGCTCCAGACCAGCACATCCCCCCCCAAGCTGGAGGGAAGGAGAGAGTCCGATTGATCCAGTAACAGCAGAGCCATATATCACCACAGGCTCTCCCATTACTTTCCCTGATGGATTCCCATCCGATGAGCTGATCTGAAAGTGATAAAGGGAAGACCAGAGCATTTTCAACACGCCACTAACTTCAAAACTGGGCTCAATAATCCTGCAGATTGATGGCACCTAAAGAGCAGGGAGGGAGAGAGAGGCAGGCTAGGCAGGGAGTTTATTTAATACTCACAGCATTAAGTGAGCATATATTTATCTGGGTAAATGAGGGGGCAGGACAAGTACCACAGCTAAAGAAGTGGATCTCCTTCCAAAAAGTAATTGTGGAGGCTCTCAGGTGGGGTCCTGGGTTAAGCAAGTCAGGCTGTGCCCAGAAATGGCTCAGGTCCAGGGTTGGGAATCAGAGAATCACAGGGGTTGGAAGGGACCTCCAGAGATCATGGGGTCCAACCCCCCTGCCAAAGCAGGGTCCCTAGGACAGGTCACACAGGGAGACATCCAGATGGGGCTGGAATATCTCCAGAGAAGGAGACTCCACACCCCCTGGGCAGCCTGTCCCAGGGCTCCCTCACCCTCACCATGAAAAAGTTCTTCCCCAGATTGGTGTGGAAGTTCCTGTGCTCCAACTTGAGCCCATCACCCCTTGTCCTGTCCTCACAGACCACTGGAAAGGGACTGGCCATTTCCCCCTGCATCCCATACTTAAAATATTGATAAACATTAATAAGTTCCCCCCTTAGTCTTCTTTTCTCCAGGCTGCACAGCCCCAGCTCCCTCAGCCTTTCCTCACAGGGGTGATGCTCCAGGCCCTTCAGCATCTCCATGTCCCTCCTCTGGACTCTCTCCAGGAGATCCCTGGCTTTTCTATCCCAGGGAGCCCAGAACTGGACACAACATTCCAGGTGGGGCCTGAGCAGGGCAGAGCAGAGGGGGAGGATCCCCTCCTGTGACCTGCTGCCCACACTCCTCCTGATGCCCCCCAGGATCCCATTGTCTCTCTCAGCCCCCAGGGCACACTGCTGGCTCATGGCCACCCTGTCACCCACCAGCACCCCCAGGTGCTTCTCCACAGAGCTCCTCTCCAGCAGGTCACCCCCAGCCTGTCCTGATTCCAGCAGTTATTCCTTCCCAGGTGCCAGACTCTCCACTTGCTTTTATTGAACCTCATCTGGTTTCTCCCTGCCCAGCTCTTCAGCCTGGCCAGGTCTCTCTTTATGGCAGTGCAGTGTCCTGCCTGTCACCCACTCCTCCCAGCTTTGGACCATCAGGTACTTGCTGAGGGTGGATGCTGTTCCCTCATCAAGGGAGTGGGAGCTTGCATGTAGATATAACAGCTTTCCCACAGTTCACTTTCCCCCTCTGCTTCTCCCTCACTTTTTATGCCCTTGTAAGTAATCCTAATGCTGCATCAGAGTCCTTCAGTCTGAAGATCAAAGCACTGGACAGCAGTGGGATGTTTCTTCCTTCCCTTTGGGGCAGAAGGAGTTTCCATTTCCGTTGTCTTCAGGTTGAGACTGGACCAAATATCCTGCCAACCGTCTCCCAAGGCCAGACATTGTGGGGAAGATGTTTTCTGTCCAAACCATAGAACCATTTAGGTGGGAAAAGACCTTTGAGATTATTGAGTCCAACCATAAACCTAACACTGCCAAGTCTACTATTAAACCATGTCCCCAAGCACCACATCTATGCCTGTTCTAAATGCCTCCAGGGATGGGGACTCCACCACTCCCCTGGGAAGACTGTTCCAATACTTCAATACCCTTCTGATGAAGAAATTTTCCCTACTATCCAACTGAAACCTCCCCTGACACAACCTGAGGCTGTTTCCTCTTGTCCTGTTTCTTGCTACTTGGAAAGAGACATTTTCCTTCAGGGTCCCAGCAAGGTCCTTTGTAGATCACAGGCAGATTTACTGCCTCTGCTGTGATTGCCATAGTGCCCACTACAGCCACTGAGGTCTACAACCAGACTGCTGTTGGACCTGCTGTTGGAGGACACCAATCTTGGGCAGGACGTCCCCTGTGATCTGGCTCAACAGTGAAACAAGATCTTGGATGCATCTGAAAAATCCTGTTTAATAGTCACTGGTGGATGTCCCAGCTCAGAAGGTGTTCCAGGACTGTCCAGAGTCTCCACCACCCTGGATTGAGTTGTCCATTCCGCTGCATGATGAGCTGTTTAAAAACCCAACCATTTTTCCCAGTGGAAACCCACTGCCTATTCCTTCAGACAGAATCACAAGGTTGGAAAAGACCTTTAAGATCATCAAATCCAATTGTTCTTGTCCTCTAGTAAACTACATCTTTAAGTACCTCATCTACCCATCTGTTAAACACACCCAGGGATGGGGACTCAACCCCCTCCCTGGGCAGCCTGTCCCACATCCCCACAACTCTGCCAGGGAAGAACTTTTCCCTCCCAGCTGAGCTGACCCTGCCCTGGGGCAGCTTGAGCCCATTGCCCCTTGTCCCATCTCCTGGCCCCTGGCTGAAGAGACCATCGCCCACCTCTCTGCACCCTCCTGGCAGGGCAGGGCAGGTGGGGAGAAGGTCTCCCCTCAGCCTCCTCTTCTCCAGGCTCAACACCCCCAGCTCCCTCAGCTGCTCCTCACAGCATTTGCCCTCCAGCCCCTTCCCCAGCCTGGTTGCCCTTCTCTGCACTCGCTCCAGGACCTCAATGTCCTTCTGATGCTGAGGAGCCCAGAACTGGACCCAGCACTCCAGCTGCAGCCTCCCCAGTGCCCAGTCCAGGGGCACAATCCCCTCCCCAGCCCTACTGGCCACACTGGGTCTGACACAAGCCAGGATGCCCTTGGCCTTCCTGGCCCCCTGGGCACACTGCTGGCTCATGCTCAGCCTGCAGTCACCCAACACCCCCAGGTCCTTCTCTGCCTGACAGCTCTCCAGCCAGTCTCCCCCAGCCTGGAGCGCTGCAGGGGGTTGTTCTGTCCCATGTGCAGCACTCTGCACTTGGCCTTGTAGAGACAGGGCAAGGAGACCTCCCTCTGCTCCTCATGAGCATCACAGGCCCCTGGAGTACACAATGACAGTCCCAACTGGCATCCTCATCCTCCAGAACCCCCAAGCTGCATCTCTCCACTTCCATCATTGCCCGTCAAGACCTCAAGCCAGCAAGGGATTTCGATCTCAGGAGGCAGCTATTGTACTGTAATTAAACAGCAATTGATTGCAAACAGGGTTCTTTTGTGTTTGGGATTAATGAGAGGCAAGAAGATAAATTTGGTCACCACTAATTAACCCCAATTACAGAAGCAATAAATTAGGATCGTACCAGGCTCTGTGGCATCCAGTGCCACTGTCTGAGACGTTGGGGGTGGGGTGGTCCTTTCTCCTTCCTCAATTTCTTCTTAACAAGTTTGTGGAGCTTTCAGAAGTGAAGTGAATCCAGAAAAGGGTTGTGAGGACTGGTGGATGCACTGGGATGCAATACACTGGCAGTGGTCAGGATTTTGGCCATGAGAAAAACAAGCTAGGAGAGCCTTTTTGATCCCTAATGCCCCAACTCACTGAAATCAATGATTTCACTAATTCTAAGTCCTAATCCCTGGCAATTTTTAAGAGCTTTGATTTTGCCTGCTGGTTGAATAGGGGTAGACTTTGTGGGATAGGAAAGCTGCATATGCTCATCTGGGCAGCATGCATTGTCTGCTGCCAAGGATGTGTTATCCTCCTGGATGCTGGGGTTTAGGTCCATGCACAGCTGTAGAGGGAGTGAGTTCAAGCCCTGAGAGATCCTCAAGCAATGGGGAGCATGAAGCTGAACAAGGTTGGAATTACCAAAGTTTCCTTCAGCTTTTTTCAGTCCTGGGTTTGAACTGCCAGGCTGGGAAGCAGACTGTGGTGCCCCACTCTACAGCATCATTCCCCAGGCAGGGGAGGGGTCATTTCCTCCCTGCTGCCTTCCTCTGGCTTGTGTGACTCCAGACTCCATCCTGCCAGCTGCCCAAAAGCATTTCCAAAGCATTTCTGTCCCTGACCTCAGCTGTTTTCATAGCTGAACAGCTTTGAGGCTGGGCCATTGCCCCCCCTGCACCAACAAAGCATTACAGTGGATGCTTAAGGTTTTCCCAGGGCCTTCCAAACTTTTCTTTGCATCAAATCTCCACAGTTACCAAAAGGATTCATGTCCCAGTCCAAGGGACAGCAAGCCTTGGTGTTTATCTTGGTGCAACCTGTCCTGCCCCAGTGCTAAGGGCATTGCAGGAGCTTCAGGGCACAGAGAGGTCTTTGGTCTCTCAGAAAAGCACCACAGTGGTGGGGAGAGCTGAAACCAAATCTCTGCAGCCACCCAGCCCCCTCCCCCCTCCTTGACAGCCTCTATCAGCCTCCCAAACCTCAACCTAGCACCCTCCCTTGGAGATTTAGGACAGGTTTAATATGTGAGCATCTAGATGAGACCCCCAACTCCATCTCAACTGGGGATTGGAGGTGACAATTTCCTTGTCCCCACTAGCTGCTGTATCTCCAGTCCTGCATCCCCTGTGTATACCTGAGACCCTGGCTCTGGTGCCTGGGGTTGCTAACATGCCCCATCTCACTGGGAGTTAAAGCAAAGGGTTGAATCACAGCCTCTCTCTGCAGCCAGCCATCCCCCTTCACCTCTCTTTTTGCCATCCCCATCTGGGAGGGGTGTGTGTGTGTGCACATCCAGGAAGGGGTCAGCGGGTGCTGATGCTCAGAGGCCAGGGCAGATCTCCATGGCTAATGCTATAATCCTCCCCCCTTTCAGGCAGCAGGAAAGCCCAGGCCAGCAGGATCCCTGTGCAGACAGGGTGTAAAAAGCTGTGGCAGCTCCAAAGCAAACACTCCCACATCTTCATTCCTTCCACCCTATTGGCCATTGATTTCAGATAAATATCCGTCCAGCCCTGACAGGGCTCAATTCTCCTAATTATAGCCCTATTGACATGTGATCTTTAGCTGCTCAGCTTGTCAGGAGCCATCTATCAGGCAGACAGATTTCTTTGGCTTGGGAGGAAATGAGATGGGAAGGGGGGAGAAAGGAGGGACAGAGACTGGGGAGTGGGGGAGTGGAATGGCTGTATTAATGCACCAAAGAGATCCTCTGGCCCAGATTTGCAGTTTATTAACAAATATGTTCCAGAGGACAGTGAACACAAGTCTTTAGGGCAGAAGCAATAGAGGAGTTAAGGTTAAGAACTCCTAGTTTGGGAAAACCACGTGTGAATCACTGCAAAGGGTTGCTGGCCATAAACTGCTCATATTTCACAGATCTTTTCTCTCCACAGGCAGATGAACTGGTTTCCCCAGGTCTGTGCAGCCCAGAGATAGCAAGGATGCTTCCTACCAGGCTGTGCTTATTTATCAGCCAGTGCTTTCTGCCATCAAGCCAAGGAACTCCTTGCTGCAGGATGCTAAAAGTTTGCAGGGATAATGGGAACGTTCACAGAGGAAAAATCCATCCCCTATCATAATACCTCTGGTTCATGAGGTCCCTGAGCACAAATTGTTGGCAGCAAGGAAATCACCCTTGGAATGTGCTGCTTGCTCTTCCTGCCTTGCATTTCTCCAGGCATCAGCTGTGGGCTGTTTTCAGAGCCAGGTCATGGGTTGAGACAGTCCCTGAGCTTGGTCAGCTCTGGAGAGAATAAAACTGTAGTTTCTTTCTGCCAGTCCCAACCTTGGACTGGAAAGACAGGGCTAAGGTTTGTCCCTAGACCAGACCCATTGGGAGGCAGAAGGACGTGGCCAGGAGACCTGGGTGGGACATGACTGGGGAACACACACCTTTTCCAGCCTTCTTTGTAATGATTTTATGGCTGGGTTACATTTGTGCAACAGCCAGCTGGTCTTGGGGTGGGAAAGGGATGTCTTCCTAGTTCCTTCCTCTGTTGTACACACTGCATAGGTAAAACCAGAAGCTCTGTGGACCAGGAGCAGGTGCTTGTGCCACCCCCAGAGCCCATCAATGAAGGAATAAATCCTCATGCCTTTTTCTTGGCATTTTTTCTCCCAACCTCAAGGTGAACACACCACCTGGGTGTCTAAGGGACTCATCCTTAGCAGCTATGAAGGCATCCCAAGCTGGGAGACAGGAGAAATCAGGCAGGATGGATGGGATCTAACTCCCTGGCCAGCCTTTGCCCTCAGAGGAGGTACAAGCCACCTTGTCCTCCCCACAGCAGGCAGCAGGCAGCCAACATTGCAAAGCAGTGTCAGCCCAGGCACTGGGTCAGCGATCAGAGCAAGAGCCCTGTTAGCTGACTCATATCCTGGTCTCTGTATTGTGAAAGGACCCAGACAGCCAGAGTGTCTGGAGATAACAGCCTTTACCAGGGAGCCCTGAGAGCTCTGGGTTCATTTACAAAGATGGGCTTATTCATGCTGGGCCAGCTCTCTCCATATCTGTATTATCGATCCGCTCACTCCCACCCCCTCCTTGCCCCTGGCCTGTCTGCAGTATCAGCCCATCCATGGAGATAGCTGTCTGCAGTACCTGCTTCCACCCCAGCTCAGGTATCCAGCACAGCTTTACTCTTGCAGCACTTTACCAAGGCAAGGACTGGCTTTGTGGAAGTGCTGAGCGCTCAGAAAACCCAGCTACAGGGGAAAAAGCACAACTCCAGGCAGCTCCTGGAGCTGGGGTGGGAGAAAATAGCTCCACTTTCATGCTGGGGTAACTGAGGCATGGGAAAAGGGACTGATTTTCTTTGGTGGTCACTTCCAAGGCTTCAGTGGAGTCACCTGCATCCTCTCTCAGATTTCCTTTGCGCTGGTTCATGCAATGACACTGCCTTGTCCTGCATTTCTACCATGCCATGGGATGGAGTCATGACAGCACAGAGTTCCTATCCTTTAAATCCCCACAATCCTTTTTGTGTCCAAGCAAAGCCTTGCTTTCAAATCACCCCAAGCAGAAACAGAGAGACATCTTGACAAATCAAGTGTTGTGTGTACTAGAATTTCACAGAATCAGAGAATCACGGGGGTTGGGAGGGACCTCCAGAGATCATGGGGTCCAACCCCCCTGCCAAAGCAGGGTCCCTAGGACAGGTCACACAGGGAGACATCCAGATGGGGCTGGAATATCTCCAGAGAAGGAGACTCCACACCCCCTGGGCAGCCTGTCCCAGGGCTCCCTCACCCTCACCATGTAAAAGTTCTTGTGCATATTGGTGCAGAACTTCTTGTGCTCCAACTTGAGCCCATCACCCCTTGTCCTGTCCCCACAGACACTGAGAAGAGGCTGCCCATGTCCCCCTGTGTCCCACCCTTCAGCTATTGATACCCAGTGATCAGATCCCCTCTCAGACTTCTCTCCAGGCTGAACAGCCCCAGCTCCCTCAGCCTTTCCTCACAGGGGAGATGCTCCAGGCCCTTCAGCATCTCCATGTCCCTCCTCTGGACTCTCTCCAGGAGATCCCTGGCTTTTCTATCCCAGGGAGCCCAGCACTGGACACAACACTCCAGGTGGGGCCTGACCAGGGCAGAGTAGAGGGGGAATTTCTTTGACTCCTCAGTTAAGCATGAGCTTCAGAAAAATGAGGGGACTTTGGTTGTGCCCTGAGAGATGCTGGTGAAGTGCCCCATTGTTGTGGAGAAGAACCTAGTGGACAACAAGCTCTCCACGATCAGTGTGTCCCCATGGACAAGGAGGACAGTGGTTTCCTGGGGTTCATTAAAAAGACCATGGTTTGAGGCAGCTTTTCCTTCCTCTCCTCTCTACTCTGCTCTGGAGAGGCCACATCTGGAGTCCTGTGTCCAACTGTGGGCTTCCCAGTTCAAGAGAGAAAGGGAACTACTGAAGAGAGCCCAGCAGATGACTATGAGGATGATGAGGGAGGCCTGAAGCATCTCTCTTATGAGGAAAGGCTGAGAGATCTGGGGGTTTTCAGTCTGGATAAGAGAAAGCTGAGCGGGAATCTCATCAATAACTATAAATATCTGATGGGTGGGTGTCTGGAGGATGGGGCCAGACTCCTCTCACTTGTGCCCAGTGACAGGACAAGGGGCAATGGGCAAAAGCTGGAACACAGGAAGGTTCATCTAAACATGAGGAAATACTCCACTCTGAGGGTTCCAGAGCAGTGGGACAGGCTGCCCAGAGAGGTTGTGAAGCCTCCTTCTCTGAAGAGATTCAAAACCCTGGACATCATCCTGTGCAACCTGCTCAAGGCAATCTTGCTTTAGCAGGGGAGGTGGACTAGATGATCTCCAGAGGACCCTTCCAACCCCTGATGTTGTGTGATTTCAGTTCCCACAATTTGAACTTTGCAGTGACAGGACAAGTCTTCTCAGCTGGGCTATTGTCCCAGGGCAGTTCCTGCTTCCCCAGGGGTTTAATCCCAGAGGGAAAACCTTATGAAAAATCAGAAACTCTGACAAACATGGGACTAGCTCTATGCACAAGCCAGGGCAGGGCCAAAACAACTTGGTGGATCCAGAGGAAGGCAAAGGGGATTTGTCAGAATAGGAAACCTGGGTCAAGACTGGCATCTCAGGAGGAGATGTAAGTTGTCCCTCAGCTCCCTGATCTCTCCCTCCATCCTTGTGGCAGGACCAAATCAGTATTTTCGAATCAGGAAGTTAAAATGCATCTCAGGCTCATTACAGGGAGGGAAATGGCAACTGCAACACAGGGATGAGGGACAAGGGGGGGCCTCATTCTCCTCTTTCACCAGTTTGACACCCTGACTACAAGGTGAATTATAATGAGTTATGCAGGATCAGCATGATAAAAACAAAGTCTTAATACCTGTGGGGGCCTGGACCAGAATCAGCACCTGGGGGGCGGGGAGGGGAGGGTGGGAACAGGCTTAGCACTGCCCCACACCACGCAGCAAAGCCTTTACCAACCCCACACCCTTATGGGCACGGGAAACCCAATGCCCCAACCACCACTCCATCTCTTGCCAACCAGCGGGGGAGTAGCAGGCGCTGAGTCAGCATCCCTCCTCCCGCCTTCCCTCCCTGTGTGTGACATCCATCCTGGGAAGAGGCAAAAAAAGAAGAGAAAACCTCCTGCTTGGTCGACACACATCTGACTGCAACACATCCAGTCCCCTCCTTCCTCAGCTCCCCCTGGGCAGAAGCACCGGCAGATCCTTCACTTTAATGTTAACTGAGTTTTAGCGTTGGCCCCGGGCTCTGCCATTTATCTACAAGGTTCTGAATAGCAGGAGAGCAGAGTTAATAAATCCCCTCATGTGTCGCCTGTAATCAGGCCTGTAAATAAAGTGGAGCTGTCAGGGAGCGGCGGCCCCGCGCCGCCGGGCTCCTCGCTGTCCCATGGGCTCGGGGAGTGTCACGTCGGTGCTGTCCTCACCACAGGGAGAAGGGTACAATATCCAACTCCATCTGCCCATCCTGCTGCCCAGGTATTATCAGCTCCTCTTTCCAGGGTGGGAATATTGTTTTCTTCTATGCTGGGCCAAGGTTTGGATGGTTTAAGGACAATTAACACTCCCCAAATCTGGGCTATCTGCAGAATTTATGAGTGTGGAAAGAGCAAAAAACCTGGAAACAATGAGATTTACTGTCTCAAAACCAACCATGGATCATGCTTGTCCCCCCACCCCAAAATTGCCCAGGTGGGTCTTACCTCTCCAGTAAGATACCCCAATACTTCCAGGCAACATCCCAACTCTGAGAAGGGAAACCGAGGCACGCTGAGAATTAAAACTACACACCAAGGTCATTCTAGTTAATCAGTGGCAGGATCCCAACAGCAGCCTGCTGCTTCCTCTGAGTGCAAGCAGAGGGGAATTGATTCCAGCCAAGTCCCCCCCAGCAGGCACGGGGACTGCAGAGAGGTTCAGCAGGGGAAGATTTCCTGTAAGATGGGAAGTTTTCCTCCCACTGTGCCCTGCTCTCCCCATTCTGGTCCGGCTCTGGGAGGCAATCCAAGTGCTACATATCTTTAATTATTAAGCAATCACCCATTGTAGTTACTTATGTGCTGCGGAGCCTCCAGGATGTTCCTGCCAGCAGTACCAGGGCGTAAAGCATCCCTCAGTGCTCCCTCCACAGCAGCTGAATCACATGGCTCCATTAACTGACATTGCAGCCCTACACACAAGCACATCCCCCTGATCACCACCACCCCTCCCCTCTTTCTTCTGCCCCTTCCCCATCCTCACTGAGCCCCTGGGAGCCCTCCTGGCCACTGCTACTGATTGCAAAGCAGTTACAGGAAGGAGGACAGAGGTGCAAGCTCATCCATCATGGAGCAGAAGGAGCCATCAGGCTGGGAAGCATCCTGCAAATCAGCAGATCACAGCAGCTCCAGCGAAGGGCCCAAGAAAATCTTCCTTGTCCCTTCCTCCTGCTTGTTGGATCATAGAATCATAAAGTCACAGAGTGGTCTGGGTTGGAAGGGACCCCAAGGATCACAGAGCTCCAACCCCCCTGACACAGGCAGGGACACCAACCTCCAGGCCTGGAGCTACACAAGGTTGCCCAGGACTCCATCCAACCTGGCCTTGGACACCTCCAGGGTGGATGGATTTGCATGAACTCTTCTCTTTTCCCACAAATCATGAGCATCCCTAAATCACCATTCTCAAGCAGTTTTGGACTGGTTTGGGTCAAGCCAGCAAGAAGAAAACAGCCATGGACACTCCACCAGCAAGGGCAGCCCCTGTCTTGTGTCTTTCACCTGCAGGAAAGTTCTATTGGACAGGGAATGGGGTGGCTCTTGGAGAAACCCCAGGTCAAGGTGAGTTTTCTCTGTGCAGGTGGTACAGCTTTTCAAAAAGCTGTGACAATGCTTGTGCCCTTCACCCAGGGCATGAGGGATCATCAAGGACATGCAGAGAGTCCAAATAGGTAAGATGCTCCAGGGTAAGGTGCTCTAAGAGGATGTAGTAGTGAACTTTCTGGCCACCACTCTTGGCACAGGCTGAGACAATTTCAAGAGCACCCAACAAATCTCTCTCCTTCATCCTCTCCATCCACCAACAAATCTCTCTCCTTCATCCTCTCCATCCTCTAAATGCCTCCAGCACAGAGTTAACATGAAAGATGCTGCGGTCAGAGCATGGGAGGGAGACTCCTGTCCACAATTACATGTGTCCTAGATACCACCATCCCCTGTGACTGTTGCTGGCCTGACACCATGCTGATCTCCTCATCTCCAACAAGAGCTGTGGAGCAAAGCAGTTTTCAGCAGCCCAGGGCAAGGTGAATCCCTAGCCTTCAACTTCCCCAGAGTTCATGCTTGCCAGAAGAGCTGAGCAAATATTTTTTTCATGGAGCATCAGAAAAACACTGTTTGGGCAAACTCAGAACACTTCCAGAGCAGCACTTGCAAAGGAAAAGTCTTCAGAGGTTTGTAGGTAAACTGGAAAGTCTGGGTTTGGCTTATTTATTCTTGCAGCGTGAAACATTGACACAAACATGAATCACTTTGGGCTTTGAGATTGTAAACCTGTCTGTTTCCAGGAGGCATAATGCTCTTCCCATATTTACACATTCTAAAGACTTCCCAGATTTAAGGAATGCAAGTTTTAATCTTCCTTAAGCACCATTTCTGAAATGTCAGGGTTTTTTCTGAGGGTCTTGATTACTCCCACGCTCTGAGCAGGCAGGGACACACAAGAGGATGGAGGAACATGGGTTTACTCATCACCCCAAACTCTTCAACCCACTACCAAGCCCACAAGATAGTTTAGGGAAAGGTGTAACGTGAAGGCCACTGTACAGCAAAGCTTTCCAGGATGCTCCCAGCCTCCAGAATGCACTCCAGGACTTCCTAAGCCAGAGATGAGTCATTGTGCTGAACCCACACAGGTCTGCTCCCACTGGCTCAAGTTGCACTAGGGAGTTAGACTAAGACTCTGTGGTTTTCACCTCAAAAAGAGGACAGCACACTGCACAAACCATGTGCCAGCGTCTGTAGCAGATGAGTGATTGCATCCAAACATACTTGCAGCATACAAAGAACAAGTCTTCATCCCAGCAATGTGAAAAAGAAAGTTGGAAGGGACCCAAAAGGACCATCAAGTACAACTCCTGGCTCCACACAGGACCAGCCAAGTCAGAGCAGGGCACTGAGGGCATCATCCAGATGCTTCTTGATCTCAGTCAACCTCAGTGCTGTGACCACCTCCCTGGGGAGCCTGTGCCAGTGCCTGACCCCCCTCTCAGTACAGAACCTCTTCCCAATATCCAACCTGAAGCTCTCCTGTTGCAGCCTCATGCCATTCTCTCAGGTTCTATCCCTGATCACTAAAGAGAAGAGATCACCACCTGCCCCTTCATTCCCTCTCATCAGGAAGCCATAGACCACGATAAGGTCTCCCCTCAGCCTCCTTTTCTCCAGGCTGAACAAACCAAGAGGTGTCAGCCTCTCCTCTTCACTGCTGCTTTATAGATGAAGAGGTTTGAATCCAGACGTTGCTCTTTACATCTCTGTAAATAAATAGGTCATTTTTTGATCACAGTGCACTGGTTCTGCTGTTTGATGCAAACTCTTCAGCAAAAGTGAGACATGCTCAGTGTAACTGACTTGGAATTCATTAATCACCTTATTTTTTCCCAAGCCAAAGAGGTTTTCCCCTCTCAACCATCCTCTTTTTACCAGGTAAATGCTCAATATTTTTCACTACATCAAGCTAAATCCCAGCCATTGTGCCAAACAGTTCCTCACACACTCACATTTAAAATATACATATATATATTTTGGAAATAGTTTAATTTTCTGTCTTTAAGTGCCATCAGGCAGTTTACATGGTCTCTGCTTATGCAGAAGGATAAGTGGCTGTTCCATACACAAGCCATCCCCTGGACTTTGATGGATCCCATGGAGAGAGGTAGACCATTCCTAGCTCTAGTGCTGAGGAGACAGATTATTCATTTTCCATTAGTGACCTGGAGGAAGATGAATCCACCACAAGGTTGTGGGTGACAGTTAATTAGGAGAGGAGAGTGGTACAATGAACGGCAGATCACAGAATCACAGAATCATAGGGGTTGGAAGGGACCTCCAGAGATCATGGGGTCCAACCCCCCTGCCAAAGCAGGGTCCCTAGGACAGGTCACACAGGGACACATCCAGATGGGGCTGGAATATCTCCAGAGAAGAAGACTCCATACCCCATGGGCAGCCTGTCCCAGGGCTCCCTCACCCTCACTGGGAAGAAGTTCTTCTGCACATGTTGGTGCAGAACTTCCTGTGCTCCAACTTGCAGCCATCACCTCTTGTCCTGTCCCCACAGACACTGAAAAGGGGCTGGCTGATTCCCCCTGCATCCCCTGCTTAAGAGAATTATGGACTTTAATTAGGTCCCCCCGTGAGTCTTCTCTCCAGGCTGAACAGCCCCAGCTCCCTCAGCCTTTCCTCACAGGGGAGATGCTCCAGGCCCTTCAGCATCTCCATGTCCCTCCTCTGGACTCTCTCCAGGAGATCCCTGGCTTTTCTATCCCAGGGAGCCCAGAACTGGACACAACACTCCAGGTGGGGCCTGACCAGGGCAGAGCAGAGGGGGAGGATCCCCTCCTGTGACCTGCTGGCCACGCTCCTCCTGATGCCCCCCAGGATCCCATTGTCTCTCTCATCCCCCAGGGCACACTGCTGGCTCATGGCCACCCTGTCACCCACCAGGACCCCCAGGTCATTCTCCACTGAGCTCTTCTAAATATGTGGTTGAGCAGCTGTAGTGCTATAAGGTGACAGCTGATGCCAGGCTGAACATGAGCCATCAGTCACTCTCACCCCAAACAGGGTAAAACACACACAGGGCTACAAAATCCAGAGGATCTTCCCATCAACCACTCCAGGGTTGCACCAGTCACCTAAATCCAAATCACCACTGGATCCCACCACTCACTGCCTGGTCTGGACCTCATAGACATGAGCACTGCAGCCTTTCTCCTCTGCCCTGAGCCCATGCACCAGCCTGAGGTCACTACATGGCCCCTCAGCAATGTCTTGATGGAGTGTAAACATTGCCTAGTAACAAACAATATGTCAGTGTGTTATCAACATTATTCTCATCTTGAATCCAAACCACAGCACTATTCCAGCTGCTAGGAAGGAAATGAACTCTATCCCAGCCTAAACCACCAGGACACTGATGCACCACTGCTGCTCAGCCACACATCTCTCCAGAAAAAAAGGACACCAGAGAATGGAAGAAGTCCTATGGGTGAGGAACTGCAAAGGGACCTGTCAGTGTGGCATCTAAAAACTGAATCATAGAATCATAGACTGGTCTGGGTTGGAAGGGACCCCAAGGATCACAGAGTTCCAACCCCCCTGCCACAGGCAGGGACACCAACCTCCAGGCCTGGAGCTACACAAGGTTGCCCAGGGCCCCATCCAACCTGGCCCCATCCAACCATCTGCCTAGGCACCAACAAGTGGAAAGATACCCAAAAACTTAGGAGGATGGGGTTTGTTAGGTCCCACTGATGCCCATCAGTTTTGCCATTCTCTGTCTTTCCCTGTCAATCTTCAAGGACATCATGTTATCCCTCCAGGTCATTTTCAAAAGTTTCCCAGTGGTCTCTCTCTCTTGAGGAATTCACCATTCCCACCATCACCAAAAAGGTGATAAAATCTGGGTTCATGGGTGGGAAGTGACTTGGCCAAGTCCCAAACCCTGTGCCCTTACTCCCTGTCTGTCCTGTCCCTGAACAGCCTTGCATTTCTGGAGGCACCACCTCCAGAAGTCCTGGCTCTCCACAGGCTTGATTAGCTGGAGGTGCTTTTCCAAGGGCCTCATTGAATTCCTCCTGCTCAGGAGGGAGCACAGACCATTCCACAGCCTCAAACAACTTCCTGATGTTAAATTCCCCAATCTCCTAGTGCTGAATCCACCTTGAAATTGGTCTTGAAACCTGTTTGCAAGCAGTCAGGAAGGGGGCTTAGGAGGGGAAGCAGAAGGGAAAATAAATTAGATATATTTTCTGTGAGAAGAAAAATTGAAAGGTAAAAAAAAAATCAGTTCTGCAGAGTAATAATGGAGTTGTGACCAGGAAATGCCCTTATGTGAAGGAGTAGTGAGGAGGGGTAGCTATGGGGATCAGGCACATGAGGTGTGCTGGCAGAGGAGGGAGGATTCCAGGACCACCAATGGCAGCAGCAAGTTCAGCATCTTGTCCAGGTCAGACCTGACTAAGGTCAAAAGCCAGGATCCAAGAGAGAAGCTCTTCTGGATCTTCCTGGCAGGAGAAATGGGAGGGATTTTACCACAATAAGAAATATTAAAAAGCTGGTTTCCCCTTGCTTTCCCATTGTGTATGCATCTCTGGTGTGGGGTGGGCTCTTCCCATGGAGAGAATCACAACCTATACCTGGGATGAGGTCTATCCCTATTTCAAGCTCAGGGGATCAAATTTCTGTGAAATTCCAGGGGGGTAGAGACACAATTTTAGCCAAATTGGTTGCTCTCCTTTAGTATAAATCTGCCTGTCACTGAAGGAGAGGGAGGTTTGGCTCTCTCAAGAGAGGAACAAGAGCAGCATCCCCTTTAAATCAGAGCTTGATAGTTGAGGAACCATAAAATCATCAGCTTGGGAAAGACCTTAAAGATCTGGTTGCAACCTCCTTGCTATGGGCAGGGATACAAGGTCAGGAGGGTGGTCCTCTAATGATGGGACTCAGAATCCATGTATCTCAACGTCACTGCCAGCCCATGGGCTTTCCTCAGATCTCCTTGCAGAACCTTGGCCAAGAGATGGATTAGTGACATCTCCAATACTGGAAACTCGTTCTTCACCCAGCTCTGCTGAAGGCAAGGAAAAAAAAAAGCCAGATTTCTCTTGTGCCAGTTTTTCTCAGTGACAGCGGCTTGTAAATCTCCTTTCAGGACATCTGAACTGATTTGAGGTGATAACTGGCAAGAACCTAAATCCAGTTAGGGACTGGAGCTACCAGCACTGCATCATTTTCCTTGCCTACCCCATCCCAAATCAATTCCTTTCAGGGGAAGGTTATTTCTCCCTCCTCTTTTTCTCCCCCTACCTCTGCTGCCTCGGAAAGCCACTCATCTGCTCCAAGCTTGACAGGGACAGGTCAGTCCTTCCGTCACCGCTAATCTTTGGGTCCTTTTAGTGTCACTCTAATGACAGCACACCTCTCCGCCAGAGTCGCCCAGCCAGCGCAATAAAAGCCTCTTAAGACCTCCAGCCCCCTCTGAGCAAAGTGGTTTGCCCGCTGCCTGGGCCCCTTTTCCTTCCCCTTGGAAATGGCATCTGGACAATTAGCCCCGCTGCCCGTGACAAGAATCAGACGTGAAACCTGCCACTTTTAGAGGCATTAAAAGGCCTTGGCGGGAAGCGCTCGGAAATGCACCGCTCGCCCCCCTCATCTGCCCTCCTGACCCTCCCTGCTCCCACCTTTCCTCTCCTCTCTGGGGACCCAGCAGCTCAGGGGATGTTCTCAGGAGCACCCAGGGTGGTTTGGCTCATTTTCCCCCTCTGTCCCCTCTCTGGTTTGTGGGTGTTGAGGGTTTGTTTTCGCTCTGTTTTAGTCTTGGGGGTCTGTGGTGTATCAGGGCAGCTTTGCCATATAACTTCACAGAATCATTAGGGGTTGGAAGGGACCTCCAGAGATCATCAGGTCCAACCCCCCTGCCAAAGCAGGGTCCCTAGCTCATAGTGCACAGATAGGCTTCCAGATGGGTCTGGAATATCTCCAGAGAAGGAGACTCCACACCCCCTGGGCAGCCTGTCCCAGGGCTCCCTCACTGGGAAGAAGTTCTTCCCCATATTGGTGTGGAACTTCCTGTGCTCCAACTTGCAGCCATTGCCCCTTGTCCTGTCCCCACAGACCACTGAGAAGGGGCTGCCCATGTCCCCCTGCATCCCGTACTTAAGATATTTAGAAACATTAATAAGGTCTTCTTTTCAGAGCACTGGAATAGGCTGCCCAGGGAGGTGGTGGAGTCTCCTTCACTGGAGATATTCAAGACCCATCTGGACACCTATCTGTCCTAGGGAGCTGCTTTGGCAGGAGGGTTGGACCCGATGATCTCTCGAGGTCCCTTCCAACCCCTACAATTATATGATTCTATGATTCTTATCTCCAGGCTGAACAGCCCCAGCTCCCTCAGCCTTTCCTCACAGGGGAGATGCTCCAGGCCCTTCAGCATCTCCATGTCCCTCCTCTGGACTCTCTCCAGGAGATCCCTGGCTTTTCTATCCCAGGGAGCCCAGAACTAGACACAACACTCCAGGTGGGGCCTGACCAGGGCAGAGCAGAGGGGGAGGATCCCCTCCTTTGACCTGCTGCCCACACTCCTCCTGATGCCCCCCAGGATCCCATTGTCTCTCTCAGCCCCCAGGGCACACTGCTGGCTCATGGCCAACCTGTCACCCACCAGGACCCCCAGGTCCTTTTCTGCAGAGCTCCTCACCCCCAGCAGCTCATCCCCCAGCCTGTCCTGATTCCAGCAGTTAATCATTCCTAGGTGCAAGACAGGCTTAGCCATAGCTCGACATAAATGAGATTCAGGTCACTTCCCAGCAGCAGCTCTACCCCAATTGGTAAATTCCAGGGTGCCCAGACAGCTCTTTCCCTCTTTTATGGGGTAAAATGGTTAGACAGTGTAAAATCATCCATTCCTTGCCCATTTACCTTGGGAGCAGGAACTGGAAATGTTTAATTAATACAGAGTTAGCTTTTGTGGCTGTCAGTCCCAACAACATCCTCTTGCCACCCCTGTTCACAAGGAAAATAGAGTCAGACAGCAACCAAGGGGCATGGTTCTTCCAAGCCCATCTCTTCACTGGGGTTTTGGCTGTTTTCAGTGCTTGTTTTTCACCCCTCTCACCAGAAATACATGGGAGAGAGAGGGCTTCCAGCCAGCTGTCTCAGCCCCACTCTATTCTGGGCCCTCTTCTCCCTCCCCAAGGGAGCCAGCCTGTCATTTCCTACCTGAAGTGGCTGCAGAGCTGTGCTGTGTGCTGGTAACGAGCTGCTGAATGAAGTGTGCAATAATATTAATAATAAACGAGCTTGTCTGTTGGTTTAGAGGGTTTTGTTCTGCTGCAGGGCTCATCAAGGCATCCACGGGGACCTGTTGCATTCAAAGGCAGCACTGTGCCCTTAAACCATCAAACTATCTCCATAGTGGTGTCCAACACCTTGACTTGCTTCAGACACCATGTGTTGGTACAACCACCGAACCTCCTGCCCTCAGCATCACAGGATGGCAGGGTTAAGTCTGGCACAACTCAATGGCAGCCCAGCTCTCAGTGTTTCCCCTCATTTCACCAATTTTGGGGTTGCAAAATAGGGTTTCAATAGGGTTCTGTGCAGCTCAGCAGCTTGGTTGCATTCAGAGGAGTGCCCTCTGGGGAAGGTGAGATACGTTATTCCCACGCCCTGGCACATGTCCCAGGCAGTGTAGGGATGAAGTCAGCAGGATGTCAAGGGGCAGATGGGTGTGCTGAGAGCTGTAGGCAGCCAGCATGAGCTGGAGGGTGGATGAACCAGAACGAAGAGGCAGTAAGTCACCAGGAGTCAGGAAGGGCACAGTGGGAAGCTGGGATTGTGTGTTGCAGCCCCAGCCATGTGGGGGGTTTGTGACTGTGCAGCTCACTCACTTGACTTTATGCAAGGTCTTGGTATGTCTTCAGGTTCACCCATTAGAAAGCAATTTCACTGATCCTCCAGAGTCACTGGGGCTTTGACTGTATTAGAAATCAAGCAGTGGCAGGGTATGTGCTCAGGCCCTGGAAAATTATTAGTGCAGTCCCTGGGCATCTGTGGAGCAGCCCAATTAGCTGACTCCCAAAAGATTCATGAGCATCCTGCAATCATAGAATCATAGAATCACAGACTGGTCTGGGTTGGAAGGGACCCCAAGGATCATAGAGCTCCAATCCCCCTGCCACAGGCAGGGACACCAACCTCCAGGCCTGGAGCTACACAAGGTTGCCCAGGGCCCCACCAACCTGGCCTTGAACACCTCCAGGGATGGGGCACCCACCACCTCTCTGGGCAGCCTGTTCCAGCCCCTCACCACTCCCTCTGTAAAAAACTTCCCCCTAATATCTAATCTAAACCTTCCCTCCTTTAGCTTAAGTCCATTCCCCCTTGTCCAGCCATTATCTGCTCTTTTAAAAAGTTGAATTCCCTCCTGTTTCTCTGCTCCCTTCAGGGACTGGAAGGCTGCAATGAGGTCCTCCCACAGCCTTCTCTTCTCCAGGCTGACCCAGCCCAGCTCCCTCAGCCTCTCTCCATAGGGGAGCTGCTCCAGCCCTCTGATCATCTCCGTGGCTCCTCTGACCCCTCTCCAACAGTCCCACATCTTTCTTGTATTGGGGCCCCAGCTCTGGACACAGGACTCCAGCTGGGGCCTCCTGAGGGCAGAGCAGAGAGGGACAATCCCCTCCCTGTCCCTGCTGCCACCCCCCTGCTGATGGAGCCCAGGATCCCATTGGCCTTGCGAGCTGCAAGAGCACACTGCTGGCTTTCTAAAGACAGATCTAACCTCCCTTTGAAACAGGGACTTGGCTAGGAGAGGGTTGTCCACAATACAAAGCAGAGAAAAGAAGAGTTCAATTTGTCAAAGACATCCTGAAGACCTCCCAGAGGAAAGAGATTTAATCAAGAACAGATGGTGATGGGCACCTCGGGCAGTGTCAGCCACCAGAAAATGAATGTTCTTGTCTAATTCCAGCTTGATGAGTTGACAAGAGGACACTGGCAGTGAAGGCATGGTTGTTCCCACTTACTTGAGGAGGACCCCAAGGATCCCAGGCAAGGTGCTGTCATCCCTGGAAACTCAGAGAGGCCAAGATGTGATTCAAGCTGTGCAGAAGCCTGCTTGGGCATCTCCAGCTGTAGCTATTCCTCTCAATAAACATCACATGCTTGGGAATCGTTGCAGGAGAAATAGACCAATGATCATTTCTCAGTGATAAACGTCGTGGAACCACCTTTTCTGAAGTGAAAATCAAGACATCCAAGCAAAATCAAGAAGAAATAAAGAGGAACCCTTCTGACTGCTGAGTAGATCCCCTTCCTCCTTCCCATGTTTTGAGCAGCCAAGTGGGCAGTCTCATCTTCTTCCTAGTTGCCACGATGCTCTTCTTGGCAGGGAAGGAAAGAACAGGGAGGAAACAAGCACTGTGTCTGTTGGAAAGGAGTGCTACAACAGAGCCATGACATCCTGCTTTGTGAGGCTGGAGAAACCCCAGGAGCCATAGTGGGGATGAGGAAGCAGAATGGATGGAAGATGGAATGCCCTGAGATCTAAGGGACAAGCCTGGCTTGAGTACCACAGTGGCCAGCAAAAGGCCAGGTGAGTGAAAGCATGAGAGCTCTTGTTATAGCAGTAGAAGAAAACACATGAGCCCCAGAATCCACTCATGTGTGTCCCACAACCCCAACTGAGCTCCCTGCAGCACATCCAGGAAACAGCCAAGTTTCCTTGGGTCCTGCCTCTTTCTCTGGCTCTTTCTGCACGGTGCATCTCAAGTGCAGTCAATTAGAGCCATGGATCAATTAAGCATTAAAGGGGCAAGGAAGATAAATGACTCAAGTGGGTAATCCCTGAGTCCGGAAGGGAAAATTCCCTGGTGTTGGTTCATGTGGATTCTCCTCTTTTTCAAGCCTGACCGGATGCTCCTTCAGCTCTCAGCACAAGACCTCACACAGGTAGGAGGTGCCATGCAGTCTGGAGAAGGGTTATTTTTCCCTCTAGACATTTCACTTGGATTGCATAGGGGAGCCCCACTCATGGAGGGCTTTGTTCCTTCCCCGCCCCCCCCCTCCCTGCTCCTCCCTTTCCTCTCTCTCCCCAACGCATTCCCAGCAACTCTTCAGCTTGGGAAAATCTTTGTGAAGTGAAAAGAAGCTGAACCTATTCCTGCTTTTCCTACCCCAGAAGGCAAGGTTTTGAGGATGTGCAACCACACTGTCTCTTGCCAGTCTAAGCCCAGACAAGGGAGTGTGTGTGTAGTAGTGTGTATGTATTTCCATGTGGGTATTACCATGAAGGAAGGGCTATGAAGATGATCAGAGGGCTGGAGCAGCTCCCCTATGGAGAGAGGCGGAGGGAGCTGGGCTGGTTCAGCCTGGAGAAGAGAAGGCTGTGGGGGGACCTCATTGCAGCCTTCCAGTCCCTGAAGGGAGCAGAGGAACAGGAGGGGAATCAGCTTGTTCAAAGGGCAGAGACTGGCAGGACAAGGGGGATGGAGTGAAGCTGGAGGAGGGAAGGGTGAGATGAGATATTTGGGGGAAGTTCTTTGCAGAGAGAGTGGTGAGGGGCTGGAACAGGCTGCCCAGAGAGGGGGTGGATGCCCCATCCCTGGGGGTGTTCAAGGCCAGGTTGGATGATGCCCTGGGCAACCTTGTGTAGCTCCAGGCCTGGAGGTTGGTGTCCCTGCCTGTGGCAGGGGGGTTGGAACTCTGTGGTCCTTGGGGTCCCTTCTAACTCAGACCACTCTATGATTACCAGTCCTGACCTGACTGCAGTGAGTCTGTTTACATGTTAGAACCAGCACTTCCCCCATAGCTGGCAGATTGAGTGGGGATGGTCTGGTGAAGGGTATAAAGGAAAAGAAATCTCCCTCAGGAATTGAAGGAGTTGTGGGGCTGTGGAACAGGCTGCCCAAGGAGGGAGTTGAGTCACCACCCCTGGGTGTGTTTAACAGAGAGGTAGGTGAGGTGCTCAGGGATCTGGTTCAGCACAGGACAGGAATGGTTGGACTTGATGATCTTAACGGTCTTTTTCCAGCCTTGTGATTCTGTGATTCCATTTATGGCATGAATCCCTGGGCTTTGCTGCCTTTCTATGCAGTTGTGGGGCACTCAATCACTCCTCCATGCCAAATGTTATAGCTCTTGTGAACCCATACAAAGCTGTACCACTTTCAGCAAGGTGCCATTGCCTGAAACCCTTTTGGGTGGCTGGTACCACCCACTCCTGAGCTGGGGCAGTTTCAGATCACGTTTTTCTATGGAAGGTCCCAAGTTTAGTCCCAAATTTATTCCCAGGATACAGGAGACATAAAAGATCCCTGGTGTTTAATATTTTGTGGTTTCATTATTACATTTGGCTCCACATCTCCCTTGTTCAGGGGTGCCTGGACACTGACAATAAGCAGCCAGGGCAGGCAAGTCAAGACAATGCAATGAAAGGAAAATCCATCCCTCCTCACAGCAGCTCCTGTTTCTATGTCTGCTTCATCCTTGCTTCTCTATTCCCTTAAACCTCCTCAAGCCCTGCTTATATCAGCCATGCACATGCAGAAACTCTTCTTTCCCCTCCACACTCCTCCTCCTCCTCCTCCTCTCTCCCCCTCCAGCTGCTTGAGAAATGCAAACCTTCTTCCTATTAGGAGGAAAAAAGGGTGTGCTACCAGGTTGAAAGAGAAAGCAGAGGAATGGTTGAAAGGGGTTTAAATTGGAGTTTTATGGATATTTCTCTCCCTCCTTTGTGAGAGCATTAAACTTTCCTTTCGTTAAAAACCAAGAGGACAGGAATGGGAAAGGAGAGGAGAGAAGGGAAAGAGAAGGTGGGGTGGAGAAGGGGAGGGTGGTGGGGGGGGGGGGGAGAAAAGCCCTCAGATATTCATGTGTGACACAGCTCAGGGAGGTGAGACGTACGGCTGATTTGCTTAATGCTGACAGGTCTTTCTTCTTATTGGAAAGAAAACACAGCGGGGATCCTAAAATGTGCCGTGTAAAGGTCCATGGCAGGAGCATTTCCAATCTTCCTTGGTGATGCTGCAGGCCAGGTATTCACACAGGCACATCAGGGGAAAATAACACAAAAAGTTCTCCCCATTAACCTGCTGCCTATGGTAATGTTCAGCTTCAAGGCGTTCCAAAACACCCGGCGTTCCAGCGCTGGCTGGAGTGGGGATGTGGGAGTGGGATGGGGTGTGTGCATTGGGGGTGCGATGCCAGCCTGACCTAGAGGGGTGGAGAAAAGGAAGAGTGGGGAGGAAGAATAGGAGAAAGTGGAATGCTAAAGCAAGGGATGGGGCAGGGAGGTGGGGGGATGGAGGATGCAGAGAAAGCGAAGACAAAGAAAATAAGGGAGGGAATCTGGAAAGGGAGAGACAAAAGTGAAGGTGAGGGTTGGGATGGGGGGTGCTTCTCATGTGGTTCAGCTCTGTACTGAGCTCATGTAGGATGGGGGGTGCTTCCCATGTGGCTCAGCTCACTGCTGGGCTCATGTAGGATGGGGAGTGATTCCCATGTGGCTCAGCTCACTGCTGGGTTCACATAGGAAGGGGGGTGCTTCTCATGTGGCTCAACTCACTGCTGGGCTTACATAGGGTGGGGGGTGATTCCCATGTGGCTCAGCTCTCTACTGGGCTCATGTAGGATGGGGGGTGCTTCCCATGTGGCTCAGCTCACTGCTGGGTTCACATAGGGTGGGGGGTGCTTCTCATGTGGCTCAACTCACTGCTGGGTTCATGTAGGATGGGGGGAGCTTCTCATGTGGCTCAGCTCACTGCTGAGCTTACATAGGGTGGGGTGTGATTCCCATGTGGCTCAGCTCACTGCTGGGTTCATGTAGGATGGGGGGTGCTTCTCATGTGGCTCAGCTCACTGCTGGGCTTACATAGGGTGAGGGGTGCTTCCCATGTGGCTCAGCTCACTGCTGGGTTCATGTAGGATGGGGGGTGCTTCCCATGTGGCTCAGCTCACTGCTGGGTTCACATAGGATGGGGGGTGCTTCCCATGTGGCTCAGCTCACTGCTGGGTTCACATAGGGTGGGGGGTGCTTCTCATGTGGCTCAACTCACTGCTGGGTTCATGTAGGATGGGGGGTGATTCCCATGTGGCTCAGCTCACTGCTGGGTTCATGTAGGATGGGGGGTGCTTCCCATGTGGCTCAACTCACTGCTGGGTTCACATAGGGTGGGGGGTGCTTCTCATGTGGCTCAACTCACTGCTGGGTTCATGTAGGATGGGGGGTGCTTCTCATGTGGCTCAGCTCACTGCTGAGCTTACATAGGGTGGGATGTGATTCCCATGTGGCTCAGCTCACTGCTGGGCTTACATAGGATGGGGGGTGCTTCCCATGTGGCTCAACTCACTGCTGGGCTTACATAGGGTGGGGGGTGCTTCCCATGTGGCTCAGCTCACTGCTGGGCTCATGTAGGATGGGGGGTGCTTCCCATGTGGTTCAACTCACTGCTGGGCTTACATAGGATGGGGGGGTGCTTCCCATGTGGTTCAGCTCTTTACTGGGCTCATGTAGGATGGGGGGTGATTCCCATGTGGCTCAGCTCTCTACTGGGCTCATGTAGGATGGGGGGGGCTTCTCATTTGGCTCAGCTCACTGCTGGGCTCATGTAGGATGGGGGGTGATTCCCATGTGGCTCAGCTCACTGCTGGGTTCGTGTAGGATGGGGGGTGATTCCCATGTGGCTCAGCTCACTGCTGGGCTCATGTAGGATGGGGGGTGATTCCCATGTGGCTCAGCTCACTGCTGGGCTTACATAGGATGGGGGGTGCTTCCCATGTGGCTCAGCTCACTGCTGGGCTCATGTAGGATGGGGGGTGCTTCCCATGTGGCTCAGCTCACTGCTGGGTTCACATAGGGTGGGGGGTGATTCCCATGTGGTTCAGCTCTTTACTGGGCTCATGTAGGATGGGGGGTGCTTCTCATGTGGCTCAGATCACTGCTGGGTTCACATAGGATGGGGGGAGCTTCTCATGTGGCTCAGCTCACTGCTGGGTTCACATAGGATGGGGGGAGCTTCTCATGTGGCTCAGCTCACTGCTGGGCTTACATAGGATGGGGGGTGATTCCCATGTGGCTCAGCTCACTGCTGGGCTTACATAGGATGGGGGGTGATTCCCATGTGGCTCAGCTCACTGCTGGGTTCACATAGGGTGGGGGGTGCTTCCCATGTGGTTCAACTCACTGCTGGGTTCACATAGCATGGGGGGTGCTTCCTATGTGGCTCAACTCACTGCTGGGCTTACATAGGGTGGGGGGTGCTTCCCATGTGGCTCAGCTCACTGCTGGGCTCATGTAGGATGGGGGGTGCTTCCCATGTGGTTCAACTCACTGCTGGGCTTACATAGGATGGGGGGGTGCTTCCCATGTGGTTCAGCTCTTTACTGGGCTCATGTAGGATGGGGGGTGATTCCCATGTGGCTCAGCTCTCTACTGGGCTCATGTAGGATGGGGGGGGCTTCTCATTTGGCTCAGCTCACTGCTGGGCTCATGTAGGATGGGGGGTGATTCCCGTGTGGCTCAGCTCACTGCTGGGTTCGTGTAGGATGGGGGGTGATTCCCATGTGGCTCAGCTCACTGCTGGGCTCATGTAGGATGGGGGGTGATTCCCATGTGGCTCAGCTCACTGCTGGGCTTACATAGGATGGGGGGTGCTTCCCATGTGGCTCAGCTCACTGCTGGGCTCATGTAGGATGGGGGGTGCTTCCCATGTGGCTCAGCTCACTGCTGGGTTCACATAGGGTGGGGGGTGATTCCCATGTGGTTCAGCTCTTTACTGGGCTCATGTAGGATGGGGGGTGCTTCTCATGTGGCTCAGATCACTGCTGGGTTCACATAGGATGGGGGGAGCTTCTCATGTGGCTCAGCTCACTGCTGGGTTCACATAGGATGGGGGGAGCTTCTCATGTGGCTCAGCTCACTGCTGGGCTTACATAGGATGGGGGGTGATTCCCATGTGGCTCAGCTCACTGCTGGGCTTACATAGGATGGGGGGTGATTCCCATGTGGCTCAGCTCACTGCTGGGCTTACACAGGATGGGGGGTGATTCCCATGTGGCTCAGCTCACTGCTGGGTTCACATAGGGTGGGGGGTGCTTCCCATGTGGTTCAACTCACTGCTGGGTTCACATAGCATGGGGGGTGCTTCCTATGTGGCTCAACTCACTGCTGGGCTTACATAGGGTGGGGGGTGCTTCCCATGTGGCTCAGCTCACTGCTGGGCTCATGTAGGATGGGGGGTGCTTCCCATGTGGTTCAACTCACTGCTGGGCTTACATAGGATGGGGGGGTGCTTCCCATGTGGTTCAGCTCTTTACTGGGCTCATGTAGGATGGGGGGTGATTCCCATGTGGCTCAGCTCTCTACTGGGCTCATGTAGGATGGGGGGGGCTTCTCATTTGGCTCAGCTCACTGCTGGGCTCATGTAGGATGGGGGGTGATTCCCGTGTGGCTCAGCTCACTGCTGGGTTCGTGTAGGATGGGGGGTGATTCCCATGTGGCTCAGCTCTTTACTGGGCTCATGTAGGATGGGGAGTGATTCCCATGTGGCTCACTGCTGGGTTCATGTAGGATGGGGGGGGGCTTCTCATGTGGCTCATCTCACTGCTGGGCTTACATAGGATGGGGGGGTGCTTCCCATGTGATTCAGCTCACTGCTGGGTTCACATAGGATAGGGGGTAATTCCCATGTGGCTCAGCTCACTGCTGGGTTCATGTAGGATGGGGGGTGATTCCCATGTGGCTCCACTCACTGTTGTGCTTACATAGGGTGGGGGGGGGGCTTCTCATTTGGTTCAGATCTCTACTGGGCTCACGTAGGATGGGGGGTGCTTCCCATGTGTTTCACCTCACTGCTGGGCTCAGGTTTGAGGGTCCTGTAGGCTCTCCCAAGGAGGTGTCTCCCAAAAGAGGGCAGAGGGAGTATCTGGGTATTTGAGACCTGGGGCTCCTTCTGGGATGCACCAGCCCAACTCTTCCTAATGCCCTGGGTTGCTATGACTCCCCCCCCCCAGGAGAAGTGCCCTCTGGGCATCCTGACTGTGCTGCCTGTCTCCTCCAATGAGCAGATGGCTTATCCTGGGGGTTGCACGTTCACCTTTCCTCACGTCAGCAGGACGTGTCACAGTAACATCAGACACAACACATAAGCTGACACAGCTGATGGCCCCTGATGCTGGGGCAGCTGAGGAGCTCAACAGATTAAGACAAGACTCAAGGACAACTTTCCAGCTGCAGATGAGGCGATGATGATAACTGATGTGTCACCTATCCAAGGGGAACCTCCTCCAACCATCCTCTTCTCCATACCTGTTGACACTATGTCTCACTTGTGACAAAACCTGGAGAGGACCCTCATGGAAAGTCATGAGAACAGATGCATACATGGCTGTAACAGCAAAGTCACAAGGAGAGGCTGGTGAGAAGGGATAGTGAGGGAAAAAGGAGAGGAGATACAGAAGCAGGGTGGATACCTCCAAGGAACAAGAGTCAAGGGGCTCAAGGACTAAGCCAAAGCTGAAAAGGTGGTGGGATTTGGATCTGGGAGCTGTATGATGGTGAGCACAAGCTGATGGCACGGTGCTTTTCTGAATGGCCAGGTAACACAGCAGGGGTGGCAATGACTGGAGAGGGAATGGTTTGTAGCTCTCACTTGTAGGGTCGGCACGTGCAGAGTGTGGCAGCCACTCAGCCTCTCTGCTCTGGGTGATGAGAAAGGAGCACGTAGTAAGTCAGATCAGAGTGTTGCAGTAGCAGCACTTGAGAACACCTGAGGACAGAAGACATGTCCTTGCTGGAACCACCAAAGAAAAGCCCCAGACTTACTGGGATCAATTGCACACCCACCATGTGAATGTTGATTTTGTAGCATCTCCATCCAAACCAGCCACTCTGGGGTCCATTTTTTGCCTCATAACTAACCCAAAAAGTCAAGTTTGGGGTATAGTTCATCTCACCCTAAAGTGGTCCTTGTTCAGACAAATTTCCACCTGCCATTGACTGTTCCCACCTCTTGTGCAAAGTGAAAGAGCTTTTTCACTCCTACTCCCCAGCAGCTCCTGCATACAGGACACACAGACCTTTGGGCAGGTGGCATTCAAAGTGGATCAGTGAAGGACCCACAGCCTTGAATTAGCAGCTGGGTCTCTTCTGGGACCAGGACAAGCAAGACTTACCACATCACAACTGGAAGATGTACCAGCAAAGGATTATTGTGGCATGTATTTGTTCCCACATTGTCTCCTATACTAAAGAGACAAGACAAATGGAGCAGAAAAGTCAAGACTATCCCTTCTCACTTTAAGAGACAACCTTGGACAGTCCCTTTCTGCATGTCACTGTGCAGTTGCAATGGCTGAGGAAGCTGCTGATTTCACAAACGTTTTTCTCCCAGAGCTGGGACAGATCTGTCCAGGGAGCACACAGCTGCAGTTAGCAACCAACCAGCTGCTGCCAGACATGGATGTACACATTGCTCCTCTCCCCACTCCACTGTGATGAAGCAGCAGTTTTTTCCAGCAGAACCAAGGGAGGAACCTCTTGGGACACAGGTCAGAGTTACTGTTTCCTAAAGATGGAATCTGTAAGCAGATTTTACACCAGGTTGGTCTGCATCTGAGAACTGGAGATGTGGTCAAGGAGAGGCTTAAGCACTTTTCCTCTCATCCTTAAAGTGTGTGACACAGAGAAATCAAGACATAAACCACACTGACTGCCCTGGGTTTATGCCCACAAACACAAAGGGGTTGGTGGGCACCCAGCTCACTTGCAGGTCCCTGAAGGTAAATGAGGAGTCATAGAATGGTCTGGGTTGGAAGGGACCATGTGTCTCACCTTGGTTTCTCTTTCTGCTACTCTCTTCTCCATGCTTTACTTTTCCATGCCTCTAAAACAGGGGTTAGGGTGTTGACCCCCTTCATATAGTGCTTGGAGGTCAATTGATGAGAGGGCTTGATGGCAGTTCCTGCTTGATGGCTTTGCAAAAGGCTAACTGAGGGTTTGGCATCAAGACATGTAGCCTTGTGACCTTCCCCAGATGTTTGGCTAATGCTTCCTAGGTTGTTGGTGTCAGTCAATCCTTACAGAGATGTTCCCCATCCCAGCCTGCCTTGGGACCACTACGTAGAGCAGCCCCATCCCAGAAGAAAAATCACTCTTCTCCAAGACATGTAAGTCACCTCCCAGTCCTAAAGGACTTCAGGGCTTCATTATTCCAAACCCTAGCTTGAAAATACTCTTTGTAGTCATCCACTAGCTGTCATGGAGGCTGGAAGTCAGGAAAAGCACATTGCCATCACTCAGCTACTATGATGGGGAGATAATCAATGTAGCCATCACTCAACTACTACGTGCTGCATGATGGGGGGAGAGTCAGTGTAGAGTCCCTGCTGTCAGGACTGGTCTACAATGGAGATGAGATGAAAGGGCAATGTGTCCAGCAGAGGACACTGAGATGGCCAGGGCCAAAGCACAGAACATAAGTTGAGAGGCCCAGAGCTGGGTTTGTTTGCCAGGAGAGGTGTAACCATCTGCCATCTGCCTCTACTTAATGGGAGAACGTAGGGATGACAGGGGCAGACTCATCTCAGAGGTGCACTGTGGGAGGACAAGATGCCACAGGGACAAGCAGAAACATGGGAAATTGTGACTGGTGAGAGTGCTCAGACTATGAAATAGGGGCTCAAAAAGGCTGTGGTGTCTCTTTGCTTGGAGACAGTCTAAATTCAACTAGGCAGTGCTATCAGCCCTGGACTGTGTGACCTGCAAAGGTCCTCTCTGACCCAAGTCATTCCTTAACTGTATGGCATCACCCTACATGCAGGTAAAGGATGAACCCCCCAAAAATCATTTGTGAGGGTCACTCATGGACGTCCATTTCATGTCCATCAGCAGAAGATAATGTTGATCCTCTTCTGGATCTTATATCTCAGTGCTTTCTGAAGCTCACCTTTCCTTCATACTTGGACCACAGCTATTTTCTGCAGCCCTTGCCCATAACTTCCCACCTGGCAACACTCCCCACAGAACAGAATGTTTCCACAATCTATCCTGTAGCCTTTCCTTCATCCTGACCAGATCAGTGGGTATGTGTCCCCACCATGCAGCCCAAGGCATGTCCTTGTCTGCATGGGAAGGATGGCTCTGGAGAGACCTCAAGAAGAAAGGGAAATCTCTGTCGTTCTCTGGATAAATCAGGTATTTTGGAAACAAGTCCTTGTCCTTCCCAGGATTTTATGCCAAGCTGAGTCCCTGGTGAATCTCACCAGGCAGATGTACAGGCAAGACAAAGGAAGAGACAATGGGTTTCTCCAGTTCATAATTAAATCCTGGAGCACCCTCAGAGGTGTGCTTTTCCCTGGGCTACCCACACCTTGTCTCCCCACAGGTCTTGGGCTACAGGGATGCAGCCCACTGGTCTTTACTTGCATTTCCCCATCTCCCTAACTTCACAGCATGAAGCTGGGAAGAAGCAGTATTTGTTAAGTGCCCTGACCTCCATATCCCCCTGGGACCTCCCTTTCCTTACCCACCAGTACCAATATGCACAAGACTGGCTCAGGAGGAGGACTTGGTCCCTCTGGTCTCCTCCCCTGCCCAACATCATCATGGCTCTCAGAATCACAGAATCACAAGGTTAGAAGAGACCTTTGAAGATCATCAAATCCAACCATTCCCATCCTATGCTAAACCAGATCCCTGAGCACATCATCTACCCTTTTTTTGAACACATCCAGGGAAGGTGACTCAACCCCCTCCCTGGGCAGCCTGTGCCAGGCCCTGACAACTCTTTCAGTAAAAAATTCTTTTCTAATATCCAATCTAAACCTGCCCTGGGGCAGCTTGAGCCCATTGCCCCTTGTCCCATCTCCTGTCACCTGGCTGAAGAGACCATCGCCCACCTCTCTGCACCCTCCTGGAAGGGCAGGGCAGGTGGGGAGAAGGGCTCCCCTCAGCCTCCTCTTCTCCAGGCTCAACACCCCCAGCTCCCTCAGCTGCTCCTCACAGCATTTGCCCTCCAGCCCCTTCCCCAGCCTGGTTGCCCTTCTCTGCACTCGCTCCAGGACCTCAATGTCCTCCTGATGCTGAGGAGCCCAGAACTGGACCCAGCACTCCAGCTGCAGCCTCCCCAGTGCCCAGTCCAGGGGCACAATCCCCTCCCCAGCCCTACTGGCCACACTGGGTCTGACACAAGCCAGGATGCCTTTGGCCTTCCTGGCCCCCTGGGCACACTGCTGGCTCATGCTCAGCCTGCAGTCACCCAACACCCCCAGGTCCTTCTCTGCCTGACAGCTCTCCAGCCAGTCTCCCCCAGCCTGGAGCGCTGCAGGGGGTTGTTATATTAACAAGCTCTCACCCCACTGCAGAGGAATCAGAGAAAGTTCCCATCACCACAAGCTCAGATCTGCATCCTCCCTTGGTCCACTCTTTAGTCTGTGACCTCTTCTCACACTACCACATTGGGAATGAGCAGGTACTTCTGGGCATCCCTATAGTGTGCTGAGGGGGGTGGTAATGCCCCTCTCAGCTCGCTCCTTCCTCCTCCCAGGAAAGCAGAGTCCCACGTAGAAACAAGCTCTGCTCCTCTCTCCTTTCTTCCCCTTTTCTCTCCTCCCCTCTCCATCATGCCAGTTGTTTCATCCTTTGAGAACTCTCTGCTTCTCCCTGTGGGACCCACTTTAAAAAACAAGGGGAGGGTGGAAAGGGGAGAGAGAAGGAGAGAAAACTCCATTGTCTTGTCAAAGGGAATAAGTGAAAAGTTGCAAGTATCTCTCTGCAGGTTTTGGCTCCTGTGTGTTCTCCTTTCAAACCTTGCCAGCCTCAGGGGCTGTCATTTCACCTTCATCTCAACGGATCGACCCCGTGGTTTCCCACCACTCCCCCCCCCTCCCCTCCCCTCCCCTCCCTTCCCCTCCTCTCCCCTCCCCTCCCCAGCATCACTGAGCTGCCAGGGCTTTTCACGGCCACCGCCGGCTTGATCCTATTGACAGGTCTCTTCTCTTCGCTTCCCTTTCAAAGGTGGGGCTCCTTGTCCCTTCCTTCCTCCCTTTCCTTTCCCTTTTCCTCCCCTCCCTTTCTCTTCCTGATGTTTCTTCTTCTCAGAGGTGCGCTGCCGAGGTGCCGCTGTGCAAGGGCTTGACAAGGCCACACGCGGTGGAGCTGGGGCCCAATTATAAACCCCTCCTTAAGAGGGTTCATTTAAAAGAGGGAGATCAGAGCTGTCAGAATATTAACGAGCTCTTGCCAGCAGCAAAGCATCCAGCAGAGGCACAGAGGGGCCCGTGCATCAGGGACGTGGGCTGGGTGGAGGAGTGTGTGTGCTAGACCAGGGTGATGCCCTGGGCAAGAGCTTCCAGGGGTAGGTGTGCTGTTGGGTAACTGGTGAGACAGGCATGGTGTTGGCTAAAACAGCTTATCTCAGTCAGGCTGAATGGATTTGCTGGGGAGGGGTCCACCACAGATGTGTCACCCTCTTTCCACCAGACGTCACCCAGCCATGGGGAGGCAGCGTGGTCTTAGGGTTGAAGCAAGAGCAATTCTCCCATCACTTTCTGAAGGTGGCTTTGGGACCTGTCCCCTGGGTGGCATAGGGCTTCCCAAGGTGCTGGGGAGTCACCCTCCTTGTGTAGCTCCAGGCCTGGAGGTTGGTGGCCCTGCCTGTGGCAGGGGGGTTTGGAGCTCTCTGATCCTTGGGGTCCCTTCCAACCCAGACCAGTCTGGGATTCTATGATTAAAACCTCAAAAGGGAATCAAGACAAGAGGTGGGTCTGGAAAGCACTCCCGTGAAGTGACATCACTTGACTTCACCAGTCCAAGTCACAGAAGGCAAAGCCAGGGACTGGGAGAATGAAGAGCAGCCCACTGTAGGATAAGATCAAGTTTGAGAACATTTAAGAAACCTGAAGGTGCATAAGGACCTGGTGAGATACACCCATGGGTCCTAAGGGAGATGGCAGATGAAGGGACCTGGTGAGATGCACCCATGGGTCCTGAGCGAGCTGGCAGATGAAGTTTCTAAGTCAGTCTTCATTTCATTTGAGAAGTCATGACAGCCTGGTGAAGTTCCCACTGACAGGAAAAGGGGAACCACAACCCCCATTTTTAAAAAGGGACAAAGGGAGACCTGTGGAACTACAGGCTGGTCAGTCTCACCCCTGTGCCTGACAAGATCATGGAGCAGACCCTCCTGGAAACTATGCTCAGGCCCATGGAAAATAAGGAGATGACTGGTGACCTCCAACATGGCTTCACTAAGGGCAAATTAGACCTAACAAATTTGGTGGCCTTCTACTGTCCCACACAACATCCTTGTGTCTGAATTGGAGAGACATGGATTCAGTGGATAAGGAATTGGCTCAATGATCACACTCAAAGAGCTACAGTCAAGAGTTAGATGTTCAAGTAGAGAGCAGCAATGAGTGGAATTCCTCAGGGGTGAGTATTGGGACCAGTGCTGTTTAACAGATGCTGGTGACATGGACAATGGGATTGAGTGCACCCTCAGCAAGTTTGGCAACCACACCAAGCTGTGTGGTGCAGTCAGCATGATGCAGGATGGTGTCCAGACCTTGACAGGCCTGAGAGGTGGGCCCATGAAGTTCCAACAGGCCAAGTGCAAGGTCCCGTGCCTGGGCTGGGACAATCCCAAGCATAGATACAAGCTGGGCAGAAAATGGATTGAGAGCAGCTCTGCCTGAGGAGAAGGACTTGGGAGTTTTGGAGGACAAGCAGCTCAACGTGCTGCACCTGCAGCCCAGAAAGCCAAACATACTCTGGGTAGCATCCAAAGAAGCAGGTTGATGGAGGGGAATTCTCCCCCTTGACTGTGCTCTGGAGAGATCCCATTCAAGTACTGTCTCCAGCTTTGGGGCCACCAAAATAAAGACGACCTGTTGAAGGGAGTCCAGATGAGGCCACCAAGATCATTAGAGGGCTGGAGGACCTCTCCTATGAAGGCAGTTGGGTTTGTTCAGCCAGGCATATATGCATTGGCAAGGTACAGTGAGACTGGTAACACCTTTATCAGACCTTCAGCAGAGAAAGCAGGTGAATTTTCAGCACACAAAATGCTCCTTCGGATCTGCAAGAGAGGAAGAAATTGTCAGGTTGGTAAAAAATTGCATTGAGCACAGTGGATTTATGTTGATCAGCTGGATAGTCTGAGAGGAAAAGGCAGCTGTACTTGCAGACCAGAGAGGATGTTTGTCCCTTGGGACAGAGGAAGGAAAGAGATGCACACAGAGCTGATGGATCACTACAGTTAGCACCTGAGGATGCATGCAAAAAACTGTAGTACAGCATTAAACCCATGTTGTTCATAAATTCATAATGCCTGGTACAGAGCAGCTCTGAATCTTGAATTGCTCTGTGGCAAAGGTATTTAATAGGTCTGCCTTGAGGATTAGGACTAAGAGGTCACAGGCTGGTGGAAAGGCATTTCCCTGCTGGAGGCTCATCAGGCATCATTTCTCTGGTCCATGGTGATCATCTGGGTTTGTTCCCAGGAAATCTCTCAGTGCATTATTTGGGGATTATATGTTGCATCTTTGGATGGGCTCAGCCTCTGGGTGGGCAAGATGAGCTGCTGGAGGCTGGAAGGTTTAATACCTCATACATGGGGTATAGAAAGTCAGTCACCACTCTCCAGCTTGGGGACAGACAGTTTCCCCAGCTTCTCCTACATAAGTCCTTATTCAGACTGCCAGCAGCCACTGCAAGAGCTATGAGGAACCTACATCACCCCTTGAAATGCAGGAGCTCACATAGTCCCAAGAGCATGTGGGAAGGGCCTAGGAAGATCAAAAAGACACACTTTTAATGTCTATTAATTCTCCTGTCAATACAAGATAATAGCTAATAATATTAGCAAAATAATTATACAGAAGGGATGTTGTCTCCTGCTCTATAAACCTGTAAAGAGCAAACTCTCCAGAAGCTATTTCTCCTCCCCTACCACTTTGTTTCCATTAAACTCAGCCAGGCTCTTCCACAGGCATCTGAATTCTCCACTGGGAGCACTCAGATTCTCTGACTCAAAGGATCCACTTCACATCATCCAGTGGATTTCACAAGAAATAAAACCCAGGGGTGAGCACCTACCTCACAGCCACGTTTCCCACCACAAAAGCCCACCTGACCTTTCCCAGAGCATGCAGCATCCTCCATCCCTGAAACTAGATGAGGCATGGCTCCAGGTCATGAATACCCCTGAGGATGCACTGTGTTGGGGACAGCCACCAAGCAAGCCCCAAAATCCATGGGGCAGCTTCCTCCCCATATTGCCAGCACATTTAGAGCTCTACACATAGGCTGAAAGCCAACCTCCAGCTGGGCTAATGGCATTTAGCAATTGCCTGCCAACATGCAAGGCTGCAAGGAAGAAGGAAAAGGCACTTATCTACATGTCAGAGATGGATTCACCCCACTGGTTCCTGCAGGGATACCAGTCCTCTCCATGCATGCTGGGAAACAGGCTGTCCCCCTAAAGGACTGCAAACTCCTTGGTGCATGTAGGTGCTGCACAAGTCATTTCTGGGGGAATCATAGAATCACAGAATCACAGAACTTTAGGGGTTGGAAGGGACCTCAAAAGATCATCTAGTCCAACCCCCCCCCCCCACCAGAGCAGGATCACCTAGATTAGGTCACACAAGAACATGTTCAGATGTGGTTTGAATGTCTCCAGAGGAGACTCCACAACCTCTCTGGGCAGCCTATCCCAGGGCTCTATCACCCTCACAGTGAAAACATTTCTCCTTATGTTCACATGGAACCTCCTCTGATCCAGCTGCACCCACTGCCCCTTGTCCTGTTGTTGGACATCCCTGAGCAGAGCCTGGCTCCATCCTCCTGACTCTCACCCTTTACATGTTTATAGACATCGGTAAGGTCACCCCTCAGGCTCCTCTTCTCCAGGTTTAAAGAGACTCATCTCTCTCAGCCTGTCCTCAGAGGGAAGATCTCCCACTCCCTCCATCATCCTTGGTGGCCCTGCACTGGGCTTTTTCAAGTAGCTCCCTGTCCTTCTTGAACTGAGGGGCCCAGAGCTGGACACAACATTCCAGGTGGGGGTCTCACCAGGGCAGAGCAGAGGGAGAGAAGGACCTCTCTTGACCTACTAACCACCCCCCTTCTCATACACCCCAGGATGCCATCAGCCTTCTTGGCCATGAGGGCACATTGCTGGTCATGGTCATCCTGCTGTCCCCCAGGACCCCCAGGTCCCTCTCCCCTACCCTGCTCTCCAACAGGCCAGTCCCCAACCTATACTGGTACCTGGGGTTGTTCTTCCCCAGCTGCCAGACCCTACACTTGCCCTTGTTGCATTTCATGAAATTTCTCCCTTGTTGTATTTAATTAAAGTTCTCCCTGCCCAACTCTCCAGCCTGTCCAGACCTCACTGGATGGCAGCACAACCCTCTGGGGTGTCAGACATTCCTCCCAGTTTTGTGTCAGCAGCAAACCTGCTGTCACTGCACTCTATTCCTTCATTCAGGTTGTTTATGAATATATTGAACAGTCCCAGTCCCAGTACAGACCCCTGAGGGTCTCCACTAGACACAGGCCTCCAGCCAGACTCTGTCCCACTGACCACAACTCTCTGACTTCTTCCCTTCAACCAGTTCACAAGCCACCTCACCACCAGATCCCCCAGACCACACTTCCTCATTAGAGCCACAAGGATGCTGTGGGAGATGGGTATCAAATGCTTTACTGAGATCAAGGTAAACCACATCTACTGCCCTACCATCATCTACCCACCTGGTTATGTCTTCATAGAGGGCTACCAGGTTAGTCAAACATGGCTTCCACTTGGTAAAACCATGGTGACTGCTCCTTACAACCCTCTTCTTGATGTGCCTAGAGACTGCACCAAGGTTAAGTTGTTCCATCACCTTTTGAGGGATGGAGGGGAGGCTGATGGGAGGTGTAGTTATCTGGGTTCTCTTTCTTGCCCTTTGTAAACACTGGAGTGACATTTTCTTTCCTCCAGTCCTCAGGCACCTCTCCTGTTTCCCACAGCTTATCAAAGATGATGGAGAGTGTCCGAGGAATGACTTCTGCCAGCTCCCTCAGCACCCATGGATCCATCCCATCAGGATCCATGGATTTATGGATGTCCAGATTGCTTAACATCCCTAACCCAGACCACATCAACCCAGGCAAGCTCCTCATTTATCCTCACTTCCTCTGGAGCCTCAGAGGTATGGGGCTCCTGAAGACAGTCTCCAGCAGTAAAAGAGCTGGTGTGTACCTGCTACCCAAGACTGATCTTAAAGAAGGGTAGGAGGTTGTAAACCAACAGGTGATTGAAGGTCTCAGTGTGTTAGTTTGGTCAGTCAGGTCTCAATGTGTTAGTGGTGAAAAGTTTCTGCTGGCTCTCCTGGGTAGGTGCTCCTCTGGATATCTTGGCCCTGAATTGCTCACCCATACTGAGGGACTCATCCCTTGCAACAGAGAATCAGAAAGGTCTGACTTCCAGGGGGGTGGAAAAGAAAGGGAAATAGGACCCAAACAAAAGGCAATCACAGTATCTGTGGGGAGCAGACAGTAGGGCCTGAATCATGATGGAGCTGGAAGCAGGAACCCCAAAATGCCTGCACAGAGGATCTTGTACAACTCTTAGGGCCAGACAGCTCTTCACAGGCTTTTTAATCCAATTTGGACCATGGTGCTGCTGTCATTAGTTCCCACCTTCTGACCCCAGCAAACCTGGGGCTGTGGGACATGGGAATGTTAAAGAAGCAAAGTGTTATGCTGTGGTGCATTACACACTCAGTGCTGCTCCCCAGGAGCTTTGGGGACTGCTGATGTAGCGTGACAGTAAATTTTACCCACCCCTCACCAAGTGCAACAACTCCCAGTAAAAACTCCCAGTCAGTAAAACTCCCCCACAGAAAAGGACCAATTCAAGAGATCAGAGGGGGTCCAGCACCTCTCACTGCCTTTTCTGGAGGTAAATCACCAGGGTCATCAAATCCAAGTGCCCTGATACTTCCATTTTGCTAACTAGCCACAGAGACATTTGCAAGGAGCCAAAGCATCTGTTTTGGAAGCCAGTGGCCATCATCTGACAGGACCACCCAGGATGGGCCAAGCAGGGTGAGGGGATGCACTATGCAAAGCTTCAAGGCAGCATCTCTTCCCTTCCCATCCACATGCTCTGGAGAAGCAGGGAGGGGGGGAGAGAGACCTGCAAGCCCCAACCTCACCAGCTCAGCTCTTTTTGTGCTTTTCTTGTCAGGGAGATTAAAAAAAAAACAAGGAATAAAAAGCCCCTTTTTTGTTGTTTTGTTTCCTTTCTCTGTTTGCTAATTTCTTGTTTTGTCCTGAGCTCGTGCTTCCTGAAACCCCTTGTTCTTGATGCTCATTAAAATATTTTCAGGGTGGAGGGGGCTCAGCTAGTTGCTGCTACGCACTTTTTGTGTTTATTTTCCTCTCCTCCCCACTTCCCCCCCTCCTTCCCTGCTCCACAAGCCTGCGGTCAAAATGTCCCTGTGTTTTCCATCTGCTTATTACCCAGAGAATCAAGGCTCCTTAGCAATTTGCAACTCACTCCAAAGCAATCAATTATGCATCAAATGACTTTTTGATTCTTTACCTTGTGAGAGGAGAGATGGGGGGAAGAGGCTGTCTTTTTTTTTCTTCTTTTTTCCCCTCCTCTATATTATTATTATTTTTATTATTATTATTCCCCTCTCTTCTTCTTGCTCTCTCTCCCTTTCTGCTCTCCAACGGGTCTGCCTGCTGGCATTGGGATTGTGACATGATCAAATGGCTTGCTCTTAATTGGCAACAGCTCCAAGATTGAAAGAAGACAGAAAGATTAAAGAGAAGAGGCCAGAGGAGCTCCAGCCCTTGTGTATGGCGTTAGCAGATTGTTATAATGTCAGAATGTCAGATCATAGAATCACAGACTGGTCTGGGTTGGAAGGGACCCCGAGGATCACAGAGCTCCAACCCCCCTGACACAGGCAGGGACACCAACCTCCAGGCCTGGAGCTACACAAGGTTGCCCAGGGCCCCAGCCAACCTGGCCTTGAACACCCCCAGGGATGGGGCATCCACCACCTCTCTGGGCAGCCCCTCACCACTCTCTCTGCAAAGAACTTCTCCCTAATATCTCATCTCACCCTTCCCTCCTCCAGCTTCACTCCATCCCCCTTGTCCTGCCAGTCTCTGCCCTTTGAACAAGCTGATTCCCCTCCTGTTCCTCTGCTCCCTTCAGGGACTGGGAGGCTGCAATGAGGTCCCCCCACAGCCTTCTCTTCTTCAGGCTGAACCAGCACAGCTCCCTCAGCCTCTCTCCTTAGGGGAACTGCTCCAGCCCTCTGATCATCTCTGTGGCTCCTCTGACCCCTCTCCAACAGTTCCCCATCTTTCTTGTATTGGGGGCCCCAGATCCGGACACAGTGGGAGGATTGGGGTGACCCAGTCACTTTGGTGTAAGGGTGAGTGGGTGGCTGGATGGGGACAGTCAGATGAGGACAGCCATGAGGATGATGGAAAAGGACAGATGTCGCTCACGATGCTGCAGACAGGGAGGCTCTATGTGCAGAGCACTCTTCTCCCCATCCTGGAGCTGGCCCAGCTTTGCCTGCATCCATCAGTTTAGAGAGCAAGTGACCCAGGGACAAGATGTCAGCAGCAGCAATGACAGGACATCTCCTTCAGTCATCTGTGAGGTTCTCAGGCATAGGAATGGGAACAGGAACAGGTTGCCCAGAGAGGGTGTGGAGTCACCATCCTTGGAGATATCAAGTCCCCACTGCCTATTTCCCCTAAAGACTACCCCCTCTGAGCTTAGTGTGTTCTCTGTTTAGCACCACCCAAAACTTCAACCCTTGAGTGTGAGCAAAGTCCTCCTATTTGAACCACATCTGATTCCCTGTCCCCACCAGCAGAGATTTCCCCAAGGATATCTCCTCCATGGGGACAAGAGACACCCTGGAAGGTGCAGAGGACAACAGTGTGGGGGGGTTCTACCTCCATCTGTTTAAAAGCTGCTGTTCCTCAGTGACAAGTACATCCAAACACTCATCTTCAATGCAAGAGCCACAACAGGGGAGAAACAGAAAAAGGATCTAACACATCTCAAAGAGTTTCTCCAGCAAGGTGATTAGTCCTGGACAGCCCAAGGTCCCAGGCAAGATTTATCCATGTCCTTCTCCCAAAGCCATGGAAGGAAAGCTTCCAATATCACAGCTACCAGCCCTGCTCTCTGCAGGTACCATCAGCAGGTGACAGTATTTAACCTGCAGACTTTGAGACTGCAGATGACCCTGTGCATGTCCCTCCTGAGTAGGAAGTAGGAGACACATCCTTGACCCCTTTTCTTTTGCAGTAGTATCCCTGGCTCACTCAGAATTGGTGGCATTGGCCTGTGCCATGCTGAGTGCAGGCCTCCTGCTATGTAGAATCATAGCATGGTTGGGGTTGGAAGGGACCTTAAAGATCATCAAGTTCCAGGGGGGGGTTTATCCTCTGAGTAGGAGACTCCCACAACGGGGTTAAAACAGATGCATAAGAAAATACACAGTTCAGAGTGGCTAAAACAACTGTCCACCTTCTCTCCATCTTCTCAGCTCCATCCTTACACCTCCTGGGTCCAGTTCACCCGAGGGAGGTGATCATACTGGGATTATGTATTTGCCAGGACATACAAGCTGTTTGTACTCCTAATTAAAAAAAAAACTAAAAAAACCCCTCCAAAAACCCCAACCCCCCCAAAACCCACCAAAAAAAACCCCAAAACACCCCCCCCAAACAAACAACAACAAAACGGAACAAAAGAAACCAGAACTCAACTCAATAAGCAGGTTGTATTGTGTTTTACCTCCAGATTTTCCCATCACAAGCCAAAAACTGTTGAAATGTGACATGCACTGAACTCTGAACTCAGGGGGTTTCCTCAAGTTGGTAAATGTGTTTTTAAAATACCCTCCCCCTCTCTTGAAAATGAGGCTTGGAGAAGAGACAAGCATCACCTAGCAATTGAACTGTCTGGGTTTTAGAAGTGCTAGCTGTACCACACCTGAGGCTGCAGCTTCTTCCCAGCCCTTAAATGCCCTGATGGGTATGACAAGTACTGTCCCCTCCCCACGTGGCCCCAAACATCCCAGAGCTTATCTCCCACAATAAAAGCCTCTATTGCCCACCCATCTCTATGGCTTCTCCATCAGGATGCTAACAAGTGATGCCTCAGGCTGTAGATGTCCTTTGCAGCACACAATAAGGATCTGACTTGGATAAGCATCAGCATCCCTTTCAGCAACCAAAGTCAACTGCATCCTGGGCAGCATTTGCAAGAGCTCAGCCAACAAGACAAGGGAAGTGATTAATCACCTCTATGCAGCACTTGGGAGTATTGTGTTCAGATTCAGGACCCTTGTATTGGCCAACTAGAACAAGTCCAATGGGGAGACATCAAGATGGCTTAGGAAATGGAGCACATGAAGTGCAGGGAGGGTATGAGTGAGCTCAGCTTGCTTAGTTGGAAAGAGAGAGGTGAAAGGAAGATCTAGTTGCAGCCTTCACTCCACCACAGACGTTCATAAAGATGAGGAGGTCAGACTCTTAGAGGTGCACAGCAAGAGGATAAGTGGAGACAATCACAGGATTGAAGGGGTTGGAAGGGACCCTGAGAGATCATCAGGTCCAACCCCAGGCTGCAGTAAGAGAAAGTTTTCAACCCAAGGGTGGCCAGACCCTGTAAAAGGGACCCTGAGGCTTTGTATAGACCATCCTCAGCTAGACAAGATCCTGAGTAGCCTGATGTAACATCGAGGTTGGCCATGCTTTGAGCAAGGGGCTGAACTAGAGACACCAGCACTCTCTCCTAACCTAAATAATTATTCTGTGACTGATTTACCACTACCTGGGCAGATCCCACTCAGCTCTACCCTGTTATCCCAAAACAAGTCACCACACAGCATTATATTCCTCCCATTTCTCCCACTTCATTTGGAGAAAACAGGATTGTAATTACTGCAAGAGAGTTGGGAAGAAGCCTCCTTAGAAAATCAGTGGAATAACAGTAGAAGATCCAGATGTCTGGATGTTTTCATCAGCTCAAAACAAAAGGGTGGGGTTTTTTTTGTAAAATCTAGGGGGGAGAAAACTCCTGCTGAAGAGAGGTAGTTCTGATTGCTCAAAAACTGGGGGCACCTTCAAGCTGGATGGCCACTAGTCCTCAGCCATTTTGGCAAAGCAGAGTTCACAGCAGCCAACCTGCATCCCTGCACCACATCAGTAACTCCAGGATGATGCAGGATTCCAGACAGAACCAGCAGAGCATCCCTTGGTAGCCATTAATAGAAAGGAAGCAGCAGGCTGAAGGTATCACAAGCTACAGCTACCAGCAGCATGATGTCTGCGACACCCAGATGCCCTCACTCAGGGACAGCAGGACCTGAAGATGCAGGGCAAAGGGATTAGTGAAATCTTTGAGTGATCAAGATGGGTGAGGTGAAGAGAGCAATAGAAAAATCCAGCATGCAAGCCAACAGGTTCTTTACAAGGGACCCCTCCAACAGCAAGGGACACACTGAGGACACATTAAGGGGAACATGTCCATGGTTTTATGATATTATCAGACAAGAGCATTTCAATGTCCCATAAGATCTGCAAGTCTTTGGCTGAGTGAACAGTGGTCTAACATGTCACACACAGCCATTTCTACCCAGGTGCATCAGAATCACAGAATCATAGAGTTATCTTGGTTGGAAGGGGCCCTTTAGATCATCAATTCCAACCATCACCCTAACCTGCCATCCCCTACTAAACCAATTCCTTCAGCACCATGTCTAATCCTCTTTTAATACCTCCAGGGATGGAGACTCCACCACTTCCATTGGCAGCCTAACTGTTCCAAGGCCTAACAACCCTATCTGTGAAGATGTTTCTCCTAATATCCAATCTAAACCTCCCCTGGTGTAACTTGAGGCCATTGCCTTTTGTCCTATCACTTGTCACTCTGGAGAAAAGGTCATCCCCCATCTCTCCACAACCTCCTTTCAGGTAGTTGCAGAGAAAAATTAGTTCTCCCCTCAACCTCCTTTTCACCAGACTAAACAGCCCCAGTTCCTTCAGCTGCCCCTCATAACATTTATTCTCCAGCCCCCTCACCAGCCTTGTTGCCCTTCTCACTTCCACCAGCTCCCTCAGTACCCTTGGGTGGACCTCATCTGTCCCCATAGACCTGCATACATCTAGGTGCTGAAGAAGGTCCCTCACCCTTAGATTAGGGGAGCTGCACTACGCTCCCCATCCCTCTCTTCTGGCTCAGGGGGCTGAGTACTTGAGGAATAACTGCTCTTGCTATCAAAGAGTGAGGCAAAGGCAGCATTCAGCATCTCATCCTTTTCCTCATCCTTTGTCACTATGCTACCAGCCTCTTCTCCTAGAGGATGTAGATTGTCCTTATTCCTCTTTTCATTACTAATATGTTTATAGAAAGTTGTCCTTAACATCAGAGTCCAGGTTAAATTCTAGTTGTACTTTCACCCTGCATAGCCTCACTACCTTTTTTGTTATCCTCATGAGAGGACTGCAGTTGGGTCCTGGCATCGTGGAAGAGTTCTGTGCACTGATCTCTTGACTAAATGGATGAAGCTGGCTCATCAGGGGAAGGCACAAAACCAGTGAGAAATTAAACACTTGAGACTTTTAAAAAGGAAAACAATGAGTGTCAGCATAGGGGTCCAGACACAGAGGACCTGCCCTGGTCAGGCCCCACCTGGAGTGTTGTGTCCAGTTCTGGGGACCCTGGGATAGAAAAGCCAGGGATCTCCTGGAGAGAGTCCAGAGGAGGGACATGGAGATGCTGAAGGGCCTGGAGCATCTCCCCTGTGAGGAAAGGCTGAGGGAGCTGGGGCTGTTCAGCCTGGAGAGAAGAAGCCTGAGAGGGGATCTGATCAATGGGTATCAATATCTGAAGGGTGGGACACAGGGGGACATGGGCAGCCTCTTCTCAGTGTCTGTGGGGACAGGACAAGGGGTGATGGGCTCAAGTTGGAGCACAGGATGTTCCACACCAATATGAGGAAGAACTTTTACACAGTGAGGGTGAGGGAGCCCTGGGACAGGCTGCCCAGGGGGTGTGAATTCTCCTTCTCTGGAGATATTCCAGCCCCATCTGGATGTCTCCCTGTGTGACCTGTCCCAGGGACCCTGCTTTGGCAGGGGGTTGGACCCCATGATCTCAGGAGGTCCCTTCCAACCCCTACAATTCTCTGATTCTGTGAATCCCCTAGATGTAGATGTCTACAGTGTAGACACCTCAATTCAGACCCACTCCACATACTCTCCATGTAGTCAGTACAGAGATAGAACCATTTTTGGGGAATGATCCCTCTCACCCAAAGGATACATCTTAAATAGGTCAGACAAATTATTCTCAGCAGGAATCTCAATCTCTCCAATGATGATGGCTTCCAGGTACACAGCTCAAGTGGTAGTACCTACATGCTGAATGTTGGGATGGGATGCATCTCTGATTGTCTATGATTTAGGGACTATACTTGAGCAAAGACCTTTAAGTTTTTATTTAGTCAATAGAGAATTAGATAACAATACTCCTCATTCTCAAATAGGCACCTGCCTTTGGTGAATGTGAAGGTCTGTTCCCCCCACAGGGATGTAGAACTCTTAGTTAATACATCCCAAAGAAATGTAAAGTCACAGAACCACAGAATCACAGAATGTGAGGGGTTGGAAGGGACCTCAAAAGATCTTCTAGCCCAACCCCCTGCCAGAGCAGGATCACCTAGATTAGGTCACACAGGAACATGTTCAGATGGGGTTTGAATGCCTCCATAGGAGACCCCACAACCTCTCTGGGCAGCCTGTCCCAGGGCTCTATCACCCTCACAGTGAAAACATTTTTCCTTATGTTCACCTGGAACCTCCTCTGCTCCAGCTTGAACCTGTTGCCACTTGTCCTGTTGTTGGACATCACTGAGAAGAGCCTGGCTCCATCCTCCTAACACCCACCCTTTACTTGTCTATAGACATTGATGAGGTCACCCCTCAGTCTCCTCTTCTCCAGGCTAGAGACCCAGCTATCTCAGTCCTCATAAGGAAGATGTTCCACTCCTTTCACCATCTTAGTGGCCCTGCAGTGGACATTTTCAAGTAGCTCCCTGTCCTTCTTGAACTGAGGGGCCCAGAATTGGACCTAATACTCCAGGTGCAGTCTCACCAGGGCAGAGTAGAGGGAGAGGAGAACATCTTGTGACCTACTAACCACCCCCCTTCTAATATACCCCAGGATGCCATTGACATAGAATAAATCCCCCTCAAGGGACTGAGCCATCCCACCTGTCCAGCAACTGCACCAGCTTCACTCCTGTTCCCCAGGCAGGCAGTTCCAAAGATACAGCACATAGTTGACTGGCAGTGTGATTCCACCAGGATGCATGTAAAGGTTTCCAGAACATGCAGACAGACAGACAACTATCTGTAATACAGGGTACATGAGAATAGATCTAACTCCTGTGGCCAGTGGTTGGCATCTGGGCAGGAACAGGAATTTAATAGTGGTAGTGAATGAGAATTCCTTGAAGAGAAGTTGAAGTTGGGTTAATCAACAGGGTATCACTGTCCCACCCAAGACATCTGGCAAAGCTCAGCTAAAAAGCAGTCTTCAGAGAGGTCTGGGGTTGTGTTTAAGGTGGTATAAGAGCCTTTTCATTCAAAAATATAGGAAGAGGAAGGATGTTATCTATCATTCTCTGCCCAGAGTCGTCACACAGCATTTAAACTCAGTGTCCAATCAGTTTAGCTCATTAGAAGTGGGTGGACCAAACCCAAGGATAGTAAAAATAACCATTCCCATGGCCAGCAGGACCCGGGTGTGTTGCAGGCTGGAGAGATTTCTTCAGTGAGAATATCACACCAGAAACAAAAGTTACTTGAAACTGGTATTCAGGAAAAAAAAAGAACAACAACAACAGAAAGGAATTAGCAATTCTTGCAATTTCCCAGGAATTCTTTGGGCCATGGAGGTGAATGGCTGAGCCATGCAGAGAGCAGCTGTCCAAACACACATGGTGTGAGAGTTTAACTAAGCATGAACAAGAAATGAGGGCTATGGGGAGAAGCACAGGGAAAGCACATACCGCTGCCATCCATATGTCTCTGACTCCCTCCTCAGCTCTCCGAGCATCAGCAATGGTTGGTGCACTGGGAAAAGGAGAGGATGGGTTGTTACTGCAGCACAGCTGTGGAGAATCAAGATAGAAGAGTGAACAAGTCAAGCTCCTGCTACCTGGAGTCCAGGGAAGGTGTGCAGGGGAAATTGATTGTTTACTGAACTGCAAAATTTACCACCTCAGGCTGAGGAGCAAGAACTCTCCTGGGACTTCTATTCCTTTTAGTCCCACAAATGCACTTGGAGCTTTCCAAAGCCACCTGAATGAGTGTTTGACAAGTCCCAGGTAGATCACATCTCAGCTTTAATGCTTTGGTTCTGACCACTGTGGGGAAGGTAAAAGGAAAGTTTCAATACATGGCAAGTCTGGGGATAAATGAAAAACATTTGGATGAGGCAAAGGATACCATCAGAGGACCTGCTTTCAACACTGGTGGACCAGAGAAGAAACAGCTGGAAAGCCTGTGAAATGTTGACACACCCCCTCATCCCACACAAAAGCTCTATTTGGAGAAGGCCACCAGAAGATGTGGGAAATGTGCTGCTTTGCTGGTCATCTTCACATTGACCCCGTGTCCAAACAGTCAGTGAGGCTTCATCTAAAGAGTAGGGGAAATTGTATGAGTAATGAGGGGAGCCTGAAAGCATTATCTACAGATTACAAAGGCAAAAGACATCGTTACTACACAGGGATTTTTAGATGTGCTTGCTTTGCATGGGTTCTTCTTGGGAGGGCTGGGTTCACCCTGTGTCACTGGCATTTACAAGGACTCTCTCCTGTGTGATGGCTACAGCAGAAGCTAATCCACACAGAGTAGTGGGGTGGCTGATTTCAAAGCTCTCCTCTGGCTTAATCTGTTATGCACATACCCAATTAGCTCACTGCCAGTTATAGACTCCACAGTGGTTTTGCAAGTGGTAAACTCAGAAAGTGTGTTGTTACCTTCCTTCTTGGGCACTGAGGAGTCTGAGGTGGGGGAAGCTTTCTGGGATGTCCATGCAAAAAGCAAGCAGCAGATTCTTGATGAATGGTGTGAAGCTTTTCCTCACTGCAACGTGACTGTAGCTAGAAAAGGAGTAGTGAGGTGCAGTGCCAACGCAAAGCATGAGGAAAGCAAAGTCATCCAGCCCTGCAACTGATTGTGAAGAGCTACAGAAGAATATTCCTTACAATGAGGTACACAGCAAAGATCATCTAGCAGTTTAGTAGCTAACTGACCATGGGTAGCAGATGGCCAGACCCCACTGTGCTGGCTCTGCCAAAACTCAACTCTTCCCAAAAATAACCCCTTGTGATCTAAACAGCACAGAAAGGAAAAGGTAGGGCCAGGGAGATTAAATCTTCTGCATTATTCTGCATCTACCCATGACCTCTGAAGACTGTGCCTACTGTCTCAGCCACAGAACCATCTTTCCTCCCCCACACAGGTAGCAAAGCACTTGGCTAATGACATCCCTGCCCTTTCCAACCTGTGCAAGTGAGAGAGGCAAGCTGTCACCCAGCCCCATCATCCTGATGGACAGGAGCTTATATCCCACGCCGGACCCAGGAACCACCAATTCCAGCAGCTTATTCCAAAAACAAAGTGTGCATTGAGAGGTTAGGTTTCAGGTTTTTTTCCAGCTGTGAGAAGAAGAGGCTGCCAAAGAAAATAACACTGACAGCTGCTCCGGGAGTCATGCACTGCTCAGCCACCACAGCCCCTTCACAGGGTGGCCTCCAAACAGACATTGGCCAGCAGTGCCACCGAGCACCAGGGCAACAGTTAGTGGCAACCAGGCTCATGTTTGGAGAGATGGAGCACGCAGCTTACCAGCTGTGCAACACACCACCTCCCTCCAGCACTATCCTTCTCCCCTTTTTGCCCTCTCCTCGATGCTCCCCCATGAGTTTGTACTCCAGGCTTGCCTTTGTGTCACAGTGTTTTGCACTAAACTAAAGGCTGATGGAAAGGCAAATTGTTTGGGAGGCAGGGTGCAGAAAAGAGCTCTGCAATATCTGCATCATAGACAGAAACTGTCATCCTAAAGGAGATTTGCCTGATGTCACACCCAGACAAAGAGGAAACCCAACGCACTCTACAAATCCCCCTCTCATGCTTTTCTTCACATGCTGACCTACCCCACTGAGAGGTGTTGAAATACCAGCTATGCAATCCTCTCATACCCCTTGTTTCTGTCTCAAAATGAACTTTCAGACTGATTGCTCATGGCAGACTTAGAGGTTGCCACCACAAGGGACAATTAAGGGGTGCCATATCAGGGACTGCTTAAGAACCACACCGAGCCTTACCAGTTTTCTGCTCCATCAACAGTTTCAACCACAGTGGATGGATTCAAATCTACTAAAGCTCTGACAAATCCTGTACTCCAGCTGTCCAGCCCATTATGTTCAGTGAGAGAAGATATTCTCACTGTTTCCATTGGATCTGCTGAGCATCCATGCCTTTTATCTCTGAGAACTCTATCCAGTTGTCCTTTGGAGATACCTTAGGGTACCTTGGTTGACTTTCAGTTGGCAGTCTAAAAGGGATCAGGTTTCCCAGGGATCCAGTGTGAAATTGCTCAGTCCCATGCATCTTGCATCCTATTGGATACCTCAGATGTCAGTTGACACCATCTTTAGCCACATGGATGAAGCCCTGGAGAAATGGATAATTCCAGAGGAGTTTATCAAACGTGGCATTTGAAGATTATTTTGATTCTCCAACTGATTGAGGATGATATCTACCCAACGTTTCAACATTGTTTCTTCTAGCATCACATGGTCTTGATGTCTTCTCACCCTTTCTGTCATGCAAGTTTCCAGTCACTCCTCACTGCACTTCTGAGTGTTGTTTTAACCTACAAAATGTGGTGACTTAGGGAATAGCTACAGTGAGGTAGAGAACCAGTACCCAGATCCTTGTGTGCTTCCTCCCCAGTGGAGGCACTTAAGTTAAAAGTTGGGACTGATTTGGTTTGGAAATGAGGCTTTTTCACTAATTCTCAATCCAAGATAGTTGGCTTTTCATGACCATTTTGACTGAAGCCTTTCAGATGTGAGTAACTTGATGGATGTAGATATCAGGAGAGACCATGGTGATGGTAGTTATGCTCCTTATACTCCACTTCCCATGAACTTCTCAGGTTGAATTGCCCTACAGAGGCAGGTGTGATTGCAGCATGGACCCTTGTAGCCTATGACTGTGAACCTGACTTTTTCCTTGAGTTTTTCTTACAGCAACAGGTGATGTGAGGAAGGTCCTTCCAGTTTTGCATGGTGGGAAGAGTAGCCCATGTACTCATGATACTGTCTGAGTCTCCTTCGCTTTCCTCCCAGAACTCTGACTTTATTGCATGTGTGCTTTCCAGCATACACAGCGATTCACCCTCCCCAACAGCAAATTAAACAAGGCTAGAAAACTAGCAGGAGCTCCATGACCAGGGGCTCAGGCATGAGACTTAACACAAGCAGTCACAGTTTTGAGAAAGGGCCTGACACTGCCCAAGTGGTCATCTGAAAGCTCAACTCTTGCAACTACACATACAATTGCAGCATTTGGATGTCCAAACTTCCTGGGCAAAGGAGGTCATGGGGTCATTCCTTATTTCACACATTGAGAGGAGATAGAGAGATTACCCTTTGCTTGGGTCAACCTTAACCCATGGAGGTCTGGATAGGGCTAGCCTGCCAGGTTTACCGGGCAGAAATTCACCCTTCTCCCACCACCTCCTCCCCAGACACCTCCTCATTCTTTGCAAAGTGGAGAAACGAACAGATGTTTGCCTGCTTTCCCACCTAGCTCCCCCACAACCCCCCCGCTGGAGCGAGCTCACCTCCCCAGTGTGGGAAAGCCCCGGAGCAACCTCCTTTGCAACTCTGCAGACTCCCCGTCACCTCACCTGTCACACAAGCTGGTGACAAGGCAAGCAACAGCACGCAACCCGCCAACCACCACCACGAGCCAACAGGGGAGAGGAAGAGGGGGCGGCGGGGGCAAGCAGATGTACCACAACGTGCTCCCCGAAAGCATTTTCCTTTGCGTCGGGAGGTGTGAAATGAAGCCTGCACTTCCCTCTCCCAGTGTAGGTACCACAGCAGCTGCCAATGGCTACAGGCCTACCACATCAGCCTTGCTATTTCTGTGAGATGTCAAACATGCAGTGCTAAGCAATCATCTCTCCTGCCATCTGCCAAGGTGAACATGGCATGTGGATGTTAGATCAGACAACTTGACAGGCTCTCATCTCCCTTTTTTTTTTCCCCCCTTTTTTTTTTTTTTGAAGAGAGAGAAGGGAGGGGAGGAAGGAAACAATAGCACATCAGTTCAGAGACTTCATCCATTACTACTGCTCTTCGGCTTTCAGAGCAAGAAGCTCCTTTAAAACTGGGTTATCATCCATTCCCATCCAGAATGCAAGTGGGACAGGGTGGTGACTTCTGCCCTGACAGTACCAACAACTTTCTGTGAGGTTGAAATGAACCTGTTGGCCCTGGAAATACCACCAGTCCTAGAAGGCATCTGCTGTTGGCCAGCATTGAGTCCCTCTTGGAAAGGTATGTCCACTTGTGTCTAGCAAGAGGACTTTCAAAAGACACAGACATCAAGAAAAGATTTAGGCCTGAGAGCTGCCCCTTCCAGCAAGATAAGATGATAAAACCAAGAGTTAACAGGTTTCCAACATTGCTATGTGATGTTTCCCAGTTCCTGCCCTCTGGACCACACAATGCATGGAGCAATAGTTCTGGACAAGCTCTGCAGCAAGGAGTGAGTCACTCTTCCTTCATTAGACTGCAAACCCTGGAGTGATGAGCTGGAAGGGCCTACATGGCCACACATCCTTCACCAAAACATTTCAGGGCTAAGGTGTCTTCTTATCCTCCTCTTCACAGTCCATCATTGCAGACAAACTAGAGAGGGGAGGACCTGGGAGAAGCTTTTCTTTGCTTTTCTTGAAGGTTCCTTGTGAGTTTTGGAGCATCTCCAGACCTCCAGGCAGAAGATACTTCAGCAAAAAAAGGCTATGGTTTGGGAAATTCCAATGGATGGTTTTCCATGAGAAGCCAACCATGTTCCAGCTGTAGAACTCCTCAGCTTCTTGAGGTCTAGGTCTTCAAAGTCTCCATATTGCTCTTGCCCAGTGAGACTCTGACATTTCCATGTTGAAATGGCCATGAAAGCTTGGAGAATGGGAAGGAGGATCAGTAACAGCTACCAAAGGAGCCAGTTGCATCTTCAAGTCAAACAAGGAGCCTCTGCCAATGGCTGGAAGGATGATATATAACTCTCCTATTGACTCTTTACTATACTTCACACCTTCATAATACACAGAGACCTGAAAGAGAGAGAAAATTGGTTTCTAGAGTTGCTGCTCATGTGGCTAAGTCTGAAGAAAGGAAATCCTCCAGCTTGGTTTTACCTACAGACCTGACTCATGGTGCTGCAACAAGCAAGTCCCTTCTCTGTAGTCCATGTGGGACTGTGTTTAGTTAATGGTTTAGCTGAAATGTTAACTATCAGTTCTCAACCTCCCATCTCTTTTAACTTCTGTCTTCCTTCCCTTATCCATCCTCTCCAAACACACACCTTACAATTTCTTCAGTCATCCTGTATATACCTGAGATAAAATAAAGCCCCACTCACTTTTTGCTGGAACTTCTCAGTTTGGGCATGTCTGATCTTTAGTGTCCATCTCATCCAGTTTTTACAATCTTCCACACTTGATTATATTTCTATGCTTTACATACAGTCTTCTCCAAACCTTGGCCAAAACCTACCTTCTGAAAAGCCACCTGTACAAAGACACCAAAACCAAAGTTAATTCCAATAAGGAAGTGAAACAACTCTCAATTATCTGGGAAAAGTAGAGTGTCCTGTCATTACCCTTGTGCAGCATTTAATATGATACAGATATGATAAAAAAATCCCAGTTCTAAAGTCAATATATTCATCAATGCTGTGTTGAAATTGTTGGCTCAATCAGTAGGCAACATAAGGAGGAAATTATCAAAGCTAAAGAGTGACTAAAAGGTCAGCTTGTGGGTGTCTTTGGCCAGTACAATGAAACCAGGTGTCTACTGATTTTTTTAAATGCCATAACAAATGGAATTAGTACAGTTTCCACAGTCTCACTGTAAACCCTTCTACTCCAGATCTACTGTAAGTGCAATGATCAAATTACATATTAATCAAAGTTAGTGCTAATTATGCTTCAAACCTGAACCAGAAAGACTAGTGTGCTGGATTTCCTACCACCACTGATCATAGAATCACAGACTGGTCTGGGTTGGAAGGGACCCCAAGGATCAGAGAGCTCCAACCCCCCTGACACAGGCAGGGACACCAACCTCCAGGCCTGGAGCTACACAAGGTTATCCAGGGCCCCAATCCAACCTGGCCTTGATGCCCATCCTCTCCAGAGCAGCCTGGCCTGGACTTTAATAATACTGAGACCACTGGTTTCTCTCTGCTTCCTTGTCATTCAGCTCTGAGTTTATGGCCTCTTCTTCACCCTGAACAGGTTTTTGGAGGTGCTTTTACAAAAATTTTCTTGAACTGTGAAAAGCAGACACTGTCCTAGAAAGGAAAGAGACATGGGGAAGTTAATGGGAAAACCTCTCCCTTTCCTAGCTTTGCTTTCTGTTGTCATATCTGCTTCCAGCCCATAGGACTCAAAATCCCAGGGAACCATATGGATTTTTGGAAGACACAATGGATCTACACAATGTGTAGATCTACACAATGTGTAGATCCAGGCCTGGAGGTTGGTGTCCCTGCCTGTGTCAGGGGTGTTGGAGCTGTGTGATCCTTGGGGTCCCTTCCAACCCAGACCATTCTATCATTCTATCATTCTATCTAAGTAGGCATTGGCTAAAAAAGGCTGAAAATTCCCCTGGCTGAGTGGTGAAGCTCATGTGCTGGAGGGACAGGACACCATCCAGAGGGACCTGGACAGGCTGGTGAAGTGGGCCCAGGTGAACATCATGAGCTTCAACAAAGCCAAGTGCAGGATGCACCTGCATCAGGACAATCCCTGTTATCCATACAGGTTAGGAGATGATGTTCTTGGAAGATGCCCTGAGGAAAAGGACTTGGGAATACTCATGGATGAGAAGCTGGACATGAGCTACCAATGTGCACCTGCAGCCCAGAAAGCCAACCACATCCTGGGCTGTGTCACAATGAGTGTGGCCAGCAGATCAGGAGAGGGGATTCTGCCCCTCTGCTCTGCTCTGATGATATGAGCATTTCTAGGCTGTAGTAATTTAAACAGAAGTTTCTAAGAGAGGGAGAAAGGTGGTAAGGCTCAAAAGACAAAGATGATGCTGAGTAGAAATCTCCCCAGCTCTTCAGCCACCACTGTGACCAACTGAGGATGGAGCTTTGGAGCAGAAACCTTAGCATGCCCTGGCTGGAGAAGAGGGATCAACTGAAATGTCACTTGCCATGTGGTTTTTCAAGGATTTAGTTCAAAGTTAATCCTATGCAACTCTGTGAGACTTGCAATTCACTTACCTAGCACTGTGGGTATTTAACATCGAAGCATCACCTGCTCAGAGAAAATCCTGGAGCAGTTCCCAAGATGGGATTGTATTCCCTTGTCAGGCAGTCTGGCCAGCATGTATGCTGTGTGCATGAGGATGTGAGTCTGAATATGTCTGTCCCAAAACACAGGAATATGCTTCTTTTAATTCATATCTAGTAGAAAGACTGAGACTGGGGAATGAGAAACTTCCCATGAGCCAGCAGTGGCTCTTGCAGCTCAGAAGGCCAATGGGATCCTGGGCTCCATCAGCAGAGGGGTGGCAGCAGGGACAGGGAGAGGATTGTCCCTCTCTATTCTGCCCTTGGGAGGCCCCAACTGGAGTCCTGTGACCAGAGCTGGGGCCCCAACACAAGAAAGATGGGGAACTGTTGGAGAGGGGTCAGAGGAGCCATGGAGATGCTCAGAGGGCTGGAGCAGCTCCCCTATGGAGAGAGGCTGAAGGAGCTGGGCTTGTTCAGCCTGGAAAAGAGAAGGCTGTGGGGGGACCTCATTGCAGCCTTCCAGTGCCTGAAGGGAGGAGAGAAATAGGAGGGGAATCAACTTTTTCAGAGGGTAGATAATGGCAGGATAAGGGGGATGGAGTGAAGCTGGAGGGAAGGGTTAGATAAGATGTTAGGGGGAAGTTCTTTGCAGAGAGAGTGGTGAGGGGCTGGAACAGGCTGCCCAGAGAGGGGGTGGATGCCCCATCCCTGGAGGTGTTCAAGGCCAGGTTGGCTGGGGCCCTGGGCAACCTTGTGTAGCTCCAGGCCTGGAGGTTGGTGTCCCTGCCTCTGTCAGGGGGGTTGGAACTCTGTGATCCTTGGGGTCCCTTCCAACCCAGACCAGTCTATGATTCTGGGATTCTATGATTCTATTTTCTTCTTAGCCAGCTGATTTCATAAAACCTGTGCTGGTGCTGTCCAACCAGAGAGGAAGGTGAAGTGTCTGGTGCTCCATATCTTGTGATACAGAACAGGATGGGATCAAATAAATGGTGGGATCATTCAGGAGCTCTGACAGACCAGGCAGCAGAGATGACTGAAGAAGGGAAGACAGGCTTCTTGTGCCCAACCAGCCACACTGGGAATCCCAAATTCTTCTCCTGCCCTTGGTTTAAATCACTTGGTTTAAATTTACCTCATCCTAAGTTGGGGAAAGTTGCTTGAAGAGAAGGTTGTTGATACTTGTGTGATTGATAGACTGAGAGGTGTGAAGAGATGTCTTTTCCAGGGATAACTACCTGTTGAATCTAAAACCAAAGGCAGCAGAGGAGATAAAATTCCTGCCCTATTAATCCCAAACCCTGACAATTAATATTGAGAAGAGCAGTGGCCAGAGAGAAGCAACAGAGAGATTTAAAACGATTTAGTTCTTTAGTTTCAGGCACTTCTCTGTCACAAACTCCCTGCATGAACTTAAAGTTACTTCCCATGCCTTTGAATGCTGAAGGGACTGACTCATAGGAGACTTTCATCAGCTGCCTTCAAACAGTGAAGGTCATAGTCAGGTCAAAGTGGTTTTGTAGGAAGAAGGGAGAAGTTTCATGGCACAGAGCAAGTCTGCTTTTAGAATCCACATGTTGTTTTCCCCACTGACTTGTAGCCTAATCACTGGATCATATCACAGAGAATCACAGAATTACCAGGTTGGAAAAGACCTTTAAGATCATCAAGTCCAACTGTTCCTGTCCTGTGCTGAACCAGATCCCTGAGCACCTCATCTCCCCTCTGTTAAACACACCCAGGGGTGGGGACTCAACCCTCTCCCTGGGCAGCCTGTGCCAGGCCCTGACCCTGCTCCAGACCCATTCCAGGCCCTGACCCTGCTCCAGGCCCCTGTTCCACAGCCCCACAACTCTGCCAGGGAAGAACTTTTCCCTCCCAGCTGAGCTGACCCTGCCCTGGGGCAGCTTGAGCCCATTGCCCCTTGCCCCATCTCCTGTCCCCTGGCTGAAGAGATCATCGCCCACCTCTCTGCACCCTCCTGGCAGGTCAGTGTAGGCAGTGATAAGGTCTCCCCTCAGCCTTCTCTTCTCATCATGGATGCAGGGAAGATGTTCTGACCCTCTCTTCACAGGGAAGTGATGGCAAAAGTAGCTCTTGGGCAAAGACAGTAGACTCACCCCACAGCTGCCCCATCACTTGCCTATGGTCCATAACTCCATGATCCATATCTCAAAATTGATGAGCACTACACAGCATATTCTTAAAGAAAATATGTCTCCACAGGGAGGAACAGAGCCCATTTCATCCAAGAAAGTGCAGTGAAGAAGAATGCCAAAACATAGATCTACCATGAATGACAAAGCCTTTTATTCCTGCAGTAGTCCTGATCAAAACAGTTGTTCCCCAGCTATAATCTTGAGCCATCTCACACAGAAGTTGCCCCTGAATTCTGTGTCAGTGACATGTTTTTTACTCCCCAACCAAATCTTTTGCTCAGCCACAGGGAACTCACTCCCCAGCATGGAGACACTCACTGGAAGTAGCTCCACCCTGGCAGTGGCTGAAACAAAGCTTCCTTCTTTCCATCTATGTCTGTCTGTACCTGCAGCTGGTACAATCTACCTGATGATCTCCCCTATGAAAAGACCATCAGGATAAGGATCTGTATTGCCCACAAAAAGCACGACTCTGATGAAACCCTAAGCAGTGCTGAGACTGAAGAAACAGAGATGTGCTGAGTCCAGATGACTGACCATGTACAGAGGCACTCAAAGAGCAGATGGAGCTCCCCTGCTGAGAAGCACACAGCAACTACACTGTATCTATAATTCAAACCCCACAGGAGTCAGGAGCCCCCAAACACAGGAGGTAGATGCACAGAGAAGTAGAGAGGATGCACTGGATGGCAGTTGTATCTACAGAGAGGTGGTTGTGATTCCCAGACTCATTGTGGTTGTGTCAGGGTTAACAAGTACTGGACAGACATCAGACATATGATGATGAAGGGCCTGGAGCATCTCCCCTGTGAGGAAAGGCTGAATGGACCAGGATTGTTCAGTCTTGAGAAAAGAAGCCTGAGAGGGGATCTGATCACTGGGGATCAATAGCTGAAGGGTGGGACACAGGGGGACATGGGCAGCCTCTGCTCAGTGTCTGTGGGGACAGGACAAGGGGTGATGGGCTCAAGTTGGAGCACAGGAAGTTCCGCACCAATCTGGGGAAGAACTTCTTCCCAGTGAGGGTGAGGGAGCCCTGGGACAGGCTGCCCAGGGGGTGTGGAGTCTCCTTCTCTGGAGAGATTCCAGCCCCATCTGGATGTCTCCCTGTGTGACCTGTCCTAGGGACCCTGCTTTGGCAGGGGGGTTGGACTCCATGATCTCTGGAGGTCCCTTCCAACCCTTAAAACTCTGTGAATCTGTGAATATCTGGGACTGATTCTGAATGCTCAGTGCTCACCTCTGTTCTCCAAGGCTATGAAGTGAGAAAGCAAATAATGCTGATAAAGCAGGTACTGTGGGGAGCCACTAAGATGAACACGACTCATAAGCCACTGTGGCACTGTAGAATCATAGAATCATAGAATAGTTTGGGTTAGAAGGGACCTTAAAAGGTCATCTAATCCAACTTCCCTGCAATGAGCAGGGACTAGATCAGGTCACTCAGAGCACTGTCCAACTTCGAATGTTTCCAGGGGTGGAGCATGTCCCTTCCTTCAGTCCTTCATTTTATAAGCTCTTATAAAACCAAAATTCCCAGAACTGGTAACCCTGAAGGAGAGAGGTCTGTCTCTCTGCAGAGACAGAGATGGCACTGGGCAACCTTGTGTAGCTCCAGGCCTGGAGGTTGGTGTCCCTGCCTGTGGCAGGGGGTTGGAGCTCTATGATCCTTGGGGTCCCTTCCAACCCAGACCAGTCTGTGATTCTGTGATTCTATGATGCCACATAAATTCTCCCATGGGATGTTGAGGGACAGATAGCTTGTCCACATAGACATCCTCCAAGATCTGACATTCTCATGATGATTTATCCCATCCTAGGTTAGGGAGAGATCTGGGGGTTTCCCACCCTGTCACATCCAGAGGGCTGGAGTATCTGTCCTCATCACCTTTGCTGGAAGGAAAGAAGGGCAGCTCCCAACACCAGGAATAGCATCCATTCTTCAGCTTGCAGGGATGCCATATGCAGTAAGTGATGGAAACCAGAGGCCACCATCAAGATGAGTGAGTAGCTCTCTGGAAATGCAACTTGTTTGGAAGCACCAGCCCTCTTTGCTAGCCAGAAGATGAAGAAAACTAGCCAGAGGGTACCAGACACCTAACTGAAGACCTTGGCATAGAATCTGCACTTCTGAGACCCCATCGCCTCCCGTGGATTCATTCCAGCCACAAACACTGCTGCCACCCCCCTGTGAAAAGCAAAGAGCCTCAGCAGCTGAATCCATGACTGATGGAGTGCAGCAGCCTGATTGTCCCAGCCCTCCCATCCCCAACTGTAAATCAGGGGTCTGTCAGAGGAGTTGGCCCTTTGGAGAAGGAGGGGCAGATAAATCAATCCTGCCAATCGACAGGCTTGCACTGAAATGCATTGTTGGTTTATCAGTCAATAGTTATTGACCAGGATCATCTTCCCAGGGTGATATTCTGCTCTCTGAAGGGAGTCCACACCCCAGTGGAAATGTAGGCTGTAAAAATACTCAGCAGCACTGAAAGGAAAGTTGGGAAGGGAGGTTAGAAAAAGAGGTGGGAACTGGAAAGATGGGGAGTGTATTGGCACCTGATGTGGCTGTAGATGTGTGTTATGGACAAGGAGTGATGATGAAGGGGGGGGAAGAGGTGACACACTATGATAGTTTGCACTTGGGACAGATACAAAGACCAGAAGGGTCCACATACCTCATGCACTCTTCTCCAAAGCCAATGAGGAATCCAGGAGTCCCAGTTCTCTTAGTTCCTTCCAGCCAGATGGCAAGGTCAGGAACCAAAAGTTAGGATTTAAAAGTTATATTTCCCCAATAGAGCTTCCACTGAGACCAGTCAACACAAAAGAGCCCATGCCCATACTATTAAATTCTCCATGTAGGGTGGCAAACTGCCTAGTCCCTGGCAAACATACCAGGAAAAGGTCAGGGTCAGTGCTAACTGGCTGAGTTTCCATGTGTGCTGAGAACCTTTCCAAAAACAAACAGCATGGGAGATGCAGCTTTCCAAGTTGTCTGAGCAGCCTCAGTCCCTGCCTTTGCCTTTGTGCACAGTTGTGATGGTTCAAGACAAGACTGTGGACATTTTTCTTTCACAAGACTGCTCCTTCCATGAATGTAAAGCCTGGACTTCACCCACTTGAGAATAAAATACTCACAGGTCTCTTTTCTCTCATCTGTATGACCTCTGGTCTGAATACAGAATTATTCATTTCCCCATGAGCTCTCCAATGCTCCATCAGCAGAGGGGTGGCAGCAGGGACAGGGAGGGGATTGTCCCTCTCTGCTCTGCCTTCAGGAGGCCCCAGCTGGAGTCCTGTGTCCAGAGCTGGGGCCCCAGTACAAGAAAGATGTGGGACTGTTGGAGAGGGGTCAGAGGAGCCATGGAGATGGTCAGAGGGCTGGAGCAGCTCCCCTATGGAGAGAGGCTGAGGGAGCTGGGCTGGGTCAGCCTGGAGAAGAGAAGGCTGTGGGGGGACCTCATTGCAGCCTTCCAGTCCCTGAAGGGAGCAGAGGAACAGGAGGGGAATCAGCTTGTTCAAAGGATAGACAATGGCCAGAAAAGGGGGCTGGAGTGAAGCTGGAGGAGGGAAGGGTGAGATGAGATATTAGGGGGAAGTTCTTTGCAGAGAGAGTGGTGAGGGGCTGGAACAGGCTGCCCAGAGAGGAGGTGGGTGCCCCATCCCTGGAGGTGTTCAAGGCCAGGTTGGATGGTGCCCTGGGCAACCTTGTGTAGCTCCAGGCCTGGAGGTTGGTGTCCCTGCCTGTGGCAGGGGGGTTGGAGCTCTCTGATCCTTGGGGTCCCTTCCAACCCAGACCAGTCTATGATTCCATGATGTTATGATTCCTCTTTGCTCCAACAACTCCACAAAAGGGCACTTTTTTCTCTTCCCAACTTCCCCAACAGATAAATCTGTTTTTCTAGGGAAGGTTCATCCAGATGTTCCTCACTCACTGTCTTTTCTATCACAGAAAAGCAGTTCAAGACTTTCCTGCAATACAGGTCATTGCATTTTGCTGCCTGGTGTCGAATAGCCAAGCCCAGGCTGGGCAGCTCCTACTTGGAAAGAAGGAAAAGGAAGGAAAAAAGAATTGAAGTCAGAAGAGAATGCCATGGAAAGCAAGTACTGATGCTGAGGGAAGTGGGAGAGGCAGCTTCTCAAGAAAGAGCTGAGACCCTGCAGCAGCAGGTCATGCCCAACACAATTTACCCCTCCCACAGATGCAACAACCATTCTGGCTCTGCAGGGATCTGCACCAATTTTTCTTCCTCCCCTTTGTCCAGCAAGACCTCTTGGAAATTCTTCCCTATGAAGCCCTGGGGGGAACAACCCCCCTTTCCCTCCCCATTACAGCAACATGCACTAAATCCCAGGGACCCCTTAACTTTCATGTTGCTCCCACCCAATTAGTGTTTCAATCAGTCCCTAAATTGGCTCTTTGGGAACCCAGGGTGCTCACGGTTGGTCACTGCCCTGTCTCTTTTTTTAATTGGAGACTTAATCTCTTGCAGGCTCTGATAATGCAATTGGTATCACCAGGCAGTTTGGGAACGGTTAACTACCCGTGCCGTCCGCAGCCCATTAGACACACAGAATCTGCCAGCTGCTCAGATTAGTTGGGAAAGAGTTTAGCACTGCAGGCATGGGGGTTGTGAGCAGTGATGGGGCAGGAGGGCAAGACTCCTGGGTCATCTCCTTACTATGTAGCTGGTCCCAGGGAGGGCAGTCAAAACTCGGGGGTTCCCTTTGCAGATCTGGCCGAAAGTAGCAAATAAATGGTCATTTGAAGCAGGGTTGAGTAGCTCAGGACTCTAGGGTCATAGTCTTTGTTCTTGTGGGATTTTGATTGAGTAATTGTCTCTGGAAAGCAATGTCCAGGCTCCAGGAAGGCAGATCGAAGGGAGGGATGGAGAAACAGCACCCCAGGTTTCCCTCAAATCCATGAGCGATGCTCTGCCAACATCTTTCTTCACAAGGGGGAATGGATTAAACTAAAGGAAGGAAGGTTTAGATTAGGTATTAGGGGGAAGTTTTTTACAGAGAGAGTGGTGAGATGCTGGAACAGGCTGCCCAGAGAGGTGGTGGGTGCCCCATCCCTGGAGGTGTTCAAGGCCAGGTTGGCTGGGGCCCTGGGCAACCTTGTGTAGCTCCAGGCCTGGAGGTTGGTGTCCCTGCCTGTGGCAGGGGGTTGGAGCTCTATGATCCTTGAGATCCCTTCCAACCCATGCCAGTCTGTGATTCTATGATTCTATGAACTGTCCTTTCAATGAAAAAATAAAATCCAGAGTAGTTTCATATTCTTTATGAAAACCATGATGCATGGGTGGAGAAGAGGTGGGTGTGTTTTTATCCTCAAGCTTTTCCAGCGCCTAGATGTGAGGGTGCTCATGGCAAAGGAGCTCTGGTTTACTCCATCTCAGGCAGATTGGGCAGTAGGACTTCCTAAACGGTCTTCAAATCTGCAGGAAAAAAAGGGGGTTTGTTCCCCTAATGTCACAAATCTCAGAGCACTCGTCCTTAAAGCCCTCACAAACGAACAGCTACACACGCCAGCACTTCAGGAAGCCTAGCCCTGATCCTGGCAGCAAAGCTGACAGCCCCTAGTTTTAATGAGGGAATAATCCAGATGAAAAGAATCACTCCTCACATGCAAAACATTGCAAGGGGAAAATAAAAACCAACCCAAACCCTCCATGTGCCAGCAGTACACATCTACAATGAACGTCCTATTTTCCCAGGCTCAAAGCTTATTGATTTAAGTCTTCCCCTGTAAGGCTCATCCCAGGCCATGTTTTGATGTCCCAGAACAACAGCTTCCAACATCCAGTATTACTCTACAGCTTCTCAGAGGGGGAAAAAAAAATAAATCACATTTTTAAAATGAATTTGGAAAGTAGGAGGAAACATATTTGGGGGTGTTTGTTATTGTATTGAAAATACTTTTCATTTTTAAACTGCCATTTCTATTGGACTATGAGCAGGATGGGAAATTTCAGCTCAGAGGGTGAAAGATGCTAGAGAGTTATGGACAGGGCTGGGCAAGAAAGGGTTTTTGCTTTTTTTTTCTCTAAGGAAATTGTTTTTCACCTGAAATGTGCAGTTAGTGAATCATAGAATCATAGGATCATAGGATCATAGGATCATAGACTGGTCTGGGTTGGAAGGGACCCCAAGGATCAGAGAGCTCCAACCCCCCTGCCACAGGCAGGGACACCAACCTCCAGGCCTGGAGCTACACAAGGTTGCCCAGGGCCCCAGCCAAACTGGCCTTGGACATCCCCAGAGAGGTGGTGGGTGCCTCATCCCTGGGGGTGTTCAAGGCCAGGTTGGATGGGACCCTGGGCAACCTTGTGTAGCTCCAGACCTGGAGGTTGGTGTCCCTGCCACAGGCAGGGGGGTTGGAACTCTCTGATCCTTGGGGTCCCTTCCAACCCAGACCAGTCTATGATTCTATGACACCCAGGGATGGGGCATCCACTCCAAAGGCAAAGATTACTTCTGCTCAGCCTGGTGCTGAGACCATACCCTCCTCCTGGGGACATTTCCTGAAGTCCCTGATCTGAATTGAGGTGAGCAAGGACTTAGTGCTTACAGGATCAGCATCATGAATTAGTGGTCCATAAGCAAGGAATGAGGAGCAACCAAACTAGCAAGGAGTTGTGGTACAATGTTTTAATCACTGTAAAAATAAATGCACACAGAAGCTGGAGCTGGTGAGCCCATCATGGGTTATCCTGCTCCTTCTCCCCTTCCCTCCTACATGGGTCTAAATGAGCATGTGTGAGCTTGGGTCTTAGACTTGTTTCACAGAATTTATGTCCCTGTTGTGGAGTGCATGAATGACAAGGTGAGCAAATCCCACAGCAGCCTCTTAACTCAATAGAGGGGACAACGTTTTCGTTTTACTGTTGTTCATAAAATTTTATGGATTGGAACTTGCTATTTTTGTTCCTCAGAAGGAAAGGAAGAGGGCTTCTCTTCTCATTATCTTTACAAATCTGCAGTCACTAATGGAACAGCTCATGAATGCACAAACCTGATCCCTTCCTCTGCAGGGAGCTGGATACCAGGTCAGAAAAGATCAGAAGGGAAAGGAGATGAAAAGAAGACATCCTCCTCCCTTCAACATGCAAGCTACTCTTCTGTATGTCAAGCTGCCCAAGAAGATGTAGGACCAAATTTAACTTTATGGGTCAGGGTGTATGTGCATAGAGTTGTCCCTGAGACCTAGGGGGACAGATACAGTTATACAGTCCATAAAGACCATCTTGAGAGGTTGGACCAGCTCCTTGAGTCCCCAGCTGGAGTCCTGTGTCCAGAGCTGGGGCCCCAGTACAAGAAAGATGTGGAACTGTTGGAGAGGGATCACAGGAGCCACAAAGGTGATCAGAGGGCTGGAGCAGCTCCCCTATGGAGAGAGGCTGAGGGAGCTGGGCTGGGTCAGCCTGGAGAAGAGAAGGCTGTGGGGGGACCTCACTGCAGCCTTCCAGTCCCTGAAGGGAGCAGAGGAACAGGAGGGGAATCAGCTTGTTCAAAGGGCAGAGACTGGCAGGACAAGGGGGATGGAGTGAAGCTGGAGGAGGGAAGGGTTAGATGAGATATTAGGGGGAAGTTCTTTGCAGAGAGAGTGGTGAGGGGCTGGAACAGGCTGCCCAGAGAGGTGGTGGGTGCCCCATCCATGGGGGTGTCCAAGGCCAGGTTGGCTGGTGCCCTGGGCAACCTTGTGTAGCTCCAGGCCCGGAGGCTGGTGTCCCTGCCTGTGGTAGGGGGGTTGGAACTCTGTGATCCTTGGGGTCCCTTCCAACCCAGACCAGTCTATGATTCTATGACTCTTGATCTACAATACCATTTCCCACAAGCTGCCCCACCCACCCAGACCTCCCAGGGCACTCTCTACCTGCACCCAAGGCTGGACTTGCTATCTAGACTTGCTTACTGGTGCAGAGGCATGGAGCTGCCCATGTGTGCTTGGGGAATAGAATATGGCTGGTTGTGCCTGCAGGACTGTGTGCATGGGAAGAGTGTCCATGCACATTCAGAAAATGTAGATCTGTAAGGATGAGGTGACATGTGAGGCCTGGGAAGGCAAAAGCATCCCAAAATCCACGGACAGGTACCTCCACAATGCAGCTCATATGCACAGGGTATCCCAGGCAGGCCAGTCATCTCCAGGCCTGTGTTGGTGGGACCAGCAGCCTTCCACCACGAGTGTAGGGCATCCCCTTCTCAGGATATGTGGAGATATGTGGCCCTGATTGGAAAAGAGAGAGGCTACAGTTTCTGCTGGTGCCCAAGGAAAGATCCTAAAGCCAGGGCTTACATCCATCTCCAGACAAGGCTGGACCCCATGACAGAAATTTGGGCAGGGTCTGGCCCCATTGCCTTGCTCCCCTTGTGGGCACAGTGTCACCATCCTCAAGAGAGAAAACCTAAGTTGAAATGAAAGAGGGTCCAGCTTGATATAAGAAGTGATTTAATGAAGAATGTGGTGATGAGTTGGTAGAGGTTGCTCAGGGAGGTTGTGATGAACCTCATTCCTTGCTTGTGATGACCTCTTGCACTCTTCCAACCCAAATTATCATCTGATCCTAGGATTCAGGAGAGGCCACCTGGGCTGAGCACCAAAGATGGGAATTGGAATCACCTACCTTGGCCTATGGTGTCTGCCTGTCCACAGCAGTTGTTGCTGATAGAATTGGGAAGATCTGTAGAAATACACTTGGGAGATGCATAATCCCCAGGCAGGGATCACAGATCCCAGCTGATCTGGATACACCATCATCATTCAGTTCATATCTGTGGATTCCCCATCCCTGGAGGTGTTCAAGGCCAGGTTGGATGGGGCCCTGGGCAGCCTTGTGTAGATCCAGGCCTGGAGGTTGGTGGCCCTGCCTGTGGCAGGGGGGTTGGAGCTCTCTGATCCTTGGGGTCCCTTCCAACCCAGACCAGTCTATGATTCTATGATTCTATGATTCTATATCCATGGTTATGGTGGCATATCCATTTACCTCTGTGTCTTCAAGGGGAATGAAGGCCATTTTGTTTCTCCATCACTCTGAGCTTTTCTAGCCTATGTTTTATCACTGCCTACAACTACCTTTGACCTTGTCACCACCTACAACTGCCTGAGACCTTCTCACCACCTATAAAACACCTAACAGGAGGTTGTAGAGAGGTGGGAGATGGTCTCTTCAGCCAGAGGACAGGAGATGGGACAAGGGGCAATGGGCTCAAGCTGCCCCAGGGCAGGGTCAGAGCAGATGTGAGGGAAAAGTTCTTCCCTAGAAGACTTGTGGGGATGTGGAACAGGGGCCTGGAGCAGGGTCAGGGCCTGGAACAGGCTGCCCAGGGAGGGGCTGAGTCCCCATCCCTGGGTGTGTTTAACAGCCAGGGAGATGAGATACTTAAAGATGTGGTTTAGTAGAGGACAACAACAGTTGGATTCGATGATCTCAAAGGTCTTTTCCAACCTTGTGATTCTGTGTGATGCTGTGATTACACTTCCTAGCGCTTAAATCACCTGAAAGAGCAACCTTCTGGTCCCATGACATACTGCAAGAACCAGGGGAGAAGTTCACCTTTGGGCACTCTGAAAGGTGACCCCAAAGACAGCAGAAAAAAGACTGTCACCTTGAATATCCCAGGCAAACATAACCCTCACTTCAAAACACACAAACCCCAGGCATCTCTCATCACCTAACTTCCATCAGAGAGAGCTGCCATAAAAGAAAGCTCGAGCAATGGAATGAAATTAAGCCCAAATTGACTATGTGGCAACACAAGCTATAAATTGTGGTTATTGTGACCAGTGCCTGGGCATTATCTGACTGCCTATCCATCTTCTCCTTTGATTAAAACATCCCACGCTAATTCCATTTCCAAAGCTCAAGTTTATTTACGCATAATCAAATTAATTACATCCCCTCACTCGTTAATCCATTCACATCTCCTGGATGAAAAGGCAGCCCCCAAGATTTGACACTGAGATGTTTCTGGCAGGAGCACAGCCTTTCAAGGAAAACCCTGGGCAGTGGAGAAAAGTGAATAAATCACATCCCTCCCTTCATCCTGACTCCCTGTCCCATGAGGGCAGCTTCTCACTGCTGGCTTAACGAAGATTAGTGTTGCCCACTCACACTAGTACCATCTAGGCAGACCTCATCACTGTTTGAGGGTGCTTTAGTCCTTACACTGCTAATGTGGCTGAAGGCATCAGTGTAGATCTGAATATCATCCCAGCTCCAGGTAGGGATGGTTGGTTCTCATGTCTTCCCATGGCCACAGTAGCTCTTGACAAGCCTGTCCCAGCAGCAGAGGAAACTTCACCAAGCTTGTTCACTAAGCTTGTTCAGGAAGAAAACTCAGTCCTTCCTTCTGAAAACATTTTCAGGCTCACAAAGCCATTTATAACGATGCTTTCTGTGCCTGGCTGTGGGCACAGAGCTTTTCTCTTGGAAAACAAACTAAGGGACAACACCAGAGGACGTGTGAGTGTGCAAAACCTTCCTCATCCTTCCCTCCATCCCTTTATCATCCCTTCTAGGCTGCCAGAAGGCAGCCAATTTCTCCCAGGAACGGCTGAATGTGACTGCACAGCTTTGCTACCTTAACCCACAAGGTCTCACCACATCACCACCTCCACAGGGACCCTTGCCCACCGCCCGGTCCCTACGCCTGCCCCCACAGACGACCCTCTCAAGCCATACAAGCATGCAGAGCAGCAAGATGTTTCCCTCTGCAGTAATGCAACCGGGTTCCCCGCTAATCCTCCCACCCTCCTCAATACCTGTGCTTGTCCAGGCGCCTGAGAGGATTTGGAAAGGCAGGGGAAATATAATTAGATGCGATGTTGCCCTCGGACTCAGAGACGGGGGGCCAGCTCGTTGAAGGGCAGCGGTCAGCAGAAGGAGTCAATTTAGCACGGTTTCCAGTGCCGTTACGGCTGATTAGGGATTTGATGAGGGAAGGGGTTTGATTTTGGTAGCCAGAGTGACAGAAGCCTTACGGTCAGTTGAGATCTTGTTTAAGGAAGGGAAGCGGATCTGGACTGGGGATGGCAGATAGGGAGATGGGGGCAAAGCGGGACAAATTTACAGTGTTCCCCAGCCTTCTTGTTGTCTCTGCAGCTCCCTGACCTAATCCAGCTAGGGCAGGGTAGGGTAGCCAGGAAGGCTGTGAGAAGCTTGAGGGAGGGAGAGTGAAAGCAGCAGTGATAAAGAACAAAAGGAGGCAAGAAAGATAGACAGATCATGAATTTAAGTGGTACCTTCCCTGGGAACACGTCTCAGCCTCAGTCATGCCAGCTTTTGTGGCTGTGGGCCCTCCACCACCTCTGCCTTCATCCTTCATCTCTCTGTGCACCAAGAACAGGGAGGACAGCAGAGGTGGAAAAGGGGACTTAACCTCACATGAGGCTTGTCCAACCTTCCCCTTCCTTGCTGCCAGTTTGGGAATTTGCCTCCTGGGAACAAAGGGGCTGTTGAACACATGTGCTTCTACCTTCTCTTCCAGGGCCAAAGCACAAGGGCATATAGAACTGACCCAAGTCAACCCTGTGAGCTTCCCCTTAGTCCTTCCTGTGGTTTGCAAATAAATCCATCCCAATTAGTCCAGCATTTCCATAATTCTAGCCCTTTTGGGTGCATGCAATTGCAGATGTTGTCATGTCCACGGTACTCCCATGCCCAGACAGTTAGATCCTCCACTTCTCTTCTTGAGAAGCCCTGATGCATAGTGAAGCAACCACCACAAAGAGGTGAGCGTTAACATAAATTACCATAACAATGAGCCAGTCTCCAGGGAGGAATAGCCTAGCAAGCTTTCCCAGATGGATATCAAAGCCACTGGCAAAGCACAGTGGATTTCTTTCACCCCTGCCCCCATCCCAAATCCAGGCCAGGAAGGAATTTCAGGGAAGCATCAATACACACATCTCTTACATCTGCTATTGATTGCTCCTGGAGATGGGTAGAAGGTGGGGACATGCCCCATGGTTATGATGTGGCACTGGCAGTGTTCTAAGCCAAATTTTCACCTGGTGGTGTTGACCTTCCTCATTAGCAGTGATTCTACCCTAAAATACCTCACCCTCCATTCATCTCTACAGGCTGACCCAGAACCAGGGCAGAGAGGGTTAATCTGACACCATGTCTTCAGTAGTGGAGGATGATGTGAGAAGCTTTAGACCACCCAGAACTTTATGTGGGTCGTGTGGCTTTGCTTGGGACTCACAAGGCCAGTCACACCTTTCTTGCAGGGAACAAAACAAGGCTGTTAATTGCAGTCACTGTAAATAGGGAGAAGTTCTTTGATTGCAGAAGTTCAGGTACCAGGGAAACTGCTACAAAGAGCTCTGGTGAGGCAGAGCAGCTGGAAAGGGCTCCAACTCCCATTTTGCATTGTCACACAGAGATTAAGTGACTTCTGTAACTGCCCAGATGGGGTTGGCTGTTGAACATAATCTCCTAAACCCCAAGCTGATGCCCTAAAGATGGGACAAGCTCTCCTTCATTAGCAGGTCAGTGAATCACACAAAAACACAAAGTTGGAAAAGACTTTTAAGATCGAGTCCAACCATTCCTGTCCTGTGCTAAACCATATCCCTGAGCACCTCATCTACCTGTCTGTTAAACACATGCAGGGATGGTGACTCAACCCCCTCCCTGGGCAGCCTGTTCCAGGCTCTGACAACTCTTTCAGTGAAGAATTTTTTCCTGACATCTAATCTGACCCTGCCCTGGCACAACTTCTGGGAAGTTAAAGTATTGGGAGAAAAAAAACCCAAGCAATGTGATCAGCTTTGTGAACCCTCCTGCCTTGCCAGAGAGGGGACTCTCTCCTGAATGTAATTTCAGCATTACTAAATGTCAGGGGATTTGATCACCTGGACAGACAGCCTTGACCCATAACACCCTGTAAATCACTCACATGAGGAAGAGGATGCTCAGGGATGGAGGCCAGAGGGAGTACACCACCAGGGGAAACACAGAGCCTCCAATGCCCCAAAAAGCAAACACCTCACAGTGACTGATGCCATAATCCTCCCTCCCCAGCACCCAACGGTGCTAAAATGATGCTAGAAAAGGTTCAGTGTGGAAGTCAGCAGGAGTGCGGTACCGGCGTGGCTGAGCCTTTAAGAAAGAAAGAAGCTGCAATCTCCCAGTCAGAAACCAAAGTAGGGGAATATTCTGTGTTAATAAACAAAATGAAAGGGAAAGTTAAAACCCATCCTTCTCCCTGTCGTACTTGTGATGTGCCTGGCTTTCAATTCTCTTTGACAATCCGTAAGAAATTAACACCACGAGATATACAATTATTGTCAGATGAGAGCAGGGCAATCAAAGCATTTCAAATCAATGTTTTGTCAACAAAAAATAAATGAATGTATTTGCCAGGAAAATTCCCACCAAATATTGGCCCTTTTTCCCCCTGCAAAGCTAGGAATCTCATTTTATATCAGCTCTGAAGTTCCTTTTCATCTGTCATCATATCTTGAAACGATAAGAATTACTCTCAGTAGGGAGTTATTTCTTTGCTTCCCTTTCAGCTCAGAATAGAAAACACTTCTTCTATTTCTTTTTTTTTTTTAGCTAATTTGAAATAGGCCTAATATCATCAGTGAAAATTCATCATCAGAAACAGATCAAATCTTTCCATAACTCATATTAAATCAGGGAGCTCTCACCTGGTAACTGGATGGAGTCTACCAGCTTCCAAATGCAGCTTCAATATAATTAAATAATAATAATCCAAAAGATACAAAGCCAGGGATCCTGGAGCAGTACTTAAAACTGTGCCACCTCCATTTCAGATGACTGAATGCGGATGTGGGTGATTTATTTGATTAATTAGCTGGGTAGGTTTCTAGCAACCCTCCACTGCATTTTCTGGAGGCTCCATCCAAAGCCCACTTAAGCCAGTGTAATAAAATCCTTTGCCTACAAAGGGCCTTCAGATAAATCCATGGGTATATGCCAAGGGTTAATTTCTGTTTCAACTCATGCTGGGTCTACTCCACAGCAGTCCCTGGTGATTTCCCTGGAGTTATTCCAGATTATCCAAAATGAAGGCTAACATGAGCCACCCCCAGCAACACACACCTGACTCTGTAGAGGAGATATTTTCAAAGACATCCTCATTCAGATACAGTCTTTTTCCTGGAGTGATTTCCCCTGCTCCTCACTCTTCCCAGGGCGGGAGAGCTTTGGAAATGACTTTTGGGGGCAAATAATGAGGAGGGAGGTGACCATAGATCCCCTAAAGATGTTAAGAGGATTCGCATCAACTGTAGCAGAGCGGTTTGGCTGGCACAAAATGCCATCTCTCCATCCTGGGTGGGCTGGCTTCCTTCCAGAGCCATGATCTCATTCCTCCCACCTTCCCAGAAGTGCCCCATCCAATGCCCCATGACTGTTTGCTGCTTCCAACCCCTTCCCCTGCCAGTGTCCTCGCAGGCAGACACCTCCCTCCCTCTCAGCCAGCCCTCTTTCTTGAAATTAAAGGCTTAAAGGGGTTGGTGGTTGCAACCAAACATCTCCTTGTCCTGGGGTGGCATGTGTGGACACATCCCTGATGCATCCCTACCTCCCTACCCCATCACCCTGCAAGGTTCCCAGTCCTCCTGGGTGCCATGGAGGGGGCCAGGTAGAACTGTAGAAAGAGGATAACAAAAGCCAGCCCCTTCTGGGGACAGGTTCTTCAGGTGAGGCCAGGTTATGAGGTCTGTCCCCTGGTGCTGCTGTGGTTGAGGACAGACACAGTGGCTGGATGCAGGCGGCCGCGGTGCCAGCACACATGCAGCTGTCCCCTCTCAGCTCAGCCAGCTCACCATCGTTTTAGGTTTCCACTCGCAGCATGTGGTGATTTGGGGAGGGAAAGAGGGGTCTTTATCTTATTTTTATTTATTGGCAAGGGAAGGAAGAGAAACCCCATCAGTCCTCCTTGTGCTTGTGTAACAGGGACGGGAGCCGCGCTGCCTCGTCTCGGAGCCCGGGAAGGTAATTGCCTCTCTCCCTCCAATCCCTGAGAAACCTTTAATATATGTCTCCACTAACTTTGAGGCCTTGTCCAATCTTGACAAATTGCAGTGGAACAAATCCTGTTTGGTTGTAATACAGCGATTTGAGGGAAGATGGATTCGAGAGAGATGGCAGGTCCCCACGCAGCTGTTTAATGTGTTGTGGCTGGGGGTGCTTGGTGGTGGCAGCGGTAGCAGAGGCAAAGCACGATGCTCTGAGAAACATCCCCCTGCGTGGGGAGGGACAGGTCAGGACCCCAGTCCGGATGCTGAAAGAGAGGGAGGGGGGGGGGATTCCTTGAGGCCATTCCTCCCCACCAGTCAGTGCATGCAGGAAATGCCAGCTATGTTCCCAAAAAGATGCCTTTGCGAGTGAGGAGAGTAGTTCTCCCCATCTGGCCAGGGAGGAACGTGGTGATAGGCGTTCCTTCCTCAATACATCTCCTGAGGACTTCATACCACCCTCCCTCCACCCCAGGATCCCCTGGCCAGCCCAGGATTTATTTTTAAACCAAGCCATCCAGAGGAGATGCCTGGGGTGGGGAGAGGCATTTCCATCAGCTGTTGATCATCTATTTGTCCAGGAGGAAAAGCATCCATCTGATGGCAAAGTTATCCCCCCAAATGGATCAGAGCCTTGGTACCAGGACGTGGTCCCACCAGCTGGCATGGGAACTGAAGGATGTCAGAAATCCTATATAAGACTATATTCAGTCTTATTTCAAAAAAAAAGAGGCATGAATTGAGGGAGAAGGAAGAAATTTTGCATTCCCATATACATAATCATATGCATATAAAGCTGGAATTTTATATTTGACAATTAAAACAGGCTACAGGATTGCAGGAAGAGGTTATTTCAGTTTTAAGACAGTAACAAAATTGCACTTCTAACAGCCTTCTGCATACAGGTATAACCTATTTGTCAGGAGATGAACGTTAGTCCCCATTGCAGTGCAAATAAAAGAAAATCCAAAAATGTACCACATCAGGAAATTGACAGGGAATAAGCTGTTTTACTAAATCTATGACTGAAAATATATCAACTGAGTGATACTGCCAGTATTAGACTGGGTCACAGTTTCAAATTTCCTATCCTCCTTCAGCCCAAATCAAGATATATATATATATATATTTCCTTTTATATATATAAAATACATGCATAGATTCATATGTATGTATTTTTAATTGCATTTTTGTATGTGTGTATACATATACATACATAAGAATTGTTAGGAAAAGAAGAATCCTAAATATATTTCTTAATCCATGCTGATTTTTTCTGCACATTGAAAGGCACTATAAATCATAAAATCAAACCAACCCTTTCTGGCTTGATTGAAATGCTGCTGTAATGCCATACATTATACAGGGGTGAAATCTATATATCCTTACAAAAGATGCTTCTTCCCAATTTCTTTGGAATTGGCCTTTCTCAACCGAAATCTCCCATCTGAACATGTTCAACAAGCTCTGTTCACTTAATGCAAATTGCATTAAAAGTTGTTGTTTCTTTTAGCTCTTTAACTCAGGGTTTTTTTTTTTACAAGGGAAAACTAGAACAAGAGCCATGCTCAGATGCTTTACAGGCAGAATATTTTACCACACAAACCTGTCTCAGACTAATATGATCCTCTTTTGCCATCATTAGACCAGAGATTTACACCCTCACTTTGCATAACCCACTAACAAGTAGTTACTTCAGCAGGAAAACCTCCTAACTACGAGTTTACACAATTAATTCTTCCACACTTTTTGGTCTGTTGCTGGGACCAATAAAGATCAAGGTTTACCCAAGTATTTTTGATCTCCTGAAAATCCTCATTCTTTTATTATTGAAGAGAAATTTCTGTCACAATGTAATTGTTATGAACATTTTTTACTGATACTGATTAGACAGCAAGGTTGGGTAAGGATATAGGTAGAATACACAAATCTGATCATAGAATCATAGAATGGTTGGAAGGGACCCCAAGGATCAGACAGTTCCAACCCCCCTGACACAGGCAGGGACACCAACCTCCAGGCCTGGAGCTACACAAGGCTGCCCAGGGCTCCATCCAACTTGGCCTTCAACACCTCCAGGGATGGGGCATCCACCACCTCTCTGGGCAGCCTGTTCCAGCCCCTCACCACTCTCTCTAGAAAAAACTTCCCCCTAATATCTAATTTAAACCTTCCTTCCTTTAGCTTCACTCCATCCCCCTTGTCCTGCCAGTCTCTGCCCTTTGAACAAGCTGATTCCCCTCCTGTTTCTCTGCTCCCTTCAGGGACTGGAAGGCTGCAGTGAGGTCCCCCCACAAACTTCTCTTCTCCAGGCTGTGTAAGTCCAGCTCCCCCAGTCTCAGTTTGTAGGGGAGGTGCTCCAGCCCCTGATCTTAAGTTTCTTCCTCAAAAGTACTCATTGTGGGTGTTTGGAGAAAGAATATATGAAACAGAGCAAGTGCAGAGCAATCCTCCTCCGGATGGATCATCCCAGCTGCCTTCAATGAGCTACAGATCAGCAGAATTGCAGATTGGTCTGATCTCTCAGTTTTCAGAAAATCAAGACAAATTTCTGCTGTACTACTGAAAAGTGAGGATTGTATTATTAAGAATTTCATGATATTTTTTTTATCCCCAAGGAATATTTTGCAAATTAAGGACAATCATAGCTTGAAGGGCTTGGTTTTACACAGGCATCTCTAGCTAGAGATTCTCGAGAAATAGCTAAAATCAAGTCATGTACCCCAGCATAGAAGGTTTCCACTCAGGTTTTTTGCCCCTGCCTGCTCTTCCCATGGAGGAAGCTGCAGAAACCACCTTGTCCTTTAGGGTTTTAGACACCCTGGCACAGGAAAACCCTGTTACCAGGGCTACAAAACCCAACTGATGGTCGAGATGTAAGCAAGAGTAGAATCTGAGCACCCGTCTGCAGAGCAGTTTTACTTATTAGCTTGTGGTCAAATTCAGTGCAATTATGTGGTGAGATATTGGAATGTGGGCTGAGCTTTACCCACAGCAGCACTATTTGTTTGAAACTGAAAGCAATTGGAAGGAAAACAAGCGATCTGGCCACAGACCATTGAAAGCAATAGGCAGCTGCAAGGTCAAACGCTTTGGCTGCCTGCAGTGGATTTAGAAGAGAGGAGAAGCTGCTATAGCATTTATGAAACTCAGGCACTAAAATAAACATTGGAGGGCACAGTTGGTGGATGCTGCCCACAAAATCAAGATGCTGTTTATAGATGGAGGCATCTTTCATGGCAACACACTTAATTCTGGCCAAAATAGGGAGAATCTAATCACCTCAAATAGAAATATGATATAAACCATATTATTTTTAGACAGTGTATGTTCAGTGTGTGTAAGCTTACAAGGGATGAGAGAAGGGATGGGAAATAAGGGCCTTTTTACTCTATGTTCCTTATGCTCTTGAGGCCAGGAATGTGGGGAATTATCTGAGCAGTCCTTCCAGGGGAATACCAAAGTCCACTTCCATCACGTGGGAGGCTGAGGCACACTTGAACCCTCAATGCCATGGGACTCCAGGATTATTTCTAAGTCACCACCTTCTGTTCAAACTACCCCTGTTTGCTCTCCACAGACGCCAGCTCCCTTGGCAGCCATCTGGTCTCAAAGACTTACAAACAGAAGCAAACTTGAAATAAGGACTCATCATTCACTACATATGTACTGGGCTTGGCCTGGATCTGCTTGGATGTCTCCAAGGCTTTTGAAATCCCCTGGGCATGTTCAGGGCCCATGTTGCAAACATGGAATTGCAAATTTATATTAAACATTCCTTCATTTCATAAGTGCACTCCCTCTCTGCCCAGTCCTGCCACTGCATTGCATACGCAAACAAGCTTGAAAGGTTCTGAAGGACCTCATGTTCTGGTTGAGGAACTGAGATACAACACTGAACTTCCCCAAGAACAGCTTCCTGAAGACCTCCAGACAGCCAGTGACAAGGCCAGGACAGTGACAAGTCCATATCTCAGCTAAAAACTCTCCTTCGTCTGCACAATCCTTATTCTTTTCTTGACTCCCTGTAAAAGGCTCCTAAAAACAGAAAGGGAAAAATCTTTTCTTCATGGGTCATGGAAACAGACCAAGACATCCTTAGCTTTGAACCACAACAGGAGGTTGTGCAACAGCTCAAGCAAATGCTCTTTAAAAAAGAGGGATTGAGCACTAGGGATTGGACACTCCATCACTAGAGGCCTGAAAAAAAAGGTCAGGTAGGAAAAGTTGATGAATTTCCACTCTAGGAAACTTGTTGCATATGTGTGACCCATCACATGTCCAAAATATCTGTTGGCAGTCATAGAATCATAGAATCATAGAATGGCATGGGATGGAAGGGACACCAAGGATCAGAGAGTTCCAACCCCCCTGCCACAGGCAGGGACACTCACCTCCAGGCCTGGAGCTACACAAGGTTGCCCATGGCCCCATCCAACCTGGCCTTGAACACTTCCAGGGACAGGGCAGTCCTGGAGGGAAGGATGGTAGCCCTGTTTTCCCTGGTCTGAATAGGGAACACAGTGGGCAGCATCAGAAGAGGACTGAGGAGACAGCCAAGATAGGCTGCAGTGATGGATGAGCCAGAAGAAAATGGTGGAAATTGGGAGCAAAGGCTAAGAAACCTTAGCCCCACTGAAAAGAAGTCAGCAAGACCAGCATGACCCTGTTCATCTCCATCTCTGGGTGTTACTCAGAGTCCATAAATCTACATAGCCTCAGATTTGTCTGCCTGTCAGGGGAGAAGGAAGGGAGATGTACTTTATTTCTAGTCCCAGTGCTTTTGATGAGCTGCAGTATTGCCCTTCATACTCCTCCAGTCTCAATAAACCTGGCTAATTAGCATCCTGACCACTCAATTAATTAGGCAGTACACTTAATTATGACAAACTACATTATTCGCTATAGCCCAGAGTCCAATGGACATTAGCGTCAGGTTATGTTCAGTAACAATTTGATTTGAGAGGGAGTTTATTGACCAGAAAAGACATATGATGAGATTAAAATAATCAGTAGAACTAGCTCAGTGCTATTGGCTTGTCGTTGCTGTGGGCTTGGGTTATAAAGACGTCGAGGATGGCCAAATTAGTCGTTTCATTCTCATTAAGAGCCGCTGCATAAATGGAAAGATATTGGCTGAGTGGGAAGGGAAAGGGAGCCAAGCTACAAGGGGGTCTCAAATAAGATCCAGGATGGTGGGTTTGGTTTGGCTTCTTCTTTCTCTTGGTCATAACCCTGCTCTTTGCCAAAGATGAAAAGAGAATCCCAGAGGCTTTGCTTCTCCCAGAGAGCAGTGGAAAAAGGCTTGACAATATATAAATGTCCCTTGAGAAGGCAACTACCACTTCCCCTGGAAAATATCTCTGAATTTCTGAATAGAAGACATTGACCAGGCAGCATCCCAGTGGGACACATATGTTGCCATGGGGCTGACCTAACCCAACTATAGTGCATCTATGCAACTGTGTTGGAGTGAGCCAAACTGATATCTCCTACTCATCCACACTGCTCATCTGCTAACATGCATGCCCAGCACAGGCATGCACAGACAATGAAGGGGATGGGGCCCAGCTCTTGGTCCATCGCTGTCTTGAAGGTATCCCATGCAAGAAGATGGAAGATGGGATGCAAAAGTCTTTTGTTGTAAGCAGAGATGGCATTGTGGGCAGCCTGAACTGAACAATTATGGGCTAAAGTTAAAGAAGGGAAGGGTTAGATGAGATATTAGGGGGAAGTTTTTTCCAGAGAGAGTGGTGAGGGGCTGGAACAGGCTGCCCAGAGAGGGGGTGGGTGCCCCATCCCTGGAGGTGTTGAAGGCCAGGTTGGATGGGACCCTGATCAGCCTTGTGTAGCTCCAGGATTGGAAGTTGGTGTCCCTGCCTGTGGCAGGGGGGCTGGAACTCCATGATCCTTGGGGTCCCTTCCAACCCAGACCAGTCTATGATTCTGTGATTCAACATGAACACAAAACCTTTGGGAGTTCACAGTCTTTCAGTGATGGTGCTTCAACTGCTTCCTGGCTGGCACCAAGACACCAGAAAGTACTTTTATTGAGGTGAAGAGCTTGGAGGATCCCTGTAGATGTGAACAAAGAGTTTGAGAACCGCGGGTAGCCCCTTGGAAATGGAGTACATACATTGCAAAATAAAAGATTGAGAGTGGCTTTTTGTCCTTTTTTTTCCCTCTCAGAGCTGAGAATAAAAGGGAACAAGGCCCTTTTTCTTTGATATATTTGCCCAGAGTATTAGCCCAGAGTCAGCTTCCTGATTCAAGACTCATTTGTGGAAAAAAACCCTAATGAAATGGTCTAAATAGAGATCTGGAACACAACTAAAAGGGGGTGGTACACTCATAATCAACAAATGAAGGGATAATCCCTATTAAAAAAAATAAATCCACAAACAAAACAGATCACCAAATCCAAAACTAAAAGAAAGGTATTTCCTCAGTGAGGAGAAGTAAGAGATTCACCAGGAAATCTGATCCAGCTTTTGGCATTTCCATTACAGATTGGTTCTCCCAATATCTCCTGGCTATGGTAGCCAAAAGAGAGGGAAGGACCTACCTTTGTGAACCTCCTGCATCTCCCTCAAAGCTCTCTACATTAAAATTTTACACATAGGTGTGCCTCCCAGCTGAAGAACACACACCAAAATGCCACTTTCATGTCAGTTTGGATGAGACCATACTGCACCAGGAGGTGTCTTGGTGCCAGCCAGGAAGCAGTTGAAGCACCATCACTGAAAGACTGTGAACTCCCAAAGATTTTGTGCTCATGTTGAATCACAGTATCGTAGACTGGTCTGGGTTGGAAGGGACCCCAAGGATCACAGAGTTCCAACCCCCCTGCCACAGGCAGGGCCACCAACGTCTAGGCCTGGATAAGGAAAGAGGTCAATTCTGGTTTATGCACCATCAGGGACACAGTCCATCCCAGGACACATTTGAGTATCTCAACACAATCCCAGGTCGTCCCCAGCCAGTCTTAGTCATTTCCCTCCTTTTCCTATTTCCTTCCCAGGCTCACCAGATGTTCATCATCCAGATCTCTTGGCCTGGCATGTGTAAGGTAGAAGCTTTGCAGATGACAATAAATCAGGCATATCCAAGGAGAGTTTCCCAAAAGCCTGTAGCTGCTGCACAATTTTCCCCAGCAAGTCCCTTCTCACAAATCGTGGAGAAATTTAAGGAGGAAATATTATTATTTTAAGGTTTTGGTAATTTTTTTCCCATTATTGGACATAAATATTCTCCTGTCCTCCTGTAGAAACATACATCACCCTCATCAGGAACCTAGGAATCAGGGAAGAAAATAAACCTAGTTATTTTTAGAAGATTCTGTGAAAGAGCTCAGCAGGAAAATATTCATATTCATCTTCAAAAAGCAAGAACCTATTTCTATACCAATTTTCAATGACCTGATATGTGTTTGGAAGTCTCGAGGGGCTGGCCAAGGTCAGAGTTAAGGCTCTTTGGATACTGGGAAACTCTACACCTTAACATATTGGATTTCTTTTAAGTTTAACATTAACTCTGCATGTCTAGGTTTATTGCCCTTGGCTCCAGGATAATTGTAACATCCCTGTAATTTATTTTGCCATAATTACTGATATGCACTGCCAACTTTAACTGTGTTTTAGGACTGATGCCACAGTCCCGTGAGAGAAGGTGGTGATCCCTTATGTTGTGAAAGGCTTGGTCCCATTCAGAAAAATAAAGGGCACCCATAATTTTCTCAAAATGGCTCTAGACTAAAGGCAATGGCAGCTTAAGTCCAATCAGGAGCAAGGGGACCAATGCTTTAGAAAGAGGGAGGTCTTCTTCCCAATAAATGGCTGTACCCTTCAGCCTTCACTGAAGGAGAATCTTTCAGTTATAAAGAGTAATGGAGAAGAGGAGGAATAGTTATTAATCCTAAAGCAAGCCTACTCAAATACAATATGAGCCCAGTTCTGAATGGAGTTTCAACAATACTCAGGGTCCAGATCTACCTTATTCTGCTGTCAAGATCATGGAGGGCAACGAAAAAATTCTTGGCACCTAACACCAGTCTAGATTCCTATTTCACTCCTGGCCTAATGAACAGGTTTCCTGTTAATTCTCACAAGACTTTGCTGGTTCCCACAGGGACAGTGATTTGGGAAGGACTGACCATGTGCTGTTGGAGAAGCCAGATCTCTGTTTCCCTGGCTCCTGGTGTCTGGGAGGAAGGCTGAGACCTCAACAGGTCAGAGAGCTGAAAGGAGAGGAACCCAATGAAGTTCAACAACAGCAAGTGTGAAGTCCTGCACCTAGAGAGGAATAACCCCAGGCACTTCTACAGGCTTTGGGTTGACTTGCTGGGAGGCCAAACTGCAGAGAAAGACCTGGGAGTTCTGGTGGAGAACAAGCTCTCCATGAGCCAGCAGCGTGCCCTCATGTCCAAGAAGGCAAATGGTGTCCTGAGGTGCATTAAGAAGAGCATGGCCAGCAGGTTAGGGGCAGGTTCTCCTTCCTCTCTGCTCTGGTGAGGCCACATCTGGAGTCCTGTGTCCAGTTGTGGGCTCCCCAGTTGAAGAGAGAAAGGGAACTACTGGACACAGCCCAGGGGAGGACTCTGAGAATGACAAGGGGCCTGGAGCATCTCTCTTATGAGGAAAGATTGAGAGAGCTAGAGGTGTTCAGTCTGGAGAAGACTGAGAGGGGATCTCATCAACACTGGTCAATATCTAAAGGGTTAAAGTCTACAGAATGGGGCCAGACTCTTCTGAGTTGCACCCAACGACAGGACAAGGGGCAATGAGCAGACACAAACTGGGATACAGGAAGTTCCATCTCAACATGAGGGAAAACTTTTTCACTCTGAGGGTTCCAGAGCACTGGGACAGGATGCTCAGAGAGGTTGGGGAGTTTCCTTCCCTGGAGAGATTCAAAACCCAGGGCTGACACCTCTCACACCCAGACTGTGCTGCCCACAGCAGCATCCTACATAGCCAGACGTTTAGCACAGCATCCAGACAGGACTGCAGTCAGAAGTAGCTCCACACCCTGTCCAGGTCTACAAGGACCTGCCTGTGCTCTGCCAAAGAGAAACTCCACTCCCTTCCCTAGATGTGGCCTTCCCAAACTGCTTTCTAACTCCATCCTGTGTCACAGCATTTGGTACAGCATGGTCTCAAGCATGAGGAAAGCAGACTCTTGAGATGGGAATGTAACCCTCACCTGGGCTACTAAATTAGCCAGGTGTTTGACACTTGCAGGCTCCAGCACAACTGCCATGTAGTGTCCTAAGCAGGATTTGCATAATGCCTCTCCTTATCATAGTTCATCATGAAGAGTTGAGTCTGGATACTTCAAGCCAACCAGGCTTGGCAGAAGAAGCATTTTAAATGCTTGCCCCAGATGGAGAGGATATTTTCTCAGGCTAATCTGTGCTCAGTACCTCTAGGAGGTGTCTCAACCATGAAGACCTCAAAAAGTTCCAGAAGTCCTGGTTACAGCACTCCATCCCCAGGAAACAGAGGCAAAACTCAACCACATGGGCCCAAGAGCATCCTACTTCATTTCCCCATGAACAATTTCACATGGAACAGGAAAGATGGACACAGACAGTTGGTTTAGTTCCATGAAAGAAAGGCAGATGGATGACTAAATAGGTAAAGCCCTGCACATGAGAAGATCTAAGACCTTAGTTTCTTTTAACAGCTAATTTGAAAAAATGAAGCCCAGGAGAAAATGCTGAACTCAGAGACAATCCCTCAGTGAGAACGAGACACAGATCAGGATACAGGAGGAGGGTTCCTCTTCTTCCCCATCTCTACTGCAAACAGGACAAAGATATCAGCTGATCTACACAGAGCTCTAGAGTTTATCATTCACTAATCTCCCAGACAGCAGAGCTTGGGGAGATGTTTTCTACAGAAAAGCTCTTCTAGCCAAAGAAAAAAAAAAAGAGGGTTTTAATGATGTTGAAGCATTTCTCAGATATATTTCAATTTCATTGGATTTTTGGTGCTTAAGTTCTCTTCCTAATTCCAAGAAATTAAAAATAGAATGAAATGCATTAAAAGAGACATTTTCATTTTGCAGCTGGGAACAACTATTCCAAATCCATCTTGGGGAGGAAAAAAAAAAAGTAGAAAGGCAAAACTTGCAGCCAACTTGGAGTGTTCCTAATTGAAACAAAATATTGCAGCCTGCTCACAACCAAACATCTCAATTGGCCAAAGTAATTTTTTTCCCAAATAGTCAATCTGCTGAAGTACATAAAGAAATCCTCATTTCCATTCCAATCCAGTTCCCAGAATACTGATGAACCTGATGTTTTTATATCAGCTCTGCTTTAAGAACATGCACAGAGTCTCTGCTTGTCCAAATTTCCCTTCTGGGTTTCTGCTCTTCTCTCTGCAGCCCCATCTCCTGCTGGATGAACCCACAGATTTGGGCAAGCTGGTTGCATTACTGCCAAGAGCGCTGCGCACCATCAACCATGTCCATCTCCCCACAACTTCAGCCCGTCCCTGACTTTAACTGATCAACTTCAACCCTTCATCAATCCCTTGTATTGACCTAGTGATGGTTCTGTTATGACTTCCAAAGTGACTCGGGCCAACAGCTTCAAATCTGGGATGGACTGTTTCCCAGGTCCCTTATCCCAAGCAAGGATGTGTTTCTGGCCATACGTTACTCTCAGAGTAGGAGCTCAGCTCCTACTTCTGGACCTGACTGTAGCCACAGACAGCTTTTCCATGAAGCTTAGGGTTCAACCATAAAAGGGGAACATGTTTTTTCAGAGTTGCTCTGAACACAGAGACTTGAAGACACTCATTCCCTGAGGTCCTTCTTGGACCCTGAGGAAAGGACCAAGATCTGGGGTCCACAATACAGGAAAGGTGTAGAACTGTTGGAGAGGGTTCAGAGGAGCCATGAAGATGATCAGAGGGCTGGAGCAGCTCCCCTATGAAGAGAGGCTGAGGGAGCTGGGCTGGTTCAGCCTGGAGAAGAGAAGGCTGTGGGGGGACCTCATTGCAGCCTTCCAGTGCCTGAAGGGAGCAGAGAAACAGGAGGGGAATCAGCTTGTTCAAAGGGCAGAGACTGGCAGGACAAGGGGGAATAGATTAAAACTAAAGGAAGGAAGGGTTTAAATTGGATATTAGGGGAAAGTTTTTTCCAGAGAGAGTGGTGAGGGGCTGGAAGGGGCTGCCCAGAGAGGTGGTGGGTGCCCCATCCCTGGAGGTGTTCAAGGCCAAGTTGGCTGGGGCCCTGGGCAACCTTGTGTAGCTCCAGGCCTGGAGGTTGGTGTCCCTGCCTGTGGCAGGGGGGTTGGAACTCTCTGATCCTTGGGGTTCCTTCCAACCCATGCCATTCCAGGATTCTATGATTCTATGATCTGACCAATATTGTGCTGGGTCTCTGTCAACTGCATGATACAGCACACTCAAGCTCTGATGGATGGTTTGCATGGAAAGGCATGGACAGCAGAAGGATGGAAGTCAAATTTCCTCCCCGACACATCCTCCCAGCACTAACAGGGGTGTGTGAGCAGCTATCCCCTTCAAGCCCATCCTCCTGCCTAAGGATTGTGTTCAACAGAAGTGCTACTCACTGCCTGGAAACTGGAGGGGCTTGGGCAGACTAAGAAATCGGAAGGGAACAGATTTAATGTGATGTTTTGTAATGTCACCATTTCACCTGGAGGCCCCATGACATCTCTGCAACCACTGTTTGTCTGCAAAAGCCACTCCATCTCACCAGCTCCAGATGTCAGCCCATGTAAGCACCCAGAAAGTTGGGAAGCCAACTCTAAGTGGATCCCCAGAGCATCACTTCCAGCAGTGCTGCATCCAGATCAGCTCTTGCAAGGGAAAGTGACATAGTGATGAGGTAACATGAGACTCTGGTCCACACTCCCACCACTCTCATGAACACAGAATGTTGAGGGTCGGAAGGGACCTTGAAAAATCATCTAGTCCAAACCCTTGCCAGAGCAGGATCACCTAAGGCAGGCTGCACAGGACAGAGTCCAGGTGGGTTTTGAATGTCTCCAGAGAGACTCCACAACCTCTCTGGACAGCACTTATCAGTGCTCTGACACTCTCAGAGTGAAGAAGTTTTTCCTCATGGTGGGATGGAACTTCCTGTGTTTCAGTTTACCCGTAGTCCTGTCGCTGGGCACCACTCAGAAGAGTCTGGCCCCATCCTCCTGACACCCACCCCTCATTGATAAGTATTGATAAGATTCCCCCTTGGTCTCCTCTAAGCTAAAAAGTCCCAAATCCATCACAGAAACACAGAATCACAAGGTTGGAAGAGACCTTTGAAGATCATCGAGTCCAACCATTCCCATCCCATGCTAAACCATATCCCTGAGTACCTCATCTGGGGCTGGAACTCTCTGATCCTTGGGGTCCCTTCCAACCCATGCCATCCTATGACTCTATGATAAGAGGCACTGAAGCACAATCTTCAGAGGTCTGCGAGCTGCAGAGGCACAAGGAGCAATAATTTGCTCTTTGGGAGGGTGGAGGTGCCTGTGAGATGGTCCCCTCTCTGCCTCACTCCTTCTCTCTCTCCCTCCCTCCCTTTCAGACAATCAAGTGAATTAAGTTTGCAGAGTTACGTAGGAGGCATCGGGCGTCAGATACAATTACTCACCCACTGCATCATAATTACTGCAAATGGTCCATTAAAGGAAAATTATCATCAATATGATATTATCAGACAGCGGGTAAATGAATAAAGGAAAGTGCTTATTCTTCCATTGTCCTGTTAATAGAGACGTCTTTGAAATTGATAATGTGAAGGATGCCACCTTACTGGGGACTGTGGGCCACAGGGATGTGGAGGGGAACTGGGGGTGGTGACACACAAGGAGGAGCCGTTATTTGGGGTGGAATTGCAAATGCCTGTGTGCACCTTCAGCAGTGGATGAGGGGACTAGACTGGGACTCTTGGGCAAAGTGTCTTCACATGGTCACACCACCAACCATTCTGCCCCAGTGAATACTGCCACTTTCCACAGATGGTGCTTTAAAATCAGTGCAAACAAGCCTTAAGGGAGCTGAATCCAACCCAAAGTGCAAACCCAGGCCAGGGCCTGACCATCAGCTTCACTTCAAAGCCTGTCAGTAGGCTTTACTTCAGTGACTGCATCTGGGACCTGCCACACTTGGAGATGAGGGGATCAAGAGCTGCTCAACATGCAAAAAACTGCAGCTCTGGATGAGCAGAGGTGAAGTTTTTGTGCACTGTTGAGTCTTGAATATGTCTAGGAAGCTTAACCTCCACCTTCACAGCTGGGGAATGGTGTTTTGAAGGCAGAACACTGGGTACAATTGTGCTGGAGAAATAAATGACCCACAGCCAGGATGGCATCAGGTATCCTGCAGACATTGCTTTTCCACCTGGGACCATCAGGCCACAAAAGCTGAGTCTATCCTAAGAAATTATAGGGGTGCAGAACTATTTTCTAGCAGTGAGGCAAAAACCTTTCACCCTCACCAATGAAAGCAGCAGAGTTCCAACAGCCAGAGAAGTTCTGTCAATTAATACTGGCTAATTATCTACAGCAGATGTAGTCAAAGGGTAGTTCTGAGTTATATTTGAAGAGTAATTAAGTGGAAAAGCCTCTTAACTAGCAGTTTACATTTGTTATGGCAGAGGTCTGAACCTCCACTAGAATAATTTAGGGGTTACAAATGTAAACATATGAAAAAGTCCTGCTACAGTAAACTGTTTCCCTGTCATGAGTGAGGAGGAAGCTCCAAGGGGTGCATTACTCCATCCTGGTTCCTTGTGGGCTTTCTTGAACCTTTCTTTGGAAGAGTTATTTCCCTCTGAGCAATTTCTGATTCTGCATATACAGGATTTGGGAGAAAACCCACCAAATTTACTCCAACCTTCCTGCTTCCAAACCTGGGAGACCCGTGCAGAGAGGTCCAATCCTGCAGTAGGTGTGGTTTACATACCCAGGTAATGGTGTTTTCATGGGATTCATCTGTTGACACCTCCATCACAGGACCCCCCTTTCCCATTCTGGACAATGTTCTGATAGAGTTGGTGGGACTGAGGGAAATTTTCCACTCTTCCTAAAGTATATAACTATAGGTGGACAAACAATTTACTCCCTTAACTTTGTGAAGGGTACAGATCTAAACCTCTGGTTGTAACAGGAGTCCAAACACTCTGGTGAGATGGAAACGCTTACATAAAGGCTCCCAAAAGAGAAGGGTTGAATCCCAACCTTGAAGTGACTTGGAGAAGGAGAGCCATGAGCTTTCCAGCTCCAGTGAAGTGACATCTAGATGCTGTGACCCCCTGCTCTCACTGTGATAACAATGTGATAACCCATTTTACTGCCAGGACCAGGTCATTGCACCCAGAGACTGGTTGCAATGTCTGTAAGCAGCACATCTATGTGTCTTTTAAATACATCCAGGGGTGATGACTCAACCACTTCCCTGGGCAGCCTGTTCCAGTGATTGACAACCCTTCTGGTGAGGAAATCTGTCCTAATATTGAAACCTCTGCTGGCACAACTTGAGGTCATTTCCCCCTGTCCTATCACTTGCTACTTGGGAGCAGAGACTTACCCCACCTGGCAACAACCCCTGTTCAGGTAGTTGTTGAGAGTGATCAGGTCTCCCCTCAGCCTCCTTTTCTCCAGGATAAATGACCTCAGCTTCTCCCCATCATTCTTGTGCTCCAGACCTTTCAATATCTCCTTTGCCCTTCTCTGGACACACTCCAGCACCTCGGTGTCCTTCATGTATTGAGGGGCACAAAACTGAACACAGCACTTGAGGGGGAGGCACAATCACTGCCCCAGTCCTGCTGGCCACACCATTCCTGATACAAGCCAGGATGCTGTTGGCCTTCTTGGCCACCTGAGCACACTGCTGGATCATGTTCAGTTGCCAGCCCCTTTTCTGTTGGGCAGCTTTCTAATCACTCTTCCCTAAGCCTGTAGTGTTGCCTGGGGGTTGTTGTGACCCAACTGCAGGACCCAGTACTGAGCCTTGTTGTACCTCATACAGTTGGTCTTGGCCCATCCATCAATCCAGCCTGCCCATCAACACAGCCTGTCCAGATCCCTTTTTGGAGCCTTCCTACTCTCAAGCAAATCAACACTCTTATCCAGCTTCATGCCATGTGCAAACTTACTGAGGGTGTCCAGATCCCCTTGTCCAGATCATTGATGAAGATGCTACACAGAACTGGCCCCAGTACTGAGCCCTGGGCAACACTACTTGTGACTGCCCACCAACTGGATTTAACTTTATTCCCTTATCACAAGGTTTACACTGCAACATGCACATCCCTGAGTGAAATGGCAGTCTGAACCATAATGAGACCCACCTTAAGGAGAATAAAGTGCACCAGGACACCCTTGACTCTTTGAGGATGCTTTATGCTCCATGATCTGCCTTCTAGTAAGCTGGTGGGATCACCTTCAGTACTGGGAGGTATTACCCACATCTCTATTCGATGAGTTCCAGACTGGGATGATCATGAACCAGCATGAGATGCCACTACAAGGTTAAGTGCCATCAGTGAAGCAGAGATGGGGTGGGAGCAGAGCCAGAGTAACTCCCAGCTGCAGAACCAAGGAGCATCCTCAGTTCGGTTGCCTAGCACACTCCCAGTGAGAAGCAGTAGAAACTCTCACCTCTAACACGCTACTGAGGTGACCTGCTGTAAGAGGGCTGCCTTTTCCCTCCTCCAGCACATTCACAGCTGCAAACCAGAGTGATGAGGACCTTTCTAAAGGCCATGGTGAGGTAGATGGCTACCCAGGCCAGCCAGCATCACTCTCTGGATCACCATGCTCTAACAAGAGTCTCCTGTCCCGAGCTAGCCTGGGACAGGTAGTCTTCAGAGAAGAGTGAGCATCTGGCCAGAGCAGGAATATGCCTATGGGGCCAGGTTTGGTAAAGCAGCACGGAGCTGCATCGGTCTCAAGTGTAGAAAATAGTCAGTGAAGGGAGTAAAGCGGATCTGCTGCTATTCATTTCACAGCTGTAGTGGGATTAGTGGAACGAGGGCGATGGGGTAAGCTGCCCCTTTTATCTCATTCAAACATGTTGCTAATTCAGCAGAGCACCGCAGCCAGGAGCAGCTCCCAGCCTAATCCACTGTATCATTCTCACCCAGCGTGAAGAAACGAGAATTTTAATCCGCTCCCCACCACCACCCCCTGTTCCACTCCCCCCCTCCCTCCCTTCCTTCCTCCCCGCCCCATCAGCTGCTCCCAGCGGGCTCTGCCTGGCCTAACCAGGCATGGGGACCCACTGCATGCCTGGCACTGCTTTCCCTGGACCTATTGACCAACTATCTGGGAGAGGTGGCTTCTTCAGCTGCAACTCCCACCCTCTGCTTCATGGCTGAATTGGGCTGTCAGTGGTCCCAAGCAACACCAGGCTCCTGGGTGGCCACAGGAACAAAATCCCAAGAGCATCAAGGGTAAGTGCATCTTGAGGGGTTCCAACTGACCACTTTGGCAGGTGAGTCTGGTTGTTCTAAGGATCTTTTTCTCAAGTCAAGCAAGACAGGTTTGGTGGTGGTGTTTCTGCAGCAAACAGCAAAGCACCACACAAGGTGTCCCAGGGACAGACATTGTCACAGACAGACCTCCAAGCCTGGGAATTTAGAAAGAGGACAAACTAGCAGGTGACAGGAGGTGTGGTGTCCAGATCTCATCACCTTGTAGCTCTCCTTTGAAGGCAAGCTGTAATTCTGCAGGGGTGTCAGAGCTCCCCTTCCAGGTGATGTCTTCTTCTCAGAGCACGTGCAGCAAACTCTGAGATACCTTCCTTCCTCTGGCAACACAGTCCCTAAACCAGCTTCTCCCACAAAAATGCTATTAGAGATATTTCTGAAAACCTCGCCTGCACTCACAAACCTTTCATCCATGCCTCCATTCCCAAGGGGATACTGATCCCCATCCCCCATTTTCACTTATGAATCTCAAAGCACTGTAAGACCTGATGTAACAGGGCTGGACATGAGAGATGACAAGTAATGAGGTGGGAAAGGAGGTCACACAACTGGCAGACTTGGAAACTCGAGCAGAAGTGCAGAGTCTGAGCACAAAGAAGAACCCAAGTGTTTTGGCTCTGAACCTTCAAGGCCCAAGAATAAAATTTAACTAACAAACAGGCACGATTTCCAAAGCCTGTTGTTGTAGACCTTACACAAATATCTGTGTGTGTAGCCAGTGCTTACCCCTTGTCCTCTCCACTGACAGTACACGCCAGCTGACATGCATCCAGACATGCCTGAGCACACCAACAGTACCTTCCCCAGGTCCCACTGTGTCTCTGCTGGCAATGCCTCTGAATCCAATCTTACTACACAGCTCAGTAAAAACTCAGGCAGGTTAAAGACAGGTACTGTCACACTGCTGAATCCTTCTCTGCAATAAACACCATCTGCAAATAAGGCAATGCCCCCCAAAGCATCAGCCTTCAACCTTCTCAAGTTCCTTAGGGCATCTTTCAACAGCACTGAAGTCTAAATCATCTTGTTCATGTGGTGTCATAATCATATGAGGAGCAGCTGAGGGAGGTGGGGGTGTTGAGCCTGGAGAAGAGGAGGCTGAGGGGAGACCTTCTCCCCACCTCCCCTGCCCTGCCAGGAGGGTGCAGAGAGGTGGGCGATGGTCTCTTCAGCCAGGGGCCAGGAGCTGGGACAAGGGGCAATGGGCTCAAGCTGCCCCAGGGCAGGGTCAGCTCAGCTGGGAGGGAAAAGTTCTTCCCTGGCAGAGTTGTGGGGCTGTGGAACAGGGGCCTGGAGCAGGGTCAGGGCCTGGGACGGGCCTGGAGCAGGGTCAGGGCCTGGAACGGGCCTAGAACAGGCTCAGGGCCTGACACAGGGTGAGGGCCTGGCACAGGCTGCCCAGGGAGAGGGTTGAGTCCCCACCCCTGGGTGTGTTTAACAGAGGGGAGATGAGGTACTTAGGGATACAGTTCAGCACAGGACAGGAATGGTTGGACTTGATGATCTTCAAGGTCTTTTCCAACCTTGTGGCTCTGTGTGTGATTCTGTGTGTTTCTCCAGCAAAGAGCCCCCAGGTTCCTTTGCATTACACTAACTGGACTAAAGCTAAAGGAGGGAAGGTTTAGATTAGATATTAAGGGGAAGGTTTTTTTTACAGAAAGAGTGGTGAGGGGCTGGAACAGGCTGCCCAGAGAGGGGGTGGATGCCCCATCCCTGGAGGTGTTCAAGACCAGGTTGGCTGGGGCCCTGGGCAACCTTGTGTAGCTCCAGGCCTGGAGGTTGGTGTCCCTGCCTGTGGCAGGGGGGTTGGAACTCTCTGATCCTTGGGGTCCTTTCCAACCCAGACCAGTCTATGATTCTATGATTCTATTAACTGAACCACTTCTAGGTCATTCCTCACAGCGTAGAAGTCTTCCAGAGCTACCCTGGATCAAGCCAGGTATGGACTTGTCAATCCTGGGCTTTAGGGGCAGCCTGCATCCCAAGACAAAGTTAAGCCAATGTATAAGCTGTTCAGATTGCTCCACCAAACCCAGTGAGCACTGCAAACCCCAACAGCTCAGCATGAGCTCATAGTGCTGATGGAAGCAAAAGGAGGAGAAACAAAGAAATCACAATGCAATGTGATAGGATTCCCTAAACTTCTGTGATAGTAGGACTATAGAGAGGATCATGCCTTCAATTTGGGGACTTTATCTAAGAGGTTTTAGGTGGGAAGCACTCCTTAACAAAAGCAGTGCAAGGATCTCTCCCCCAGGGACATATTTGCCCACTGTCTCCCCCAGAGGAAAGAGCAAAAGGGGTTTCTGGTGGAATTCTGGTTTCAGACAAGTGACAAGAATCAGCATCAGCTCAAAGCTGGGATGCAGCTCAGGAAATACCACCTAGTTTGGTGGGAGTCTGTTCAGGAAAACAGGGTTTCCCCAGAAGACCTAAATGAGGACAGTGGGGGCTGGCTTTCTGTTTCTCCCTGTCCCCCAAGGCAGCTGCATGCCTTTGGCTGTGATAGGAGAACTCAACTGAAATAGCAGAAGCCCTGCTGCTTCCCTCTCTAGCCCATCCTCATGCACAGAGGAGGTGCAGGTGCCTCCATCCCAAACCAGACCTGGTGCACTGCAACTAAAGGCAGCCCTGAAGCATCAAAAAAAAACCCCAAACCCAAAGAGGTAGATGGACCACAGAGAAGGATTGGGCTGGATGTTCATTTGCACAACAGCAGGGTGTTTTGAATTCCTGCCTCCCTGACCCCCAAAAAAGACACAGCTGAAAAAAACCCTCCAGATTCACCCTGACCTCAACCCGCCCCCCCCACTCTGCCTGGTCTAAGGCTCCTCCCCAAATACCTCCCTCCCCACACATTCCCTGAACCTCTTCTGACTGCACACCAATAAAAAGTGCATTATTAACACCCCTCTGTCTCTGCTCCCTCGTGCTCTCTGATGGGCAATGAAACCTCCCTGAATTATGCCGCTCGGCATGCTTACAGTTTAATTACCTTTAAAGTCAATCAAGAGCTTCTGGAGGTGAGTGGCTGTGAAAGGGTTGGAGGGGAGGGGTGGGAGGAAAGGATGGGACAAAGAACCCCAGAGCAGATGTGCATGCACACACACACACACACACACACACACACACACACTCTCCCCACACACAGATGCAGCTTCTGCAAAATCATTAACATCAATCTGTTTTCTGTCCCTCCTCCCATTCTCTCTCCTCCCACCCCACCCACCCCTGCCCACCTTTTTGGGCTTTCTAAGGGAGCAGCCCCATAGCAAAGCCTAGAGAACTAGGAGAGGGGGCAAGAGGGAGGTGAAGGAGGCTGCAAAGAGAGGGGATAAGGCAGGCAAGCAGCAGCCTTCCCTGCTTCCCGCCACCTCCACCCCTGTGTCATTGAGGGATGGCACGCGCCTTGGTTTTAATTAGATGGAGGTAATTGCCTCTGTGCAGCATAACATTGTTCGTGCTGGTGGGAAGTGAGAGGGGTTTCAGGCTTGGCTGCCCCTAGGAGCTGAGGGAGGGAGAGTTGTGTTGGGTGCTGCTCTGGGGAAGGGGGGGCCGGGGGGGCAGGACCTGGCCCCATGAGACTAATTTGTTACTCCAAGAGAACAAGGGCAACAGGGGTGGCTTAACCTTTTCATCCCTGCACCAAAAACAAGCCTGCTTGTGGCCAAAAGCAAGAGGGGAGAGGGTTCATGGGCAGGTCCCCTCGGGCTCTGCTGTGACTTCTCACAGTGTGTCCCTTGGAGGAGGCTAGGAGCATCCTGGGAAGCAAAAAAAAGGGGGAATTACAGTCTGTCCACTAGCAGAAATCAAAGCAATCTTCTCCCAAAGTGTCAGCAGAGGGGACTGGGATGATTGCCTTGTGTCCCTGCACATTACAATCCACTGCCTGGGTATTGCAACACAAAGCAGGGTCCCCTGGGACAACACAAGAGAATTTCCACACAGCCCAGCACATTCACACATCGTGCCAAAAGATCCTGTAAGACAGGAAGAAATGAGACCTCTGGAGCTCTGACCTCACCCCTGCTCCTTGGCCTCCACATCCCAGTGGGCAATCCCTTCCTGAGCCCTGGTGACACAGGGGTCGAGCCCTGGAGCGTGACATTTGATTGTCTACATGGGTAGATGAGCAGGCTCATCCGTGATGCCTGCCAGGGAAAACCTCTGACAGCACCCAAAAAAACAAGCCACCCCAGCCCTGCAAGCAGCCAGCCTGGGTGGAAATGGTGTTAAGCCCTGTGCTGACAATCAGGGCCAGCGACTGAAGGTCCGTGGTCCTGGTTAGCATGCAAACCCAGATGACAGCAACTGCACCCCAATGCATTCCCTGGGTGTGTTTCCTCCCCCAGGGACTTTTGGGACAGCAGATAGGAGCTGACTCAGGAGCTGCACTTTGAGCTCACCAGGGCACAGGGAGGGGGGGGGTGTCTCTTTGAAACAAGTGCTTTGAAAACTCCCACCAAGGCTGTAGAGAGTCAAACATCTCCTACACCAGCCCCAGCAGCTGGGATAAATATTTATGAGGGATGTCAGTGTTGTGTTTCAGGACACACGCCAAACACTAACCACTTGAGGTTAGCAAGAAACTGCCCCCATTGGCATATTATTGGATAAGTGTCCATTACAGGGGCTGACTCCTTCCTCCAAAGCAGATGGGAGGGGATGCTCTCAGAGACAGGATATTGGATGAGATAGTGGCATCCCCGCATTCCTTGATGATTGCTCATAAAATTAGCCATCCCTTACAAACAGTCCTCCCTTGTCGATATTTAAACTGCAGGCTGCTGGAGGGGGAGAGGCTGTGCCCAGCTTCCTGCTGCTTCCAACAGCTGAGCAGGTTTCCTGTGGGTTTGTACAGCCTGGTCAGGAGCTCTCCCATCAGCAGTGAAGCCACCCATGGTGTTATCACCCCTGGCTCATGTCAGATACTGGAGCTTCATCCCACACTCAGCAAACCCCCTTGGTTATCTTCCCCTCCCCTCTACAAAACTGCCTGTTTCTGAGGCTTGTGGGTAGCTCATACATCACACATCTGGTAGATCATTGCACTAGGTGCCCCGATGGGACAGAGCAGTTATGTGCTCAGCAATTTAAAGATAATTTGGGAACATTTTCCATGCACTTCTATTGCTTTGAGGGTTCCCTGCACGGTTTTAGCCCAGGTCAGAGGCTGCAATGCCTGGAGTGGGTGTGCAGCCGTGGGCAATGTGGATGTGATGCCCTAGTTGGGGGTGGTGAGGGAGCATTGCTGGGCAGTGTGAGCTGTTCAATGCCACTGGGGCTCAGGGCCATCAAATACTGCCAAGTCCCCAGGAGAGGGGGTAGCTGTGTAGATGGGATGGCTCTGAGAGGGTGTTTTTTGCACTCCAGAGCCTGTTTCACATTTTGCAGTGTGGACAGAACCTGGGTCTCCTCATCTGTAATACAAGGCAACCTGCACCTACCTAGTTTGGGGACAGGAGATCATAGAATCACAGAATTGTGGGGGTTGGAAGGGACCTCAAGAGATCATCAGGTCCAACCCCCAAATGGTTGTCCATCAGCTGAACACCAGCAAGGAGAAGGAGAAGGAGAAGGAGAGGGAGAGGGAGAGGGAAAGGGAGAGGGAGAGGGAGAGGGAGGAGAAGGAGAAGAGAAGGAGAAGGAGAAGGAGAAGGAGAAGGAGAAGGAGAAGGAGAAGGAGAAGGAGAAGGAGAAGGAGAAGGAGAAGGAGAAGGAGAAGGAGAAGGAGAAGGAGAAGGAGAAGGAGAAGGAGAAGGAGGAGGAGGAGGAGGAGGAGAAGGAGAAGGATTCAATACTTGCAGGAGCAAGAACATAATCCACTACCCACAGCAGGGAAACTGAGGCATGATGAGGTAATTTAGGCAAAGTAGGGAAGAGCAGCCCCTCTGCAAGATTATCTTTTATGAAGTGACTCCTTGTGTTCTGTATGTGGAGCCAGGTTGAGGAGAAGGACATGGGAGTCAGGATCAAATCAGAAATGTGGAGGGGAAATAGCCACTGTGCTTCAGAGAAGGACCCAGGCTCAGAAAGCCATGATCAGAGGTGGAAGGGGGGGCCTTAGGGAGATACAGGGAGGAACAGACTCAGTTCAACCTGCCCAACCCCAGCAGAAGGAGAGGAAGAAGTAGGGAGGAAGCATTTAACTGGCAGAACATCCCCTGGGGTCTAATGCAGGGCTGACACTGGACCACTTTAACTGTCTTACAGTAGCATCTGCAACATCCTCAGAGATGCAGAGCAGCCTTGGTCAGAGCAGGTACATGGTTTGGTCTCAGTGGGGCAAAGGGGGCAAGAAGGCATGTTCTCAGGAGTAGCCCATGCATGCTGATGGTGAGGTTTACCTTCTGCCATGAGGAATCTGCATGGAAATGCTTCCAAAGCCACTGCATGGTGGTGGTGGAAGGAGACAGAGAGTGGATGGGACTCTGGGCTTTTTCTGTTTGATAAGATCTTGGCCCCAGTGATGCCTCCTATGGATTTACACGTCCTGCTTTAGTAAAGAGCAGTGGGGGATATATACCTACCTAAATATACATGCACAAAATTCATTTGCAACAATAATAGAAGTGATGACCTGGCACTTCCCCTCTCTGCCTGTCAAACTTCCCTCTGCAGCACTGTGAGGATGGATTAGAAATGGCTTGATGTATGGATGGGTGAACAGATAAGCTAACCAGAAATGGATGGAGGTGAGATGGATGGGTTTCCCATGAGTCCTGACTGTTGTCAGTGCATTTCTGCTCTCAGTTATAGAAACCTGAACCATTTGGGCTGCCTAAAGCTTTTCTGCTTTGAAAAGTGGCTGCACACATAGTCACTCAGAAGGTCTAAGCCACTTTAAACTATGCTCACCCATTTTCATCACCTTCACTAACCCAAATTTGCTCCTCCACATCCCCATCCTGATGCTGGTTGCCACTGGGGAGCAAGGGGAGTGGTACTAGGTGGAGGAACGTACCCAGGGATCTGTAGCAGTCATGAGATCCACTGCTTGTCCACTCTCTGGACAACTATGCTGCCTCTTACCAGGCCAAGTATCAATTTCCATATCCCAAGATATGCTGGACCAGGCTGTGGAGTCCTAAAGCTGACCTCATTCTCAGCATGGTTTAGACAGAACACCATGAATGTGGTGGAGAGGGTGATACAAGATCTTGCTCTCCATGCAGAACAGATAACACTCAGACATCACCTGCACAGCAAGTCAACCATATCCTGGGCTGGATCTAAAGCAGCACAAAGAGCAGGTCGAGGGAGGGGATTCTCCCCATCTACTCCACTCTCATAAGACTCCCCTTGCAGTATTGTGTCCAGCTCTGGAGTCCCCAGGACAAGAAGGATGTGGAGCTTTTGAAGAGAGTCCTGAGAGGGGGGCATGAATATTGATCTGAAGGCTGGAGCACCTTTGCTATAGAGACAGGCTGAGAGGTGGTCTTGTTCAGCCTATAGAAGGTTCTGGGGAGACCTTCTAGCAGTCTTCCAGTTCCTAAAGGGGCTCCAGAAAAGATGGAGAGGGACTAGTGACAAGGGCAGGGAGGGACAGGGCAAGGGGTAATGGCTTTAAACTAAAAGATGGTCAAATTAGACTAGATATTAGGAAGAAATTCTTCCCTGTGAGGGTGCTGAAGCACTGGCACAGGTTGCCCAGAGAAGCTCTGGATGTCCCCTCCCTGGAAGTGTTCAGGGACAGGTTGGATGGGGCTTTGGGCAACCTGGTCTAGTGGGGAGTGTCCCTGCCCATAGCAGGGGGGGTTAGAACTAGGTGAGTTTTGAGGTCCCTTCCAACCCAAACCATTCTATGATGCTATGAATTCCTTATTTTGCTTTGCTTGTGTGTAGCTTTTGCTTCACCTGTTAAACTGTTTTTATCTCAAATCCTGAGTTTCCTCACTTCCACTCTTCCAATTCTCTCTCCCATCCCACCAAGGGGAGTGAGAGAGCAGCTGCAAGGGGCTCAGTTGCCAGCTGAGGTTAAACCACAACACTCTCACAAGATGTGCCCACCCAGCCACCTCCATCACAGCCCCATGTTTTCCTCTTGAAACCATCAATTGCTCAATTTGGCTCCACCCCAGGAGAATTAGCCAGATTAGAGTATTCCCAGAGTTCTCCTGTTGATGCTTATCCAATACATTGTCCCAAAGTGCTTTGCAGGGGCTGGATTTGGGTATTTATCCCTGGCAATCTTAGTTGAAGGGGGAACCCCAGCTCTTCTAACAGCCTGCAGCAACACAAAAGAGCCCAACAGATAGTAAAGACCATCTACCATAAAAGAACCTGTCAAAGAGAGGTCTGGGAGAAGAAAGGTGTTAACACTTCACTGTCTCTATGATGCTTTCCTTGCCTTACCCATCAGTTTGGGATGAAGCCACCAACACCCCCATCCTGGGTGTCCTTGCAGCTGAAGTTTGCACTGTGTAAAACAGGGACATTCCTGCAGGCCAGGGACAGATGGGAAGAGGGAAGGGCTTTGCTGCAGTAAGGATGCTCTCCCCTACCCCCAGAGAGCCCGTGTACGAATCCCCAAAGCTCTGCCAAGCACCTGGCACGGAGCTCTGGCCCCTCCATCCACCTGCAGCAGTAATATAGTAAGTGCTCTTTCATGTCATGTTGCTTTGGCTTTCCAGGATCCAAGAGGGACTCTGACACGCAGCATTTATCTCAAGCAGCTATTGATCCCTCAGCTCTATAAAAATGATTACACTTGACCCAAGGCTGCACTCGATTCAGTGTCTGAGCTGGATAGAAAGAAGAGACTTGCCCAGAAAGGCACTAGGTGTGGAGGGAGGAGGGAGAGAACACAGGGGAGGAGGTGGGATGCTGGGGGGTTTATTCAAAGATAAGCAGATAAAAACTGCAGGGTTCTTTGCTTCGGGCAAGAGGTAGGTGGGAAAATGCTCACTCAGTTGCTGCAGGACCATGGGGACTTGAGATGAGGGTTTGAAAGAGTTTTGGCCAAAGGCAGCACTTTTTCAGGCAGTTCAAACAAAAACTATGAGCAGTTAGGGAGCAGGATGCTCTTGCTGCATGGGAGGGTCAAGTAGGGGCTGGCTGGTGGCCTTGGAGAAGATACTGGGTTGTAATGAATGGTTTCTACCAGCACCAAGTCACAGAATCACAGGATCACAAGGCTGGAAAAGACCTTTGGGATCATTGAGTCCCACCATTCCTGTCCTGTGCTGAACCAGATCCCTGAGCACCTCATCTCCCCTGTGTTAAACACACCCAGGGCTGGGCACTCAACCCCCTCCCTGGGCAGCCTGTCCCAGGCCCTGACCCTGCTCCAGGCCCCTGTGCCACAGCCCCACAACTCTGCCAGGGAAGAACTTTTCCCTCCCAGCTGAGCTGACCCTGCCCTGGGGCAGCTTGAGCCCATTGCCCCTTGTCCCATCTCCTGGCCCCTGGCTGCAGAGACCATCGCCCACCTCTCTGCACCCTCCTGGCAGGGCAGGGGAGGTGGGGAGAAGGTCTCCCCTCAGCCTCCTCTTCTCCAGGCTCAACACCCCCAGCTCCCTCAGATGCTCCTCACAGCATTTGCCCTCCAGCCCCTTCCCCAGCCTGGTTGCCCTTCTCTGCACTCGCTCCAGGACCTCAATGTCCTTCTGATGCTGAGGAGCCCAGAACTGGACCCAGCACTCCAGCTGCAGCCTCACCAATGCCCAGTCCAGGGGCACAATCACCTCCCCAGACCTACTGGCTGCCTCCCCCTCTCCTCCTACTTCTCCAAGCCCAGCCCCAGGCTGATGCTCCTGCCTTGCTCTTCCTCCCCATCAGACACCTCTCCATGGTTTTCCATTGCACAGCATGAACCAGCCGTGCACTAAACACCAGAACCCAGGTGAAGAGACGTCTGGAAGAACATGGAGGTGGACTTTCTCATGACCAACTTAAGGGCCATGAGAAGGCTGTGAAGCTGTCCTTGGAAATACAATCCTTTATCCTAAACTAGTGCCAGGTCTTGATGTGGGGCTTTGAGTCAGCAACCTACAGGGGAAGCCAACAACCAGGCAAACAAGCCATGGAGCAACTTAGAGACTCACTGCTGTATTTAAACTTGTTGATGGAGATCAGAGGAGAGGTCATGATACAGCATGAGACTATGTGTCCTGCCTGAGAGGATGGGTCTCTCTGTTCTTCAGGAAGAACTGCTGGGAGAAGTAAGTGGCTTGTTTTGCTTGGAAGATGCTTGGGGAGCTGGGACTACAAAATCTCCAGCACCAGTGTGGATGGAGCCACTGGGATTTAGGATGCAAGGCAGAGTCTGGCAGCACTGAAATGAGCTGTACCATGCATTTGTCTGCAGGGCCAGAGAACAGTTGCTGGGGGCTGGAAGTAGAAGAGCAACAGTGAGGGTAGATATTGCTCATACAGGCAAATATGAAGGGTGAGAGGAGGCAAAAGGGCATGGAAGCCACAGCTATGGGTGAGGTGCAGAGACAGTGAGTCCCCAAGTGGCTTCAAGTCTGCTCCAAGCCAACCCTCTGAGAAAAATGAGCAGAGAGGAGAGACCTCTGCGCAGCATGATGTTCATCATGAGCTATACCAGCATTAGCTCACCTGGCATGACAAGCCTGGCACCACGAGCAACTTAAAGTGTTCCCATCCAGAGCCAGACTTGGGCTGTCCCTTATCCAGCAGTGACTCTGGGGCTATTGAGCCCACTAGACCTGGTCCAGCACAAGCCTGATCCCACAGCCATCACAGGCTACCAGTTTGACTGCGTTCAGGAAGGGACCCTGCAAGTCTCTTCTCTCCTTTAGCCTACTTCTTCTGCCTAGATACTATCCTGGAGCATGAAAAACCCTTCAAACAGAAACTAATCCCTTTGCAAACTGCCCTGAATTAGGACCTAAAGAAAGAGACCGGCTCAGAAGTATGGCACTTGCCTGGAGCTCCCAAGCAGAGAGGGAAACAGAAGGATATCACCAAAGCTGCTGTTCTGCAGAGCTGGCTGTGCACACTTATTGGTGAGCTGAGTTGGGGAGGGCTTTGCTTCCAGCATAGGAGGGTTATCAGGGGATTTGCTGCTGTTGCAAAACTTCTGCGTGGATTGGGAGGGAGAGGGAGATGTTTTCCAGCAGTCAGCAGAGCACGATTTAGCATCTGCAGAGTTGAAAATGACCCTTGTGATTACACTTACTTTAGGGGAACCTGGATTTTAGATTTCCCTGTGCGCTGGATAGAGATGCTTGCACTTGCTGTTTGGGGGAGGGTTATGTGGGAACACAAAGTACTGGAGAGGAGACAGGCCATTTCTGCAAAAGTCATTACTCCAGAGGAAAGGGGCTGCCCTGCTCACAGATGTAATTAACAGTCCCCTGGGAAATTCAGGTCTGAGAATGGGGTGATGGGCACACTCGTGTCTCTCCCTTGAAGTGTAGAAGGGGCCAAAAGTGATTCTTTTGGTGCTTAGTTTAACCCTGATGAAACCCTTGAATGTGAGGATCTGGGCAACCCATGCATCCATAAGACATTTCTTCTTCTCTGGAGATATTCAAGACCCATCTGGATGCCAACCTGTGCGACCTGTCCTAGGGAACCTGCTTTGGCAGGGGGGGTTGGACCTGATGATCTCTTGAGGTCCTTTCCAACCCCTGTGATTCTGTGATTTCTTTGACCAGGCAGCAGGAGGGCCAAGGAGCCAAGACATTTCTCCAAGCCCATTGCTGGAATTTCACTGTTAAACAAACCCATACTCATGGCTGTCCCAAGGAGAGACCCTTCTTGGGTTGCTATTTGCAACTACAACACCAAAAGGAAAGCAGAGCCAGAGCCCAGGTTATGTGTAAACAAGAAAACAACTTTTCTCCCCAAAAAAGGTGCAGAAATGGGTTCATCTGCTGAAATAAAACAAAGTCTTATTGCTTTTGGAGTCCAGGAAAATCCCTAAAGGCACCACATGGATACAGGGATGACCCCAAAATGGTCATGTTACATCCCTCCTAGTAACCTAGAGACAAACTTAAGAAAAGAATAGTCATAGAAGAGCTTTTCCTTAAAGAATCATTTACCTAAAACCAGGGGATGATGGGCATTGGACCAGACAACTTTTAAAGGTCCCTTCCAACCCAAACCACTGTATGATTTTATGAAAATCTTGGGCATCTCATGGAGGGGGGACCTCTTCTGGAATATAGAAAAGGGTTTCCAAGAGGGGAAAGCAAAGTATGGGGTGAGGATAAAAGCCTTGGTGATAGGAAAGGTCTTTACAGACAAGCATCAGCATTCCAGTTGGATCATGTTGACCACGGGCTGCAGGGGCATCTTTCCCTCCTGCACCTGGGGCACCTCCTCCTCCCCTTCCCTGGCCTTGGTGTCTCAACTTTTCTTACACCTTCTCATTTCTGGGGGGACAAAAAGCAGCCACTTGTGGTTTTTCCTCCTAAATGTGATTCCCAGAGACGCTGTGGCAATCACTGATGGGCTTGGCCTTGGTCAACAACGACTGTGGCCTTGAGCCAGCCAATGTTTGCTTTCTCAGGCCTGCAGAGAGCTTCTAACTGCTTCTTGCAGAAGCCTCCCCTTTGCCCCCCTCTCCTCTACCAGAACCCAGCCATGCAAAGCTACAACACTGAGTTGGCTTCAACATTGTTAAATTTAGTAGGAAATGTCTTCTTTTCAAAAAAAGAGAAGTCATCAAAGATAATCCAAGATTAGGACATGGTTTGATTTGGGATTGTGTCTGCCCTGGCACAAGGAAATTGAAAGAACAAGTGAATGCTGCAGAGATGTTGAAGACATAAGCCTGGGTAGTGTGGCCTGGAGATGCTCTGGGAAGAGTTTGCTTGCTTCCTGATGTGTGGAAGTTGTACCCAAACCCAACCAGGCATGCAGACAGGCAGTGGCTGGGTGCTGAGGCTGCACAGCATACACCTAAAGCCTGCATGGCCACAAGGTGTGCACAGGGATGGGGACACACACACACACACTTGCACACTCCATGTGTCCTGTAAGGACTTCATAACTCAGGCACCCCCTAGACATCCTGTGGGAATATCTGCACCAAGGAATGAGGATTGTCATGGACAACAGGGCAGGATCCCATAAAGGAGAGAATTTGAGGGAACCTGTGAGGTCCAGCAATGAAGGCAGGGGTACCAGCAGCCTGACACAGGGCTGACTCAAGGGGAAAAGCTGCTCCAGGCCATCTCCTAGAGCCCAGCAGCCATGCATCCAAGCCATACAAAATCCCTCTGAGCCATTTCCCAGTGCTGGAGATAGGATGTGTACATCCTTTCTGGCCTGGTTGGCAAGTACATCTCAGCCAGGCATTCCCCCCCAAAAGGGCTACCCTCCGCTGCTGGGGTGCGGGGTGTTGGACGCAAGCTGTGCCTGGTTCTCAAATATCCCCCACCTCTGTCCCCCAGCCCTCCCCTCCTGCAAGGCACCTGCCACGGGGGCTGCTTGGCTTCCTCACCCCAAGAACAGCGCCAGGTCCTGGGGTTGCTGTTAGAAGACACCCTGGCTGGCACCCAGGGCTGACACCTGATGCATCACCACCTCCCGCTGGGAAGACACTGAGCTCAGCCCCCACCCACGGGCTTCCCCGGGGTTACCACCAGCCCTGCAGCAGGAGACTTGCTGACACATGGAGCTACACCACAGGCAGCACCCCAACATGGTGCACGGGGCTTGGATCAGGACCACCATCCCTGGGTGCCCAACTGCAACCAAGTCACACATCCTCAGGAGGTCCCAGATGGAGAAGGATGAAGGTTGGGTGGTGCAACCAGTTTTACAGTAGAGAGACGTGCTAGGGCGAGCCGTTTGCAGATCACCCGAGCGCAGAGCTATTTGGCTCGGGAAGGGCTTACGTCATGGAGAGAAGATGCCATCTCTTACCCAGGGGCCTCCCAGTTGGAAGGAGCATCTCCAAATTCCTGGAGGTGCACGCTAACCGGCACAGACTGTGCTGGGAAACATAACAAGCCACGAGCTGCAGGGATCCGCTTACACCACCGGGGCTGGGGACCTGGCAGCGGGATGTGCGAGGCTCCAGCAGCAATCTTCTCATGCAGGGGGGACAAGATATATCAGACTCCAAACTGGCACAGCCACAAGTCCCAGCACCAAGCTAAGGTTTCACCCTCCAGGGACAGGTGGACCAGGGACCGTTGCTAGACCCTGCGGCAGCATAGCTGCAAGCACAGTCCACCCACAACATTGAGAGTGGGAGCAAGCGAGCCAGCCATCGCCATGTCCCCCCTTCCCATCCCTGTCCCCATGCTCCTTTGCTTAAGCTGTCAGACCTCATGCACCACTTCTCCATCCCTACACCATCACACCACCCCATAGCACATCCACAGCACGTCAGGGCCACACACCAGCCCTTAGCTCTGCCCTGGGACATCCCACAAGACTTTTCTCTCCTGACAGACCCTTCACACCCCAGTGCTGTGTTGTCAGCCCTAGAGATCTGCTAGGAGCCATGGCCTCACACCCAGGGCAACCCAAAATGTCCTTGACAGACTGGTACCAGCACTAGGTCTCCTGCACAGCCATTTCTCCCCTGTGAGCTAGCTGGGGCTCTGAGCCAGGGCCCTTAATGCACTCAGGCTGGCTGCTGGCTCAGTTACTTAATAGAGTCCAATTGTCTATTTTTCATTATCGAACAATTCCCTTTATTGGGCTTTTTGGCTTGTCCAGGAAATCCAATCAATAGGGTTCCCAAGGCAAACGCTGGCTTTGCGTCCTCTTCCTCTCACCGAAGAGACACACTGTCCCTCTGTGCCCAGCCACCCCATCTGCATCACTGGGGCCAAAGGTTTGGGAGCTGGGAGGGCATCTCTGGCTGTCCAGACACCACTGCATGTTGTACTGGTGGGGATGTCACTTTCCCAGGGTGGGAAGGCGGCACCAGCTGTTCACCCAGCAGTGATAACCACCCCCTAAGGCATTTGGGGGGCTGCTGATTCAGGGTGGTAAGGGGATGTGCAGGGATGGGGGATGCTGGTGTTGGCTGGAGCATGAGAGGTGTGTTGAAATGGTCCCAACTGGAGTTGTCAGCTCCACTCCTCTGGGTAGCACAGCAGTTTCCACACCAAACCCCTGCCCACCTGCTTTTGGGAGGGACCTGGGGGCTTTCCAACCAAAGCACATGGCAATCTGCATTAGCCTGTAATATAGAGGGATCACTATACCTCCTAGAAAGGGAACAGCACGTTGCAGCACATCTACACTGCCCCAGGCAGCACCAGTGGTGCTGATCTGGGCACTGGTACATGTGCACAAGGGACACATCCACACTCCTCCATTAAACAGACCTAGGACTGTTTGTCACTGTAGCCACACTGCAGCTCTCTTACCTTCCAGTACAATGTGGGTATGTCCATGCTGCACACTGCAAGAGTCCTCAGTCCACCCTAACACCTGAACCACACTCACAAGTCACTGGAGACAGCATCCTCTGGCCTGGGCCTAAGGAGCAGAGCAGATGATGGAGCTCCACTGCCCAGGAACGTCCTCTTGTGCTGTTTAAATTATTGATATTGATACTGCAGACAATGGCAGCCATCAAGGGGAGGCAGAGCAAGTGAATCCCTGCAGCGGGGCTGCCCTCCTGGCAAATGGGGAAAGGCAGAAGTGTTAGCAGTGCATGAGCCATGCTGCCTCTCACTGTTACCAGCCAGTGTACCCTATTTTGCCAGCCCCTTTTCAAGCTGAACAGGCAGCAGAGTGGAGAGATGGATGCTGGGAGAGATCTTCTCACAAGGGGTTTCATCCCAGGCCAGCAGCTGCACTGCATACCGTGGGCTGTTCATCTTTCAGACCCAACTTCTGGAGTCAGGGGATGATGTAGTTTCTAGCACAGCACCCTCCTCCTCCTTCCTCAACCACATCTGCTGATGTGGCATTCCCACCCAGGTAAAGAAAGCATGTAATCATGCTGGGTGGGGGGGGGGAAGAGATTCAGTGCCAAAGAGAAAGGAAGCATCATGCCCAGGAAAAGCCACCATCAGTTATCACCAGCCCTACTAGCAATTTGGGGACACTCAGCATGAAAACACATGTGGAAAACAGGTGTCCTGACAGCAGCCGGCTCTTAAGACATTTCCACCTTGTGAAGCTGCAGGGAAATGATGGAAATCTTGCTAGGAGTGACCCCTAAAGGCTGCAAAGCTGAAGAAACCCAAAGAGAGGGATTTTCTTAAGAAAAGGAGAGGAGGAGAGAGCAGAGGGAGGAGAGGGGGGGAATGCTTCTCCTTTGGGTTTGTGGCCGTTGCCATAAAGGGATGTGCATGTGTTTGTGCCTGCATGGGATGCCCTGTGAGTGCATCTGCAGAACAAGGGGCCTGGCATGTGGTTTCCTGGGATGGGTCCGATGTGTTTTTAAAGGATGCTGCTTCTCATGTGTCAGAAGCCCTTTTCTGTATCCTGAACTGGTCGTTCAGGGCCACCGGTGGCAGCAAACGGTGCAGCAGTGACAAACAGGGCAGGATCTATCCAGGTGCAACCTCTAAGGCACCTGCAAGGCTGTTCCTGTGCTGGCAATGCACACCTGTGTCCTCACACCCCTTCCAGACACCTCCTTGTGATGAAAAGGGGCTGGAGGGCAAATCCTGTGAGCTGCTGCTGAGGGAGCTGGGGATGTTCAGCCTGGAGAAGAGGAGGCTGAGGGGAGACCTTCTCCCCACCTCCCCTGCCCTGCCAGGAGGGTGCAGAGAGGTGGGCGATGGTCTCTTCAGCCAGGGGCCAGGAGATGGGACAAGGGGCAATGGGCTCAAGCTGCCCCAGGGCAGGGTCAGCTCAGCTGGGATGGAAAAGTTCTTCCCTGAAAGAGTTGTGGGGCTGTGGAACAGGCTGACCAGGGAGGGGGTTGAGTCCCCATCCCTGGGTGTATTCAACTGATGGGTAGATGAGGTGCTCAGGGAGATGGTTTAGCTTAGGATGAGAATGGTTGGACTTGATGATCTTAAAGGTCTTTTCCAACCTTGTGATTCTGTGAAACACAAAGCTTTGCACACATGAGCAGTGCTATGTACATCCACACACATGCAGAGCCTCCCAGGACCAGATCAAGGTGTCCTGTAAACAAACCAGTATCCCAGTTTCAGGCAGTGTGGGACAGCTTCTATTCTGATGGCTTTTGGGGCCATCGGAGTGCTGTGTGGTCCTCCGGCAAAATACTCAGGAGTCATCTGGGATCTTCCTGCTGCTGTCATCACAACTGCATAGTGAAGGAGCAGGATCTGGCCCTTGGACAGACATATATACAGACTGGGAGAAGAGCTCCTGGAGAGCAGCCCTGCTGAGAAGGACCTGGGTGTCATGGGGGATGAGAAACTGAACATGAGCCAGCAGTGGCTCTTGCAGCTCAGAGCCCCAGTATCCTGGGCTCCATGAGAAGTGGGGTGGCAGCAGGGACAGGGAGGGGATTGTCCCTCTCTGCTCTGCCCTCAGGAGGCCCCAGCTGGAGTCCTGTGGCCAGAGCTGGGGCCCCAGTACAAGAAAGATGTGGGACTGTTGGAGAGGGGTCAGAGGAGCCACAAGGATGATCAGAGGGCTGGAGCAGCTCCCCTATGAAGAGAGGCTGAGGGAGCTGGGCTGGGTCAGCCTGGAGAAGAGAAGGCTGTGGGGGGACCTCATTGCAGCCTTCCAGTCCCTGAAGGGAGCAGAGGAACAGGAGGGGAATCAGCTTGTTCAAAGGGCAGAGACTGTCAGGACAAGGGGGATGGAGTGAAGCTGGAGGAGGGAAGGGTGAGATGAGATATTAGGGGGAAGTTCTCTCCAGAGAGAGTGGTGAGGGGCTGGAACAGGCTGCCCAGAGAGGGGGTGGATGCCCCATCCCTGGAGGTGTTCAAGGCCAGGTTGGATGTAGCCCTGGGCAACTTTGTGTAGCTCCAGGCCTGGAGGTTGGTGTCCCTGCCTGTGGCAGGGGGGTTGGAGCTCTGTGATCCTTGGGGTCCCTTCCAACCCAGACCATTCTATGATTCTATGATTCTTCAATCCTAGAAGGGGAAAGTCAAACCACCCCAACCCCTGGGGTGTTTTTAAACATGTGTGTGTGTGTGTGTCCCAGCTCAGTGTAATCTGAGAGCCAGTAAAATTAAAATCACTCATCACGGGACGTTGGCAGGGGGAAGATTAATATGCCTGAACCATGACAGCTCACAGCCCAGAGGAACATGTGCTCCCAAAACTGTGAAGTGAGAAACTCATCGCCTGGAGGCCACAGCCAGGAGAGCCCCAGGAATGGGCAAAACCAAGTAGCCTGGGCAGCGATGGGGTGCTTTGCATTCCTGCTTTGGGGTGGGTTTAATCTCTTTCTTTTTTCTCTCCTCTAATTATTCATCCAAACATCCTGTTCCTTTCTGGGCAGCACTCTTCATCTGTGGCTGATTTTGGTCCCTCTTTCCCCCCTGCCATTCATTTGGTCTCCTGGTGCACAGGGGATTGTTTCTGTTCCCTGATGGAAGCGACCAGATTTTTTTGGCAACCAAAGCACCTCTGAAACTACCAGAACCTGGACCACAAAACCATCCCTTGCAGTGTCCCATGCCACATGTGTTGCAGGGCACTGCGAGCAGTTAAGGAGAACCAGGGCAAGTGGAATGAGGAAGGAAAAGGTCGATTTGGAGAGGTCCCTGCGCTGCAGGATTCAAAGCAGCACTTGGCAGGGATGCTCTGGGGGACAGGAGGCCATGACAATGGGCATGTTTAGGCCCCAAGCCATCTAGCCAGATGCCATTCCCCAACTATAATTCACCCAGATTCACCAGGATTAGCTTTCCTGATAATTCAAAGCTCATTTAAATGACATACATACCCCTGCCTGAGCTCAGCTTTTCCTGCAGACCCACTTTCCCAGGCTCTGTTTCTGCCAGGGACCACATCTGAGGGTGTCTGCAGACCCATGGAGCCACCACAGTTGGTTCCACAGAGTCCCTGCTCTTCTCCAGGACCCTGGCACGTGTGCAGAGCCCCTCATTGGGATGGGGCAGGAGGGCAGGTCTGTGGATGGACAGGCTTTCCCTGCGAGGCGCAGGTGCAGACACTGAGCTATTCTGGGCATCTCCATTTCTCTCCCGTGCTCCCTTGATCAGTTTTCCTTTGGCTCTTCCCCAGTGGACACAGCGGTCGTCTTGACAGGCTGGAGGTATTCTTCTTTCTCTCCAAAGGTCATTCCCTCTCCAAACCATCCCTGCCATAGGTCACCTTGAGCACCCACTGCTGATGGCACCATCCCCCAGAGCCACAGGTTCCTTCAGCCCTGAGCATATGAAGGAAAAGGGGACATACCACCAAAATAAGCTGTCTGAAACATGGAAGGAGCAGCAGGGGTGCACCTCAGACCTTAGCAGACTTGTGCAAATCTGAGATATTCTCTGCTCTCCCCACCTCTCTCCACCCATGCCTAGAGGAATTAAAGCCATGCCATCAAAGTTAGTCACTAGAGCGGCTCCATGCACCAGGTGAGTGTCCACAAAACCCTCTGGACGCTGCTTTGCAGAGGTATCATCTCCTTAACAGAGCCCTCAGGTTCCTCCTTGCATCTGCTTGTCAAACTCTCCTCTGAGGAGAAGCAGGAACTCTGAGAGTGACAAGGAGACACGTGTTGGCACCACTGCTGCTCATCACATCACTGCCATTCATCACGTCACCGCTGTTCATCACACCACTGATCGCTCAGGCAAGACCCTGATGCCTGACACCAACACTTTTCTCTGGGTGTCTCAAATAAGTACTGTCATCCACCTTGCCAAAAGCCCAAGGGCCAAGTCACCATGACCTTGCTGCCTGGGCAGAAACAAGGTACCTGCCATGGGATGGGGAGATGTTCCAGGCATCTACATACTCCTGGCAATCCAGAAAAGACTCTGTGCACCTGAAGGCCACATGGGATGGCATGGTGGACCCTGAAGAACTCTCTGCTCCTTTTAGAGACATATGTCTGGTCCAGGAGAGAGATGCAGACCTCAGGGCACCCAGCTTACCAGCCAGCCTGCCACAAGCCAATAGGCCACTGGGAACAGGAAGAAATTGTGGTTTCTTCTTCTAAAATAGTGTTGGCAGCTCCCAGCTCCAGCTAAATGCAATCAGAGGGGTGCATCCAGGCAGGCTGGCCACTGGGATGCATGTACAGACCATCACCTCCCCAGCACACAGCCAAGGGCTTTAAACTTCCATGAGAAGGGACCTGGCCAAAGACACACAGAAGCTACCACAGCATCCCCATCCTGCCAGTCCAGCTCCCCTAGCAAGCCCCCAGCCTTGCACCTGCCTCCCCACCACTACCTCTTCTCCCTACCTGTGGTGCCCCTTTGTTTGTGTGGCCAGTGAAGATCTACTCAGGGCTGATAGGTATCAGAGACAGGCAAGAGGAAGCCCCAGGCAATCTAAAGATTAAACATACTCAGGTTTATTGGTGGGAAGCAGACATAGAGTTGGTATTTTCATTGGGGTTACCTGTTGGAGCATCTCTGCTGTGTGTCCAGGGAGCATGGGGTGAGCCTACGTCTCCTCAAGGTGAGTTTGTCCTGGTCCTGCTGGTCTTGCAGCATGGTAGCCATGCTAGTTTTATGGTCCTGGCCACCATCTGTCTCTCTCATGGGCACAATTGCTGCTCAGATGCTCCAGGCTTTAGAGAGGCTGGGAGGTGAGTATCCTTGTCAAAACTGAGAGCTAGGAAATCAAGGGGTCAGAGATCACCCTGTGGAGCGAGTCCTGGTTCATACATGGGTCAAAGTGCTCCAGACTCTATTTGGAGGACTTCAGACCTTGACAGACCTGAGACATAGGTCCATACAAACCTCAAGAAGTTCATTGAGGTCAAGTACAACATTGAGGCAATCCCAAGCACAGCTACAGGCTGGGCAGAGAATGCATTGAGAGCAGCCCTGAGGAGATATGGTTTAGCACAGGACAGGAACAGTTGGACTTGATGATCTTAAAGGGCTTTTCCAACCTTGTGACTCTGAGAAAGACATGAGGGTATTGGTTGATGAGCAGCTCACAATGAGCTGACAATGCACACTTGCAGCCCAGAAAGCCAACCATATCCTGGACTGCATTAAAAGCAGTGTGACCATCAGGTCAAGGGAGGGGATTCTCCCCATCTACACCACTCTTGTGACACCCACCCTTGCAGTACTGTGTCCAGCTCTGGGACCACCAGTGTAAGACAAACATTGAGTCAGTCAGGAGGCCACAAAGATGATGAGAGGAGTGGAGCACCTCTGCTGTGGAGACAGGCTGAGAGAGTTGGGCTTTTTCAGATTGAAGGAGGGGATTTGGGGAGATCTTATTGCAGCCTTCTGGTCCCTATCAAGGCTACAGGAAAGCTGGAGAGAGACTAGTTACAAGGGCAGGGAGTGACAGGACAAAAGGGAATGGCCTTAAGCTGATGCAAGGTAGATTGAGTTTAGATATTAGGAAGCAATTCATTACCATGAGGGTGGTGATGCACCTGACCAGGTTGTCCAGAGAAGCTGTGGATGCCCCTGGAGGTGTTCAAGGCCAGTTTGATCGGGGCTTTAGGTAACCTGGTCTAATGTAGGGTGTCCCTGCCCATGACAGGGGTGTTGGGACTAGATGATCTTTGAGGTCCCTTCCAACTCAAACCATCCTGTGGTTCTAGGACTTCTCAGTTGTCCTGCAGTTTCTGAACTGCCACCAGTACTCCTTTGTCCTGGAGCAAAGGATGTGGCCATGGACTTCATGTTCAAATGATACTCTCCTATATCTCAGAACTCCAGTATCAAGGCAGAAGAACAAAACCCTTCAAGACAGACTCTGAAAGCTGCTCATATACCAACTATAACACCCCATTACTGCACCCCAACCACCCAGACATGGACTTGGACCCATCCATGAAAGATTCCAACAGCTCAGGTGGTTTCAACCACCTCCTCTCCCTACAAAAGTTGGCTTGTATGCCAGGGGCTGTGTTGGGGAGAATAGCCAAGTCCAGTCATAGGGACTGGTCCAGCAATCTCCCTTGGGCCAATGTTACCCATCACCCCTCAGTACTAGGGTGATGGAAAGGGAAAGTAGGGAGAGAGGTTGCACTGGTGATGGCTTGTAAAAAAAAATGTGGCTTTTATCAGCGTAAATCCTGAAGTCCCTATTTTTATGGGGTGGAATCACACTTGGAGAGATGCAAAGTGTGATAGTAGCAGCACTGCACAAGTGGTGCTGTTCTAAGGATGCAGGCACAGCAGGGAGTGGAAATGTCTTTCATTAAAGCAAGTGACATATTACAAAAAACACCCAACCCAGCCCAAAGTTCAGGCACACCAGTCCTTCCTTCTCACTGTATGAAAAACCCTTCCACTGCAGGATTAATTTAATAGAGCCAAAGCCCTGGATCATCCCCAGATGAGTGGTCCAGCTGGATGAAAGCAGCTCAGGGTTCTTCTTCACTTCCAGTCCCAAACCACTGAACCTGGAGCTGGGTACTTGCCCCGTGCCTTTCTCCTCTGGCCTCTGGATGGCATTTCAAGGTGCTGCATGGAGGCAGAGGGGTGTTATGAGGGAAATAACCCTCTCACAGCCCTGAAGCACGTGTCTCAGAGTGTTGGGAGAGTCCAAGTCCTCCCAGATGAGGACAGCCACAGGAAGCTGGCATCCATGAGACATTGAAACAGGCCCAGACTCCATCACCCCACAAACTGCCTACCTTATCCTGTTTAAAATCCCACTTGTCCTGATTTTCAGAGGGGCTACACTGACACCAGCACATGCAGAACACCCAAGCGGTGGGTGTTCCAACAAGCTGCATACAAGTGGCCGATGGGATCTCAAAAGGGCTTTGAGGATGGACAGCTTAACAGCAACCATCCCAGCACTGCCTGATGGCTTAGAGGGGTCAAGTACAGCAGGTAAGGAGGGGGTAAGGAGATAAGCTCATCAAAGGGACAGATCCAGGTATGGACCAGAGAAACTCCACAGCCCAATGATGGATAACCAGAGAGGTACCACTGATGCCATTCTGAAAATACTGTGTGGCAAAAGAAATGTGTCACAGAGATGAACAAGCAAATTGAAGATGCCTGGTGTAGGCGGACGGGTGAGTGATAGATCCATGGCACTGCTAGACGGGTGATGGATACCAAGGAGGGGGAACACCGTAGACAGCTGGAGGGATGTGTGCACCGTGGGAGCTGTGTATAATCTTCCCTGTGTGCAAGTCACTCCCCTTGGGCCCCCTTTAAAAGAGCATTTCCAGGACCTGCTTCATAAACATTACTTGGGGGTGGGGGTGGGGGGGCTCAGGAGGCTCGGTGGGGATAGAGGAGTTTGTTCCCAACTCACCAAGATCACAAGAATCACAAGGTTGGAAGAGACCTTTGAAGATCATCGAGTCCAACCATTCCCATCCTATGCTAAACCATATCCCTAAGTACCTCATCAACCCTTTTTTTGAACACATCCAGGGATGGTGACTCAATGCCCTCCCTGGGCAGCCTGTTCCAGACCCTGACAACTCTTTCAGTAAAAAAATCTTTTTCTAATATCCAATCTAAACCTGCCCTGGCACAGCTTCATGCCATTTCCCCTTGTTCTATCTTCTGTCACCACATTGTCTTCCAACTGAAAACGATCCTTAAACAAATCAGTCTCAGCTTATCAGGGCTTCAAATGCCCGTGTGCTCTCTCACACACACCCCCCTCAAAAACAAAACAAAAACTGGGAGGGGGGGGGGAAAGAATCAAAAGTAAAAAGAAGAATTAAAAAAAAAACCTAGGAAAAAAAATAAAAAAAAAGCCCCATATTTTAGAGTCAGCTGAGAAGTGACAAAGTAATTTGCTCCTGGCAGTCTATCACGGCAGTCTAATTCCCAGTGACACCATTCAGCTGCTGACTACACTAACTGTCAGAGTCAATTAGCCGGGAGCCAGCAGCGCAAAGTGTTTACGGGTGCTAAAATTCACTCCGCACGCTGTGCGGAAGTGAGAAAAGATGACTTTTGAGGGAAAGGGGGGAAATTCAAGCGGCTGCCTGAACGCTAACAATTGCCTCTGCTACACCCCGAGACAACGGGAGGGTCAGGAGGATGCCAGGGTGAGTATAAGGGAAAGGAAGGTGGCCAGGACCAAGGGCACGCGGGGGTTTATCGTGAGTAGTTGGGTGTTGGGCAAGCAGGCTGGGGAAGGGGGTGGAGGGTAAATCATATGAGGAGCAGCTGAGGGAGATGGGGGTGTTGAGCCTGGAGAAGAGGAGGCTGAGGGGAGACCTTCTCCCCACCTCCCCTGCCCTGCCAGGAGGGTGCAGAGAGGTGGGCGATGGTCTCTTCAGCCAGGGGACAGGAGATGGGACAAGGGGCAATGGGCTCAAGCTGCCCCAGGGCAGGGTCAGCTCAGCTGGGAGGGAAAAGTTCTTCCCTGAAAGAGTTGTGGGGCTGTGGAACAGGGGCCTGGAGCAGGGTCAGGGCCTGGCACAGGCTTCCCAGGGAGGGGGTTGAGTCACCATCCCTGGATGTGTTCAAAAAAAGGGTTGATGAGGTACTTAGGGATCTGGTTTAGCACAGGATGGGAATGGTTGGATTTGATGTTCTTCAAAGGTCTCTTCCAACCTTGTGATTCTGTGATTCTGTGATTCTATTCACCTGTGGAGCTCACTGCCATGAGAGGTAAGATGGATTCTGTAGTACAGCTGGGGTGCAAGCCAGCTCCCTCAGCTGTTCCTCATATGATTTGTCCTCCAGCCCCTTCCCCAGTCTGGTTTCCCTTCTCTGCACTCGCTCCAGGACCTCAATGTCCTTCTTATGGTGGGGAGCCCAGAACTGCACACAGTACTTGAGGTGTGGCCTCACCAATGCTGAGTACAGGGGCACAATTACCTCCCCAGACCTACTGGCCACACTGTTTTTGATACAAGCCAGGATGCCCTTGGCCTTCTTGGCCACCTGGGCACACTGCTGGCTCATATTCATATCCACATTCCTTGCACAGAGCTGCACAGACACCACCCCCAGTCCACCCTTCATGTCTCACAAGGGATAGAAACCTGGCCAGGTGAACAACAGCAATGCAAGTCCCTGAAATCAGGATCTCTCCTGGAGCAGTGAGGAAGGGTGATCCCAGTGTCTGGCTGAGGAAAGCATAACTGTCATAGCACAGAAACATCCCCACCAACCCACAAGCACCAAGGGACACCTGTGCATCAAGATGGGCATCCCCATTTGCCATATTGCCCCATGATAGTCAGAGGTCTTTCCATCCTGCCTAAAAATAATGCTGTGTGGAGGTGCATATCAAAGTCTGAGGGCCATCAGACTTGCCTGAAAACCTGGAAAACCTTGACATTTCCTATCATTGTTTTGGCAATGTGTGATAAGAACATCCAGAAGGGGCTTTTGCAGCACGATTTGGGCATGTAGGAATCAGCATGTAGGACTTGCATAATTTTCCTGCTTTTGGGAAGTTTTGAGATGTATTCTTTTTTCTAAACTCTTATTTTCTCCTTGACCAGTCAGTAGCCAGGAAGAAAACTAGTAAAGACATTGAAAATCACCCTCCCTCCTCAGTAACAACTCATGTGGGGCCAAAGCAAAACGTTCTCTCTCCTCCTTTTGCAAACAGATTGCAATTATGACTTTTTCTTTTTCATAGGTATTTCCACAGCAGCACTTTCTCCTTCACTCTGAGGTGAAGACAAAAGGCAGAGTTTGTGTGAACAAGAGGTATTTTGACAGTTTCAAAGCCTTCCATGAAAAATTGATCAAGAAGTACTTGGGACTTCCCTCTCCTGGGAAAACAAAGATTTCTAGCCAACTGTCTGTTGTTTCTTTAGAGCAAGAAGGCCCTGGCCAGATATTGGACGTATCCCAGATTGTCCAAGCCAGTGTGGCTAACTTGGACTCTACCCTGCTGTATGACAAATCTCATACCCATCTCCTCAAGCCTATGACAACACCAAAGCCAAGCTCAGAAGATGTCACTTCTTCCACACTTTCCCTCTTTGCCATATAAAATGTGCTCAGATATTTCTGTTTTTTTCCCCAGTTTCTCTCAAGTCAGATGTGAAACCAGAAATAAATCTATCCCAGGGCAAGTTACCCTACCAACTGCTAAGGTGGGGTACCCCACAGATGCTACTGTGTTCCTCACTGCTCAACATGAGGCTCATCAGTCAGACCTCTTCCCACTACACTTGTTTATCTACGCCCTGTTTTGCTCTGATTTGAGGCCAGATGAGAACCAGGGAAGCAGAGAAACAACTTTCTTGTATTTTTATGTCCTTCTAGCAAGAGCAGGTGTTTGGGAAATAAGGGTATTGCTCTGGCTCCAGCCCATAGCACCAGCTTTCAAACTTGTCCCTGAGGTTAATCCCACTGTTATAGTCTAGCAGAAGAGGTTTGAGAGCCCCAGACTCACACCCTCCACTCTCCCACCTTCCTTGGGGCATATTTGGGTGCTGCCATGTCATGCCCAACCTGGCTGCACCCTTATCTCCATTGCAGAAAGCACCAGCAGCTGGGAAACACAAGTAGACAGACAAGGAGCCCTGGCTTTCCCACACTCTGCTCTGTGCATACTATCTAGAGTCAAAGAATCATTTTGGTTGGAAAAGACCCTTAAGATCATCAGGTCCAATCATTTACCCAACACTGCCAAATCCACCACTAAACCATGTCCCTAAGTGCTGTGTCTTAAATGCCTCGAGGGATGGTGAAGCAACCACCTCCCTGGGTAGCCTGTTCCAGTTCTTGACAACTGTTTTATTGAAACAATTTTCCCAATAGAAATCTCCCCTGGTGCAACTTGAGGCCATTTCCTCTTGTCCTATTGCTTGTTACTTGGGAGGAGAGACCAATCTCCACCTACCTACATCCTCCTTCCAGGTAGTTGTAGAGAGGGACCATCTCTCCCCTCAGCCTCCCTGTTCTCCAGGATGAACAACCTGAGTTCCCTCAGCCACTCCTCATCAGACTGGTGCTATGAACCCTTCACCAGCTTTGTTGATCTTCTTGGATCCTCTCCAAGGTAGAGGTTTTGTAACAGAAATGTCTAGAAACCTCAGTGGGAGAAATGGGAGGAGCTGTTTATTTACCAGCTTTTCATTTCATTCAATATTTTCCACAGTATTTTCCTTTTGAGGAAAACTCACTGGCAGCCTAAGGGAATGACCCCCAAATGGGAGTAAAGCCTGTGCTGGGGGATCCCCACGGGATAGGGGATCCCCATGGGAAACTCCATGGAGGTAGACTGGGCTGTATACTGCAATTAATGGCTCAGAGGGGTCTAGAAACACCCACACTGGAGTTCTTGGACCTGCCTGTGCCAACACAGCCAGATCTGCTGAGGAGTAGGAGAGAGATGCATGAGTGGATGGACCATGCTGAGCCCATAGGGTGTCTCAAGTGCCAGGAATTCGTTTTCTCCCTGACTACACCCAGAACAAAACCAACTCATCTTTGGAGGGAGATTGATCCAAATCCATCTACTCTGCTCAACTGCTGACGAGTTATTAGCAGGCTACTTGACACTCTGTCCTTCAGAAAAGTGAGGAAGGACACCCTGGAAGAAACTCCAAGTCCTGAGCACACCTGAGGTCCCCTCACAGGGACATGGGGGGCTGTCATAGAGTAGGTTCCAGTCCTCAACCATAGAAGAAGTCTGGAGGCAATGTGGATGCTAGGAATGAAATTAAGTCTTCTCAACTCTCAGGCAAATTTACTCCACATCTTTCTCAGCATCATACTGCACAGCTTAATACACAGGCCAAAGCCTTAGGGTCCCAAATGCTGTGATTAGGGAGACATTTCCTTACCTGGCTGTCACCAAGGCCACAGTTTTCAGCTGAGAGTTAATCAAAGACAGGCATATCCTGGTGCAGGACTCCTGCCTGTCCTACACACCAAGTAGTACAGCTGGGTAGGACACTCCAAGGAAATGGTTTTGCAAGGAGTTGGGCTCATTGGAACTCTGCAAGTAAAACAGACCTTCATTTCTCAGGTGCTTAGAGAAGACAAATGCAGAGAGGAGACTTGGACTCTTTTATTCAGGAGAGATCTCTAAAGCATCCATTTGTAGGTACCAGCTCTCTCTAGTTGATGGCATGGTTGAATTACCAAATACCCTTTGAATTTAAGGATGCAGTTGGCCCTGGAAGACAAGCAGAAAAAACTAGTTCTGAAAAGCCCCATCTGTGTTGGAAACAGCTCCTAAAGCAATGACCATTCTACAACCAGAGGTTGAGTTCCACGCTGAGTCCAGCTCTTCCACCATAAGTCTCTGTACCCTGGGTGGGAGACACAGTGCTGAGAAACCTGCACAGTGAGTTTAGAGGGCATGGACAGCACATTCATGACAGAAGAGCTGAGGAAAGCCAGAACCCATGGGGTCTCATAAGCTCCATCAAAACAAGAACCCCCCATGAGAGGTTTCCATCATCCTCCAGAGCTCACCTATCAGCTCCTTCCTGACAACATCCAAACCTGGTCCTACAACACTGCTGACATGAGTGATCTGCAGGGCAATTACCCCCACCAGATCTTCATGGTGTAGGAACCTGATACAAGGCAGTTGCTGACAGCAAGGCTTTGTCATCCTCCTCCTACAACATCCCTGGGACCATTTCTGGTCAGATAGGCCTGAATGTCAGATGGATAGGCCTTGTTTGAGAATCAGTCATCAAAAGACTGTTCAGTCTGCTGTGTTTTTTTTTTTTTTTAATGAAAAAATGGAGTGCAGAACAATACAAAAGTGTCTGTGTCATTCAAATTTCTTTTATTCTGCATCAAAGCAAAGTAGGGGATTTTTGGAGGTTTCATTTTCGACACAAAAAACTACAGGGAGCATTTTTCTATTGAAGTGATCTTTTTCCCCTTCCATAATAATTATTTTTCCCCTCTTTCCTCCTCCTTTACTAGTAGAGAAAAAGGAGGAGGGCGGGGGGGGGGGGGGGGGGGGAATTCTTTTTTGCTTTTTTTAAGGAGGAAAAGAGGAAGGAAAAAAAAACCAAACCAAAGGACAAATATTAAGGCAACCTCCAGCAGGAAGTGTGGTCAAAAACCACAGTTGCTTTTTCTTTTGAGATTTGGCACATAAATCACAGAATCACAGGATTGTAGGGGTTGGAAGGGACCTCAAGAGTTCATTGGGTCCAACCCCCCCCAGTGCTTCCCTTTTTGCAGCAGATCCCTAACCTAGGAGCATCCCTGGCTGCTGCTAAGACTGTCTCCAAAAGCTGGGTGCTGGCTGACCTGCTCTGGACCTCACTAGCCCTTTATTTCTGTACAATAATGTGTTTTCCCCTCTGAGCAGCAGGTTTTAGAGGCTTTAGAGTTTAGCAGATGTCTCCTTGCAGGTCTCCATGAAGAGAGGAGGGGTGTAGCAGAGTGGGCACAGCTCTCTCATGATTCCAGAGCAGTTTTCATCTCCTACACCATGGTGTCATGCTCTGTCACCAGAAGTTACTGGTGACTGTGGGACCTGCAGAGATTCAATCTCTGGCTGCTCTGTCACCAGCCATGTGTCTCATTACACTTAGTCTCTCTTCAAGTAATCAGACAAAGAGCATGTCCCTTGGACAAGGCAAGTGCAGTAGAAGTTTGGCATAAGTTTTGTAATTATATGCAATAAATTATCCCCCTGGGGTAGGTGTGGTGATTAGCAAATTCACTCTTATTCTTTTTTCCTCTTAAAAAGTGTATATCCATCCTGAGAAATTCAAAGCCAGAACCCACATCAGTGTGAAACTGTAACTGAGTCATCGTGGAGCTGTGGTAACCCAGCTATGTGCTGTCATCTGGGTTGGGTGGGGTGGGGGTTTTTTTATGGTGTACAACTTCTCTTAGAGCAAAGACTGGAAATTCTGACAGCCAAGGGCAATGCTGGAGACCCAGAGCAAGTTGTTAATGAAGGGAGTCATTAACCATGGCAAGAAAGAAGAGGAAGTTTCATTACTGTGCCTTCAACCTTTGAGAACACTGTTGTATGTGAGATGGTCTTGTCCAGCCAGCAGTTATGGGCTCAAGGGAAAGCTCGTGGTGAGAGCAGATAACAAAAAAACCCCACAACTGAGTTAGAGCATCTTAGTGAGTTATCAACCCTCAGCAGACCTGTGTGCACTTTTCACCCACAACATGTGGTTCCACTTAGGCACTAATCAACATAATCCACACTGAAGTATTTTGGTGGCTGAGGTCCCCAAGGACAGGGGGTTACCACAGCCTGACTGATGAATGAGAAACACTAAACTGTAATAACTTCATCATGTGCCTGAGACCAGCATGTTGAGGTTAATGCAGTGATCACAGAATCATAGGGGGTTGGAAGGGACCTACAGAGATCATCAGGTCCAGCCCCCCTGCCAAAGCAGGGTCCCTAGGACAGGGCACACAGGTAGATGTCCAGATGGGTCTTGAATATCTCCAGAGATGGAGACTCCCCTGTCCCAGGGCTCTGTCACCCTCACTGTGAAAAAGTTCTTCCACATATTGGTGCAGAACTTCTTATGCTTCAACTTGAAACCATCACCCCTTGTCCTGTCCCCACAGACCATTGAAAAGAGGCTGCCCATTTCCCCTGTGTGTGATGACTGGTTTGAGGTGTCCTACCAACCTTGTGTAGAAGATGTTATCAATGCATCTTACTCACAATGAAACTCATGAGATATTTGTACCTAAAACCTGGTGAAGATCTACCCTGGACAGCTCTGTGTCCCAACCTTAGGGCCACCTTGCCATGTGAAAACACTCCAGCATGTCCAGATATTCATCAAAAGCCACCTTTGGACCCCAGAATCATAGACTGGGACACATAGAAGAAACCACAGCTTTGCAGAGGGGTGTGACTGGCCCCCTCTGCTCCTGACCAATGTTAATCACTCCAGTTATTTACCAGCACTGGGGCCATATTCATTTCATAAACCTCCTCCAGTGAAGCAATGGATCCAGTTCATCTACAGCAAAAGAGAAGTCCCTTGCATCACTGTGGGGGTCAAAAGAAGCCTCCAGGCAGTGTGACCCTAACTAAGGAGGACAACACACTTCCCAGACAGCCACGTGGCATGGATGGGCAAGAGATTTTACAGTGAGATACTTAAGTTACCACCTTGAAATAAGGAGGGAGGGAGGATGGATGGATGGATGGATGGATGGATGGATGGATGGATGGATGGATGGATGGATGGATGGATGGATGGATGAACAAGGAGATGGAAAGATGGATGGATTTTATATTTTGCAAAGTTTTTATGCATAAATACTTTGACATAAGCTTGGACATCCTTCCAGACAATGCATAGAAAGGGGTCATGTTCCATGTTCTTCATACATGAGAAGTGATGGACCAGGATATCTAGCAGGTCATGCATTGTGCCTAGCAGACTTCATGCCCACCAACCAGTCTTAGTGAGCTCTGCCACTGCCCCCCAGTCCCCAGAGTTAAGGCTGTGCCTGAGATGTACTCAGGTATTAAATATGATGTGACAGCTGCCAGCCAGCAGCATCCCACCTTCAGCAGAGGACCGTTTTGAGATGTATTATTTCCAAAACTCCCTGCTCCTACTGTGCTGGGGCTGTGGCTGGGTGCAGGCTGAGCCCAGAAGTTCTCAAGTACATGAAGATCTTGTGCAAATCTAATCCCAGGTCCAGGCATGGGACTGGAGTGAGCACCTGGCATCATACCCCTGAGTATGAATGATGAGGGTCCACCTCACCTCTGCAAGGATATGTGTGGAGCAGGAGAACACCTCTGGGAGTCACACCAGCTTCTCTTGGAGTCATTAGGGAGAAGCAGACGTTTTCAGGAGTGATTCATCTGGCTTTCTACAGATATCAACGTTCAGATGAGATGGATTGTACTTCCAGCAGGGCCTATTTTTCAAGTTGGAAGCAGAGGCAGCCACAGTGAACACAGACAGCTGCTTTTGGAGGGATGAGTCCCTCCTGGCATCTTTTTTTCTTTAAAAAAAAAAAAAGACTCAAGTAGCACATGCACTTCCTCACTGAAAACACCCATCACTTTCAAAATCCCTCAGGATAAGCCATCAAACTTCATGGTCACCCCTGTTTGCACAGAGCTTTCCTCCACCCTCTGCAATGCTCACTTCCACAGGAGGACCACCTCCCCTCTCTCCCACCAGGTGTTCACCTGGGGATGAAAAGTGTCCCATGGCAGAGGGATTATAAACCCAAATCTTTGCTGGCATCTGACATTTATTGAAGTGCCTACATCTACTCTGCCTTCAGGAGGCCCCAGCTGGAGTCCTGTGTCCAGAGCTGGGGCCCCAATACAAGAAAGATGGGGAACTGTTGGAGAGGGGTCAGAGGAGCCACAAGGATGATTAGAGGGCTGGAGCAGCTCCCCTATGAAGAGAGGCTGAGGGAGCTGGGCTGGTTCAGCCTGGAGAAGAGAAGGCTGTGGGGGGGACCTCAGTGCAGCCTTCCAGTCCCTGAAGGGAGCAGAGAAACAGGAGGGGAATCAGCTTGTTCAAAGGGCAGACTGGCAGGACAAGGGGGATGGCTTAAAGCTAAGGGAAGGAAGGTTTAAATTAAATATTAGGGGGGAAGTCTTTTTACTACTGGTGAGGGGCTGGAACAGGCTGCCCAGAGAGGGGGTGGATGCCCCATCTCTGGAGGTGTTCAGGGCCAGGTTGGCTGGGGCCCTGGGCAACCTTGTGTAGCTCCAGGCCTGGAGGTTGGTGTCCCTGCCTGTGGCAGGGGGGTTGGAGCTCTGTGATCCTTGGGGTCCCTTCCAACCCAGACCAGTCTGTGATTCTCTGACTCTATGATCCCTTCCTGATTTGGATCAAAATCACTGGACTGAGGGGAGTTAAGGTGTCAGCAGCAGAGGCAGCACTTAACTCCTATCATCTCCTGGCTCCCAAGCCGACAGCATCACCGAAAGACCACCTCTCTCCTCCCCATGAACCTGCCACTCCAGGAGCAGCTCTCACCCTAACAGGAGACAGGAGAGAGAACGCTCTCCAAATGATTCACGCCGCAGCCCATGGCAGGAGCTGGTGAAAGGAGGTGGGTGGGAGGGTGAGGGAAGGGGAAAAGAAAAAACAAAAAAAAAACAAACCCACAAACCAAAAAACCCAACAAAACCCTGCATACAACAAGCTTGTCAGTTGACTTCTTAAGCAAAAGCCAGCAAACCGTGCAGTCAGGCACCGAGTCGGGTTTCTCCCAATTAAATTTAACAAGTGACGCCCCTGAATCTTTCATGAGCATTCGGATATTTTAGCCCATCTGTCTTTATGCTCACACACAAGTCTCTACTCCTGCTTGTGCTTTTAAACAGCACGATACCCCAGCGATCAAGCCCTGCCTTTTTGTAGGGCACCCCAGGGACTTCAAACCCCTCTACGTCAAGGAAGGAGGAGGAGGGGGGTGAGGGTGGCCGTGCAGCTGGGCTGGAGGTGGCCGTAAGGGATTTCATCCAGGCCATCTGCTCAGCACCGTTTCCCAGCGCTGCTGTGACTTCCTTGGGAGAGGCATCGCTGCTGCATCCATCCCCCCCTCCTCACCATCACCACCACCTCCCTCTTCCTCCTTCCTTCCTCCCGCGTGATCGATTGTCACTTTAATTATCTGTCGGCCCCGCGATGTGCCGGCAGGTTCCCCAACCTGAGTCAGGCTTCAGAGTGGCTCCTGGGTCTCGGTGTGTTTGTGTGCTGCCTGAGCACAGCGTCGGCTGCTTTCAATTAAAGCTGGGAGCTAACCTGAAAGAGCCTGGCTGGCTGCTGGCGGGGGCGAGACAGGGAGAGGAAGGGAGGGTGAGGAGCTGAGGGAGGAGGTTGCCTCCACCAGGTTCACAGCAGAGGGTTGTAAGGCTGCAGGTGCTGGGTTGGGACAGTAGAGGCCAGAGAGACTTTGCCCCATGGATTCAGAGAAACAGACAATCAGAGGGGTTGGAAGGGACCTCGAGAGAGCATTGGGTCCAGCCCCCCCTGCCAAAGCAGGGTCCCTAGGACAGGTCACACAGGGAGACATCCAGATGGGATTTGAATATCTCCAGAGAAGGAGACTCCACAACCCCCCTGGGCAGCCTGTCCCAGGGCTCTGGCACCCTCGCTATGGAAAAGTTCATCCACATGTTGGTGTGGAACTCCCTGTGCTCCAACTTGCAGCCATCACCCCTTGTCCTGTCCCCACAGCCCACAGAAAAGGGACTGGCCATTTCCCCCTGCATCCCATACTTAAGATCTTGATAAACATGAATAAGGTCCCCCCTTAGTCTTCTTTTCTCCAGGCTGGATGCTTGACATAAGATGTCTCTGTAGGAAGACCACTTGTTGTCCCTCCAGTGGGCTGCCCTATCCTGCTGTTCCATCAGCAACATGATGCCAACAGCACAAGGCTAGCAGATATGGTGCAGGATGTCCCTCATCCTGGGATCAAGGGATTTGGGGGACATGAGGAGTGCTCTGCAACTTTAACTGCTTGGTCCTGGCCTCACCTAACCCCTCACTGCATGCAACAGGTCTGTGCAGTGATGTGGAGGAGTGAAAACGATGTTGGGGAGAGATGGGAGCAGGACCCAAACTGCACAGGTGGAAGATGGGTCTTTGTAGGGCTTTGGGACCACAGCAGGTTGTATCTGCAGCTTCCTGTAGCTTTAGGGGCTACAGGTACAGCAAGAACAAAGAGGGGAAGGGAAGGGAAGGGAAGGGAAGGGAAGGGAAGGGAAGGGAAGGGAAGGGAAGGGAAGGGAAGGGAAGGGAAGGGAAGGGAAGGGAAGGGAAGGGAAGGGAAGGGAAGGGAAGGGAAGGGAAGGGAAGGGAAGGGAAGGGAAGGGAAGGGAAGGGAAGGGAAGGGAAGGGAAGGGAAGGGAAGGGAAGGGAAGGGAAGGGAAGGGAAGGGAAGGGAAGGGAAGGGAAGGGAAGGGAAGGGAAGGGAAGGGAAGGGAAGGGAAAGGGAAAGGGAAAGGGAAAGGGAAGGGAAAGGTAATTTTACCCCATTTTGATTTGGGAACAATAAATTGTCGTGGGTCTGACTGATGCACTGATTGTCCCATGTTGGATTCTTGTCTTCTCCAGGACATGAGCAGCCTCTGGAGCCCTCTGGTCTACTGTTCAAACTTTTTCATGAGTGTTTTGGTTGGTTATTGCTGTCCTTGCACATTTAGTGTGACAGCACCTGGCCATCCCACAGGAGTCCAGGCCTTCACCATGCTCTGTTCAGCACATGGACAGAAAAGGACGGGTCCTTTCTGTCAGCAGCCAGCTTTCCCAACATTTTACAATGTAAATTGGATTGCACACATTCACAGTCTAAACACACCTTGGTTATTTCTGGAGTGTGGGGTGTTTTTTTTTCCCTCCCAGGCTGTAATGACTTTGGTGCTCCAATAGCAAAGCTTTTGTGGTTTCATCTGATTACGTTCAGCATAAGAGCTGCTGGACCAGATTGGGGATGGTTTCTATGCCTAAGCAAAGCAGTGCTCACGTGGATGTGGGTCATTTCATCAGAGGACCCTAGGCAGAAGGAGGTGTGATGGGAATGGCGTTCACATTGATGAAAAAATCCCTGCCAGCTCTGGTGAGCTCTGGGTCTGAGAAGCAACGAGTTTCAGTGACAGGACAAGAGGTGATGGGGATGAACTTGAAGACAGGAAGTTCCACCTAAACATGAGGAGGATCTTCTTTCCTGAGAGGGTGGCAGAGCACTGGGACAGGCTGCCCAGAGAGGTTGTGGAGTCTCCATAGAATCACAGACTGGTCTGGGTTGGAAGGGACCCCAAGGATCAGAGGGCTCCAACCCCCCTGCCACAGATCTGGAGCTACACAAGGTTGCCCAGGGCCCCAGCCAACCTGGCCTTGAACACCTCCAGGGATGGGGCATCCACCCCCTCTCTGGGCAGCCTGTTCCAGCCCCTCACCACTCCCTCTGGAAAGAACTTCTCCCTAAAATGTAACTTAAACCTTCCTTCCTTTGGGTGGTTTGGATTTAATCCACTCCCCCTTGTCCTGCCTTTATCTACCCTTTTAAAATGTTGTTCACATCTCTGGACACATCCAAACCCCACCTGGACACTGTCCTGTGCAGCCTGCTTGAGGTGATCCTGCTCTGGCAGGGGTTGGACTGGATGATCTCCAGAGGTCCCTGCCAACCCAGACCAGTCTGTGATTCTGTGATTCATGATCCTGTGACTGCCAGAGCCAGGCATACTCTGGGTTGTGAATTATCCCAAATTTAGGGCAAAACCAGCCATTGCATGGTGAGCCTGTCTGAAGAGCCATTGCACCAACAACCCAACTCCTCTACACGACTCTCCAAACCTCTGGCAGACACAGCACCCACTGTAGACCCAAGAGTGCCTTACATGGGGCCTTGCAGCCTCTTTCCCTCCCCTCTTGCAGAGATCTCACCTCTCCTGCTTGGCTAGGGGAGCCACAGACTTCCTCATCCCTATCTTCCCCCAACCCTGGGTCCAACCATCCCCATCCTGATCCAATCCCCATTCTCAGCCCACCACTTCGACACGTGCTCTGCATCCTCATCCCTTAGTGGCAGAGGTTGTCTATTTAGAAGCAGAGAGATAAATGCCTCCACTGTCCCAGAGGGAGAGGGATGCTGCTGGCTTTTGGCTTATGCACAGCTCAGGAAAAGTGATGCCAGCCTCAGGAGGACTCAGGCTCACAGGCATGGAGAGATGACATTTTCTTCCTGCGTTTCAGCAGGGGAATTTCACAGCAAGGATGATCCTCCTTGGACACCATTTCTCTTTCTTTGCATCCTACCCAATGGCTGCTGCTGCCTCTCATCCTACCCCAGGGGCTGGCAGGACCCAAAGGCTCAGACATGTCCCTTGCAGGTAACCACTGATGCTGTAGGGATCTCAGTAGACAGCCAGATGGGTAGACAGATGGAAGAAGGGTCTCCTTTACCTGGAGGGCAGAGATCCCTTGGGGAAAGGGAGCAGCTTAAGCTTCTTTAACTAGAAGCAAAAGGTAGAAATTTTACAGTTTCACACACTGGCAGGGAGATGTGCTGGGCTCTGCTGCTGGTCCCAGAGGATCACCATGAAAACCTCACAACAGCAGGCAATTTCCATCCCAGCCACCTCGGGGGGACAATCCAGCTGGCCCTCCTGGGGATGAAGCAGATGATCTAATGGGTCTTTAGCATTTTTCCAGCTCTCAACTTCTCCCCTTCAAAGCTGAGTTTGACTTCAGAGAGCAAGCTCTGGCTCCCAAGTCTCATCCCAAGCCAGCAGCAGTCAGGGCCTGTTTCTCCTGAGTGATGGAGACAGCAAAATCCACCCTTTGAGTGAGGAAGGGGACTGAGAAATTTCCCCAAGCTCAAGTTGTTTCATAACATCCCATGGAGTTTCTTGTCACTTCTTTTGTGTTGCCTCCAGCCTCCAGCTGTTGCTGCACTAAATGTTCCCCAAACCTGTGTGGCCACAGACATTTCTGGAGTCCTGTGTCCAGAGCTGGTTCCCAGCACAAGAAAGATGTGGGACTGTTGGAGAGGGGTCAGAGGAGCCATGAAGATGATCAGAGGGCTGGAGCAGCTCCCTTATGGAGAGAGGCTGAGGGAGCTGGGCTGGTTCAGCCTGGAGAAGAGAAGGCTGTGGGGGGACCTCATTGCAGCCTTCCAGTCCCTGAAGGGAGCAGAGGAACAGGAGGGGAATCAGCTTGTTCAAAGGGCAGAGACTGGCAGGACAAGGGGGATGGAGTGAAGCTGGAGGAGGGAAGGGTGAGATGAGATATTAGGGGGAAGTTCTCTCCAGAGAGAGTGGTGAGGGGCTGGAACAGGCTGCCCAGAGAGGTGGTGGGTGCCCCATCCCTGGAGGTGTTGAAGGCCAGGTTGGCTGGGGCCCTGGGCAACCTTGTGTAGCTCCAGGCCTGGAGGTTGGTGTCCCTGCCTGTGTCAGGGGGGTTGGAGCTCTCTGATCCTTGGAGTCCCTTCCAACACAGACCAGTCCATGATTCTATGATCCTATGATTTCTAAGGATACAGCCTGATTCAAAGCCATCATCATTCTTGGAGCTCCTTGTGTAGACAAGCAAGGTCTTGGACCTCTTTTTACTGTGTTGGGTTGAGAAACTAACCCTGGCTGCAGTGGAGGTAATTCTTATAGGCTTGACCCACAGCTTTGACTTGCTCACCTTCTCACCCCTGGTCCACATTCCTTCTCAGCCCTAAAAGATCTGGATGACTGAGAGGCAGGTAGTCTAGCTCTGGGTCATTGGGTTTCACTCTACAGCTCATGATAACATGATTAGTTGGCTGCAAAGGGAGATCAGCTCAGCTCAGAACTGCTTTTTTCTTGCCTTCCTCCATACCCAGAACTCCACCACTGGCCAGTGTTGGAAGTGTGACTGTATCCTGGGCTAAACAGGCCAATACTTCTTCATTAGAAGGAATTATCTTCTATTTTTTAGTGATAACACTGCAGGGACTGCAGTCTGAGGATATGCAACCAGAAAGGCTTCACAGAAAAGGTGATACCTTTTAGATCAGCTGAGGCTGCTGAGAAATGTAGACAAGCTGCTCAACAACCCTCCAAGTAACTGGGAGCATCAATGTAATCCAGGGTAAGAGCATGGACTTTTCAAGTCCAGACAGCTCTTTAACCCCCAACTTACTTGGCTGTCGGACCGAGCCCAGAGGGTTGTGATTCAAGGAGCAGAATCTGACTGGAGGCCTGAGACTAGTGGTGTTCCCCAGGGCTCGGTGTTGGGTCCAGTCCTGTTTAATATCTTCATTGACGACCTTGATGAGGGAACAGCATCCACCCTCAGCAAGTACCCGATGGTACAAAGCTGGGAGGAGTGGGTGACACACAGGACACTGAGCTGCCATCCAGAGAGACCTGGCCAGGCTGGAGAGCTGGGCAGGGAGAAACCAGATGAGGTTCAACAAGAGCAAGTGGAGAGTCTGGCACCTGGGAAGGAACAACCATCTGTATCAGTACAGGCTGGGAGATGACCTGCTGGAGAAGAGCTCAGTGGAGAAGGACCTGGGGGTCCTGGTGGGTGACAGGGTGGCCATGAGCCAGCAGTGTGCCCTGGGGGCTGAGAGAGACAATGGGATCCTGGGGGGCATCAGGAGGAGTGTGGGCAGCAGGTCACAGGAGGGGATCCTCCCCCTCTGCTCTGCCCTGGTCAGGCCCCACCTGGAGTGTTGTGTCCAGTTCTGGGCTCCCTGGGATAGAAAAGCCAGGGATCTCCTGGAGAGAGTCCAGAGGAGGGACATGGAGATGCTGAAGGGCCTGGAGCATCTCCCCTGGGAGGAAAGGCTGAGGGAGCTGGGGCTGTTCAGCCTGGAGAGAAGAAGACTAAGGGGGGACCTAATTAAAGTTTATAATTATCTTAAGCAGGGGATGCATGGGGAATTAGCCAGCCCCTTTTCAGTGGTCTGTGGGGACAGGACAAGGGGTGATGGGCTCAAGCTGGAGCACAGGAAGTTCCACACCAACATGTGGAAGAACTTCTTCCCAGTGAGGGTGGCAGAGCCCTGGGACAGGCTGCCCATGGGGTGTGGAGTCTCCATCTCTGGAGATATTCCAGCCCCATCTGGATGTCTCCCTGTGTGACCTGTCCTAGGGACCCTGCTTTGGCAGGGGGGTTGGACCCAATGATCTCTTGAGGTCCCTTCCAACCCCTACAATTCTATGATTCTACGATTACTGCTTTCTTTCTACCCCTGATGGGAAAAAACCCTCATCTCTCCAATCTGGTTACATCATATCCCCTCCACAGCCCTATGCAAGTGCTTCTGGTGAGCCTCATCAGTGAATGGATGAAGGTTAAAATGGGAAAAAAACCAAAAGTTTGGGGTTTTTTTTTAGCCAGTGAAACAAAGAGATTTTTTTTCACCCCTTTGGAGCAACATTGCTGCAGAAATAAGCTTCAGAGGAACCCTCCCTAGATGTCAGTGAAGGGAAGGAGATGATTTCATGCTTATTAGTTGGACAACAGGTCAGAGGCAAGGTGTGAGAAATACAGAGCAGCATAGAAAAGCAAAACAAGCAAATCCTAATGCAAAAAGAACTGGTGGAAAAGATGTTAAGGGCAGGCTGGAGGCAGGAAGAAGAGGCTGGGACACTCCAGCTGGCATCCCATCAGCCAGCTGCATGCCTAGAAAGGTAGGAACTAAGGTGTCTCTGAGTCAGAAACATCCTTCTGTACACCCAGGATGCCAGTTCAGAGCCAGGACCATCAGTCTGGTCATGCTTTGCTGCCCTTGGGGCTAGCACACACCTCTGCCTTACCAAAAGCATTGGAGCTTGTCTTAGGGTATTTCCCAAGTCAAGACCCTCAGACACAGGGTGTCTGGAGATGGGGCAGGGAAGAGCATTCAGAAAGTTCAGAAGTTAGGGTTTTTGAGCACAAATCACCCCAGGGACAGGATCTGGGCAGTTCCCCAGGACATCTGCATTGACATGAGGTGGTATCATGACCCCCAGGCACAGGCAACACATCTTTGGCTGACTTCTCCACATGTCCATGAGTCTTCCAGCTGTAGGTGTCCTGGAAAGGTGTTTCAACACCACCAATGAGATCCAAATCATGGGAACTGATGGCAGAGAAAAAGCCAAGAGTATCCCAGGTCCTGAAAGCAGCTTTGCAAGGAAGAGGAGCTGCTCAAATAGGCAGCTGCCACTCAAAGGATCAGTCCCTCTCCCTAGATGCATATATGTGGCCTGGCTTCAGAGCTCATCCAGCTGCACTGAAGGAGTTAAACCAACACAAAAGCATCTTACAACAAGAAGTGATGCACTTCCTGTTGGGGAGCATCCCTGGACCAGTGGGTGCAGAGTGTGGTCAGTGCTCAGACAGGGCAGGACCACAGAGCTAAGGCAGAAGGGATGTGAGGTGGCTGATTTTACAGAATCACAGGATCATAGGGGTTGGAAGGGACCTCCAGAGATCATCAGGTCCAACCCCCCTGCCAAAGCAGGGTCCCTAGGACAGGTCACACAGGGAGACATCCAGATGGGGCTGGAATATCTCCAGAGAAGGAGACTCCACACCCCCTGGGCAGCCTGTCTCAGGGCTCCCTCACCCACACTGGGAAGAAGTTCTTCCCCAGATTGATGTAGAACTTCCTGTGCTCCAACTTGAGCCCATCACCCCTTGTCCTGTCCCCACAGACACTGAGAAGAGGCTGCCCATGACCCCCTGTGTCCCACCCTTCAGCTATTGATACCCAGTGATCAGATCTCCTCTCAGGCTTCTTCTCTCCAGGCTGAACAGCCCCAGCTCACTCAGCCTTTCCTCACAGGGGAGATGCTCCATTCACTATCATCACAACCTACACTCACCACCACACCCTCATGATGTGCTGAGGGAGGTCATAAACACCACCCACTGCTGGCAACCTCTGCAGAGAGATCAAGAGAGGAGGAGAAAGGAAAGGATGGCCTGTCTGCTGAAGGTGTTTCCTCCACATGAACAACACAAGGGCTCCATGGACTATCCAGCCCATTGCTCTCCTTGGCACTCAGATGACCTCAGCTCCCTCTTGGCTGACAAGTCAAACTCACTGCTGGCCTGAAAGAAAATAATAAAGAATTAATCAAGGCAAAGCTCTCATCAGTGTTAATGCTTCACAGCTCCTTAGCCACTGGAGTGGAGCATTTCAAATTCCTGGTAGTGTGCTTTACCTTATGAAATAATCAAGATGAAGCAGCAGCCAGCATGGTGGCCTCAGCCCTGGGTGCTGGTCCTTTGTATGAGCTCCTGAACTGGGCACCAGAAATGGCCTGCAAAGGGCTTTCAAAGGCTTCACTCCTGCCTTTCATCAGCAAAGGGATCATGCTGCTCTTCTCCTTTCCTGTACCAACACCTCTTCCTCTCACCCAGGGGATGACCATGTCTCCCTTGCCATTTAACCTCATGCATACCCACTCCTCTCCAGCCCATACCTCAACGGAACTAACTGAGCTCTGCTGACATCCTCTAGGAGACAGTCCCAAGCTCTGAAGGATGGATGGATGCAGGGCTGATGTCCCTGCAAACATTACTCTGGGGTCACAGTGTTTCCAAAGCATCACTCCACACAGCACTCATCCAAGGGTAATATTACTGCAGACATCACTAGTCTTGGTAAAGTATCAAACCTTTGGAGCCCTATCAGGACCATAAAGCTACACAGGACAACTTTGAACTCACAGCTGGCCCACCATGCTTACAGCAGTGATACAGAAAGAACCTGAAAGCCAAAGAGCCTGTTTAGTGTCATGAATAAGCTGATCTGAGCAGGGGACAATTTTCCTGGCCTGAAAACAACAATCTTGGCACTCCAAAGTCCTGAGACACAATGTCTTCAGATCATGACACATCATGACTTCAGAGGATGGCACATCATGTCTTCATGGCTGCAGAGACCATGTGTTGAGCACCAAAGCTGGATAGGAGTGACAACCAGGGATCAAGAAAACCCAACATCTCCCCTAAATGTAGATGTCTCCATCTGAGCTCCATCTGAGCTGCCTACCTGTGGCTTCATTCATAGTCCAGAGAGAGAAGCCAACGTTTTTATGGTGCATTCATCCAAACATAAGCACTTACTTCAGGTTAAATGAACCTCCTGTTCACTCTCTCCAGTGATAACAGACTGACCCAAGAGGGGATGCTCTTGTTTCATCAGATGAAACCTGAAAAGCCTGCAGTACCTGACTGCCAACCAGGCAGCATCGTTAGAGGGCCACACAGCCACCCCACAAGCCTGGGTCTTGTTGAGTCCTGCAAGCAGGAAAGAAAGGAGGAAATTTAGGTGGAGGCTTAATTGCTTTTGATTTTATTCACCTCAGGCAGGTTTCTTCTTACTCCACTGATGACACAGTCGACTTTTTTTATACCTCCATCACTGGCTTGTCTCTCAGAGTTCATACAGCTTAGCAGAGGAGTAACTAGCCTCTTTTCTGTGGTCTGTGGAGACAGAACAAGGGTGATGGGCTCAAGTTGGAGCACAGGAAGCTCCACACCAATATGAGGAAGAACTTCTTCCCAGTGAGGGTGAGGGAGGCCCTGGGACAGGCTGCCCAGGGGGTGTGGAGTCTCCTTCTCTGGAGATCTTCCAGCCCCATCTGGATGTCTCCCTGTGTGACCTGTCCTAGGGACCCTGCTTTGGCAGGGGGGTTGGACCTGATGATCTCGAGGTCCCTTCTAACCCCTGTCATTTTGTGATAACAAGTTTACCAGGAATAACAAGTTTTGCACACCAGGCAGATAAAAAGGAGTACATGGCTCCATGGTCAGGATTACACACAAGGGAGGAAGGACAGGTCGTGTCTTTCACCCCTGCCATCTCCCACAGCTTTCCAATCACAGCACCAGGCAGCAGATTGCATGTATTCCAACTGGACCTCCAGGAAATCCACCTCCAGCACCTCCATTCTAAATCCTACCCTCAGGAAAGGAAGATCACCTTGGAAGAGGGAGAAATTTGGGATTTGTGGGCTCCTCGTTTGGATGTCTGTGTGGCTCGTTTGCTACTGCAAAGTCACCCACCCTGTGTGCATCACCAGCAGTGAGACAGAAGCCCTCTCTGAAGACTTCTACAAAGGCTGATGCAGGCAGTTTTCAAGTCTTCACAGAATCACAGAATCGTAGGGGTTGGAAGGGACCTCCAGAGATCATCAGGTCCAACCCCCCTGCCAAAGCAGGGTCCCTAGGACAGGTCACACAGGGAGACATCCAGATGGGGCTGGAATATCTCCAGAGAAGGAGACTCCACACCCCCTGGGCAGCCTGTCCCAGGGCTCCCTCACCCTCACTGGGAAAAAGTTCTTCCCCATATTGGTGTGGAACTCCCTGTGCTCCAACTTGAGCCCATCACCCTTTGTCCTGGCCCCACAGACACTGAGAAGAGGCTGCCCATGTCCCCCTGTGTCCCACCCTTCAGCTATTGATCCCCAGTGATCAGATCCCCTCTCAGGCTTCTCTCCAGGCTGAACAGCCCCAGCTCCCTCAGCCTTTCCTCACAGGGGAGATGCTCCAGGCCCTTCAGCATCTCCATGTCCCTCCTCTGGACTCTCTCCAGGAGATCCCTGGCTTTTCTATCCCAGGGAGCCCAGAACTGGACACAACACTCCAGGTGGGGCCTGAGCAGGGCAGAGCAGAGGGGGAGGATCCCCTCCTGTGACCTGCTGCCCACACTCCTCCTGATGCCCCCCAGGATCCCATTGTCTCTCTCAGCCCCCAGGGCACACTGCTGGCTCATGGCCACCCTGTCACCCACCAGCACCCCCAGGTCCTTCTCCACAGAGCTCCTCTCCAGCAGGTTACCCCCAGCCTGTCCTGATTCCAGCAGTTATCCCTTCCCAGGTGCCAGACTCTCCACTTGCTTTTGTTGAACCTCATCTGGTTTCTCCCTGCCCAGCTCTCCAGCCTGGCCAGGTCTCTCTGGATGGCAGCTCAGTGTCCTGCGTGTCAGCCACAAGTCTTGCTCGTTCTCCATAGGAGACATTGCCTCTTACAGTGTTTTCCTCAAATCACCTGTATTAAGAAGCATTCCTGGTACCCTGAAGAGTTTCCAGGGGATTTTAATGGAGCACACAGACTCAGGAACTTCCATTTCTAAACGCCTTGCTCAGGGCAGCTGTTGAGAGCTCTGACAGCATTTCATTTTCTCAAGGATGGGGGAGGCTGAGAGGCAGGAAAGAAGGGGGCTTGGAAGTAGCATGAAAGGCAGTGTTAATTATTTTAAGAAGGAGGAAAAGACATGATGGACACAACTGGAATTGGGGCCCTGCCTGTGGCAGGGGGTTGGAACTCTCTGATCCTTGGGGTCCCTTCCAACCCAGACCACTCTATGAGCAGGAATGAAATTGCAGTGAGCACATCCCAAAAACCAGCCCTGGAAACCCAATGGTCAAGAGGCACCAAAAGCTGGATTCTTGCTCTGGGGCACTGAACACCTCCATCTCATTTCTGCTGACACAGCATTAAAAAGATCCCTTGAATCACAGACTGGTCTGGGTTGGAAGGGACCCCAAGGATCAGAGAGTTCCAACCCCCCTGACACAGGCAGGGACACCAACCTCCAGGCCTGGAGCTACACAAGGTTGCCCAGGGCACCAGCCAACCTGGCCTTGAACACCTCCAGGGATGAGACACCCACCACCTCTCTGGGCAGCCTGTTCCAGCCCCTCACCACTCTCTCTGGAAAAAATTCCCCCTGATATCTAATTTAACCCTTCCTTCCTTCAGCTTCACTCCATCCCCCTTGTCCTGACATTGTCTACCCTTTGAACAAGCTGATTCCCCTCCTGTTTCTCTGCTTCCTTCAGGGACTGGGAGGCTGCAATGAGGTCCCCCCACAGCCTTCTCTTCTCCAGGCTGAACCAGCCCAGCTCCCTCAGCCTCTCTCCATAGGGGAGCTGCTCCAGCCCTCTGATCATCTCCATGTCTCCTCTGACCCCTCTCCAACAGTTCCCCATCTTTCTTGTATTGTGGGCCCCCCATCCCTTGGGGGATGACATGAAGATGCTTTTGCCCATTTCAGGGCTGGATCTCCTCATGGCACCCCTGGGCTTTGCCACTCTTCAAGCCACCATTCAGGGCTTGCCCAGAAGCTGTAGAAAGATGCAAAACACAATGGAAACAGAGTTAGAAAGCAACATAGATGCTACTGACAAGCTTATTTTAAAACCCAGCTCACCCTTCCTGTGCCCAGGACCTCCCTGTGCTTTTCCCAGACCCATCATCATCATCATGAAAAGAGTTATCAGAGACATGCTGGAGCATGGCCACCTCCTCCTGCAGGCTTAGAGAGCTGTGCAACTAAATTAGACCATGCCAGGGACTATTCCTGGGTACCAGGCACGCTGAATGAGGCCACCCCACGCTGCAGCTAAATATGGCTAATTGGACACAAGCCCTTCAATGCCAGACACCTTCAGGACCTGGGTTGAGCTTAGCAGCAGAGAGGTAGCCAAAAGCCCAGCCTCTTGGGGAAGTTTTAGGTGCCTTTAGGAGCCACTTTTCTGAGGAGAGGATGGGTTTAATCACAGGACTGCCTCTTACTCTGCCCCAAAACCAGGTTGGATGGGGCAACCTTGTGTAGCTCCAGACCTGGAGGTTGGTGTCCCTGCCTGTGTCAGGGGGGTTGGAGCTCTGTGATCCTTGGGGTCCTTTCCATTCCAGACCAGTCTGTGATTCTATGATCAGAGTGAGATGTTGACCCCCCACACCCCATGCCACCAGCCTACACCCTACACACCAACAGGGGAAAGCTCACCCAGACTGCAAACCCAGAGCAACCAAACCCCATCAACACACCACTGGGAAAGGCAGCAGGATGGGAGCAGCCGCGAGTCGGTGCTCAATGCTCAGTGTGATGTAAAATCAGCCAGGGCTGCATATGCAAAACCTTCCCCCCCCCTCTCCCAACCTCCCCCCCCATGGAAACCAGGCACATTAGGAAACCAGAGCTGCCCCTGGATACCGCACATGTTCCGGGGAGATGATTTACATCAAGTCCTTTCTAGAGGAAACTGCCAGGCTTGACAGGAAACAGATTTGACCTCCCTTGACAATTGCCCCACTTTGCTTTATGGATCCTGGCCAGGTTTTTGTTTTGGTTGCTTAAATATTTCTTTTCTTCTTCTTTTTTTTGTCCTCTCTTTTTTTTTTTCCCCTTTTTAAACTGAATTGAGCACCACTAAAAGATGCCTGACTGACAACCCTGGTGACCAGGGAGTCTTTAACCACACAATACATGTGTCACCAAGAGGTGCAGAGGAGTCTTCTGCTTAAACAGCCACTGTTTATAAAAGCATCAGAATCACAGCATCAGCAAATAGTCATGAAAACTGTCCCCTCACCTCTGCTTGCTTCACAGCTCAGGCTAGAGAAAAATTGGGTATCTTAGCTGTGGTGGTTAAAGAGACCTTGGGATCACAGAGTCACAGGGGTTGGAAGGCACCTCAAGACACCATCGGGTCCAACACCCCTGCCAAAGAGCAGAAAGGTCAGAAGATGTTAGTTTGGGGGATTTTGGGCTGATGAATATGGCTTTGTGGCCTCTGAGTGGTCAGGATGAGGATGCTGGGTGCTCTGCTGGAAGGTGGGCTGGGATTTAGTGCCCTTTATTTTAGGGATTTGGGGCGAGGTGGCTGCAGGAGCTGTGGGAGGAATAGTGGGATGGGGCATTGGAAGATGCTAGGGTGGGTTTGTGGGCAAAGCCAGAGCAACAAGTTGGTTTGGGTGGTTTGGATAGGGTTTTAAGCACTGAGGTGCTCTGGGATACCAGGGTCACTGGGGGCTTTTCATGGCAACAGGGTGGGATTGTCTCATAGTGATGCTGAGAGCAGTAGAACCTCCTGGGATGCTGGAGACAGACTGGTGGGCATCAAAACACTGGAATAGGATTTGGGACAGAGGTCTTTTCAGGGACAGGCATCAAGGTGTGAACAGCACTGTGGGCAGGGAGGTGTTTGGGAATAGCAGGACTAGAAAAAAAAGCAAGGGAAAGAAAATAGAGTCTTGTTTCCCTGAAGGCAAGTCCTAGAAAAGGATCATAGTTGGTCTTCTAAGTGTGGGGCAGAGACTAAGGACTCTTCCATGCCAGACCCTGAATGAAGGGGTTGTCCACCATGCCCAATGCATGCTCAGAGGTGGCCTGGGCAGCACTGGGAGTCCCTCCTTCTCCCATTTAAACCCTTCCTGAGTGCTTTTACGTGATAACAAGGTGTATTACCATTCCCTGGCATCACCCACTCACTGTCAGGGAGAGGAGAAGGTGATCTGTTTCTTCCTCTCAGCTGACCATGGTATCTCAATTTCTGCATGGCAGCTTGGGTTTGCTCGTTAGGGTTATTGGCTTTGCTCTCCTGTTCTTGTCTTTGCTTCACAGACCATCTCCTAGGGAGAATCTGTACACCTCCACCATGACCCTTAGTCTTTTATGGAGGTGCAGGAGCCCCATGCATCATGCTGAGGGCTGTCCCAGCTGCAGAGAGTAGGGTTTTGGTAGAGCCCATGTAGGAGCAGACTCTCTGGCCCCTGTACATTGTTTTGGTCTTGCTTGATCTGTCTGTTCCATAGGTCAAATATAGAGCTGAGAAGTTTTGCCCAGCACAGAGAGAGAGCCTACACCATGCATGGATGGGGATGAGTAGGCTGGGTTCACATAACCACCCTAACAAACACCCTGGTGGGGTTGTCAGCCACCACATCAACCACCCACCTCTGCTGGGTTTCCCTTGTCCCAGAGTCCCAGCACCTTCTCTGGGCTGTGGAGGAAAGCACTTGCCCTGAAGGTTTGCTACCAGCCCCCAAAGAAAGGGGCTGCTGAGGAGAAATAGCACCATGAAGATGTGAAAGTGACTTTGCAAAGGCAAAAAAACCAAACCCCAAACCCAAACCATGATGGGTAAAGACAGAGTGACTGTTCCTCCAGTTTTTGGGGAGGTGTGAGCTTCTCTCCCTACTTGTTTGTCATCTGAGGCTATCAGGAGCACCCAATCTCAACTTTTTTGATCTGTTCCTGAAAATTCACTGGAGGATGAAATAAAAAAAACCCAACCCATGGATCAGTTCCTAAGTGCTGCATCAGGAAAGTTGCCATTTAGAGAGGGATGTCCGAGTTAAATAGGTGTTGACTAAAACCAATGTGGAGCTGCTGGCTGTGTGAACACAGCTTGCCAGCCCTTGCTCCCTGAGCTCCTTGATGTTGTCTTTTCCTTTTGCATGGGCACTTCTTGACCACTGGTGCTTCTAGGATGTTTTAAAAAGAGATTCCCCAGAAGTGTAGAAGAAGGCAGAATTACTGAGGTGATCAGTAAACAGGGAGAGAACTTTAGGAGATGAAACAGGAGCTGTTGGAGAGGAGCTCTGTGGAGAAGGACCTGGGGGTCCTGGTGGGTGACAGGGTGGCCATGAGCCAGCAGTGTGCCCTGGGGGCTGAGAGAGACAATGGGATCCTGGGGGGCATCAGGAGGAGTGTGGGCAGCAGGTCACAGGAGGGGATCCTCCCCCTCTGCTCTGCCCTGGTCAGGCCCCACCTGGAGTGTTGTGTCCAGGTCTGGGCTCCCTGGGATAGAAAAGCCAGGGATCTCCTGGAGAGAGTCCAGAGGAGGGACATGGAGATGCTGAAGGGCCTGGAGCATCTCCCCTGGGAGGAAAGGCTGAGGGAGCTGGGGCTGTTCAGCCTGGAGAGAAGAAGCCTGAGAGGGGATCTGATCACTGGGGATCAATAGCTGAAGGGTGGGACACAGGGGGACATGGGCAGCCTCTTCTCAGTGTCTGTGGGGACAGGACAAGGGGTGATGGGCTCAAGTTGGAGCACAGGGAGTTCCACACCAATCTGGGGAAGAACTTCTTCCCAGTGAGGGTGAGGGAGCCCTGGGACAGGCTGCCCAGGGTGGGGCTGGGACATCCAGCCTGATGGGGATTTCTGCACCAGAAATTGTATGGGGTCAAGGTGTGGGGGGGTGTGCATGGGTGGGGGTGTTGTTCATGCAGCTTGGGTAGGGTTAACAGCTTGGAAGATGCCTCAGCAGGAGACTAGTGACCCAACCAACAGTCCTTTGCAACCTGGATGGTTCCTGGTCTCAGGTTTCTGGTGTATCACACAGGGAGGGATGGGGGGTTGGGTGGGGGGGGGGGAGGAGAAAATTGCCAACATGATAGAAACATGAAAACCAGCAACAACAAAAAGGAGGGGGAAAAATATCAGAGAGAATAAGTAAGTGCTTGATTACAACACAAAGCAATCTCCAGAGAGCAGCAGCCTGCACTGAGCCCCCCCACCCCCTCCCCTTGCACCCCTCCTGCTTCCAACCTCCATGGAGAGCCAATGCCCGTGGGGAAGGGAGCCAGGGAGGGATGAGGAAACACACAGTGTCCTCACCAGCTGCCACTCAGGTGTCCCTGTGACCGTGGGGGTGACAGTTCCCCAGCTCACACATCCTGTTTCCCCTCATCTTCCCCTTTGCCAAACCACAACCACAGGGATGAAAGTATGGGAAGGGCCTTTGGAACTCCAGGTGATGGAAAACAGGGTGGTAAGCACATGGTCATGGCAGTCCCTGTCCCAAATGTCCCTTGGACAACAACCCTCAGCTAGATGGGCTGAGCCACAACCCCCTGCCTCCTCATGCTTTCAGCCAGGGAAACTGAGGCACTGGGAAGGGGATGAAAGTATGGGAAGGGCCTTTGGAAATCCAGGTGATGGAAAACAGGGTTGTAAGCACATGGTCATGGCAGTCCCTGTCCCAAATATCCCTTGGACAACCCTCAGCAACTCTCAGTCACAACCCCCTGCCTCCCCATGCTTTCAGCCAGGGAAACTGAGGCACAGGGAGGGGGATGAAAGTATGGGAAGGGCAGGTGGAACTCCAGGTGATGGAAAACAGGGTTGTAAGCATGTAGTCATGGTGGTCCTTGTTCCAAAAGTCCCTTGGACAACAATCCTCAGCTAGATGGGCTGAGCCACAACCCCCTGCCTCCTCATGCTTTCAGCCAGGGAAACTGAGGCACTGGGAAGGGGATGAAAGTATGGGAAGGGCAGGTGGAACTCCAGGTGATGGAAAGTAGGGTTGTAAGCATGTAGTCATGGCAGTCCCTGTCCCAAAAGTCCCTTGGTCAACAACCCTCAGCTAGATGGGCTGAGCCACAACCCCCTGCCTCCCCATGCTTTCAACCAGGGAAACTGAGGCACTGGGAAAGGGATGAAAGTATGGGAAGGGCAGGTAGAACTCCAGGTGATGGAAAACAGGGTTGTAAGCACATGGTCATGGCAGTCCCTGTCCCAAATGTCCCTTGGACAACCCTCAGCAACTCTCAGTCACAACCCCCTGCCTCCCCATGCTTTCAGCCAGGGAAACTGAGGCACTGGGAAGGGGATGAAAGTATGGGAAGGGCAGTTGGAACTCCAGGTGATGGAAAGTAGGGTTGTAAGCATGTAGTCATGGCAGTCCCTGTCCCAAAAGTCCCTTGGTCAACAACCCTCAGCTAGATGGGCTGAGCCACAACCCCCTGCCTCCTCATGCTTTCAACCAGGGAAAATGAGGCACTGGGAAGGGGATGAAAGTATGGGAAATCCAGGTGATGGAAAACAGGGTTGCAAGCACGTGGTCATGGCAGTCCCTGTCCCAAATGTCCCTTGGATAACAAGCCTCAGCAACTCTCAGTCACAACCCCCTGCCTCCCCATGCTTTCAGCCAGGGAAACTGAGGCACAGGGAAAGGATCTGCTCCCAGAACAGGGCTAGAGGTTCTTTCTGGGAGAAAAATCACCCTTCTCACCCATTTCCACCAGGGCTAAATTCATTAGCACCCATGATGAGCTTGGCCAGGAAGGGCTGTGTAACTACAGTGCATTATCTTAATTACCAACATGGCCTCATCCAGCTTCCAATTAATCATGGCATGAGAGTGCAGCCAAGCAGCATGTGCCACATGGGACCCCAGGCTTGGTGATGGGTACAGCCAGCAGCGTGGGTACCCCCCATCTCAGTGAGTCCCCCAACCCTCATTACACCTTATTCTTCCTTCAGAGCATCGTGGAGATGGTTTGGGACCCTGATGACACCTCTCAGTTCAGCACCAAGTGCTGTGCAGGATGGTCCCCCTGGCAGAGTTAATGTCCAAAGATGCTCCAAGGAGCACCAACATGTCTGAGAAGGGATAGGGGCAAAGCTGCTTTATGCCTGGGAAGGGTACCAGGGCAGCACCCTCCCATCACTGGGGCATGAGCAGCATCTCCCATCCCTCCAGCTAAACTACCAGAGGGAGGACACATCTGTCCCCACATCCCCAAAAGCACCTGGGGACAGGGTGCAGCACCCAGCAGGCAAAAAGGGTGTGTGTGTGTGGGGGGGGAAGCCATCAGAGCTTATTTCCCAGGGCACAGACACAGCTGTGAGCACAGGGATGCTGCCAAAGTCTGGGAGAAAAACACTGATTAATATCGTCCTCCAGTGGATCCCCCCTGCAGATGTGCAACCTGCTGACTCAGCAGCTCCTCCCAAGGAGACCCAGCAGCTTGCAGGAGCAAGCAAATGGACCCACATAGCTCCTTAGAGGGGGGGGGAACAATATGGTGTGGGGGCAAGATTAGCACTGGGATGCACACCCTGGATGCTGCCCTCACATCCCATAAAGCTCCATGAAGCAGAGAGTTGCTTTATCCTCTAATATCTGGTGGCACTCACCATCTCAGGAGCCACATCCCAACCAGATGCCTGCCACCAGCAGCTGGCTGTGGAGAGAGCTAGGGCAGGCTTCCTGCAGGCTCAGGCAGGTGGCAACGAAGCTGCTTACATCAGCTCCCAGGCTGGACACTATCCTTGCACTCAGAATGACCAGAGACCTTTAATTCCAAGGGTGTGGGGTTGGGTTTTATCCTTAATTTCACTCTAAGAAGAAAAAAGCTGAACCTCTTGGCACTTCTGCAACAACCCACCACTGGCCAGCCACGTATCATACACTCTCATATTACCCACTTCTAATTAAACCAGAGAGCCTCCTCCCCCTCTGATGGACTAACCCATTGGAAATTAATCAGTGGTTGACCAATAACCGTAGCAAGAATCAGGGAGAAAGGCATTGCCATCAGCTGGACCCTTCCTGATTAGACAGGGAGTAGAGTCTGCTGGCAAACAGGAATCGACTGGTGTGCTCTGGGCCAGCACCACATTGATCCATGGGGTGGTGGGTGGGAATGCTAATGAGCTTGAGTGGAGGCAAAGGGAAATAATTTGTGTAAGAAAATAGAGCTCTTGATGAGGGGGGGGGGGGTATTTCTAGGAAGAGCTGATTCAATAGCAGCTCAAGAACTTCGTCTTTGGGGCTGTTGGGGGGTTGCCCAGAGGAGATGTGGCAGCAGGGAAGGGAGGTGATGCTCTATGGGCAGGGGGTTGATTTCACTGCTGGATGGGGTGGTGGGGTTGGGAAGGCTGCCTGGTGCAGACCTTGGGGAGAGCAGCCCTGTTTCTCAGCTGCTTACACAGATGGGGCATGGAGGGGCTACCACCCCACCCCAAAAGGGATACAGAGTCCTCAACCAGGAATAGACCTTCACCTGAAGGCTCCATCCCTCCACTGCCTATGCCTCCCAGTCAACCTGCCTCCTGTTGCCCATCCCTCCTACTCAGCCACCTCTATGCCATCCCATACTCCTCCCACCACAGCCTCTTCCATCCCTCCCATTGCAACCACCTCTGGATCACTGTCTATTCCTCCAACTCATCCACCTCCACTCCACTGCTTATCCCTCCTGATCAACTCCTTCTGCCTCATCACTCACACCTTCAGGCCAACCAGCTCCCCACCCCTCGTGGCCAACCACCTCCATCCCATTGCCCATCCCCTCCCTCTATAACCACCTCCATCCCATTGCCCATCCCCTCCCTCTATAACCACCTCCATCCCATTGCCCATCCCCTCCCTCTATAACCACCTCCATCCCATTGCCCATCCCCTCCCTCTATAACCACCTCCATCCCATTGCCCATCCCCTCCCTCTATAACCACCTCCATCCCATTGCCCATCCCTCCCTCTATAACCACCTCCATCCCATTGCCCATCCCTCCCTCTATAACCACCTCCATCCCATTGCCCATCCCCTCCCTCTATAACCACCTCCATCCCATTGCCCATCCCCTCCCTCTATAACCACCTCCATCCCATTGCCCATCCCTCCCTCTATAACCACCTCCATCCCATTGCCCATCCCTCCCTCTATAACCACCTCCATCCCATTGCCCATCCCTCCCTCTATAACCACCTCCATCCCATTGCCCATCCCCTCCCTCTATAACCACCTCCATCCCATTGCCCATCCCCTCCCTCTATAGCCACCTCCATCCAGTTTCCCATCCCTTGTGGTCAACCACCTCTAGTCCAGTGCCCATCCTGCCCACACAACCACCACACCACCTTACCTGTGATGGTGATCATTAGCTGTGCTCCTAATTGCAATTAAGAATGGCCTCCTGGGTGTCTCCTGTCAGCCTTACAGTGAAGCAAGAAGAGGGGAAGGAAGACATAAGCATCAGACCCCCTCATTTTAAGAACTATGGATAACTACTAAGGCAATTCAATTTTAAAATGACTTTATTTTATTTAATTCCTTGTTTTTTCCCAATGACAGTGTTGTCCCTGCAAGGATTCACTGTTGAAAGGAGCCAATACTTCTGCAACTACCTTGCTTGCCAGGGATGGAGGACCTCATTCAGATCCCCAAGGCCTTTTCCTCCTGTGTGGTCACACACAATCCCACCAGGATTTCTTGCAGGGACTCCATACATAAGCAAGGAAGGAGAAAAACTCTCTCCATCCCTCTCCCAGAGCAATCCTAAGGGGCAAACCCCAACCCCATGGTTACCCATCCCCAAAACCACTGCCCCTGGGCTGCTGGAGCATAGAAAACCCACCTGGGCAACATGTCCCTTCCTTAAAACTTAATCAGCAGCTGATGAATATTTCACAAAGACAAACAGGCCAGGTAGATAGGGTCAATGTTTTATTCATGAGCATCAGGGAAGGGAAGGCTGTGGGCAGAGAGATTTAGGTTCAGCCAGGTCATGGACATCTCCTGGTGAAAACCTCATGGGCAAGACCCTTTGCACCGCTGATGCACATGCCTGTCCTGTGGGCATCTCAGCAGCATCCATTCCAGGAGATGGAGATATCCTACTAGCTCCTGCCATGGGGACACATGGCCATGCCCCCTGGCTGATTTCCCTTGTGGATAAAGCAGCATGAAAGCCCCAGGAAAGCTACATGGAGTAAGATAATCCCAGAGGGTGGGACACACTGGCAAGATATCTGCCAATCCATGAAGAAACCCAACCAAACCCCTCAGCTTTTTGCTAAGCTGAGCCTAAGATTTACCTTCATTTCCATGGTGATTATCATGGAGCTGCATCCAAAGCTGAGCTTGTCCCAGAAACCTGGTTGCAGATGCTGGTTGATCCCTTGGCCACTCCAGTGTGTCCACGTCAGGGATCTTCCTTTGGAAGACCAACCTTTCAACCCAAACTCTGCTCTGAACGGAGCCAAGATGGACCAACACCCATCAGGGCAGGATCCTGACCCTCCTACAAGGCAGAGAAACGCCTCTCCCTGCACTCCAGCTTGGGAACAACCCCTAAATCCCATTTCCAAATCCATTTTACACCCCCAGCCCAATCAGGGTGGGATCCACACGCCTCTCTGCCCTCCCTCTATTCACATGTAACAGCCACGAGTCCCTCTGTCATAACGTGCTTAATTAAAAGCAGCCTGGCCACAAAGGCTGGCCTGACATTTAACTGGCATCTGAGAAGATGCTAACGAGGAAGACGTTAATTACCCAGCTTATGAGATGTCCACATTATTAACATAACCCTGATGGAATTAACTTGATACAAACTATCCCCACAAATATTAATTGCCTAAAAAACTTCCTCGTAAACTCTCAAGGTATTAATAAGGCAGTAATTATGTATGGATTGTATAGCTGCAAGTTAATGACAGGGCAATTTGATTTGTCTCTGAGAAAGGCGATAAACCCAAGGAAGTGTTCTCCCAACAATCAATTGATATTTAATTAACGGGCAGAACCTGTCGGCGTAAATCTGAATTAAACGCCCGCGACGGCTCGTTCCAAGTGTTATGACAAAGGCTCCTGGGATAGGGCAGCGTGGTTTAGGGGGGGGTCTTTCATGCTGCCTGGTGGGGATGCTGCTGGAAGTGGGAATCACAGAATCACAGAATCGTAGGGACCTCCAGAGATCATCAGGTCCAACCACCCCTGCTAAAGCAGGGTCCCCAGGACAGGTCACACAGGGAGACATCCAGATGGGGCTGGAATATCTCCAGAGAAGGAGACTACACACCCCCCTGGGCAGCCTGTCCCAGGGCTCCCTCACCCTCACTGTGTGAAAGCTCTTCCACATATTGATGCAGAACTTCCTGTGCCCCAACTTGAGCCCATCACCCCTTGTCCTGTCCCCACAGACACTGAGAAGAGGCTGCCCATGTCCCCCTGTGTCCCACCCTTCAGCTCTTGATCCCCAGTGATCAGATCCCCTCTCAGGCTTCTTCTCTCCAGGCTGAACAGCCCCAGCTCCCTCAGCCTTTCCTCACAGGGGAGATGCTCCAGGCCCTTCAGCATCTCCATGTCCCTCCTCTGGACTCTCTCCAGGAGATCCCTGGCTTTTCTATCCCAGGGAGCCCAGACCTGGACACAACACTCCAGGTGGGGCCTGACCAGGGCAGAGCAGAGGGGGAGGATCCCCTCCTGTGACCTGCTGCCCACACTCCTCCGGATGCCCCCCAGGATCCCATTGTCTCTCTCAGCCCCCAGGGCACACTGCTGGCTCATGGCCACCCTGTCACCCACCAGGTCCCCCCAGGACAGTCCTTCTCTGCAGAGCTCCTCTCCAGCAGGTCATCCCCCAAAAACTTCCAGTAACTCCAGTCACTCCCCTCCCAATACATGGGACCATGGATGTGTTCCTCTTCCTCATCTTCTTCCTCCCTGGCCCCAGGAGCCCTTGGGCTGCCCCTAGTTAAGGAGAGGAGTGTGCTCACAGCCCCCCCTTTGCTATTTAGCATCACACCTCCATCACAGAAAGCACATCCCCAACAGCTGCCTTTCCCACAGCTCCTGCTTGAGGAAATGGTTGAGGGTCTCAAAGGTCTTCCCATGGGATGACCTTCAAGACCCTCATCTCCAGCCACCCCATGGGCTGAGCAGGAAGAGGAAGGACTAGATACTCACCACAGGTGTCCAAACAGGAAGCCAGCAAACCAAGCAGGAGCAATAAACTCCTGTTGTGAAAGGTGTTTGGGGCACAAAAAAGCCCCCAGAAGAGGCCTCAGAAAGCAGAAGACCTGTAACAGGGTCAGTCAACATGGGGGTGTGGGGGGTGTCCACTCAGCTCCAGTTCTGGCTTTGTCTCTTGTGGTCAGTGTTAACCATGCCCTCCTTTTCCACCCACGTGCCATGGCCAAAGTGACCCTCCCCCCCCCAAATAAACCTACCTCAGCCCCCCAAAAGTGGCCAGACACTGACAGGAGGATGAGGATGTTGAAAGCATCATCCTCACTCAGCTGGCTGATGAAGCAAGTCGTCTTCTCCCTCCCAGTTGCACCTGCAGCAAGAAGAGCTTCACACCTTGCAGCTGGAAGTGAGCCAGCAGCCCTGGCCCTAGTGGTGAGGAAGATGATGGTCCAGTTTCCCATCTCCCTACCTGTCAACTCCTCAGCATCATCCCCTAAGCAGGCAGGATGAGACCCTGGGGGGAGCTGGGGAAGAGCTGGTCCCACTCTGCGCATCAACCCAGGAGAGGCTGGCGGCTCGAGACTCCCCTTCACCCCCCCAGCCACCTCCCCCCCCCCACACACACACACCCCTCTCTTCCCTTTATGTAAAGTGGAAATAACAATTAGTTTATTTTTGCTTGTGCAAATTACAGCTCGAGCTCCCAGGGAGCAGACAGCTGCCAGGGCTGCGCTGAGCTGCTCCAGCCTGGGCCTGTTACATGAATAAATAACCTGGTGTTGGGGAGGGGAGGTGGGGGGGATGCTCTACCTGTTCCCCTTCTCTCTCTCTCTCTCTCTCCCTCCTCACTTTCAGCCATGGAAAGGGAGGAAGAGGGGGGAGGAATAAAACCCCAACCCCCCCAAGGCATCTTTGGATTTCACCGGGTGGGTAATTAGGCACTAAGCTGATGACTTAATTTGGGAGCTTGGCAGGCGGGGATGAGGAGCTGTGGGGGCCAGGGCAGGGGGCTGAGAGGATTCCTGGGCACTGGGGGCAGTGACACCAAGGAGAGCTGCACTGCATGGGTGGCTGGAACAGCAAAGGGCCACCACCGATGGGACCCCCATCACTGCCCGACCTGAGGACTGACACTGTCATTGCATATTTGCCACTTGGCAGCGCAGATGATTTCCCTTTGGACACACAGCTATGCATCCCATGCCCTGTATCCCCCCTCCTGTATCCCATTACATCCACAGCCACACAGAGGTTCACACACATGGGTATCAGTGCACTCACCTGTGGGGAGTGATGGGTGGGGTGAGCCCACAACCATTTATAACCCAATAAATGGTTATCAAACCTGCCTGGAGGGAGCTGGCATTGCTGGGAATTGTTGCTGTAGCATCGTTGTTGGGGCTTGTTCCATCAGGGAAGGATGGGCTGGGCAGTGCTGGGCTCCTTGGTGCTCCTTGTGCATGATCCAGCACTTCCCTCCCAGCACAGAGGCAGCCACAGCCAGTGGGCAGTGCCACAGCCCCTCTCATTCTGCCACAGGGCCCTGCTGCAAAGCAGCATCCTGTATATCCCATATCCTACACCCTGTGTGCTGCATCCCCCATCCTGGCACAGCGCTTCTCCTGCATCTTGCGTTCCATACCCTGTATCCTGCATCCCTTATCCTGCATCCCACAGCCTGCAGTTAACATCCCCCCAAGCCATATCCAACATCCTGTACCCCTGCAGCCCTCACTGTATCCCATATCCTGCATCCCACTGCCTCCATCCCACCTCCTGCATCACATATTTAATATCCTTTCCCCTTACATCCTGTACCCCACCTCCTGCATCCTATATCCAATGTCTTGTGCCCCTATATCCTGTACCCCACACCTCCTGCATCCCACTGCCACCATCCCACCTCCTGCATCCCATATTTAATGTCTTTTCCCCTTACATCCTGTACCCCACCTCCTGCATCCTATATCCAATGTCCTGTGCCCTTATAGCCTGTACCCCACACCTCCTGCATCCCACCTCCTGCATCTTGTATCCCACCTCCTGCATCCCATATTTAATATCCTTTCCCTTTATATCCTGTACCCCACACCTGCATCCCATCTTTAATGTTTTTCCTGCATCCCACCTCCTGCATCCCATATTTAATATTCTTTCCCCTTATATCCTGTACCCCACCTCCTGCATCCTATATCCAGTGTCTTGTGCCCCTATATCCTGTACCCCACACCTCCTGCATCCCACACCCATATCCTGCATCCCATATCCAATGTCCTTTGTATCCCATACCCCACATCCTGCATCCCATATCCAATGTCCCATCCCCTTGTAACCTGTACCCCACCTCCTACATCCCACCTCCTGCACCCCACACCCGTATCCTGCATCCTACCACCTGCACCCCACATCCAATGTCCTGCATCCCCCATCCTGGCACAGTGCTTCTCCTGCATCTTGCGTTCCATACCCTGTATCCTGCATCCCACAGCCTGCAGTTAACATCCCACAAGGCATATCCAACATCCTGTACCCCTGCAGCCCTCACTGTATCCCATACCCTGCATCCCACTGCCTCCATCCCACCTCCTGCATCTCATATCCCACCTCCTGCATCCCATATTTAATAACCTTTCCCCTTATATCCTGTACTCCACCTCCTGCATCCTATATCCAATGTCTTGTGCCCCTATATCCTGTACCCCACACCTCTTGCACCCCATCTTTAATGTCTTGTGCCCTTATATCCTGTACCCCACACCTCCTGCATCCCCTATTTAATATCCTTCCCCCTTATAACCTGTACCCCACCTCCTGCATCCTATATCCAATGTCTTGTGCCCCTATATCCTGTACCCCACACCTCCTGCATCCCGCACCCATATCCTGCATCCCACTGCCTGCATCCCACATCCAATGTCCCATCCCTTTGTATCCCATACCCCACTTCCTGCATCCCACCCTCATATCCTGCATCCCATATCCAACGTCCCATCCCCTTGTATCCTGTACCCCACCTCCTACATCCCACCTCCTGCACCCATATCCTGCATCCTACCACCTGCACCCCACATCCAATGTCCTGCATCCTTGCATCCTGCATCCTTGCATCCTGCATCCCACCTCCCACAGCAGCAGCATCCCTGAGCGATGATGTGAGAGAGCCCCACCAGAAAACAAGGAATCTGGGATCAAAACCCAGCTGTGGTCCTGGTCATGGTGTGTGTGTGTGGAGGGGGAGTTCCCCACATTCTGGCTGTCAGGAAGGACCAGGAAGGACCTCAGCTCCTGCAGAGGTTCCAGGAGGTATTGATGCAACAGGGGTGCTCTGGCTGGGGATAAAGGCAGGAATAAATCCCAGCCAGAGCAATGAGCTGTGCAAGTGCCAAAGCAAGCGAGCCCAGGAGCTGGCAGAAGCAAATGAGCTCTCTCTTGCCAAGGTAATATATGTATATATATGTATTTTTATATATATATGTATTTATATATAGTGAGCAGGGCAACACTTGGCTCCTGAGGATGCAGGGAGCATCAAGGAGGCAGCTGGGCCCGGAGCATGGAGGGGATTGGAGCATCCAAAAGGCAAAACTTTGGCTTGAGCCACAATACAACAGCTCAAGCCAAAAAAATACCAGCTGGAAACCCAGCCAGGGCACAGCTTGCAGTGGGTCAGCACCAAGGGTGAGCTCTCAGCCAACACCACAAACTACCAGGGCTTTAATTTTATTGGGATGGATTTATTTGGCTGGGAATGTAGTTAATTTGTGCTTTTCCAGCACGTGCAGCCCCCAAATCCACCTGTGTCCAGCAGCCCACCCTGCCTCCTTACCTTGATTTGGCATCCCAAGATGTCAGGACTCATGTGGAACAAGCTGCAGCAGCCAGGTGGCATCAATAATTGAGCAAGGAGGAGCAAGAGGTTCTTTGGTGATGCTGCATTGATCAGCCTGGTGCAGTTTTTTTTGCCTCTCTGCAGAATCCTGGTGATCCACAACCATCCAGCTCATCACCAGTTGGTGGGTGGCTTTGCTGGGGGGTGGGGGGGTAACCAGCACTGGGCACTGCTGTGTGCTTGGGTGAGGTGCCTCAGGGCACTCCTCTGTGTTAGGGATGGTGTATCCCCCCCAAAATCATCCCTCTGCCCAGTCAGAGCAGGGTGTAAAACCAATGAGCAGGGATGGTAGAAGGAGTTCCAGCTGTTCCCCAGCCCAGTGACACCCCCCCAGCACCTTCAACTGGGTCTCAAGGTGCATGAAAATGGGTTTAGAAAGCTCTGCAGAAGGGTGGGATGGGGGCAGACATATGCCAACCCCTAAAGTTCATCCCTACACCCCAGGGGGATGGGGGTGAGACCGTGTGGCTGCTGGTTTCACCCCTCCTAAAGTCATAGGACTGGGCTGGGCATGGGGTGCAGGAGATGCCCAGGATGGATGCGATGGCCAGAGGTCCTGCAGCTCCTGAGCAGGGAGCTGGAGAATGGTGGGGGGGTTCCACCACTACCCAGAGATCAGGGAACATGGGAAGGGGGAAAAAAAGCTTTAAAAAGAGGTCTAAACAACCCAAAAGCACACACACCCCCCTCTAACACACACACACAGCACCCCAGGCACATCCACAGCCGTGGTGACACTCACTGACACACCATCCCACCCCAGAACACACACACACACGTCCCTCACCCCCCCAAAACATGTGCCAACATGTTGTGACTACACACAGACACAGGGTCAGGGTCCTGCAGCAGAGTTCAACATCCCACAGCCACCCCCAAACCAAACAGGGAGCACCCAGCCACCCCCCAAAACAGCACAAGGAACAGGGGCTCAGCCCCCAACCCCCCCCCAACCAGCCCCCCAACAAAGAGACAAGTCATAAACCAGTCTCATTCAGGCAAAAGCCACTTCAGGTTTTATTTATTTATGAAATAGGAGAAGGACCAGACCCAGGACAGCCCCCACCCCTCCATCAGTATGAGGAGCCTGAGAAGCCCAGAGTGAGTCAGGGTGATGAGGAGCAAGAGAGGAAAGTGGGGTGGGGGCTGTGACTGAACCCCATGGCTGCATCAGGGTGTAGAATGAGCAAAGCAGAAGGGTGTGACTCTGCCCTGGCTTCCCCAAATCTCCTAAGGAGGATGCTCTAGGACTGAAGTCACCCACGAAGGGTGACCCTGCACCCTGTTTCAGCTATTTCCCTGCTTGGGGTGGGGGGGGTGGGATTTCTGGGAGGTGTTGGAAATTAAATAAATCAGCAGAAAAAAAAGACACACACAGACAAATAAAAATCACAGCAGTGAAAAGAGTTGGGGAATCACATCGCTGCTCCCCTGCCCAAAAACTGCCCTGAGAGAATCAGGGATGAAGGAGAAAGGAGTAACACCAATCACTGAAATCATCTGCTCCCAGGGTGGGAACATGGGGGTAGGACCCAGTTTGCATCTTCCCCAGCTTGCTGCACCCCCCCAAAAATATAAGAATAAGAGGAACAGAGTGGAAAAGGCAAGGGGAGGAAGAAAACCAGACCACCTCAGCCCCAAAAATCCCTGCCTTCACTTTGCCAAGAGGTGGTGGGGAAAGGGATTGAGGGGCAGGAGATGGTCACAGCCGCACCCTCTCCTCCCCGGGCATCCTAGAGCAGACCCCCCCCACCCCCATAGGGCAATGTTTCCCCCCAAAACAGCCCCAAATCCAGCTGATCCCCACCGTGGCTGGAAAAAGGGGGGTGAGATCTAGGGAATAGACATAGGACAAAGATCCTCAGGAGGGTTTCGGGAAGGAGCTGCCCCCAAACCTCTCCTCCTCCAAACTCTCCTGATCTAATCCCGAAGGCAGCAGCAGCTGAAAGGACTCTCTCTTTCCCTTCCCCTTCCAAAGAAAACAAGTATCTTGGGAGGGGGATACTTCCAAGGGGAAGTATCTTGGGAGGAAAAGTTGGGGGGGGTAAACCTGCTGGTTTGCTCTGATTCACCCCCAAAACAACACCCCAAGGAGAGGAGGCGGCGGGCAGCGGGACGGGGTTGGAGGGGGGGGGTCATTTCAAGCCAGGTTTGCAAGACTCCCCCAGCTCTCTAAATAAAAATAGGGGGTGATTTCCCCTCTCCTCAAACCCCCCTTTTGGTACATCAGACACAAGGCAAAGGGGTCCTTTCCCTGCAGCCCATCCACCCCCCCCCAAAAAGCCGAGCCTGCTATCGAGCCGAGCTCAAGCTGCTCCCAAAACCCCCTCTCTGGACGCCAAAAATAAAGACATCAACGAGACTCCGAAGCGGCTGGAGAAAAACAAGGGGATGAATAAGGTCTGGGGGTGGAGGGGAAGCAAAGCCGGGGGGTTCTGGGATCATTTATACCCCGAAAAACCCAAGGACAGCCGGTCCCTGTGGGTTGCATCAGCCCGGCGGTGATTGAGGGAGAGAGAGGGAGGGGGGGACCCATCGCAAACAGCACATCGGGGGATGTAAAAAATACAGCGTGGGGAGGGAAAAAAAAAGAATTTATATTAAATATATATCTATAAAATACCCAGAAATATGTTGGGTTAAGGGCTGTGCTCCATATTACCCCACCGAGCCCAGGGAAAGCTGTGAGAGGGGTGGGATGAGTTCAGTTCAGGCTTCCCCAGGGCTTCAATCCTGGCAAAAAAAAAGTGGTTCCCCCCCCTCAAAAAAAACACCCCTTCACCCCCCTCCAAAAAAATAACCCTCTACCTGCCCAAAAAAACCCTTCCACCCCCCCCTAAAACGCCCCCCCTAAAAAAAACCACCCCTCCAGCTTATATAATAAATATATAATTTATTAATAAATATATAATTTATATATATATATATATAAATATATATATTAATAAATATATAATTTATATAATACAAATATAAAGCCTAAAGCTTTCTTTTGAGGGCAAATTGATGTGGTTAGTTGGTTTTTCTTCCCTCACCCTCCCCTTCTCCAACCCCCCTAATTAAAAACTCAAAAGGGAGAAGTAAAAAGGGGAAAAAAAGAGATTAAAAAAAGACCCATTTATTACCGTTCAAAATCAAGGCGGCGGCTCATCGGGACGGTGTCGGGCTGGGATCCGGCTTTGGGATGAAGGTGACTTTTCGGGTAGCCAAGGGGAGGAAGGTGCCTCCTCCTCCTCCCCCCTTTTCTTCGGGGGTGAGGAAGGGTGGAAAAAATTTAAATCATAATATTCGGCTGGGAAAAAATACAGAAAACCCCAAACGAACAAAAAACACCCCCAAAAATGGCAGAAAAAAGTGGAAAATAAATAGAGTTCAGGAGGTTGTGAAGCGCCGGCGGTGCCGGAGTCGCCAAGTCGTGTCCATCGCCGAATTTATCCCACCCCACCCCCCAGCAACCCCTTCTCCCGGCTGGAGACTCGGGGAGGGGGGTGGGTTGTATTTTCCATCCATCCCAAAACTCAATAGGGATGGAGAAACAAAACAACCCCCTTGAACGGGCTGAAGAAACAACCCCCCCCCCACCCCCCACTCCCCAAACGAAACGAGCGATGCTATGGGATTGGAACCCCCCCCTTCCCATCCCTTCCCTTCCCCATCAACCCCCCCCTCCCCCGGAGAGAAAACCCGACCCAGGCTCTAGTTGAATATAAGTTTGTTTTATATCTTGATGCAACATCGTTAAAACCGTCACAAATTCGAAACAACAGGTCGTTAAAAACGCTTCGCACCATCAGGACCTAAAATGCACCAGGCTGCCCACCCCCTCCCTCCCCCCCACCCCCCCCAAGCCCCCCCAAACTCGCTTTGTATTTCCCACCCCAATATTTTAATTTTTTTTTCCATTTTTTCCCTCATTTTTCCTTTTTTAAACAAGCAACTTGTTAAAAAAAAAGCAGCCAACCCCCCCCTTTCCCCCCCCAAAAAAAATACCCCCCACCAACCCCGCTCCTCAGCGCAGGATCGGGCCCCCCCTTCCATCTTTTTCTCCAATTTCTCTACGAATTCGTAAAATTATAATTATTATTATTTACTGTTTTCCCCCCCTTTTTCCTTCTTCCTTCCCCCCCCTTCCCTTTCCTTCAAGAAACAACATTTCTTTTCCTTCTTCCAAATAACAACCCCGTTTCCCCCCCCTCCCTAAAAGCCCCAGGGTTAATAAATAAATCCGGTGCATAGTGAGATAGCAGCCAACCGTTTGCAGTCCATATATTACTATATTGCCTTTCAGGTCATTCCTTCCCCCCCCCCCCAAGAATTCTTTACCTGTCTCATCGTTATCCCCCCCCTTTTTCCCCCCCTCCCACCCCCCTATTTTTCTTTTTAAGAGCATAGATAATTTTAAATCTCTATAAAACAGTCTTCTTTAACCCAATTGACTCCTGTATATAGTGCATTCGGCTTCTTCCCAACATCGTTAAATTAATTCGGATATTATTATTATTATTATTATTTGCATGCTATTACATACAAACTTTTTTAAGACTCGTGTAATTAGTTAATTAACTTTTTTTTAAAGGATTTTTTTTGTCTTTTTTTTTTCCTTTTCTTCTTCGTAAATCACCAAGCAAAATAGAGGCTCAAGGAAGAACAAAACCAAAAAAATACCCCAAAAAAACAACCAAAAAAAGGCAGAAAACTAACTAATTTCTACATATTTACAAGTGTGAATAAGTTAAACGTGGCTCAGGTTTGCCGGCCGGGGCGGAAAGGATGGGGAAGGGGAGGTTTTGAGGGGGGATTTGAGGGGTCGGGCAGGGCGCAGCGCTGCTGGGGACCCCCCCACCCCACCCCCGGGATGATCTGTGGAGTGTGTGTGTGTCCCCCCCACTTCCAAGAGATTAAAATAAGGGGTGAAACACGCAGGATGAGGGGTGAGGGGGGGTGGGAAGCGACTTGGATGCTCCTGGGGTTTGGGGAGGTGGGGGTAGGGGGGGTGGGAAGAGGAGGGGGGCGCGCCGTACACGTCCCGCATGCAGGCTGGCTCCAGGTCCGTGTCCCCCCCCACCCACCCATCAACCCACCACCCTCCCCACCCCAAAACAACCCCGGGACCCTCCTCTTTCTCTCTCCCCTCTCCCCCCCCACCAGCTCCAAGTCCCGCAAGGTGTGTGTGGTGGTGGTAATGGGGGGGAGGGGGGGGGGTTCAACATCCCCCTCCCCAAAATTTCAAAGGGGGGGGGGGGGGAAGAAAACAAAATTAACTTGTTTTTTTATACAAGCAGAAGGTTTGCTCTCCCCACATTGAGTGAGGGGGACAGGGAAAAGGGGGGGGACACCACCACTACCACCCCCCACCCCCCCTCCTAAATATCCACACACCCCCCGGGGGCTCTCACATGAAGAAGTCGGCGGCAGGTTTTGGGGCGGCGGATGGGGAGGGTTCCCTGGGGAAGCCCCGGCCGGCTAACTTCTCATATTTTTCTTTGTACAGATCCCTTTCCTTGGCCAAACGGGTCACCTCCTGCTTGAGCTGCTCCACTTGGCTCTGGAGCTGACACTTCTCGTTCTCCAAGATGTGCCGCTGCTGGACCCGCTTGTAGCGGCAGGACTGAGCGTAGCCCCGGTTCTTCAAGGTCCTCCTCTTCTGCTTGAGGCGGATCACCTCCTCCTTGCTGAAGCCCCGCAGCTGCCGGTTCAGCTCCCGCACCGACATACTCACCAACTGGTCGTCGGAGAAGCGGTCCTCCAAGCGCAAGTGGTGATGATGATGATGGTGGTGGCCGGGATGGTGATGGGCGGCCGGGGGCAGCTCCTCGCCGCCGAAAGGTTGGGGTCGGAAAGGCTCGTAGCCTTGGTGGTGGTGGTGATGATGATGGTGAGGGGCACCGATCAACGCCTCCACCGCGTCCTCCGGCGTCAGGTTGAGAGCTTCGGGGTTGAGGTGATGCTGGTAACCCGACATCCAATAGAGCTCCTCCAGCTGAGGTTTGGAGCCCAGGGAAGCGGCGCTGGTAGGTGGGGGACCGGGAGCCGGTTGCCCACCGGGACTGGGAGCGCAGAAACTGGGCGAGGAAGGCACGGAGGAGCAGGGCGTGCTGAGCGGGGTGGAGGAGAGGGACCCGGCGGGCAGGCGGTGGCACAGCCGCTCCGCCTCGGCCGGTTCCTTCTTCACTTCGAACTTCATCAGGTCGAAATCGTTCACGTATTCGATGGCGAGGGGGCTGGTGGGCAGCTCCGCGCTCATGGCCAACTCCGAGGCCATCTCAGTCCATGGGAGGGACCTGGGGGGGTGAAACCCCCGAGCACCGCCGTCCAAAGAAGGTTGAGGGTCCCAAAGAGTCCGGGGAGCCTCCTGCGGGGGGCTGCGGGGTCAGCGGCTGCTCCGACGGGGCTCCGCTCCCGGCTGCGGGTGGTGGTGGTGGTGATGGGGGGACACACACAGCGGGAACCTCCGCTAAGGGGGTTCAGCCCGGTTCCGACCCCTTCCGACGGGGTCCCGCTGCGGGTTGCAGGCGGACACGTCCCGTCGGGGCTCCGGTGCGGGACACGGCACCTCTCTGCAGTCTGGCTCCGGAGCTCCGCGGCTGGAGCCTCTTCCTCCTCCTCCTCCTCCTCCGGGACTTTACTCCGGGCTGCGTAACCGGAGACTTGGGGACCTTCCACCGGGATGTGGGGGGATGGAGGGGGGGGGGGGCTGCGGTCCGGCCGCGCTTCTCCCACCAGCGAGAAGCGGGTGTCCCGGAGATGATGCGGGACCCCCGGAGATGATGCGGGACCGGCTGCTCTTCTCCAACACGCTTCTGCGGCTCCTCGGGGCAGACTCCGCCGCTGCCTGCGGCCGGTTCCCAATGGCGAGGAACAGGCAGCGCCCTGCCCGCCCCTTCCTGCCTCCCCTGGCACCTGCCCCGGCCCCACCTCCCTGGGCTGAGAGCCTTCCCCTGCTGCCCTCCTCCTCCTCCTCCTCTTCTTCTTCTTCCCCCTCCCCGGACACGGCGCCCTGGGGGGCGGGGGGGCCACACCCCCTGCCCGCACCCCTCCTGCTCTCCCCCTTTCCCCTGCTCGGCGCTGCCGCCGCCGCTGCCGAAGAGCTGAATGGAGCTCGGCGCGTTATATAGGGGGGTAAAATAGGGCTCTGCCCCCGCCTCCCGGGGAGGGTCTCGCCTCTTCCCACCTATCGGGAAAGCGCTCGCCCGGTGTGATTTACATATCCCCATGGCAACGCCCCCCGGGGCTCCTGTCAGTCTCCGAGGGGAGAGGGTTTAGCGTTGCCCGCGGCCGCTCCGGGGGATGGAGAGGGGTGGGGTAGGGTAGGGTAGGGTAGGGGGTCGTGCCCTGGGCATCCCCTCATCCTGCATCCCCCGGGCATCCCCTGAGCATCCCTCCCCCTCATCTCCTCCAGGGCATTTCCTGGCCCCACCATGTGCCTTCAACTCCCACCAACTACCCTGGGCTCAAGCTGGGCTGAGCAAGAAGGGGGAGGAGGAGAGGGGATGGGGGGGGGGGGGGGAGTGGGGAGGGTAAGAAAAGAAATTCTAAGTTCTTCCCAGAGAAATAAGGGGGGAAAAACCCCACCAGAATGGGGAATTATTGAGCCCAAATCGGGGTTCACACCTTGCTGAGGGACCATCGCCTGCTGCGGGTACCAGGAGCATCATCGGGGTGCAGCCCCCCCCTTCCCCACCCTGGTTTACCCAGGGAGGAATAGCATCCTTCTTAGGGGATAGGGAAGACTTGCCATCCTTGCAGGAAGCCATACATATATTTTTCAGACTTTTTATATATATATACACACACACACACACACATATATGTATATTTAGGTGGCCTCACAAGCTGTTGGTGGTCCAGGAGCATCATCGGGGTGCAGCCCCCCCTTCCCCACCCTGGTTTTCCCAGGGAGGAATAGCATCCTTCTTGGGGGACAGGGAAGACTTGCCATCCTTGCAGGAAGCCATACATATATTTTTCAGACTTTTTATATATATATACACACACACACACACATAGATATATATTTAGGTGGCCTCACAAGCTGTTGGTGGTCCAGGAGCATCATCGGGGTGCAGCCCCCCCTTCCCCACCCTGGTTTTCCCAGGGAGGAATAGCATCCTTCTTGGGGGACAGGGAAGACTTGCCATCCTTGCAGGAAGCCATACATATATTTTTCAGACTTTTTATATATATATACACACACACACACACATATATATATATTTAGGTGGCCTCACAAGCTGTTGGTGGTCCAGGAGCATCATCCTTGTGCACTGGAGGTGACTTCACGTGCCCTGCTGGAGCTGGACCAGTTTCTCTGCTGCTGCCTCTGGCTTCGTGTGGCAAGCAGGTGACATTTGTGCTGGAGACATGGTGAGGAACAGCAGCAGCAGCAGCAGCTCAAGGACAAGGCTGCCCACCCCAGCGCACGGAGAAGGCATCGCTGACGCGGTGTGGTGGGGTGGCCAGTGGGTGCTGAGCCCACAGAAGGGAGAGGGGCCCTGGGCTGGAGGTGGCCGCGCTGCTCTGAGCTCTGCCACCTCGTGGCTGCTGCAGCTGCAGCACGGGAGGGAGGAGGATGGTTGGGGGGGGGGGGGTGAGTCACGGTGGGGTCAGTGTTGAGGTGTGTGTGTGGGGGTCAGGGACAGCTCTCAGGGGTCATGGGGACATGCACTGAGGATGGGGTACGTGGCAGCCTTGGGCTTGTGGGGCTACGGTCACAGCTGATCCCCACACTGAGGTGTTGGAGGGAAACTGAGGCACGGGGCAGCTGCCTTTGAGTTGTCCCACTTAATCCTAAGGGATGAGCGGTGTCATCCCACGGAAGGTATCAATACCCACCCACCACCCAGCAACCCCTCTCAGGACCCAGGACCATCCCCATCACCTACAGGGTGCACCCTGAGCCCCATAACACCCTGTCCCACTGCAGCCCACTGCAGCCCCATGGGATGTGGGGGGTGCTGGTCCCCTCCCTCCACTGATGGCCATCCCCACCTGGGGACAGAAGACACTGCCCTCCCCAGGTACTAACTGCCCAGCCAAGAGCAGGGATGATTTGAGCCAAATTAATGCAAAAAACCAGCTTTTTACTTTAGATTCAAACATTGATCCCACCACATCCCCAGCAATTACAACCCCACATCATCTCCTGTACTTGGTCTGCTCTCTGGAGGATTTGGGGTGCTTGTTGTCCCCCTTCCCCATCTTCCTCATCCTAAAGCTGAGTTGGGGGCAGAAAGGGGTGTGTGGGGGGTGTCTCCTCCCAGGGATGGTCACAGATCCAGGCAGGGAAACCCCTCTCCCCACCTTGTGTGTCCCCTGGGACACATATCTCTTATTGGAGACCTCAAATTTGGGCAGGGGATTATGGGGACACCCCTCAGCCCCCCTCAACTTGGGCAGAGAAGGGGCAAAAAGGGTGTCTTGCTGGTTTTTTTCAGCCAAAATAACCCTTCTTGCAGCATGGTTTTAATGTTTTTAACCCCTACTTGAAGAATTGGGGTTAAATTGACCCCAAATGCCACATCAACATCCCTGTGCAGTGGGATATTGGGGTCCCAAACTGGGAAAATTGGGGTGTGGGGATGCAGTGCCACCTCCCCCACCCCTGGCACCACGTTCCTCCCCCCCCAGAGCTGGTGACACCTCGGGGGGCACCCGTTTCCCCCCCCCATCACCAGCTGCCACCCTCAACGGGCCAGGAGCCAGGGGAGGGCTTAAGGTTGGGCTGAGCTCCAACGGGGCCCCGTTTCTCACCCCCCTGCCCCCCCCATGGGTATTTTTAGAGGGGTGGCTGGGGACAGTGCCAGGGCTTGGGGAGCACTGGCTGGGCCCCGTGGCACGTCCCCAGCCCTCCCTGCCACGCAGAACCCGGTCAGCTAAGTTTACTTGCAGGAGGTCGAGTGACATAACCAGGTTGGTGGCAGCAGGAGGGCGGTGGGATGGCGTCACCTCTTTGCTTTTAGAGCTGGTGGCTTTGTGCACCCCCTTAACCCTTCGAGGGGAGATGGGTGTTTGGGTGCTCGGGCGGGTGCTGCCTCAGTTTCCCCACTTGGTTGATAAACGGGGTGCTGTTGGCTTGGGAAGCCCTCATGGGGACATCATCCCCCACGGTGATGGTGGTGTCCACCACATTGCACCCCAGTGAGGTGATGCTGCTCCACCAACAGCATCAATCCAGGTGGCTCCATCCAGGCTGAGAGATCATTTCAGAAGGAACCATGCAAAGAGGGGTGGCAGCAGGGACAGGGAGGGGATTGTCCCTCTCTGCTCTGCCCTCAGGAGGCCCCAGCTGGAGTCCTGTGGCCAGAGCTGGGGCCCCAGTACAAGAAAGATGTGGGACTGTTGGAGAGGGGTCAGAGGAGCCACGAAGACGATCAGAGGGCTGGAGCAGCTCCCCTATGGAGAGAGGCTGAGGGAGCTGGGCTGGGTCAGCCTGGGGAAGAGAAGGCTGTGGGGGAACCTCATTGCAGCCTCCCAGTCCCTGAAGGGAGCAGAGAAACAGGAGGGGAATCAGCTTGTTCAAAGGGCAGAGACTGGCAGGACAAGGGGGATGGAGTGAAGCTGGAGGAGGGAAGGGTGAGGTGAGATATTAGGGCGAAGTTCTTTGCAGAGAGAGTGGTGAAGGGCTGGAACAGGCTGCCCAGAGAGGTGGTGGATGCCCCATCCCTGGAGGTGTTCAAGGCCAGGTTGGCTGGGGCCCTGGGCAACCTTGTGTAGCTCCAGGCCTGGAGGTTGTGTCCCTGCCTGTGGCAGGGGGGTTGGAGCTCTGTGATCCTTGGGGTCCCTTCCAACTCAGACCCGTCTGGGATTCTCTGACTCCATGAAAGAGGTCGGTGTCTGTGGTGAGATGAGCTACAGGCACTGAGGAGGAGGAGGAGGACAGCAGGGGGACAGACACCCTGATGACAGGCAGTAAAGTGAGCTGGTGGGTGATGGTAGCCAGGCACCTGCTTCCGTGGCCGGGGCCCGGGCGCTGTGCCAGCAGCACCCGCCGCAGGAGGGTTTTCCAGGAAATGTTTACGGTGCCCTCCAGAAACTCTGCCCCATGCCACCCCCCCCAGCCAAACCAGCTCAACACCCACCTCCAAGGCACGTCCTCAGCAGGACAGCCCATCCACACGACCATTGTGGCATCCCCAGTTTCACTGGGAAGACAGGTAGGGCCAGGTTGGCTGGGGCTCTCTGGGTGACCTTGTGTAGATCATTCCTGGAGGTTGGTGGCCCTGCCTGTGGTGGGGGGTTGGAGCTCTCTGATCCTTGGGGGTCCCTTCCAACCCAGACCAATCTATGATACACCCCCTTGTTGTGCCCATCACTGAGGTGTCGTGGCTGCTGGTGACAAGGCTGGAGGAAAAGCCAGAGTGACACCTCTCCAGGGGCCACCCTCATCCCTGCTCAGAAGTTACTCACCCCCCAGGCAGAGCTTTACTGACAGCTGGGGAGAAATGGCAGTCCCCTGGTGGGAAGGGAGCAGCAGTGGTGCTGGTAGGTGGCACAGCAGGTGAGCTCCTCATTGCCTGGCTTAATTAGTGCAGCGTGAGCCCTGAGCCCCGTTAGCCTGCTCGTTAGGGAGCCATGGCCGTGGGACAGCACTGAAGGTCCTGGCCACCACCACACTGAAGCTCCTGGCCATGGGAAAGCACTGAAGGTCCTGGCCACCATCACCTCGAAGCTCCTGGCCACCATCACACTGAAGCTCCTGGCCACCATCACACCAAAGCTTCTGGCCACCATCATGCCCAAGCTTCTGGCCACCATCACACTGAAGCTCCTGGCCACCATACATTGAAGCTCCTGGCCACCATCACACTGAAGCTTCTGGCCACCATCATGCCAAAGCTCCTGGCCATGGGAAAGCACTGAAGCTCCTGGCCACTGTCACCTCAAAACTCCTGGCCACTATCACACTGAAGCACTTGGCCACTGTCATGCCAAAGCTCCTGGCCACCATCACACCAAAGCTCCTGGCCAACATCATGCCGAAGCTCCTGGCCACCATCATGCTGAAGCTCCTGGCCATCACCACGCCAAAGCTCCTGGCCACCATCACACTGAAGCTCCTGGCCACCATCACCTCAAAACTCCTGGCCACCATCACACCAAAGCTCCTGGCCACTATTATGCTGAAGCTCCTGGCCACCATCACACCAAAGTTCCTGGCCACCATCACACTGAAGCACCTGGCCACCATCACACTGAAGGTCCTGGCCACCATCACACTGAAGCTTCTGGCCACCATCACACTGAAGGTCCTGGCCACCATCACACTGAAGCTTCTGGCCACCATCACACTGAAGCTCCTGGCCACCATCACACTGAAGTTCCTGGCCACCATCACACCCAAGCTCCTGGCCCCCATCACGCCCAAGCTTCTGGCCACCATCACAGCAAAGCTTCTGGCCACCATCATGCCAAAGCTTCTGGCCACCATCACAGTGAAGCTCCTGGCCACCATCACGCCAAAGCTCCTGGCCACTATTATGCTGAAGCTCCTGGCCACCATCACACTGAAGTTCCTGGCCACCATCAATGTCAAAGGTCCTGGCCAACATCATGCTGAAGCACCTGGCCACCATCACACTGAAGTTCCTGGCCACCATCACACTGAAGCACCTGGCCACCATCACACCAAAGCTTCTGGCCACCATCACACCAAAGCTCCTGGCCACCATGACACTGAAGCTCCTGGCCACCATCACACTGAAGCTCCTGGCCACAGGAAAGCACCTAAAGTCCTGGCCACCATCACACCAAAGCACCTGGCCACCATCACATTGAAGCTTCTGGCCACCAGCACAGTGAAGCTCCTGGCCACCACCATGCCAAAGCTCCTGGCCACCATCCCCTTACACCAGCCCTTGATGGGGACTCACATCATCATCATCATCTCCTCCAAGGTGATTTTTAGTGAATTCAGGTGGGTTTGGGTTTTTTTTTTTAAACAAAATCATCAAGTGAAGAAACTTTCTGGGTAAAGAGGGGGGGGGAAATTCTAATAATTACCCCCCCTGAAAGCTTTGGGGAGCAGAGTAGCCCCTTTGCCACCACCCTCAGCTTCCAGAGGGGATGTTTGTGTAGAAAGAGTGGAAAAAAAAAAAGAGCAAAGCCAGGCTGGGACAGGGCATCCCACGCTTTATTGACACATCAACCACGTGGGTTAACCAAAGACATTGAAGATCCACAGAGATAACCAAGTTTTTATTAAAAACCAGCTGGTTGTAGGTACCCCTGGGGGATGAGCTCAGCCCAGGGTGGGGGGAATGTTGGTCCTTGGGATGGTTGGGGATGCAGAGATGCTGGGGCCATTCCTAATTAGGTCTTTAAGTGGTATTAACCCCACTCCCCACCTTGCCCTCTGGCTGGTGAGGGGAGGTGACAGGCATTAATGATGTCACACCTTTGGTGGGATGCCATGGCATGGGAGGGAGGTGATAAATCCCCCCCCACCGTGAGCCAGGCAGTGGGGGGAGCACCCCAGCCTGCAGAGAGTGAGGTAGGGGGGTGATAACAACACCCCCCACCCCTTCATGGGGGGTTCCTGCACCCATGGATGCTCACCTGGGGAAGGGAAACCCCAGTCATCAGCCCATCCCTGCAGCATCGTGGTGGTTCCATCCCCCACCCCAATGTCAAGCACACCTGGGTGCTGGGACCCCAGGGAGCCCCAGCGTGCACCCACAGGGCTGTCATCACCTTGTGCCCTCAGGGGTTGTGACTGAGGGGCAGTGGATGGGCAAATCCTGCAACTCCCACCCCCTCTCCCCCCTCCAAGGCTGTTCCTGGCTCCCAGCATCTTTTGGGAAGGGGGGAACCTGCAGCTGTTCCCTAAAATCACATCCATGTCAGGGGAACAGCATCCACCATCCCAAAATCCTTGTGGAAATGGCACCCATGGGTGCTACAACCCACCCTGCCAGCAGCTGTGCAGCTGGCAGTATTCAGCTCAACACAATGCTCCTCCCTTGGCTTTGCTCCTGCCTGGATTTGAAGTCACCCCCCTAAAAAAAAACCCTCAAAAGAGCTGGTCCCATCCCCTGCTGGGATGGGGAGAGGTGGGTGTCAGGGTGTAACTGCCCATGGAAACCCCTGATGATGTGCAGGAGCTGTTCCCAGCACATGTTTCCACAAGGGATGCTCTTGGCATCTGGCTCTGCTCTGAGATATCTCCTCCCAAAACCAAGGGGATGGAGCAGGATGGATGCAGGTGGGGTCTTGGGACAGGGAGGTCAGGGCTTAACCATGCCAGGATAAGCCCCACCTTGCAACTATATTGTCCCAAATATAGTGGTTGACCTGGATGTGGGCACATCCCATGATGACATTAAGCTCCTCAGGTCCCCAAATCACCTTGTGTCCAGGACAGCAGCAGAGTCACAATCTATGAGAAGACTTAATGGGGAATGGGAACCTCTTCCCAACCCCTCAAGCATCCAAGGAGCCTGGTGGTAGGGCTGGGGAATGGGAACCTCTTCCCAACCCCTCAAGCATCCAAAGAGCCTGGTGGTAGGGCTGGGGAATGGGAACCTCTTCCCAACCCCTCAAGCATCCAAGGAGCCTGGTGGTAGGGCTGGGGAATGGGAACCTCTTCCCAACCCCTCAAGCATCCAAGGAGCCTGGTGGTAGGGCTGGGGAATGGGAACCTCTTCCCAACCCCTCAAGCATCCAAGGAGCCTGGTGGTAGGGCTGGGGAATGGGAACCTCTTCCCAACCCCTCAAGCATCCAAAGAGCCTGGTGGTAGGGCTGGGGAATGGGAACCTCTTCCCAACCCCTCAAGCATCCAAGGAGCCTGGTGGTAGGGCTGGGGAATGGGAACCTCTTCCCAACCCCTCAAGCATCCAAGGAGCCTGGTGGTAGGGCTGGGGAATGGGAACCTCTTCCCAACCCCTCAAGCATCCAAGGAGCCTGGTGGTAGGGCTGGGGAATGGGAACCTCTTCCCAACCCCTCAAGCATCCAAGGAGCCTGGTGGTAGGGCTGGGGAATGGGAACCTCTTCCCAACCCCTCAAGCATCCAAAGAGCCTGGTGGTAGGGCTGGGGAATGGGAACCTCTTCCCAACCCCTCAAGCATCCAAGGAGCCTGGTGGTAGGGCTGGGGAATGGGAACCTCTTCCCAACCCCTCAAGCATCCAAGGAGCCTGGTGGTAGGGCTGGGGAATGGGAACCTCTTCCCAACCCCTCAAGCATCCAAGGAGCCTGGTGGTAGGGCTGGGGAATGGGAACCTCTTCCCAACCCCTCAAGCATCCAAGGAGCCTGGTGGTAGGGCTGGGGAATGGGAACCTCTTCCCAACCCCTCAAGCATCCAAGGAGCCTGGTGGTAGGGCTGGGGAATGGGAACCTCTTCCCAACCCCTCAAGCATCCAAGGAGCCTGGTGGTAGGGCTGGGGAATGGGAACCTCTTCCCAACCCCTCAAGCATCCAAGGAGCCTGGTGGTAGGGCTGGGGAATGGGAACCTCTTCCCAACCCCTCAAGCATCCAAAGAGCCTGGTGGTAGGGCTGGGGAATGGGAACCTCTTCCCAACCCCTCAAGCATCCAAGGAGCCTGGTGGTAGGGCTGGGGAATGGGAACCTCTTCCCAACCCCTCAAGCATCCAAGGAGCCTGGTGGTAGGGCTGGGGAATGGGAACCTCTTCCCAACCCCTCAAGCATCCAAGGAGCCTGGTGGTAGGGCTGGGGAATGGGAACCTCTTCCCAACCCCTCAAGCATCCAAGGAGCCTGGTGGTAGGGCTGGGGAATGGGAACCTCTTCCCAACCCCTCAAGCATCCAAAGAGCCTGGTGGTAGGGCTGGGGAATGGGAACCTCTTCCCAACCCCTCAAGCATCCAAGGAGCCTGGTGGTAGGGCTGGGGAATGGGAACCTCTTCCCAACCCCTCAAGCATCCAAGGAGCCTGGTGGTAGGGCTGGGGAATGGGAACCTCTTCCCAACCCCTCAAGCATCCAAGGAGCCTGGTGGTAGGGCTGGGGAATGGGAACCTCTTCCCAACCCCTCAAGCATCCAAGGAGCCTGGTGGTAGGGCTGGGGAATGGGAACCTCTTCCCAACCCCTCAAGCATCCAAGGAGCCTGGTGGTAGGGCTGGGGAATGGGAACCTCTTCCCAACCCCTCAAGCATCCAAGGAGCCTGGTGGTAGGGCTTCACCTTCCAACAAACCAGCTGAGAAGACAATTTATCACCCAATTAAACCATCTAAACCCAAAGCTGCTCGCCAGAGGGGAGAACGGGTGGGCACTTCCCCACCCTGCCAACAGGCTCCTTGCCAAAATAATGTCCCAGAACAAAAACCCAAGATGGGAAAGGGGAGGGGATGGGGTTGCCATGTCCGGCCGTGGCCTCCTGAGGTAGGTGCCAGGTCGTGCCTGACTCTTGCAGTTCCTGAGCTGGTTTGGTTGCCATGGGAGGTGGGTTCTGCTCACAGCCTTGGTTTGATCTGCAGACGTTTGCCTGGAAGGAGGAAAGGATAAAAGTCAGGTGGGGAAGATGGTTTGGAGGTTTGGAAACCCTTGGGCTTCTCCTTGCCTTTGGTTGTGGTGAGTTAAGTGTGCTGGAGATGGGTATTCACCCTCAGCTAAGCTGGGAGGAGTGGGTGACACACAGGACACTGAGCTGCCATCCAGAGAGACCTGGCCAGGCTGGAGAGCTGGGCAGGGGGAAACCAGATGAGGTTCAACAAAAGCAAGTGGAGAGTCTGGCACCTGGGAAGGAATAAGTGCTGGAATCAGGACAGGCTGGGGGTGACCTGCTGGAGAGGAGCTCTGTGGAGAAGGACCTGGGGGTCCTGGTGGGTGACAGGGTGGCCATGAGCCAGCAGTGTGCCCTGGGGGCTGAGAGAGACAATGGGATCCTGGGGGGCATCAGGAGGAGTGTGGGCAGCAGGTCACAGGAGGGGATCCTCCCCCTCTGCTCTGCCCTGGTCAGGCCCCACCTGGAGTGTTGTGTCCAGTGCTGGGCTCCCTGGGATAGAAAAGCCAGGGATCTCCTGGAGAGAGTCCAGAGGAGGGACATGGAGATGCTGAAGGGCCTGGAGCATCTCCCCTGGGAGGAAAGGCTGAGGGACCTGGGGCTGTTCAGCCTGGAGAGAAGAAGCCTGAGAGGGGATCTGATCACTGGGGATCAATAGCTGAAGGGTGGGACACAGGGGGACATGGGCAGCCTCTTCTCAGTGTCTGTGGGGACAGGACAAGGGGTAATGGGCTCAAGTTGGAGTGCAGGGAGTTCCACACCAGTATATGGAAGAACTTTCACACAGTGAGGGTGAGGGAGCCCTGGGACAGGCTGCCCAGGGGGATGTGGAGTCTCCTTCTCTGGAGATCTTCCAGCCCCATCTGGATGTCTCCCTGTGTGACCTGTCCTAGGGACCCTGCTTTGGCAGGGGGGTTGGACCCCATGATCTCTGGAGGTCCCTTCCAACCCCTATGATTCTATGAGCTCCAAGGATGCTCTTCTGCCCTGGCAGTGCCCATCCCTGATAACACCCACCAGCCTCACCTCTTCCACCATCCTCAAGATGGGAGTTTTCCGAGTCCCACGAGGATCCCAGTGGCAGTGTCCTCTTCCTTTTGGTTCTTACTGGGAGCAGAGAGGGAGAAAAGAGGAGAAAGTCACTGAGGTTGCCATGAGTCACCACATAAAGCCCTTGGGATGTGGGCACAGGAGTACCCCACACTCCTCTGTTGCTCCTGTGGCTCCAGCACTTCTGTAGTGGGGATGTGTCCCCTTGTGAACCCAAAGTTGATGTCCTCTTTGGCCGTGGCTGGGGGCGGGGAAAGCAGCTGGTTCCCCAAATCCCAGAGCATCCTGAGCCCCTCTGCAAGTGGTGTGGGATGGAGACACTCACAGGTACCTTCCCCACTGCACAGCACTGAATCTACTGCAAAATCCCCACGTTATGGGCAAAGAAATTCAAGAATTAAGTAAAGAAATGAAAAAGTAGCCAAAACTTCAATTGGCAGCAGGAGGTGGATGTCACAACCTGTTGAGGGGCTGGGCTGGAGCAGGGAAGAGCAGAGCACCAGCAAGCAAGAGGTTAACTCATGCTTAGTGTTCTGGCCAAGGGGACCAAACCTTTCTGCCACTCCAAGCATCCATCCTCCCCCAAGGTGCTCTGGGTGATGATTTCTGCTCTCTGGAGCACTGTGTCTCCCCCCAAGAGGGTCCCAAATGCTCATAGGAAGCCAAAACAGCTTGAAGTAGCTCTGGGAGGTGAGGATCTATGGGTAGATGAGGTGCTCAGGGATATGGGTTAGCACAGGACAGGAACAGTTGGACTTGATGATCTTAAAGGTCTTTTCCAACCCTGTGATTCTGTGGTGGAGTTTGGAGAGCTGCAAGCAAGCCATCTTCCCCTTCATCCCCTGATTTTGGAGCTTGGGCATCATCCACTCATGATATGGAGCATCTCTACTCTCCAAACTTGGGGACAAAATCAATCCTTAAACTCCCAGTGATGCCACAAGGAAAAAAACAGGGGAAATAAGTCCTAGAGCCACTTCCTTTCACCCCCCTTCTCCATCTGAGGGGATTCCCCACCTTTAAATCCTTTTCAATCCCCCCATATCAGTGTCTGACTGAAACAAATCTTAACTTTCCCATCAGATGCAGCTGGAGCCTCTCCTCTCAGCATCATCTGGGGGACAACCAGCTTATATTGAAAAATATAATGGTGCCACCTGAAGTGTGATTTACTGCACTGTCCACTCCTCGGACTTGATAATATATTTCTATTAGATTTCCTTCTTCCCTCTCCCTTCTCTTCACCAGGAGTGGCAAGTTTCTCCATCTGCCTGACACCTTCTTAGGCTTAGGCAAAATAAATGTTGATTTTCATCAGGAAGAAGAGCGTTGGAAGTCCTAATTCTCTGGTGAAGCTGACAAGCTCAGCAAAAGCTGCCCTGGTTTTTCGATGGGAAGCTTGTGGGTTTCTTCTCTTTGGAAGCAGTTCAATCATTGTAATGAAAAAAAAAAAAGGGGGTTTCTTAGCCTGGCTTTTGCTAACTAGAAATTATATACCTGGTTCCTGGAAGATGGATTGTGTGGCTGCTGAAATGCAGAGGAGAAAGGAGGAAGGAGGAGGAGGGGGGGCTGGGGGAAGAAGAGGGAGTGAAGGCGCGTGAGATGCGACCCAAGATTGATCACGCCATTTGCAGGATCTCCCATGCACAAAAGTGGTGAAATATATTTTCCTTTGCTGGGGTGGGTTAAATGACACCCCACCCCCCTCCCTTATTTTCTCTAGGTCCCCTGGCTTATGTGACAGGGTGTTTTGGGAATGCAGCGTTCACCCATCCCCACCTTCTCCCCGTGGGGTGAAGCACCCGCTGCTCCATCCTTCCCAAGAGCACCATCTCCCTCCATCCAAGAAACTGGACTGGTTTAGTCTTTTTTATACTCTATTTTAGATTGATTTTCATTTTTACCCCCCTTATTTTATAAGGGAATACGTTGGGAATGAGTCATGGATGCTCTGAAAGCATCTCAACCCTGCACTGAAGTCGGGAATCACAGAATCATAGAATCCCAGACTGGTCTGGGTTGGAAGGGACCCCAAGGATCAGAGAGTTCCAACCCCCCTGACACAGGCAGGGAGGGACACCAACCTCCAGGCCTGGAGATACACAAGGTTGCCCAGGGCCCCAGCCAACCTGGCCTTCAACACCTCCAGGCATAAGGCATCCACCCCCTCTCTGGGCAGCCTGTTCCAGCCCCTCACCACTCTCTCTGTACAAAACTTCCCCCTAATATCTCATCTCACCCTTCCCTCCTCCAGCTTCACTCCAGCCCCCTTGTCCTGCCAGTCTCTGCCCTTTGGACAAGCTGATTCCCCTCCTGTTTCTCTGCTCCCTTCAGGGACTGGAAGGCTGCAATGAGGTCCCCCCACAGCCTTCTCTTCTCCAGGCTGAGAAGCTTAATCACAGTCAATCTAAAAATCACCTTTATCCTTTTTTTTTCCCTTTTCCTCCCCCCAAAATCTGTATTTCTACTTCTGTAATCATATTTGCTTCGAATTGGGAAGCGTGGGGATATTAGCTAATGAAGTTTCCTGAGGAGAAATGGAGCCATTTCCACCCTTCTTCTTCTTCTTGGACCTGGGGCTGTGATCGCTGGTGGGGCAGGAACGAGGAGCTGCTGATGTTTCACCCCTTGGGTTTGATGGACAACAGCTCTGCTGGACCTTAATTATCACAACTGGAGTAGGATTTGGAAATCCCAGGTTGGAAACAAAAAATCCCACCTGGCTCCATGTGAAAAGGGTTCTTGGGGTCAGCTGGAAGATGAGGAGGGTGGGCAAAGGCTGAGCAGGGTGCAGTGGGCGTACGCTCGGCGTTGCCATTCCCCGAAGCCGAATTCGGCTGCGTCACTGGTGACTAATAGCTGAGTCCAGCGTGGCTGCTGGGCAGGCCTCTGATGTATGGGTGTTATATTAAGGGTGGAAAGGTGCTAAATGAGCCCTCTTTATTTTACATAAATTAGCTGAAAAGCTATGTATCACTGCCAGGGCGGCTTAAGGCTCTTGAGTTTGTTTACCCAAGTTGAAAAGGAAAGGAAAACTCTTGGTGGCTTCATGTTGTGAGATGTTGTTTGGGGTCCCTCCTGCCTCAAAACCTTCCCCTTTGGGTTTTCAAAGATTCTCAAATTTGCCAATGATCCCACCTCCATTGTTGGGACATGTGATCATAGAATCCTAGACTGGGCTGGGTTGGAAGGACCCCAAGGATCACAGAGTTCCAACCCCCCTGACACAGGCAGGGACACCAACCTCCAGGCCTGGAGCTACACAAGGTTGCCCAGGGCCCCATCCAGCCTGGCCTTAAACACCTCCAGGGATGGGGCACCCATCACCTCTCTGGGCAGCCTGTTCCAGCCACTCACCACTCTTCTCTGCAAAGAACTTCCCCCTAATATCTCATCTCACCCTTCCCTCCTCCAGCTTCACTCCATCCCCCTTGTCCTGCCAGTCTCTGCCCTTTGAACAAGCTGATTCCCCTCCTGTTTCTCTGCTCCCTTCAGGGACTGGGAGGCTGCAATGAGGTCCCCCCACAGCCTCCTCTTCTCCAGGCTGACCCAGCCCAGCTCCCTCAGCCTCTCTTCATAGGGGAGCTGCTCCAACCCTCTGATCATCTTCGTGGCTCCTCTGACCCCTCTCCAACAGTTCCAAATCCTGAGCACCTCATCTACCTGTCTGTTAAACACACCCAGGGGTGGGGACTCAACCCCCTCCCTGGGCAGCCTGTGCCAGGCCCTGACCCTGCTCCAGGCCCCTGTTCCACAGCCCCACAACTCTTTCAGGGAAGAACTTTTCCCTCCCAGCCGAGCTGACCCTGTCCTGGGGCAGCTTGAGCCCATTGCCCCTTGTCCCATCTCCTGTCCCCTGGCTGAAGAGACCATCGCCCACCTCTCTGCACCCTCCTGGCAGGGCAGGGGAGGTGGGGAGAAGGTCTCCCCTCAGCCTCCTCTTCTCCAGGCTCAACACCCCCAGCTCCCTCAGCTGCTCCTCACAGCATTTGCCCTCCAGACCCTTCCCCAGCCTGGTTGCCCTTCTCTGCACTTGCTCCAGGACCTCAATGTCCTTCTGATGCTGAGGAGCCCAGAACTGGACATCCACCCAACTATAAAATCTTTGCTGGAGGGAAAAGCTGGTTATACTGATGTGTTTCCCTCCCAAGCAACCTCTATGCCCATGGGATGTTTGATGTCCATCACCCTCCTGATGCTGCTGGGGGGAAGTCCCATCTTCTGCATCCAGCCAGGGTCTGGGAAGGGGTTTCATGCAAGGCATGGTACCCACTACTTCCACACTTCCACCCAAAAGCCATTCCCATGGGAAAATGGCCCCAAATAGAAAAAATAATCCTATCCATGAAGGAAGGTGGGTTAATGAGGTGGCTGCAGGGATGCGGTGGGGAGGATCTCCTGCCACTGCCCAGCAGTGCTTATCTCCCTCCATGCTATCAGGAGATCTGTGTGGAGAAGCCCTTTCCATGTCTCTTTTCCTTAATTCCTTCTTTTTGGAGGAAAAAAACCCCAAAACCCTGAGAAAAACAGCTGCAGGAGATGGACCTCAGCAGGTTGCAGGCACAGTAGAGATGCTTTGTGGTCTGGTGATTGACATGACCATGATGATGTACGGCGACCACCACCTCTGTCCTTTACTAGTGAGCTGAAGACAATGGGATTTTACTGCTTCCATCTCCAGTTTTCAGGTCAGGGAGGGAACAACAGGGCTGTCCAGGCTCTGAAGGAGAGGGGAGGTCTTCAGAAATGCCAAGCCAAGTCTAAAAGTCTTGGTCTACAGACCATCAATCTCAAGGCGGTCAAAAGACCCTACAAAAATTAATATGGAAGGAGCAGATTTCTGTCCTGGCAAAGGAATTGAGACTTGGCAGACCTCAAAGTCGCCTGCAGATCGATCAGGGAAGAGGATTGGAAACGTGCAGGCAGAAAGTCAATCAGAGAAGAGCATTTTCAACCACCTTCCGTGGGCTTAGGAGAAACGATTCTCATTCAGAGCAAGAGCCCAATTAGAAAGAGTCCCAGAACTCACTGGGTTTACTGGAAGCTTCAACTAAATTGGTTGCTTTGCAATAAGGAAATTAAAGACTGGTGGATTTTCTGCCTTCTGGACTTTCTCAGAGCCAGCAAGACATGAGGAGATCCAACCCCAGCCTCCAACAACAAAGGTGTTGTCTACAGAACCTCAAAATCTGATAGTACCCCAGGCTTGATGGTGTCCTGCAGTGGGATCAGGGCTTTAGGAGGAGATAGAAGGAGTGGGAGGAGATAGATGGAGATAGGAGGATGGAGGGATGGAGGCAACAGCTACCAGATGTAAAGCATCCCTGTAAAGTGATGGGTGAGGTCAACCAAGGAGTCTCCTTGGTGAGATCCTGAACACCAGTCCATCTCCCTCTCCAGGCCAGGAAGGAAAGCCCCATGACTAAGTATGGATGAAAGCCACCTAAACCTCCCCTACTTCAGCAACCCCCTTCCAAAAAGTCCCCTAAATCTGTAAGAATCTGCTGACTCAGGAGAAGATGCAATTGCTAATGACCCAGGCAGATCCAGCCCATTAACAGGAAACCAATTAAGACTGATAGGAGTTGCCCTGCTCAAGGGATGGGTGAAGCCCACTACCTGCAGCTCCATGGATTTTTGAATCAGAAAAGCCAATTCTCTTAGAGGTTTGTTAATTCAGTTATGGAAGTGTTGTGATGTTCTCCAATTCAACTCTCCCTGTGTAGCCAAAGGAGCGTAGGTTGACCAAGGGGCTGGAGAGGGAAACATCTACCTGCAGCAGGATGGGACAGGAAAGGTAGGAAGATCAGAGCATGCACAGGAGCATCCCATCACTACCTACCAGATCTACAAACAAGAATAAGGTGGTTCAGATGACATGGACTTTCTGGAGTGAGTTCAGTGGAAGCCACCAAGATGGATGGGGTTGGAGCACTGGGTGTACAAGGGGATGGTTTTTGGCCACACAGAGAAACCAATTCCCTGTGGTTTATCCACAAAAACGTTTCCTCCATGACCCTATCAAGAGAAGCAACCTGCACCACCAACCAAGTCCCACCAGGGTCTAAGCTGACAGTGGTGCAAGCTCCCATTATCCTAGGACAACCTCACTGTGTCCAAGTCCTCCATTCCTATCCACTCAGATGCTCTTTGGAAGGCTCCAGGGCATCTTCTGCTATCAGGTCACACTAATAAAGCCATTGGTTGCCTCACCTGGCTGCCAAAAGAAGTTTGGGATTCAAGAGCTGGTGGCAGAAGTGATGGAGACCCCACAGGATGCTTGGAACAGCCAAGGGGGATTTGGCTGCATCTACCTGGACAGCTCACAGCACCATGTTTCTCTTCAATTTCAGGAGCTGGAAATGGTTGGACCATTCCCACATAGACCTCCCCTATGAAGAGAGGCTGAGGGAGCTGGGCTGGTTCAGCCTGGAGAAGAGAAGGCTGTGGGGGGACCTCATTGCAGCCTTCCAGTCCCTGAAGGGAGCAGAGAAACAGGAGGGGAATCAGCTTGTTTAAAGGGCAGAGACTGGCAGGACAAGGGGGATGGAGTGAAGCTGGAGGAGGGAAGGGGGAGATGAGATATTAGGGGGAAGTTCTTTGCAGAGAGAGTGGTGAGGGGCTGGAACAGGCTGCCCAGAGAGGTGGCGGATGCCCCATCCCTGGAGGTGTTCAAGGCCAGGTTGGCTGGGGCCCTGGGCAAGCTCCAGGCCTGGAGGTTGGTGTCCCTGCCAGTGTCAGGGTGGCTGGAGCTCTGTGATCCTTGGGATCCCTTCCAACCCAGCCCTGTCTATTATTCTATGAAAATCTGGCACCAAGGACTTGCCCATCCCTTCAGTCTCATCTGCCCAGGGGGGTGTGGAGTCTCCATCTCTGGAGATACCCAAGACCCATCTGGACACCTATCTGCACAATATGAGCTGGGGAGCTGCTTTGGCAGGGGGGTTGGACCTGATGATCTCTTGTGGATCCAACCTCTGTGATTCTGTGATTCCCCCACTGAAGGCATCACTCAAGCATCAATCCAGCTCAGCAGAGAAAGACAGTGAGGAGAAAGAGGAGGAGGAAGGGAATAGGGAGGGAGGAGGAGAGGGGTGGGGGGGAAGGAAAGAAAGGAAGATTTGCATCTTCCAACTTATCCCTCCAGAAGTAAAAAAAAGCCGTAAACAAACCCAGGAGAAGCTCTCCAACCCTTCCAAAGCCACAAGCAGCTGAGGGTGCTCAGTGGAGCCGTTAAAAAAAGGCTGGAGCGAGCAGTTACAGCCCTGGAACCTGACAAGGCAACGACCGCCTTATGGCGGCGAAATTTGCAGCCCCGCCGAGTTGCTGGGGCTTTATCGTCACTCAAACGTGCAGAGAGCTGTAAAATGTTTACAGAAAGGGTCGTTTGGAGCTATAAAATCCTCTTTTCTCTCCTAAACAAGGCTGAGCGGAGCCATTTACAAAGCCCTGAATGTTCATCCAGGGAGAAGGGGAACAGCTGTTCATCTCCAGGAGTTTCAGGCGTGATCTTCTCGAACAAATTAAGGAAAATGGGTGCTTTCTAATTAAATTAGCAGTCGATTGGAAGGGTTTGAGTTGGTGAGCTTGCTTGCAATTAGTGCTGGGAGGCCGGTTAGGCTCCAGTGTAGGCTATTTAACTGGAAGGTGAAATATGGGAAAAGCCCATTACCTGGAAACGGGTGTCGGAGGGGTAAGGGGAGACTGTGCTCCCTCCAGTTCTGCCCTTTCAGGTGGAGAATGTGAGGTGAAGGGTGGAATGCCACCAAACTCACCCTTTCTGAGCAGGATGTTTGGCTGGAAGTGGTTTGTTGTCTCTGTGTCCCACTGATGGGATTTTTGGAGGATGCTCAGTAAGCACCAGAGCCCTCCAATTACACCTCTGGCCCCAAATTACAAGGCTCCTCTCACAGGTTGGGCACCTGAGCTCAGCAGACTTGACATCACATAAGAAGACTACATCATTCCTTTCACAGAATCATAGAATCCCAGACTGGTCTGGGTTGGAAGGGACCCCAAGGATCATAGAGCTCCAAACCCCCTGACACAGGCAGGGACACCAACCTCCAGGCCTGGAGCTACACAAGGTTGCCCAGGGCCCCAGCCAACCTGGCCTTGAACACCCCCAGGGATGGGGCATCCACCCCCTCTCTGGGCAGCCTGTTCCAGCATCTCACCACTCTTTCCAGTCCTCTTTTTTTTATATATCCCAAGCCCAAGGGCTGCAGATCCCCACTGAGACCCAGCAGGCTGATGCTGTTGCCCATGCTGGTCCTTAAAGGTCATCTCCAAACCTTTGCTCCACCCCTCCCACATATGGAGCTGGCTTTTTTTCTTCATTCCTCCTACATTTGCCAGTATTAAAAGGGCATTTTCTCAAATGGTGACCGTTTAACCAGGCAATTCAAGCTCACTCCATAATAATAACCTGTCCTCCTCCTTGTTTACTACCCCACCAATTTGTGTGTCACCTTCAGGCTTTACAAGCAGAAACCTAATATTATCCTCAGTATAATGGCTGCTGCTGGGAAGGCATAGCCATCCCCTCCTCTCCAAAACCCCACTTCAGACACTGGATACTACTTGGAGCTCTGCAAAGACTCATCCTGACCACCTACTCAGCTCAAAACAGCACCTCAACTTCCTAAGTCTTGATGATTTGGCCACCAACAAACAGTGGCCTCATCCTGTATCCTCCTGATGGCTCATTAGTGGTCAAGAAACCTTTTCTCCTGGTAGGTTATGGGGGTCCCTGGCTGCTGTTGTGCTCCCAGTCCCATTTCTTTGTAGACTGAGATGAGATGCCTCAGCAGTGAACACGGGCACCGAATAACACGCTCGTGCCCGGACTCGCCGCACGTGATCGCTGCATCCCTTTGGCAGGGAAACTGCTTCATCATCAGATGAGTTTACAGCCATCTGCAATTTCTGCCCAGTTTTCCTTTCCTATAGATCCTCCAACATCTGTTTTCCCCATGCCACGTGCTCCTCAGGCAAAGGAGCACGGAGGGATGAGTTCCCCCAACCCTGAACCCACCAGCTCCCAGCAAACCCCTTCCCAATGTAGAATCACAGAATCAGAGGGGTTGGAAGGGACCTCCAGAGATCATCAGGTCCAACCCCCCTGCCAAAGCAGGGTCCCTAGGACAGGTCACACAGGGAGGCATCCAGATGGGGCTGGAATATCTCCAGAGAAGGAGACTCCACACCCCCCTGGGCAGCCTGTCCCAGGGCTCCCTCACCCTCACTGGGAAGAAGTTCTTCCCCAGATTGGTGCAGAACTTCCTGTGCTCCAGCTTGAGCCCATCACCCCTTGTCCTGTCCCCACAGACACTGAAAAGGGGCTGCCCATGTCCCCCTGTGTCCCATACTTAAAATATTGATAAACATTAATAAGGTCCCCCCTTAGTCTTCTTCTCTCCAGGCTGAACAGCCCCAGCTCCCTCAGCCTTTCCTCCCAGGGGAGATGCTCCAGGCCCTTCAGCATCTCCATGTCCCTCCTCTGGACTCTCTCCAGGAGATCCCTGGCTTTTCTATCCCAGGGAGCCCAGAACTGGACACAACACTCCAGGTGGGGCCTGACCAGGGCAGAGCAGAGGGGGAGGATCCCCTCCTGTGACCTGCTGCCCACACTCCTCCTGATGCCCCCCAGGATCCCATTGTCTCTCTCAGCCCCCAGGACACACTGCTGGCTCATGGCCACCCTGTCACCCACCAGGACCCCCAGGTCCTTCTCCACAGAGCTCCTCTCCAGCAGGTCACCCTCAGCCTGTCCTGATTCCAGCAGTTCTTCCTTCCCAGGTGCCAGACTCTCCACTTGCTTTTGTTGAACCTCATCTGGTTTCTCCCTGCCCAGCTCTCCAGCCTGTCCAGGTCTCTCTGGATGGCAGCTCAGTGTCCTGTGTGTCACCCACTCCTCCCAGCTTTGGACCATCAGGTACTTGCTGAGTGTGGATGCTGTTCCCTCATTGAGGTCATTGATGAAGATATCAAACAGGACTGGACCCAACACCAAGCCCTGGGGAACACAAAACATCCCTGGACTAAAACAGCCTCTTCTCCTCATCCTCCCACCCAAAACACATGGAAATTGTCCTGTTCTGAAGGCACAAACCAGAGTTAAGAGGAAAAGGATCCCCTCATTGCCAGGATGACGCCTCTGCCCTCATGACTGAGTTAATCCAGGCTGCCAAGTGCAATCCAAGGCATTTCAACAGCCTCCTCATCTGTGGATTAATCGATCTGTCTTCATCCCAGAGATAAAAAAACCCCATTAAAGCTGCTGCCTTGGGAGAACTTCCCCGGCCCTGCTGCTGAGATCAAAAGAGTTGAACCAGGGCCAAGGAGAGGGAAGGACGGAGGCACGTGGGGGAAAGAAATCCCTGGAAAGGGAAGCTGCATTGTGGAGAAGAGCTTTCCCAGCTGGGATGGTCCCTCACTGTCTCCACCCCATCGCAGTTCAACAGGGCACACGCTGGCCTGTGACTGCAGGAATATGTTGTTAATCCTGGGAATTCTCTTTCTGACAGGGTTGAAGCATCTAAACCCTCCCTGGCATGAAGCACTTCATGGTTGAGCCAGGCAAAGCCTTGCAGATCACAGAATCATAGATTGGTCTGGGTTGGAGGGGACCCCAAGGATCACAGAGCTCCAACCCCCCTGCCACAGGCAGGGACACCAACCTCCAGGCCTGGAGCTACACAAGGTTGCCCAGGGCCCCATCCAACCTGGCCTTCAACACCTCCAGGGATGGGGATTTGAGTTAGAACACCAGGCCTTAGGATGGGTTCCTGTCTGTTTTAGGGGTGGTGGAAGAGCTGAAGTGTAGAATCACAGATGGCACTGGGTTGGAAGGGACCTTTACAGGCCATCTAGTCCAATCCCCCTGCACTGAGCAGGGACACCTTTAACTAGAGCTCCATCCACCTTGAGCTTGAGTATCTCCAGGGATGGGGACTCCACCACCTCTCTGGGAAACCTGAGCCAGTGTCTCATCACCCTCAGAGGGAAGAACTTCTTCCTCAGGTCCCACCACTTCTCTGGGCAGCATGAAATAGCTTTGAAGCTCCTGGTGGGAGCTGGGATGAGGTGTTTGCAGGTTGCAGGTTTGGCAGAAGAGCTGTGTGAAGAGTCTGAGGTGATCTGCTTTGCTTTTTTAGTTGAAGACAGGGAAATGGGCTTTGGAAATTCATAACATTTTTGGAGAATGCAGCTCTAGGAGGAGCAAAACTCTTTACGAGCTCTCACCTGTGAGAGTGGGGAGCTTCTGCCTTGGGTTTTCTTTCCTTTTGGTTTTGGAAGAGTTCAGGAGGGTGTTTGAACTGTTTGAGACTGAACTGACCATGGAAAAATAAACCTCAGGAGAAAATTGTTGAAGCGATGAGATGAAATGTCTTTGTTTCTCTGCACAGCAGCTTCTGGTGGAGGTTGGCTGAATTTCTGCTTCTCCAACAATTTCCTTGGTTCCTCCTCTCCTAATTAAGCTCCTACACTGGAAAATCCCTTAATCACCAGCAGCTCTGTGGAATGGAGCAGGACTATGAGGCACTTGGGTGATGTGCCCACGGGAGCAGAGGTGATGGAGATGCTGAGGCAGAGATTGTGCTTGGTCCTTCCCAGTGCTGGGTTGGGAGGGTTTTGGGTGGACAATGCTTCATGCTTTGAATTTCATCTCTCCTCCTTCAGTGGAGGGATGTGCAGCTCCATCTCCTGAGCACCATCACAGAAAGAGGGGGGGGGATGGACAGCATCCCTCTGAAACACCCTCCTACCAGGGACAGTTGTGGCTCCCTCACAGGAATGGGACTGGATTCATCATTGGATAATTTATAGGATAAGGAAGAAGGAGACAATGAGCTAAGATGAGGATAAAATGCTACCACGTGATGTCAGGAGCAGAACTGGTCCCTGTACTAACCAGAGATGCAAATTCCAGTTTGGTGACTCACTGGGAACACTGATCCCACCAAAACCAATGGAGAGGAACAGGGGAATAACTCATTTGCTTGGTGAATTGGAGCTGCTTGGAGCACACATGAACAAAAGCAGAGAGAGAGCTTCCTACCTGGCTCATCCTCTGGTTCCTCTTCATCCTTCTCCACTTTACAGTCCTGGTCAGCAGGAGAAGCTGAGGACTGGAGGGAGATGAAGGATGGCAACTTTTGCAGCCAACTGGTTGCTGAGGTGTCTGTTTCTTTCCAAAACTTCACCTCTTGTTCTGCACTGGAAGGTCCAGGCACTTCCCCATCATCTTGGATTTGAGGTGGATCATTCCTGCAGGAAGCAGATGGGAAAAACAATAAGGAAAAAGAAACCAATTCCACTTGGCAGTGCTGGACATGTGCAATGGAAGAGGCTGGGTGAACCACCAGGACCACCCATGGAGGATCTCCACATCCCAGGCCACCCTGGATGTCCGATTTCCCAGGAGCCAGCTCAGATTCAGCTGGAGTTTCTCTCTCCTCAGCTGAGTTTCTCTCTCCTGAAGCTCTCAGATGCTCATGGAGATGCTGAGCTCCATTGTGGGTGCCAGATGGGCAGAGTAAGTGGAGGAGAGGAGAGATGGAGGCTGTAGGGTGCACAAATAGCTCGAGATACCCCACTGGGCTTGGCTCAGCCCCAGCCCTGCTGCTCTCTTCCAAGCCCAGCTAATGTGACACTCCAGGTCCTTCAACATCTCCTGATGATGGTGCCAATAAAGGCAAAAAACCCTCTCCCAAGCAGCTTCCAAGCTTGGGAGTGCTCTGTTCCCTGCAGAGGATGCCAGGAGAAGAGGAGGTGCCTCCCTACCACCCAGCTCCATGCTCCTGCCTCCTTACCTAAAAAGAGCAAGGAGCTATTTTACACCTCGTTCACACTGGGGGGGACATGAGCTGGGTGTCATTCCAAGGCTCTTCTGTCATCCTGGATAAGTTCAGAGAGGTCATTGCCCTCTCAACCCCCTCTGCTACCTTACAAGGCAGGGTCAGGGTGAGGCCCAAGACCAGGCAAGAACATAGACCAGACCTGTACAGCTCTCAGGTCTCCCCATTTCCATCCAACCTTCACCTCCCACGTCACCCAAAGGGTCACAGAGGAACTGAGTACCTGAGCTGGTAGTTCCTCCTCCCATTAACCCCAACATTTAGGTTTGGGCTTTAATTACACTGGGATGTAGTCATTCTGCAGGCAGGGTTCAGGGATGAGGGCAGAAGAAGGTAAGGATGTGCCAAACTCAAGAAAATCTGTCTCTCTGTGAGGATGAGGACCAACAGGTCCATCCTCAACCTTCTGCTACATCCCAACACCCAGAAGCACCAGAGAGAGCTCTGAGAGCATCCAAGGATTAACCAAGGTCACAGCCCAGCATCCAACAGCTTTCCTGTTGTTTACCACATCTTTGCTTCTTCAGGCAGTGATTCCAGCTCCAATGGCAAGTCCTTCCACCACACATCAAGGACTCAGCTCTTCTTTCCACCACAGGAAAAGGGGAGATGGATTCCAGTTCCCCACAGGGTTATGGGTAAGCTGTACCCATACCTGAGCAGTGAGGTCTTCATCAGGGAGTCTCCATCTCCCAGAAGGTCTACAAAAAGCTTTGAATATACCTGGAGATGGCAAAGCCCTGGGCACCCCACAGTCCAACAGCAGCAAAATGTGAGCTATCCTCTCTTTCCTCTCCATCAGCTCTACATGGAGATCTCTCCCTTGAGCATGTCCAACCCTATCTACAGCTCCATCAAGAAGGTACCACACTGACCCTTATCAGAGAATCAGAAGGTTGGAAAAGACCTTTGAAGATCATCAAATCCAACCATTCCCATCCTAAGCTAAACCAGATCCCTGAGCACCTCATCTCCCCTCTGTTAAACACACCCAAGGGTGGGGACTCAGCCCCCTCCCTGGGCAGCCTGTGCCAGGCCCTGACCCTGCTCCAGGCCCCTGTTCCACAGCCCCACAACTCTGCCAGGGAAGAACTTTTCCCTCCCAGCTGAGCTGACCCTGCCCTGGGGCAGCTTGAGCCCATTGCCCCTTGTCCCATCTCCTGGCCCCTGGCTGAAGAGACCATCACCCACCTCTCTGCCCCCTCCTGGCAGGGCAGGGCAGGTGGGGAGAAGGTCTCCCCTCAGCCTCCTCTTCTCCAGGCTCAACACCCCCAGCTCCCTCAGCTGCTCCTCACAGCATTTGCCCTCCAGCCCCTTCCCCAGCCTGGTTGCCCTTCTCTGCACTCGCTCCAGGACCTCAATGTCCTTCTGATGCTGAGGAGCCCAGAACTGGACCCAGCACTCCAGCTGCAGCCGGACCAGTGCCCAGGCCAGGGGCACAATCCCCTCCCCACACCTACTGGCCACACTGGGTCTGACACAAGCCAGGATGCCCTTGGCCTTCCTGGCCACCTGGGCACACTGCTGGCTCATGCTCAGCCTGCAGTCACCCAACACCCCCAGGTCCTTCTCTGCCTGACAGCTCTCCAGCCAGTCTCCCCCAGCCTGGAGCGCTGCAGGGGGTTGTTCTGTCCCATGTGCAGCACTCTGCACTTGGCCTTGTTAAACCTCATCCTGTTGGGCTCAGCCCATGGGTCCAGCCTGTCCAGATCCCTCTGAAGAGCCTCCCTACCCTCAGGCAGATCAACTCTTCCTCCCAGCTTAGTGTCATCTCCAAACTTCCTGAGGGAACATCCAATCCCTTCACCCAGGTCACTGATAAAGATGTTGAACAAAACTGGACCCAGGACTGAGCCCTGGGGGATGCAACATCTCACAATAAACCAGTATCCAGACAGACACACTCCTGGATGAAGAAATATCCAGAGCAGGCTGAGAAGAAAACTGTTTAAAGAGCAGCAAAGTTTCTCCTGCTCTCTCCTACCTGCCCGTGTCCTCACAGAGGCGTCTCCACTTGGAAGGAGGGTCACTGCACTCCCCATCCTCAGTCTCTCTTGGGTGACGCTTCTTCTGAGGGTGCAGAAGCTTACACTGGGCACCCCTGGGGCAGATACCTTTCTTGGCAAAGTCAGGGCAAACCAGGGTGTGCTTCTTCTTGCACTGTGAAGGCAAAACAAAAAGAGAAGAACGTTGGGAAAGGTTTGTGGGGAGCACAGATTCCCACCTCAGGTGGCCCCAAACTGGTGCTAAAAGAGGAGAAGGATGTGTTGGTGCTTCCTTGTTCTTATCAAAATATTATTCAATGTCAAGATACTGTTAAAAACAATACTGGGAGACTCTAGAGATTCACCCACAACTATCCAAGTGCTTGATTTTATGGACCTGAACAACCAAAGTCTTAACAGCAATGATCTACCCCCAAGTTGGTGATGCTGGGAGGTCCCAAAGAAGTTTTACTGGGTTAGAGAAGCTGGTTTTGGAGAGGACTAAGTTTTTTCTTGTCCCAGAGATGCTTGGGATTTGGGGAGGAGCAAGGAAGAGGAGGAATGAATCACATTCCTTTTAGGACTTATTTTGGGATGACTGCCTGGATCACCTTCCTGGAGCTCAATCAGCTCTTCCTGGGGCTTGGGCATGAACTTGGCTGATGCCCTCCTGTCCAAGGAGGCTTAACACAGCCACAGGACTGGTAAAACTCTACATCAAGATGCTCATCCCTAAAAGCACTTCTGCACTTCCAGGCTGGCATCTTGGTGGATCCCAGCAGCAAGATTCAAAGCCAACCCTGCAGTGACCAGCTGTGTCAGGGTGATGGAGATGTCAGCAGTGCTCCAGACAAGGCTTTCTGCTGGGAAACAGAACTTGTTGGCAGCAGAAAAGGCAGGAAGAAAGGCAGGCAGGGCAGAAGAGACAACTTTGGGTACTATTTCTACCTAGGTGGCTAGGAACATTGGCCAGGAGAAGGGAGAAGAACAGCCTCTCTCTAATCTTTGGCTGTTCCCAACACCCAGTGATCCAGAGAGCATCCGATGGCCTGGGATGGAGAGGAGCTCCTGCCCTTTTAATGCAACTTGACTTTGGGGGCATGGGAGCAGCTCCCCATGGTGACCTTTGAGATGAAGCAGAAGCCCTGCTGAGCCTTTGGAGTTCTCTTCTTGAAAGGGCAGAAGTGTCTGGCAGCTCTGCTGCCCCAGGGCCGATTGCTGGAGTTGGCAGCAGAGCAAGGAGGTCGCCTGGTGAAGGCTGGGGATGGCATTGAGCAGCAGGAGGGACAGGAATCCGGATGGACACACAGATACTGGCTCTACAGGGGGGATGTTGCAGCAACAGCACCACTTTTCCACCAAGAATTCATTATAAAACCCACATAATCTCCATTTAACTTTTCTCTAAGAAGCTTCTAGGTGAAACCAGCCCTTCAAGCCCCTTTAGTTCATCTTCTCATCCCCCTTTTCCCCACGGGCTTTGTTTGAAGAGATCCTTAATATGGATGGACAGGAATGGATGAAGACACCTGCCTAGGAATTACCCAGAATCAGAGAATCACAGAGTCACAAGGTTGGAAAAGACCTTTAAAGATCATCAAGTCCAACCACTCCTGTCCTGTACTGAACCAGATCCCTGAGCACCTCATCTACCCTCTGTTAAACACACCCAGGGATGGGGACTCAGCCCCCTCCTTGGGCAGCCTGTTCCACAGCCCCACAACTCTTTTCCCTCCCAGCTGAGCTGACCCTGCCCTGGGGCAGCTTGAGCCCATTGCCCCTTGTCCCATCTCCTGGCCCCTGGCTGAAGAGACCATCGCCCACCTCTCTGCACCCTCCTGGCAGGGCAGGGCAGGTGGGGAGAAGGTCTCCCCTCAGCCTCCTCTTCTCCAGGCTCAACACCCCCAGCTCCCTCAGCTGCTCCTCACAGCATTTGCCCTCCAGCCCCTTCCCCAGCCTGCTTGCCCTTCTCTGCACTCGCTCCAGGACCTCAATGTCCTTCTGATGCTGAGGAGCCCAGAACTGGACCCAGCACTCCAGCTGCAGCCTCCCCAGTGCCCAGCCCAGGGGCACAATCCCCTCCCCACACCTACTGGCCACACTGGGTCTGACACAAGCCAGGATGCCCTTGGCCTTCCTGGCCCCCTGGGCACACTGCTGGCTCATGCTCAGCCTGCAGTCACCCAACACCCCCAGGTCCTTCTCTGCCTGACAGCTCTCCAGCCAGTCTCCCCCAGCCTGGAGCGCTGCAGGGGGTTGTTCTGTCCCATGTGCAGCACTCTGCACTTGGCCTTGTTAAACCTCATCCCGCTGGGCTCAGCCCATGGGTCCAGCCTGTCCAGATCACTCTGAAGAGCCTCACAACACTCCAGGTGGGACCTGACCAGGGCAGAGCAGAGGGGGAGGATCCCCTCCTTCGATCTGCTGGCCACACTCCTCCTGATACCCCCCAGGATCCCATTGGCCTGATAGCACCTCAGGCACACTCTCTCTCAGCCCCCAGGGCACACTGCCACCTCCCCAGCGCTCACACCAGCACCAACCCCCATCACCTCAGTCACTGTACCAGCCCACTTTTATTGGCTCCATGGCAAGAAGATACTTAAGAAAGAAAACAAACCATGGTGTGACTAATCCCAAGGCCCCAGCTCAGGTTTCTAATGGCTTCTCCACACCCTCTTCCCAGCCTTCAACCCTCCTTCAGCAACTCCCCATCCATGGCTGCTGTTTCAGGGCTGGGATGGTGAAGGTGGGATCATCTCCCTGCTGGGCTAAGTGGTTGGAAAAGCCCTTTGTGTTTATTTACAGCAGCTCTTCTGCTCTTTGCCCTCCATGCCAAAGCAAACATGCTGGGGCTGGGGTTGCTGGAAGGCAGGTTCCTTGCTCGCTGTGTGTCAGTCAAGGGTGAAGTCGAGCGGGGCGATGGGCGCGACCTTGTGCTCAGGGGCCATCTGATCCCTTCCACCTGTTGGGGTGGCTAATTATACCCAACGGGACCCCCGCCAGACCGTAGGTTGGACCATAAAAAGAACCCCCCCCCCAAAAAAAAAAAGCCTCTTGGCCCTTCCAACAGAGAGCAGCAGCAAATTCAGAGCACCCCCTAAAAATCCCTGGAGAGAAATCCCCTGGCTACATCGGGTACTGATGAGGATGCCATCATACCACTGATGCTGTTTCCATCCCATGATCCCAGCTCTGGGGTTCCCTGTGCAGCCCAGACCAGCAGCAGTGCCTGGGTGCTGGGATAGTGCCCAGCTGGCAACCCCCATGGCTGGGACTCCTCCCTTGCTGCCAAGGCAGCTCTGGGTGAAATTTAAGGTGCTGTTAACAGCCTACAAAGCCTTAAATGGCCCAAGAGACCCTGACATGCACGGGGAGTGGGATGGGGATGAAGGGAGGGGGGTGGTTTGCAGGGTGCAGCCTTCTTTAGCATGGACCTGGCAAAGAAGGAGGCAGCAACTGGTGCAAAGTCCCAGCTCAGTCTTGGGAATGACGTTCAGGAACATTTTCCATGAAGGAGCTTGGCAGGAGGTGGTGGAGGGTGAGAGGAAGGCAAAGCTGGGTTACTGGGCCGACCAACAACTGCCCACTGACCTTACAGGGTGGGGATAAGAGCTCCCATCCAGCCTGGCATTCCCAGCTCTGCTCCACCAACAGTTTGCCCAGGTTGAACTTCTCAAGTATCTCCAGGCTTACGTCCCCCCTTACTGGATTGCTTCTTTCCCAGCCCCAGGGGACAGCAGGTGACAAGGAACCAGCGGGTGGGCAAGAGATGGCAAAGTGTTGGCACATCTTCCTGTCTCCTTGGACACATGTCCATCTCTCCATGCACTATGATGGACATAAGGAGTCCAACTCCTGCTTGGAAACCTGGAGGACTGTGGTGATAACAACACCAAGCAGACCTTCTGGAGGGCTGTGGTGATACCACCACCAAGCAGACCTTCTGGAGGACTGTGGTGATAACAACACCAAGCAGACCTTCTGGAGAAGAGGAGCATTAAAAAGCCAAGTTAATCCCCAAACTCTAATCTTCTGGAGGACTGTGGTGATAACAACACCAAGCAGACCTTCTGGAGGACTGTGGTGATACCACCACCAAGCAGACCTTCTGGGGAAGAGAAGCATTGAAAACCCAAGTTAATCCCCAAACTCTAATCTTCTGGAGGACTGTGGTCATTCCACCACCAAGCAGACCTTGTGGGGAAGAGGAGCATTAAAATCTCAAGTTAATCCCCAAAATCTAAGCACCTCAACTCAAGGGCTTTCTACTTTTTAAAGCCTTCTGCACATCCACACAGCTTTGCCAGAGCTATTCCAGGTAGCTCCATGGTCAAGCAGCTGGATTAAGCAGTTGGATTGATGTCAGGCTGTTTTAATGTCCCTCTTACCCACCATGTCCCAGCTTTAAGTGGCTGTTGGGAAGCTATGACTGGAGGTGGTGGAGCTGTTTTCTGACACCACTGAGCAGACAGCCAGTAAAGAGCTTTTTCTCTTTTTTTTGATGTTTTTTTCCTAATTGGGTACAGATGGAAACAGCCTTAAAAAATAAAGAAATAAAAAGTTCCCACCTCCCTGCCATTAAAACCTGCAGGACAGTCCTGGGTCCAGTCTTGTTCAACATCTTTATCAATGACCTGGATGAAGGGATTGGATGTTCCCTCAGGAAGTTTGGAGATGACACTAAGCTGGGAGGAAGTGTTGATCTGCCTGAGGGTGGGGAGGCTCTTCAGAGGGATCTGGACAGGCTGGACCCATGGGCTGAGCCCAACGGGATGAGGTTTACCAAGGCCAAGTGCAGAGTGCTGCACATGGGACAGAACAACCCCCTGCAGCGCTCCAGGCTGGGGGAGACTGGCTGGAGAGCTGTCAGGCAGAGAAGGACCTGGGGGTGTTGGGTGACTGCAGGCTGAGCATGAGCCAGCAGTGTGCCCAGGTGGCCAGGAAGGCCAAGGGCATCCTGGCTTGTGTCAGACCCAGTGTGGCCAGGAGGGCTGGGGAGGGGATTGTGCCCCTGGACTGGGCACTGGGGAGGCTGCAGCTGGAGTGCTGGGTCCAGTTCTGGGCTCCTCAGCATCACAAGGACATTGAGGTCCTGGAGCGAGTGCAGAGAAGGGCAACCAGGCTGGGGAAGGGGCTGGAGGGCAAATGCTGTGAGGAGCAGCTGAGGGAGCTGGGGGTGTTGAGCCTGGAGAAGAGGAGGCTGAGGGGAGACCTTCTCCCCACCACCCCTGCCCTGCCAGGAGGGTGCAGAGAGGTGGGCGATGGTCTCTTCAGCCAGGGGCCAGGAGATGGGACAAGGGGCAATGGGCTCAAGCTGCCCCAGGGCAGGGTCAGCTCAGCTGGGAGGGAAAAGTTCTTCCCTGGCAGAGTTGTGGGGCTGTGGAACAGGGGCCTGGAGCAGGGTCAGGGCCTGGGATGGGCCTGGAATAGGGGCCTGGGGCAGGGTCAGGGCCTGAGACAGGGTCAGGGCCTGGAACAGGCTGCCCAGGGAGGGGGTTGAGTCCCCACCCCTGGGTGTGTTTAACAGAGGGGAGATGAGGTGCTCAGGGTGATGGTTCAGCACAGGACAGGAACAGTTGGACTTGTTGCTCTTAAAGGTCTTTTCCAACCTGTGATACTTTGTCGTTCCAAATTAACCAGGTTTCCCCCACACCCAATCCTCCCTGTGCATCACTGTGAACAACTGTGTGGCTTTCCAGTTGCATCTTATTTACCATCCTCAGTAATGGCTTAAGGAGGGTTCTTATTGCTCCTTTAATTTAACTGTAGTATCTTCAGCAGCTTTCAGATGCTAATGTTAAAGATGTTGCTTATCAGGGCAAACTGGAGCTGCTTAATAGCCTGGGCTGGTTGCTAATAGCAGGTAGATAAACATCAGGCTGTGATTTTGTCTCTTGCCCTTTACTATCTTTGTAGAAGGAGGTGCATGAAAATTAGGAAGTTCAGAGCTCAAAGCTGTTGCTGAATCACATCTCTGAAGTGGGACTGTACTGATGAGACAGAGAGTTCTTCAATTCAACTTGAACTTCTCTAGAGATGAACTCAAAGAAGAGAAGATTTCATCTTTGCTTCTCATACTGGAATCTCCCTGCTTTCCCACCTGCTCTCTGTTGTTGGTTGATCTCTTTGTCCCTCAAGCTCTGGGTGACACCTTTCTTGAACTCCCTGGAGTCACACATGTGATGAAGCTCCTGTCATCCCTGCTGGAGATGACACTGTAGTGGATGTCCAGTGGATGTCTGGCTTGGTCCACCCCTGATGGTGATGATTTGGGGTTGATAAAGGAAAGCCCTTACATGAAGCCTCCTTCCTCCAGCTACAGGAGGCTTCATGCTTGCAAGCTCTTGTCTTAGTGGGGGCCTTCAAAGAGGGTTGGAACCTGATGATCTTTAAGGTCCCTTCCAACCATAACCATTCTATGATTCTATGACTCTAGAGAGTATTTGGTAGGGCCCAGATCCTACTGAGCATTTGGAGGTGGCCATCAGAAGTCACCACATCCCTGCAAGCTTGTTGCTAGGGCATTTTTGGGAGGTTTATTCTATTTTGGAATAAATTCATTAGGACAACAGGCTCCAGCTAAATTTCTCCATCGTTATTCCCCAGCCTGGGTGATGGTCAGATGTATTGTCACAGAGTCACCAGGTTGGAAAAGACCTTTAAGATCATCAAGTCCAACCATTCCTGTCCTGTGCTGAACCAGATCCCTGAGCACCTCATCTCCCCTCTGTTAAACACACCCAGGGGTGGGGACTCAAACCCCTCCCTGGGCAGCCTGTGCCAGGCCCTGACCCTGCTCCAGGCCCCTGTTCAGCACACTATGAATTCACAGCTGAAACAGGGCTACAAAGATGCTGAGGGGACCAGAACATCTCTGATGAAGAGGGGCTGAGGGTCTTTGGACTAGAGAAGATTGAGGGGAATATTCTCAGTGCTGATAAATCCTTGAGGGGTGGGCTCAGGAGGATTGGTCAGTCTGTGTTCAGGGGTGCCCAGGGACAGGACAAGAAGGGATGGGCACAAACTGGAGCAGAGGATGTTCCACCTAACCCTGAGGAGGAGCTTCTTTCCTGGGAGGGTGCCAGAGCAATGGCCAGGCTGCCCAGAGAGGTTGTGGAGTCTCCATGTCTGGATAGATTCAAACTCCACCTGGACACTGTCCTGTGCAGCCTGCTTGAGGTGATCCTGCTCTATCAGAGGGGCTGGACTAGATGATCTCCAGAGGTCCCTGCCAACCCCTACTATTCTGTGTGTCTGTGGATACATGGCCACTGTCTACATCACTAAAATCTCCTTGCAAAGAGACCCAACACCATCTGGGTCACAATGAAGGTGAGGGAGCCATGCCCATGTAGCTCTCCACACTCCAGCAGCAGGAGAAAGGATGCCAAGAGTTTACCTGGTAAACTCTTCTCTTCTTGCCCCCCACATGCACGTTAACATCCTACCTGAGAAAACCCAGGGAGGGCTAATAACTTCTAAAACCAGCCCCACACAAAGCTGCACTCATGCAACCAGTGTTTCCACAGCTGAGACCAGAGGTTCCTACCACCTGTCCTCCAGCTGAGCCCAAAGCAGCTGTGTGCAAGATGGAGATAAATTTAAATCCTCAGTGGCTCTTTCCCTCACACAGACCAGAGAAGGGGGAGGAGAAGCTGCTGAGATGCTTTAATGAGACACCTCCTCATCACACTCTCTTCTGCTGGAAGTGTGTAAAATGGATCAGCTCTTTAAAGAAGCAGCAATTTGCTGATGTCCAGACTCTTAATGTCCAATTTTCATGAGCACAGGCAGTTAAATCTCTTTGGGGTTTGGTCCTTCTAATAGGAGGAGTGAGTTTTATCCTCAGCACAGGATGGATCTGGTGACAAGGAGGTACAGAGTGGGGTGCTGAGGCTCAGCAAGCCCATTCCCACATGGGTCATACAATCATAGAATCACAGACTGGTCTGGGTTGGAAGGGACCCCAAGGATCAGAGAGCTCCAACCCCCCTGACACAGGCAGGGACACCAACCTCCAGGCCTGGACCTACACAAGGTTGCCCAGGGCCCCAGCCAACCTGGCCTTGAACACCCCCAGGGATGGGGCATCTACCACCTCTCTGGGCAGCCTGTTCCAGCCCCTCACCACCCTCTCTGCAAAGAACTTCCCCCTAATATCTCATCTCACCCTTCCCTCCTCCAGCTTCACTCCATCCCCCTTGTCCTGCCATTATCTACCCTTTGAACAAGCTGATTCCCCTCCTGTTCCTCTGCTCCCTTCAGGGACTGGGAGGCTGCAATGAGGTCCCCCCACAGCCTTCTCTTCTCCAGGCTGAACCAGCCCAGCTCCCTCAGCCTCTCTCCATAGGGGAGCTGCTCCAGCCCTCTGATCATCTCTGTGGCTCCTCTGACCCCTCTCCAACAGTTCCACATCTTTCTTGTATTGGGGCCCCAGCTCTGGACACAGGACTCCAGCTGGGGCCTCCTGAGGGCAGAGCAGAGAGGGACAATCCCCTCCCTGTCCCTGCTGCCACCCCTCTGCTGATGGAGCCCAGGATCCCATCACCCTTCCAAGCTACAAGAGCCACTGCTGGCTCATGGGAAGTTTCTCATCTATCAGAATCCCCAAGTCCTTCCCAGCAGGGCTGCTCTCCAGGAGCTCTTCTCCCAGTCTGTATCTGTGTCTGGGATTCCTCCAGCCCAAGTGCAACACCTCACACTTCACAGTGTTGAACCTCATTAGGTTCACCCAGACCCACCTTTCCTTTCATCTTTGGGACATCTTTAAAGATCTCTCCAAGATGGAAAAGGGATATGTCTCTGAGAGGCAAAACTATACAAGTCTCTCTCCTCTTCTTCTTCTCCACCCTTGGACCAGCTCATTCATTTCACCAATTTACAGCTTTAATGAACTTACCCCCCTCCCAATTGCCTTCTGGGCAGCCCATAATTATGTTGTGAAGTCCATCACTGTTTCCCCCACAGCCCCAGTGCTCAGATCCAGCCAGATCCTGCACATCTACAATATCCCACCCTTCCCTATCCAACCCTGTGAGCATGTCCTGCTGCCACCAGCTCTCTCTGAATCAAAGGGGAGAGGAAATTGGAAGCAGTTGTGATAGGATCATGAAAGGAATAAGATGGAGGTATGGCCAAGATAGAGAAAAATTGGGATGGCTCAAAGCTTAACCCTCCCCTTAACCCTCCCTGTGCTAATCCCAAGAGAAGAGTTTTCATATTAAGACTTCTTGCACTTCAAACAGCCCCCCAGGTAGCTGGGAATGGAGGAGCTTCTCAGCTTGATTGGCTCTAAATCAGCATAACAACATCCTGGAGCTTGGAGATGAATCCTTCAAGCCAGGAAATCTGCTCCTGCCATGGCTGGTTCTCTCCAGGCATCAGCCCTGGGGCAACTTGAAAGTAAAATCATCTGCATTTGAAACCTCTTAGTCTCAACCTAAAAGTGGAAGCCAAACCATCCTGACATGAAGGAGCTGCTTAAGGTCTCACACAGTATCTGAAGGGCCTCCAGGAGAGGAACAAACCTTCACTGATCCACTGATGTGACACTGAGGACCCACAGGTGGGATGCTGCCATCTAGAAACCTGATCTGGAAGAAACTCAGCCCAAAACCACATCCTCTCTTGATGCTAGCACAGGAGGAGGAAAAGGGGAGAGCTGTTTGCAAAGCTGGAGTGTTTCCCTTCATAACCCAACACATCTAAAACCTCTCCCAGATCCTCTCTGGCCATGGTCAGTACCAATTGTGGAGGGATGAGATCAAGGAGCATCCTGGACCCTCAGGATTTCAACAGCCAGAAAATGTTTAACACACCACCATGGACTTTTCATCCAGGGATTTGTCCACAGGCTTCTCCTCTAAGGATGAGGTTGGACCACTGAGCAATAGAGCAGCTGCTGGACCACTACTAGCCCTATGCAGAAGCAGGGACCTCAGGAAGAAGGAGCACAACTGATCAGGACAGCAGGATGGAGAAGCAAGAAATGATTCTTCAAGGATTTATATGCAGCTTGTCGTGTCCAGTTCTGGGCTCCCTGGGATAGAAAAGCCAGGGATCTCCTGGAGAGAGTCCAGAGGAGGGACATGGAGATGCTGAAGGGCCTGGAGCATCTCCCCTGTGAGGAAAGGCTGAGGGAGCTGGGGCTGTTCAGCCTGGAGAGAAGAAGCCTGAGAGGGGATCTGATCACTGGGTATCAATAGCTGAAGGGTGGGACACAGGGGGACATGGGCAGCCTCTGCTCAGTGTCTGTGGGGACAGGACAAGGGGTGATGGGCTCAAGTTGGAGCACAGGGAGTTCCACACCAATATGTGGAAGAACTTTTCCACAGTGAGGGTGAGGGAGCCCTGGGACAGGCTGCCCAGGGGGGTGTGGAGTCTCCTTCTCTGGAGATATTCCAGCCCCATCTGGATGTCTCCCTGTGTGACCTGTCCTAGGGACCCTGCTTTGGCAGGGCGGTTGGACCCCATGATCCCTTGAGGTCCTTTCCAACCCCTCTGATCCTGTGATTCTGTCATTCTGTGATTCAATGCATGAAATAAGTTTATGGTGACAACTTATTAAGCTTCCACCAAAAAAAGGAGAAAATACCCAACCTAACGAGTCCTGAGACTACAGAAATATAAACAAGGAGTCAGCTGAGAGAAAGTCCCCATGTTAAAATTTTTTACAGAAAAATCAAGCAGCTGCCCCCATGAAAAACACCGTGTCCCACCTGGGGATGGAAAAGGACTTTTCCTGAGGAAGCAGCACTTCCTCGGGCAGGGGGTGCCAACCAGACCTACCCCTGTCAGCATGAGCACTGCCTGTGTTTTGTATGGATAAGGAATGAACCAGAGCTCTGGTGAAAGGATGTTGGAGGATAAAGAGACTCAGCAGGACCAAAAGGAAGGATTTTAGGAGAATCACAGAATCACAAGGCTGGAAAAGACCTTTAAGATCATCAAGTCCAACTGTTCCTGTCCTGTGCTGAACCAGATCCCTGAGCACCTCATCTCCCCTCTGTTAAACACACCCAGGGGTGGGGACTAAACCCCCTCCCTGGGCAGCCTGTGCCAGGCCCTGATCCTGCTCCAGGCCCCTGTTCCACAGCCCCACAACTCTGCCAGGGAAGAACTTTTCCCTCCCAGCTGAGCTGACCCTGCCCTGGGGCAGCTTGAGCCCATTGCCCCTTGTCCCATCTCCTGTCCCCTGGCTGAAGAGACCATCGCCCACCTCTCTGCACCCTCCTGGCAGGGCAGGGCAGGTGGGGAGAAGGTCTCCCCTCAGCCTCCTCTTCTCCAGGCTCAACACCCCCAGCTCCCTCAGCTGCTCCTCACAGCATTTGCCCTCCAGCCCCTTCCCCAGCCTGGTTGCCCTTCTCTGCACTCGCTCCAGGACCTCAATGTCCTTCTGATGCTGAGGAGCCCAGAACTGGACCCAGCACTCCAGCTGCAGCCTCCCCAGTGCCCAGTCCAGGGGCACAATCCCCTCCCCACACCTACTGGCCACACTGGGTCTGACACAAGCCAGGATGCCCTTGGCCTTCCTGGCCCCCTGGGCACACTGCTGGCTCATGCTCAGCCTGCAGTCACCCAACACCCCCAGGGCCTTCTCTGCCTGACAGCTCTCCAGCCAGTCTCCCCCAGCCTGGAGCGCTGCAGGGGGTTGTTCTGTCCCATGTGCAGCACTCTGCACGTGGTGTTGTTGATCTCCAGTGGGACAGTCCCAGTGCAGGTCACTCACGAGTGTCCTTGAGATCCCCTGGTCAAACTTCACCATCAGGGACGGGGCTTCTCATACCAGTTTGGTGTCTGTGGGCCAGATGGGTTGCCAGCAAAGACTGTAGCACACAATCCCCTCATCCCAGTGATTTATTCCAGTACATCTCCCTGTGTGGGTTCACAGTAGCCTCGTTTAATCTCCCTGCGTCTTACTGCTTAACGGTTCCCACGGGGGAACAATTTACCCACAGGCTTGGAGGCAGCTGATGGAAATGAGATGAGGAGAAGTATTTAATGCAGCCAGCTCGCTAATGGACACCATGGGGGAAAAGCTTATTTAATACAAACCGATTTTACAGCTGCAGCAGTTAAAGAGGGGACCAGCCTGACTCGCTTGTCTTTGCTCTGACACGCTCAGAGGGCTGGAGGACACCAACAAGAAAACCCACCTGATTCGTCCAAATATCACAGTCACAGAGTCACAGGGGGTGGAAGGGACCTCAAGGGATCATCTGGTCCAACCCCCCTGCCAAAGCAGGGTCCCTAAGACAGGTCACACAGGTCAGCATCCAGATGGGGCTGGAATATCTCCAGAGAAGGAGACTCCACACCCCCCTGGGCAGCCTGTCCCAGGGCTCCCTCACCCTCACTGTGGAAAAGTTCTTCCCCATATTGGTGTGGAACTCCCTGTGCTCTAACTTGAGCCCATCACCCCTTGTCCTGTCCCCACAGACACTGAGAAGAGGCTGCCCATGTCCCCCTGTGTCCTACCCTTCAGCTATTGATCCCCAGTGATCAGATCCCCTCTCAGGCTTCTTCTCTCCAGGCTGAACAGCCCCAGCTCCCTCAGCCTTTCCTCCCAGGGGAGATGCTCCAGGCCCTTCAGCATCTCCATGTCCCTCCTCTGGACTCTCTCCAGGAGATCCCTGGCTTTTCTATCCCAGGGAGCCCAGAACTGGACACAACACTCCAGGTGGAGCCTGACCAGGGCAGAGCAGAGGGGGAGGATCCCCTGCTGTGACCTGCTGCCCACACTCCTCCTGATGCCCCCCAGGATCCCATTGTCTCTCTCAGCCCCCAGGGCACACTGCTGGCTCATGGCCACCCTGTCACCCACCAGCACCCCCAGCTCCTTCTCCACAGAGCTCCTCTCCAGCAGGTCACCCCCAGCCTGTCCTGATTCCAGCAGTTATTCCTTCCCAGGTGCCAGACTCTCCACTTGCTTTTATTGAACCTCATCTGGTTTCTCCCTGCCCAGCTCTCCAGCCTGGCCAGGTCTCTCTGGATGGCAGCTCAGTGTCCTGTGTGTCACCCACTCCTCCCAGCTTTGGACCATCAGGTACTTGCTGAGGGTGGATGCTGCTCCCTCATTGAGTTCATCAATGAAGATGTTAAACAGAAGAGGGGTGGCAGCAGGGACAGGGAGGGGATTGTCCCTCTCTGCTCTGCCCTCAGGAGGCCCCAGCTGGAGTCCTGTGTCCAGAGCTGGGGCCCCAATACAAGAAAGATGGGGAACTGTTGGAGAGGGGCCAGAGGAGCCACAAAGATGATCAGAGGGCTGGAGCAGCTCCCCTATGAAGAGAGGATGGGGAAGCTGGGCTGGTTCAGCCTGGAGAAGAGAAGGCTGTGGGGGAACCTCATTGCAGCCTTCCAGTCCCTGAAGGGAGCAGAGAAACAGGAGGGGAATCAGCTTGTTAAAGGGCAGAGACTGGCAGGACAAGGGGGCTGGAGTGAAGCTGAAGGAGGGAAGGGGGAGATGAGATATTAGGGGGAAGTTCTTTGCAGAGAGAGTGGTGAGGGGCTGGAACAGGCTGCCCAGAGAGGGGGTGGATGCCCCATCCCTGGAGGTGTTCAAGGCCAGGTTGGATGGGGCCCTGGGCAACCTTGTGTAGCTCCAGGCCTGGAGGTTGGTGTCCCTGCCTGTGTCAGGGGGGTTGTACCTCTCTGATCCTTGGGGACCAGTCTATGATTTGGGTGTTCTTTTAGGAACCAAACATGGGTGGTGCAGTCATAGAAGAGGCTTTGCAGAGAAATAACCCCATGGACAAGATGAGCATCTCTCCTCCATGGCTCAATGACATGTCATCTGCTCATGACCACATCTCCTCCTGCTTATCTCTAGTGGCTTTGCCCACTGGTGGTACCTCACCCCTTGTGCCCACCAGCCTCACCCCCTCCTCTCCCAGCGAACACACGCCCCAAGCCAAGATTCAAGCACAAGGACACGTGTAGAAGGAGGGATGAGGAACCAGAGAGGAGCTTTTACTGTAGAACAGCTCATTAAAACGTCTTTGGAAAACCCTGAGGAGCACCTGCAAGAGGCCCCATTTCTCCCTCTCTTCCCACTTCCTCCTTCAGGCTTCCCCCAGTGCAGGTGACCAGACCAGAGGGACCAGCCTCACCCAGCATGACCACTTCAGGGTGTCAAAGCAGGTCATGGAGCTCCAGGCAAGACAGCAAGGAGATCTCTGTGGTGGGCACCTCTTTGTGCCTTTAGCTAAGCCAAATACCATACTGTGTTTAGAGATGAGTTGAGACACAGAGCTATTTGGAGCTGTAATTCACCAGCTGCTTCACCAAGTTGTACTTCCAGGGCCCTCCATTCCCCTTTAAGAAGCTGCAGCTCCACAGGCATCCACACAGGGTAGAGAAACTTTCCAACAACCAACCAAAGAATGGGGGAGGATGTTGGAAAACAAAGTTCTGGCTCTGCTACCAGCTCCATCTTGGGGGTAACACTCTCCTAACAAAGGACATGGACACACTCTTGTAGGGGAACTATGAGGTCCCTCCAGTCATGCACACTCTTGTAAGGGTACTACAAGGTCCCTCCACTCATGCACACTCTTGTAGTGGAGCTACAAGGTCCCTCCACTCTTGCACACTCTTGTAGGGGAGCTACAAGGTCCTTCCACTCTTGCACACTCTTGTAAGGGTACTACAAGGTCCCTCCACTCTTGCACACTCTTGTAGGAGAACTATGAGGTCCCTCCACTCATGCACACTCTTGTAGGGGAGCTACAAGGTCCCTCCACTCATGCACACTCTTGTAGGAGAACTACGAGGTCACTCTACTCTTGCACACTCTTGTAGGAGAACTATGAGGTCCCTCCACTCTTGCACACTCCTGTAGGAGAACTATGAGGTCCCTCCACTCTTGCACACTCTTGTAGGAGAACTATGAGGTTCCTCCACTCTTGCACACTCTTGTAGGGGAGCTACAAGGTCCCTCCACTCTTGCACACTCTTGTAGGGGAGCTACAAGGTCCCTCCACTCTTGCACACTCTTGTAGGAGAACTATGAGGTCCCTCCACTCTTGCACACTCTTGTAAGGGTACTACAAGGTCCCTTCACTCTTGCACACTCTTGTAGGAGAACTACGAGGTCCCTCTACTCTTGCACACTCTTGTAGGAGAACTATGAGGTTCCTCCACTCTTGCACACTCTTGTAGGGGAGCTACAAGGTCCCTCCACTCTTGCACACTCTTGTAGGGGAGCTACAAGGTCCCTCCACTCTTGCACACTCTTGTAGGAGAACTATGAGGTCCCTCCACTCTTGCACACTCTTGTAAGGGTACTACAAGGTCCCTTCACTCTTGCACACTCTTGTAGGAGAACTACGAGGTCCCTCTACTCTTGCACACTCTTGTAGGAGAACTATGATGTCCCTCCACTCTTGCACACTCTTGTAAGGGTACTACAAGGTCCCTCCACTCATGCACACTCTTGTAGGGGAGCTACAAGGTCCCTCCCAGAGTCTACAGTCTACATTTACCCTCTACAGTCTCCATTCCTGAGGAAGGGACTTGGAAATGCAAAATTAAAGCTTTCTCACTTATTCTGAGTTCCTGATGAAGCCAGAGCAGAGTTGTGATGGTCAAAGGCCAATCAACTTGGCATAAGCACCCTGCAAGACCTTCTAGAAAGTACTTAGGAGGCGACCCTGTCAACGCCACGCTATAAATCATGGGTGAGAATGGCCATTTTTGATGAAGGTCTGATAAAAAACAGCCATCACAATCCATCAGGGGAGCAGAGAGAGGAAAACACAACTGAGAGAAGAGCCCAGTGTGCCCAACTCCTCATTACCAGCCAGCCTCACTGGAGTTTAACCCCTGAGGATGCCACGCTGGCATCACACACCTTGCTCATCCCACATCTTATCTCCCTGCGTCCTTTACAGTTCAAACCACAGGCAAAAGGTTCTTTAGAATGTTCAATGGGATCCTGGGCTCCATCAGCAGAGGGGTGGCAGCAGGGACAGGGAGGGGATTGTCCCTCTCTGCTCTGCCCTCAGGAGGCCCCAGCTGGAGTCCTGTGGCCAGAGCTGGGGCCCCAATACAAGAAAGATGGGGAGCTGTTGGGAGAGGGGTCAGAGGAGCCACAAGGATGATCAGAGGGCTGGAGCAGCTCCCCCTGTGAAGAGAGGCTGAGGGAGCTGGGCTGGTTCAGCCTGGAGAAGAGAAGGCTGTGGGGGGACCTCATTGCAGCCTCCCAGTCCCTGAAGGGAGCAGAGAAACAGGAGGGGAATCAGCTTGTTCAAAGGGCAGAGACTGGCAGGACAAGGGGGATGGAGTGAAGCTGAAGGAGGGAAGGGTGAGATGAGATATTAGGGGGAAGTTCTTTGCAGAGAGAGTGGTGAGGGGCTGGAACAGGCTGCCCAGAGAGGTGGTGGGTGCCCCATCCCTGGAGGTGTTCAAGGCCAGGTTGGATGGGGCCCTGGGCAACCTTGTGTAGCTCCAGGCCTGGAGGTTGGTGTCCCTGCCTGTGGCAGGGGGGTTGGAACTCTCTGATCCTTGGGTTCCCTCCCAACCCAGACCAGGCTGTGATTCTCTGATTCCTTGGACAGGGAAAAGCAGAACAAGAGAAGATTTACTCCCATCCTAAATTATTCAGAAGAAAAGGGACGGTGCATCTTTAACAAGCCATCGTTTTATGAAGCAAGGTTAACATTTTCACTTGATTCAGTAGAATATTAGAAACTCTCCGGGGTCCATTTGAGGACTTTCTACTTTGAGGAAAAGGAACAGACTCAGCACTTTTTCTATTATTTAGAGAATAAAATTAACCCTTAATGGCCCAAGCTGGTATTTCTCCTCCCCAGTTAAATATGGCCCACTCAGCAATTTCTCCCCATATATAATTACAGGCTGCTATCCATCATCTGTAGGAGAATGCTTTTCTGACACTCTCAAAGTGACACTGTAAGCACTTTTACTAATAGAATAAATATTCTAAATATCTCTTTTATATTTTCATTTAAATTGGAATATTTTAACCATAATTGTTAAGGGCCTCTGTCTGCCTGGCCAGTGCTGTGCTGGAGGGAGGCAGCAGGATGCCTGTGTTTTCCTTCAGAGGAAATGTTTATCCTGCCAGCAGTCCCCTCCACACACTGCCACAAAAAGTAATTAGGCACGAGCCTAATTTATGAGCTCTTCCCTCTACTCTTGCTGATGTCCTGCTTTCCTTAAAGCTCTTGCTTTTGGCTTCTTTCCTCCCTCCCTCTTTCTTTTTGCCTGGTTTTTGCTGTGGGTCCATCTGGAAAGGGTGGGATTGCCTTGCAGAAGGTGTTACCCACTGTTGTGTTTGGGTTTTGGGGTGGTGGCTTTGTATGCTGCTGGCACGGTGATGGGTGCTGAGGACCTACAGCTTAACTTGTTGGGTTCTACCTTTGTTAATCATAGAATCATAGATTGGTCTGGGTTGGAAGGGACCCCAAGGATCACAGAGCTCCAAACCCCCTGCCACAGGCAGGGCCACCAACCTCCAGGCCTGGAGCTACACAAGGTTGCCCAGGGCCCCAGCCAACCTGGCCCTGAACACCTCCAGGGATGGGGCATCCACCACCTCTCTGGGCAGCCTGTTCCAGCCCCTCACCACTCTCTCTGCAAAGAACTTCCCCATAATATCTAATTTAAACCTTCTCTCATTCAGCTTTAGTCCACTAATGAGATTGAGAAAAGGAGGATAAGGGACCTATGGGGCTCCAGGCCAGAGCACTCCATGGATCCAACCATCTGACTGCTCAACCCAGCCACTTCTCAGAATCACAAGGTTGGAAAAGACCTTTTAAGATCATCAAGTCCAACCATTCCCATCCTAAGCTAAACCAGATCCCTGATCACCTCATCTACCCTTTTTTTTTAATACATCCAGGGGTGGTGACTCGACCCCCTGCCTGGGCAGCCTGTGCCAGGCTCTGACAACTCCTTCAGGAAAATTTTTTTTTCTAATGTCCAATCTAAACCTGCCCTGGGGCAGCTTGAGCCCATTGCCCCTTGTCCCATCTCCTGGCCCCTGGCTGAAGAGACCATCGCCCACCTCTCTGCACCCTCCTGGCAGGGCAGGGCAGGTGGGGAGAAGGTCTCCCCTCAGCTTCCTCTTCTCCAGGCTCAACACCCCCAGCTCCCTCAGCTGCTCCTCACAGCATTTGCCCTCCAGCCCCTTCCCCAGCCTGGTTGCCCTTCTCTGCACTCGCTCCAGGACCTCAATGTCCTTCTGATGCTGAGGAGCCCAGAACTGGACCCAGCACTCCAGCTGCAGCCTCCCCAGTGCCCAGTCCAGGGGCACAATCCCCTCCCCAGCCCTACTGGCCACACTGGGTCTGACACAAGCCAGGATGCCCTTGGCCTTCCTGGCCACCTGGGCACACTGCTGGCTCATGCTCAGCCTGCAGTCACCCAACACCCCCAGGTCCTTCTCTGCCTGACAGCTCTCCAGCCAGTCTCCCCCAGCCTGGAGCGCTGCAGGGGGTTGTTCTGTCCCATGGGCAGCACTCTGCACTTGGCCTTGGTAAACCTCATCCCCTTGGGCTCAGCCCATGGGTCCAGCCTGTCCAGATCTCTCCCTAGTGAGAAGCAGCCAAAATCCCAAGGGAGTTAGTAATCTCCAGGAGCAGCAAGTCTAAGCAGAACAGTGCTCAGCAGACATTTATTCATGTATTATCTATTAAATTCAACAAAATAACATCGTTCCCCAGGCCCACTGGGGTGTATTTGGGTTGGTGCCCTGTGATCTGGCAGACTTGAAGCAATCAAAATCATTGCTTCAATTAGTGGTTCAGGAGGTTTTTTTTCAGCTGAAGAGCCGATTTCAAGAAGGGGCTGCAAAGTTCCTGTGGTATTTTCAGTGTGGTACCTGGAGATTTCAGCTCAAGAAGGTGGCTTAACATGGCCAAGTGGAGAGTGCTGTACATGGGACAGAAGAACCCCATGCAAAGCCAGCGTGGAAAATAAAAGCTCAGGAGGTCTGTGGGTTTTCTATGTAAAACAGAGACTCAGAAGCCTTTTCCTTTGTATCTTGTCTGTTTAACTGAGGAGTTTTCCTGGTAGGTGCTTGGGTATGGAACTCCATGGGGAAGCTCCTCCTGGGGAATGACCAACATGACATTTCCAAGCTACAGCCTTTCATTTGTTTCCTTTTCTTTTCCCCTCTTGGGAAGATAACTAAACCTCTTTGCCCATCATTCTTTGGAAAGCCATGGGAGTGCTGTTCATGACATCCAGCTGTTGAGCAGCTTCCAGCTCTACAGCTCCTACAGCATTGGAGGGGTTGGAAAGTTTCTCAAAGAGATCATCAAGTCCAATCCCCCTGCCAAAGCAGGTTCCTTAGGACAGATAGCTCACACAAAAACCAGCTTGTGGCTTCATTAAGGACACAACCATCCCAGAACTCCATGAACCACTTCCCATTTTTACCTTTTCTCCCATGGGACAATAGCCTTTCAGGAAATCCTGGCACACTTCTGCCTTCCTGGACACGTAGACGTGGCTGTATGGGCAGTTGCTGTTGCTGCAGATCCCCTTCAAGAAGTAGGAGCACACTGGCATCTGCAAAGGCAGAGGATGAGAAGAAACCCATTAGTTCCCCCCCCTCCAAAACTCAGGATTAGGAACCATTCCAACACCCAGAACTGAAATAAAAGCATGACTAGTCCCAGAGGTATTTTTAAGCTCATCTACTGGTCTCCTGCAATGCAGCTCCCTGGAATTATGTGGTCCCAGTGTATATACCCACAAGGTGAAGGCACTACCCTGAGCATCCTTCAGGATGCTGGAGAGAGGGTGGAAAGGGTGAAACTACCACCAGAAAGAAAACTGCCCCTGTAAAGCCTGGGGAAGGGATGGGGGAACTGTAACAAACTTGGGTATCACAGGGGCTTTGCTGGCACGATGCATGTAGTGGGTTTATCTTCTGATGATGCTCCCAACTGACCTGGAAGAGAAGGGGGTTCTGCTCAGCAGGGTCCTCACTCACTAAAGACACTAAGCTGAGCTTGACTGAGGACCAAGAACACCCTTCCCAAGGGGTGATCCAGCTGCTGTGGAAGGCACAGTGGCACAGGGCTCACGCCCAGCCTGGCTGCACTCTCCCATGGGGGTTTCTGGCTACAGCAAAGGCTAAAACAGCATCCTGGAGGTGCCTCCCCCTAATTTGGCTCTTCTATGGGTATGGAGCTGGCTGGAGGATGGTTAGATGCTCCAGGAGGGGTGGATGTGGTTAGATGCTCCAGGAGGGGTGGATATGGTTAGATGTTCCAGGAGGGATGCACGTGGTTAGATGCTCCAGGAGGGATGCCCCAGAAGGGAGGGAAAGAAGGAGGAAAGCCCAGGCTCCTGCTGAGGAGAGAGGTTGGATACACAGAGCAGAGCCCCACTCCCACTCTCCCAAGCTTTACAAGCACGACAGCTGCCAAGGCACAGCAAAGGAGCGAAGATCTTCATCGTCCTCAAACCACAAACTTCACCTTCTCTGCCAGCTGTTATAATTAAAACCAAATTACCAGCCTGCTGTGATATTTCAGCATCCTTAACTCACAGGTTACTGCAGGCAACTTCCCCACCCAACCAAGCAGCTGCTGAGGAGAGCATGAGCTTCCTAAAACCATCACAATGGTCCAGCTCCTCCAGCTCAACCCCTTTCCCACTCCACCACACCGCATCTCCTTACTACTCAGCGCAGTATCAATCCCTCCCTTCATCAGGAGCATCTCAGTCCCACCAGTTTGAGCATCCCCAAACTAATATTTACAATCCTCTAATAACCAGAGCTAAGGCTATCCAGGAAAAAAAACAAACCCTCTCCCTTTTCCCAAAGGATACATTAGGGTTTGAATTAAATTGGCTCATTTGAAGCAAAGGGAAAAATAGTGGGGAGGGGAGCAGAAAGAAAACAAAGGGTGCTTTAAAAGAGAAGAGTTTATTTTTAATTGTCTTTTAACTGCAGACATTAACATAAAGGACAGGGCTCTGGGGCTATCTGGGGTTTTTTTTTGGTGGTGGTGGTGGTGGTGTGACCGTAAACGATTCTCTTAATGTAGTTTTTGATATAGAGCCCAAATTAGCTCTAATAAAAAGGGATAATAAAGGCAGCTCTCGGAGAAAGCACTCCTCCTAGCTGTCAAGGCTGAGCCATTATCAAGAGGAAGCAGCTCTCTCATTTCAATTAACCTTGTTTGCACCCCACTACGTCCACACAAATAACAATAACATTAATTCAAGGCGCCGGCGCGCTGAGTCCGTCTTAGGCAGCTCTGACTCCGAACAAGCAGCGGAGCCGGGAGCTAATGAACCCGAAACTCAACGTTGAATTGCTCACAACAGAGTTTTGAAGCTCTATTAGGGAGAAAAAATGCTGATTCTTTTTGAGTTCCTCAAGGGGAAAAGCTGTTGGAACAGCAGCGGGCGGGTGCTGGGAGTGGCGGGCTCACGGTAACCTTCACTCGCCAAGCTATTCAGTCAGAGCCTGGAGGGGATTCTGGCAGTCCTTGGGATGGTTCTGCCACATCATGTGGTTTTGATGGATGATTTTCAGCCAAGGGATTGGCCAGGGAGGTGGGGGATGCCCCATCTCTGGAGGGGTCCAAGGCCAGGTTGGATGGGGCCCTGGGTAACCTTGTGTAGCTCCAGGTCTGGAGGTTGGTGTCCCTGCCTGTGGCAGGGGGGTTGGAGCTCTCTGATCCTTGGGGTCCCCTCCAACCCAGAACAGCCTATGATTCTATGGCAACCTAATTTTTTTAAGAAAACGAAGCCTCAATGCTCCTTTTCAGACCAATTTCACCAGTAAGGGGGAAGTTCTTCCCAGAGAGAGTGGTGAGGGGCTGGAACAGGCTGCCCAGAGAGGTGGTGGGTGCCCCATCCCTGGAGGTGTTCAAGGACAGGTTGGATGGGGCCCTGGGCAACCTTGTGTATCATAGAATCATAGAATGGTCTGGGTTGGAAGGGACCCCAAGGATCAGAGAGTTCCAACCCCCCTGCCACAGGCAGGGACACCAACCTCCAGGCCTGGAGCTACACAAGGTTGCCCAGGGCCCCATCCGGCCTGGCCTTGAACACCTCCAGGGATGGGGCATCCACCACCTCTCTGGGCAGCCTGTTCCAGCCCCTCACCACTCTTTCTGTAAAAAACTTCCCCCTAATATCTAATCTAAACCTTCCCTCCTTCAGCTTCACTCCATCCCCCTTGTCCTGCCATTATCTGCTCTTTTAAAAAGCTGATTCCCCTCCTGTTCCTCTTCACCCTTCAGGGACTGGGAGGCTGCAATGAGGTCACCCCACAGCCTTCTCTTCTCCAGGCTGAACAAGCCCAGTTCCCTCAGCCTCTCTTTGTAGGGCAGGTGCTCCAGCCCTCTAATCATCCTTGTGGCCCTCCTCTGAACCCTCTCCAACAGTTCCACATCCTTCTTGTGTAGCTCCAGGCCTGGAGGTTGGTGGCCCTGCCTGTGGCGGGGGGTTGGAACTCTCTGATCCTTGGGGTCCCTTCCAACCCAGACCAGTCTATGAATCTCTGACTGTCCTGCATCCCATCTGGACACCTATCTGTGCAACCTGTCCTAGGAACATTGGGTTGGACCCAATGATCTCTCGAGGTCCTTTCCAACTCCTATGATTCTGTGATCCCCTGTGGGGCAAAATTCCCCAAGCACCAGCTTTCCCTCTCCTCCAAGCTCCTTTTTCCACTGCCAGAAGGGTCGTTTGGTTTTAGGAAGCAGCTGCAAAGCATCGTGTCCATCTGGAGCAGCCCTCAGCCCCAAAGAGTGTCTCCTCCTTGGAGCAAAGGTTTTGCTGCTTAGGATAGAGACAAGCTCCCCACTGCTCCAACAGCTGAGCCCATGCAGCTTTCCCATAGAAAACAGAGGGATTGTCCTCATTTTTTCAGTGGGGAAACTGAGGCACGGCATCACCCCATGGTTTAGCATGAGTGTTGTCTTCAAACCAATGGTTAAGCCTACCTGAAACTTCTCTGGTGAGGAGGTTGTGGGGTTCTCCCCCTTCCCCACAGCTACAAAATCCAATCAAGAGTCAACTAACAAGGAACCAGCATAAGTAACAACCCCCAATCCACAGCCAACCCCCAATCCACAGCCAACCCCGCGTCACTGTTAACCACTAAAACCCCAACTCAGACAGCCAAAACCAAGTCATTGTTGCCCCCACTGATCCATCATCTGAGGAACAGGTGGGATCTGCTCCAAAAAACCCCAGGAGCTGGGTGAAAAACTGCTGCTTTCCTCTGCTGAGCGACTTCACCTGCCTTTCTCCACGGCTGATAAATGAGCCTAACGCCACCTCTGCTAGTAATCACCTGGGTTAACAGGGAGCTACAGGGCTTGAAAAGCAAAGTCTCCCCTCTCTTTGGGTAGCAGCATCCCCACAGCTATAAATCACCCTGAAAACAGACTTGAACTCCTCACAGGAGGTTGTTTCTCTTCCAACCCGCGTTGGCGACAAGGTGGTGAGCGGAGACCTCTGAACCATCCCTCAGGGTGGCTGATCTAGGGAACAATAATCCTCCTCCCCCAGAACAACAGGGCTCTGAAAGCAGTTGTTTGTAAGGCATGGAAGAGAGCTGGCACCTGCCTGCTTCGTTTGTGGGGTTGTTAATTTAAGGACTCATCTTGGTTTTAAGTGAGGGATGAACTGCTAAGGAAGATGTAGGGATGGGCAGAGCCCACCAGTGCTCTTTTGGACCTACATCCCAGGGGTTCTGTCCCCAAAATGCCATCAGCAAAAAAGCTCTTCTGCAAGAGGCTTTAGCATGTCCCCACTGTTTTTTAATTGAGTTTTTTAACCATTATTCATTCCCAGTTTCTAACTGGTGGGGTGCTGCTAATGGGGAAATCATTGAGTGTTCCATGGTATGCTGCAACCATCCTTCCCCAACTATCCACCCAAAACAGAGCCCATAAGCCAAAAAGTTTGAGCTCCTCCTTGAGACACCAGTGTTTCTAGAGGGGAAACTGAGGCAACTTAAACATGTTGGTGAATATTCCCAGATATGGAAACCACCTGGCAAAAACCCATCCACATCCAGCTGTTGGTGGACGTGGCTGTGGTCACACCTCTGACTAACAAGGGCAAATGAACCATCTCCAACTCCCAAATCTCACCCAAGTCTCGGCCCTGGGACCAAAATCAAGCCCTAACAGTTGCTGAAATACCATTTAACTTGCTGGTAGAGGTGGGAGCTGGGTTGCATGATGCAGTTAGCACTCACACATCATTCCTTTGGGTGAAAAAAAGCCAACAGCCCCACATACATGATGACAGGGTGGCCATGAGCCAGCAGTGTGCCCTGGGGGCTGAGAGAGACAATGGGATCCTGGGGGGCATCAGGAGGAGTGTGGGCAGCAGGTCACAGGAGGGGATCCTCCCCCTCTGCTCTGCCCTGCTCAGGCCCCACCTGGAGTGTTGTGTCCAGTTCTGGGCTCCCTGGGATAGAAAAGCCAGGGATCTCCTGGAGAGAGACCAGAGGAGGGACATGGAGATGCTGAAGGGCCTGGAGCATCTCCCCTGTGAGGAAAGGCTGAGGGAGCTGGGGCTGTTCAGCCTGGAGAGAAGAAGACTAAGGGGGGACCTTATTAATGTTTATCAACCTCTTAAGTATGGGATGCAGGGGGAAATGGCCAGCCCCTTCTCAGTGTCTGTGGGGACAGGACAAGGGGCAATGGCTGCAAGTTAGAAGTAGGAAGTTCCACACCAATATGAGGAAGAACTTCTTCCCAGTGAGGGTGAGGGAGCCCTGGGACAGGCTGCCCAGGGGGGTGTGGAGTCTCCTTCTCTGGAGATATTCCAGCCCCATCTGGATGTCTCCCTGTGTGGCCTGTCCTAGGGACCCTGCTTTGGCAGGGGGGTTGGACCCCATGATCTCTGGAGTTCCCTTCCAACCCCTCTGATTCTATGATTCTATGATACACACTAAATCTACAGTAATTATAAGGTTTCTGAACACACTAACAACCAACCCCTTGGAAAACCTCTCTGCTCTCTTGGCTTCTTTATTTCTTAAGTCTAACTATATGCTACAGGAAGAAAAAAAACCCAGCAAAAAGCCACACTAGCAGTCCTTCTCCCTTCCATCAATCCTCATCCTCATTCCTCTTCTGACACGCCACGAGTCGGGGAGTACAGCTGTCCCCAGTCTATCTCCTCTATTTTATATACTGGTGATTAAGTGACTCTGAAGAGAGATACATGTAAAAAACATATGGTGCTTTGTGTTTCACTCCCAGAGTCTCTGCTCACTGCCACAGTAACTTATGAGCTCCCCAATGACAAGGAACGTGCCTTAGGCTGGAGCAGCTCCCCTATGAAGAGAGGCTGAGGAAGCTGGGCTGGCTCAGCCTGGAGAAGAGAAGGCTGTGGGGGGACCTCATTGCAGCCTGAAGGGAGCAGAGGAACAGGAGGGGAATCAGCTTGTTCAAAGGGCAGAGACTGGCAGGACAAGGGGGATGGAGTGAAGCTGGAGGAGGGAAGGGTGAGATGAGATATTAGGGGGAAGTTCTTTGCAGAGAGAGTGGTGAGGGGCTGGAACAGGCTGCCCAGAGAGGGGGTGGGTGCCCCATCCCTGGAGGTGTTCAAGGCCAGGTTGGCTGGGACCCTGGGCAACCTTGTGTAGCTCCAGGCCTGGAGGTTGGTGTCCCTGCCTGTGGCAGGGGGTTTGGAAGCCTCTGATCCTTGGGGTCCCTTCCAACCCAGACCAGTCTGGGATTCTATGATGAAGGGAAGGGAAGGGAAGGGAAGGGAAGGGAAGGGAAGGGAAGGGAAGGGAAGGGAAGGGAAGGGAAGGGAAGGGAAGGGAAGGGAAGGGAAGGGAAGGGAAGGGAAGGGAAGGGAAGGGAAGGGAAGGGAAGGGAAGGGAAGGGAAGGGAAGGGAAGGGAAGGGAAGGGAAGGGAAGGGAAGGGAAGGGAAGGGAAGGGAAGGGAAGGGAAGGGAAGGGAAGGGAAGGGAAGGGAAGGGAAGGTCACTGCATGCTCAAAGGAAAATAGTATTGGAAAAGATCTTGTCACATATGCTGGTGAGACCCAATGTCCTGTATGTCAAATCCTTTACAGGTCAGGAATTGCATTGGAATTATCTATCTGATGATGTTGGATGGGGAACGGAGGATGGAGATGCTCAAAGGGAGTGGGGAGGACAAGGTGTTATTAAGGACAATTCACCGTTCCTGTCCTGTGCTGAACCAGATCCCTGAGCACCTCATCTCCCCTCTGTTAAACACACCCAGGGGTGGGGACTCAGCCCCCTCCCTGGGCAGCCTGTGCCAGGCCCTGACCCTGCTCCAGGCCCCTGTTCCACAGCCCCACAACTCTGCCAGGGAAGAACTTTTCCCTCCCAGCTGAGCTGACCCTGCCCTGGGGCAGCTTGAGCCCATTGCCCCTTGTCCCATCTCCTGGCCCCTGGCTGAAGAGACCATCGCCCACCTCTCTGCACCCTCCTGGCAGGGCAGGGGAGGTGGGGAGAAGGTCTCCCCTCAGCCTCCTCTTCTCCAGGCTCAACACCCCCAGCTCCCTCAGCTGCTCCTCACAGGATTTGCCCTCCAGCCCCTTCCCCAGCCTGGTTGCCCTTCTCTGCACTCGCTCCAGGACCTCAATGTCCTTCTGATGCTGAGGAGCGCAGAACTGGACCCAGCACCCCAGGTGCAGCCTCCCCAATGCCAGTTCTCCAAATCCATCCCACCAAGCTGATATCTTGTAGCACATCCCAGCTCAGCAAAGGATTCACAGCTGCACTTAACCCTTCACCACCGAATTCACCTCAGCTTCAACGCTTGAGGTCTCCAAAAGCTACGTCTGGCCAGAGATCCCAACCACTGCATGGAGGTTAATCTGCTAAATTGTCAGCTGATAATCACTAAGAAGAAAACCTAATTAGTTTTTTCCACCTCACTCTGTAATAAAACCACCAAACCCCAAAACCATCATGAAGGTTGAAAACAATGATGGACTCAAAAGCCGTTCTACCAGCTGGTTTCACTGCCTGGCTTTTTAGAAAGGTTAATTTATACCTCCAAGCTCCTCCATGTTAGAACATCCTCTTCTCCTGACCCCAGCACAGGGTGATTTAGAGGGGAGGGTTATCCTACAGAAGTAGCTAAGGATTAGACACACACACAAACACAACTCCTGTGTTCTTTCTCTCTGATCCCTGGAGGTTAAGCACTCCTTAACCCACCAGATGCTACCCAATGTAGTCCCAGGTGCTCTGGTTCCCAATTCATTGCTTAATGCATTCATCCAGGAGTTGGAGTTGATGGTTCTGTGCTCCCTGGGATAGAAAAGACAGGGATCTCCTGGAGAGAGTCTAGAGGAGGGACATGGAGATGATTAAAGGGCTGGAGCATCCCCCCTGTGAGGAAAGGCTGAAGGAGCTGGGGCTGTTCAGCCTGGAGAGGAGAAGCCTGAGAGGGGATCTGATCACTGGGTATCAATAGCTGAAGGGTGGGACACAGGGGGACATGGGCAGCCTCTGCTCAGTGTCTGTGGGGACAGGACAAGGGGTGATGGGCTCAAGTTGGAGCACAGAGAAGCTCCACACCAGTATGTGGAAGAACTTCTTCCCAGTGAGGGTGAGGGAGCCCTGGGACAGGCTGCCCAGGGGGGTTGTGGAGTCTCCTTCTCTGGAGATATTCCAGCCCCATCTGGATGTCTCCCTGTGTGACCTGTCCTAGGGACCCTGCTTTGGCAGGGGGGTTGGACCTGATGATCTCTGGAGATCCCTTCCAACCCCCACATCTCTGTGGTCCTTGTAGGTCCCTTCCAGCTCAGGAGATTCCATGATTCTGTGACCTACAATTCACCACACCGACCAAGAGGGACACTCTCCTCTCACAACCCCACCTTCAGCCTCCACAGCTCAGCAAGCAAGCTAGAAACAAGCTGTTGGAGGCACTCCTCAGTGAGGTAGACTTCCCTACAACCACCAACACAGGTCTGCTCACTCACAGAGCTGCACCAGACTCGCTGGGAAGATGTACAGACCTTGTCCTTGGACACCTTGTGGGAGAAGGAACAGGTCCCATCTGTCTTCTTGCATGTGCCACGGAGAAACCTGTAGAGAACAATCAGGAGAGGGTTGAGGACAAGGGAGGTAGCAAAACACACCATTTTAAACACCAAGCATCAGTCTTGGCCCATGACCACGTTTGCCCCAAGGCCACAAACACAGATGGCTGCTGCTGAGCTTTGGTGTTGAAGCCCATTTCATGCCTTAAGTTGGTACAGGTCCTTCTTTGCAGAAGAGTAGTTGATGCTTCCTGACAGATTTTTGTCCTTTCAATGAATTTGGCTGCTCATTAATAGGTACCAGCAAGACCTGTATCATGAGGTTCAGAGATGATGCTCCCAGAAAGGTCCTTCCTAGAGCTTTGACCACACCAGATGCTGGATGAAGCAGTAGGAGGACCTCAAGTTATAACCAGCCAACAATGAGGAGAAGCAGAGACAGGCACACTACAGAAGCCAACATCCCAAAGCACATGAGGCTGGTTGGACTGAGAATACCTCAGAGGTATTAGCATGTTATTGTGGGAAGAAAACTGGTCCAAACTCCAAGGGTCTGTGTTCTGAATTGCACAGCTTTGCAGGGAAGTTCTGGAGCAAAGAATATGCTCCCAGCTTTATCCATAATATCTGGGCAAATGCAGAGCTGAGCATGGAGAGATTCATTAAAAAAGTAATAAAATTCAGATTGGTTTGAACCAATAGAGATGTGAGAACCAGGTGGTTGATGGCAACCAGCTTTCCAGATGATTGTGATTGCAGCAGAGCTACATGCACCTCCTCAAAACACTCAGATCTGGAAAATAAAGGCCACCCTAAACCAAAAGTAGACTGGGTTCAAGGCCAGGCTGGATAAGGCTTTGGATAAACTGGTCTAGTTGAGGGTGTCCCTGCCCATAGCAGGGGGGTTAGACAGTCTTGGAGGTCCCTTCCAACCCAAACCAATCTGTGATTCTATGATAACAGAAAGCAGAGAACAGGATTGGAGCTAGAAAGCCTCAGGGTAAAATATTACATGGGATTGGAAGTGTATTAGTCCTGTAGCACTTTGTGGAAGTGGGTCATGATGGAGAACCAAAAGACCTCAAGGACCAGCAATTCTTAAAGCATTCAAGCAAATCTCAAGGAGCAGCAAATCTCAAGGACCAGCAAGAACTCAAGAACTCAATCTCAAGGACCAGCAAGATCTGCTGTGCAAGGAGCAGAGCTGAAATCCAGGCTTGGTCACAAACATAAGAAGAACCAAGAGTTCAAAGTGAGGATTCAGTAGCCAGTATCCCTTGTCCTCAGTGTCACCAGAAGTAATCCTGGCCAGATAACTTGGATACAAGTCCCTTGGTGCTCACAAAGATGTGGGAGAATGGGTGAGAGCAAGTGAAATCAATTAAGAAATAAATAAATCACCTTTCCCTCCTGTAGGGTCTCCCCCTGAGCTTTATCCAACCTCCAAATGATTTCTAGCACGGCAGCAATTTAAGGGAGATATTACTCAGGGAGTTCATCAGCAGAGTTGGCTTTTCTACACTTTTTAAACGACTAATAATATAGTTTAATCAACTGTTGGGCATGTATAATGAACTGACAACATGAATCACTCCTCCTGCCATAAATTATCAGGTCTCATCGCTCTGTGGCGTCACAGGCTGAAGAATTCCAACCTGTTGCATGAATCTGAGAGGATCTGAGAAATGATGTTAGGAGAAATCACCTGGTGTGTGGTCAGGGCAGGTCCTCAAGTCACTCAGCTCAGACCTGCACCACTAGTTTGCAACTGGGAAGGAATAACTGCTGGAATCAGGACAGGCTGGGGGTGACCTGCTGGAGAGGAGCTCTGTGGAGAAGGACCTGGGGGTCCTGGTGGGTGACAGGGTGGCCATGAGCCAGCAGTGTGCCCTGGGGGCTGAGAGAGACAAGGGGATCCTGGGGGGCATCAGGAGGAGTGTGGCCAGCAGGTCACAGGAGGGGATCCTCCCCCTCTGCTCTGCCCTGGTCAGGCTCCACCTGGAGTGTTGTGTCCAGTTCTGGGCTCCCTGGGATAGAAAAGCCAGGGATCTCCTGGAGAGAGTATGGGATGCAGGGGGAAATGGCCAGCCCCTTTCCAGTGGTCTGTGGGTACAGGACAAGGGGTGATGGCCTCAAGTTGGAGCACAGGAAGTTCCACACCAATATACAGAAGAACCTTTACACAGTGAGGGTGACAGAGCACTGGGACAGGCTGCCCAGGGGGTGTGGAGTCTCCTTCTCTGGAGATATTCCAGCCCCATCTGGATGTCTCCCTGTGTGACCTGTCCTAGAGACCCTACTTTGGCAGGGGGGCTAGATCTGATGATCTCTGGAGGTCCCTTCCAACCCCTATGATTCTGTGATTCTCTGATCTGCACCAGGTAATTACCCAGGACTCACCAAATCATTTAAATCAGATGTTCTTCTTGCATTGTAGCTTCTAAATTCCACCTGTCAAACCCTGACGGTATCTACAACCTGACACCAGTGAGTCACTGACTAAGGACTATTATCTGATTCTATTTAAGACATGTTGTCTTGATCTTATTACTGATCCTTAAAACACTACACTGATTTTAAAATATTTTTAGAGCTTCTGTATTATGATATGGAAGGTTATTTCCTAGATGGAAATGTCCTGGTGATGGTATCCACCTCCAAAATGTGAAAGAAATCATTTTGTGATGGCTACAGAACAACCAAAATGTGTGTCTTGAACTTGAAGGCTGGATGTGAAATGCTTTATTAGCATTTACAGGTGTAATGCTGCACAAATTTAGAGAAAAATTATAAGGAGAGATTAAATAGACCATGATTCTCCAGTCTGGGAAGTTGGTACAGAGAAGGGAGGAGTATGTAGCTATAAATTGTGATTAGAAAGTGATCAAGGACTGATTACCCCATCCTTCTCAAGAACCACAAGTGAGGAGGAATAGAATCACAGAATCATAGAATGGTCTGGGCTGGAAGGGACCCCAAGGCCTGGAGCTACACAAGGTTGCCCAGGGCCCCAGCCAACCTGGCCTTGAACTCCTCCAGGGATGGAGCATCCACCACCTCTCTGGGCAGCCTCTCCCAGCCCCTCACCACTCTCTCTGCAAAGAACTTCCCCCTAATATCTCATCTCACCCTTCCCTCCTCCAGCTTCACTCCATCCCCGTTGTCCTGCCAGTCTCTGCCCTTTGAACAAGCTGATTCCCCTCCTGTTTCTCTGCTCCCTTCAGGGACTGGGAGGCTGCAATGAGGTCCCCCCACAGCCTTCTCTTCTCCAGGCTGAACCAGCCCAGCTCCCTCAGCCTCTCTTCATAGGGGAACTGCTCCAGCCCTCTGATCATCTTCCTGGCTCCTCTGACCCCTCTCCAACAGTCCCACATCTTTCTTGTATTGGGGCCCCAGCTCAGGACACAGGACTCCAGCTGGCACCATAGTAAAGCAGCCAGTTGAAGAAGCACTTTTCACACATTCCATAATTCAGCTGTGCAACCCACTGCCATAAATAGCATGTGCTGAAGAAAGGACTAAATAAAGTCACCAAAACAACCCCAAACTGCTGGTAATTACATGATGATGTCTTGGTGGTAACCTCCAGCAGCTGAAAACCTCATCATAGAATCATAGACTGGTCTGGGTTGGAAGGGACCCCAAGGATCAGAGAGTTCCAACCCCCCTGCCACAGGCAGGGACACCAACCTCCAGGCCTGGAGCTACACAAGGTTGCCCAGGGTCCCATCCAACCTGGCCTTGGACACCTCCAGGGATGGGGCATCTACCACCTCTGTGGGCAAATGTGTGTTTGTGGGTGGGATGTGCCACACAACTTTATTCACTGACAGGAGAAAGAGCCTTTCTGTGTCTTTTCTTCTCCTCCTCCTCCTCCTGCTGACCCACCAACGCTGGGTAGGTTCTAGTCCTGACTCATAGTCTTACCTCTCCATTACTGGCTTGTTCCCCTGAGGAATATCACCACGAGCAAACACCAAAGCCCCAATCTACTGTGATAAATCCAAAGCATGCTGAGATCTGCTCCATACCTAGTGCAGACAGCCACCTTCTCTGGGTCATGGATGTAGGGGCAGCTCTCCCCACGGTTGCACTTGCCGAAGCGGTTGTAGTACATACAGTATTCCTTCTTCTTCTTCCTCTGCTTGGCTTGGCGGATGATGGCCAAGCTCCTCTGAACAGCACGGCTAAACAGAGGGAAACAGAGCAGGTCAGGTAAACATCTCCAACTCCAACTCAACAGCACCACAGAGAAAACAGGGCAACAGCATTTGAAACCACAGAGGAGCCCAAGTTTTACTTCGGTGAGAGAGAGATGGTAGAAGAATTCATAGAGTCATAGAATCCCAGACTGGTCTGGGTTGGAAGGGACCCCAAGGATCACAGAGCTCCAACCCCCCTGACACAGGCAGGGACACCAACCTCCAGGCCTGGAGCTACACAAGGTTGCCCAGGGCCCCAGCCAACCTGGCCTTGAACACCTCCAGGGATGGAGCACCCACCACCTCTCTGGGCAGCCTGTTCCAGCCCCTCACCACTCTCTCTGCAAAGAACTTCCCCCTAATATCTCATCTCACCCTTCCCTCCTCCAGCTTCACTCCATCCCCCTTGTCCTGCCAGTCTCTGCCCTTTGAACAAGCTGATTCCCCTCCTGTTCCTCTGCTCCCTTCAGGGACTGGAAGGCTGCAATGAGGTCCCCCCACAGCCTTCTCTTCTCCAAGCTGAACCAGCCCAGCTCCCTCAGCCTCTCTTTGTAAGGCAGGTGCTCCAGCCCTCTGATCATCCTTGTGGCTCCTCTGACCCCTCTCCAACAGTTCCACATCTTTCTTGTATTGGGGACCCCACATCTGGACACAGGACTCCAGCTGGGGCCTCACAAGGGCAGAGTAGAGAGGGACAATCCCCTCCCTGTCCCTGCTGCCACCCCTCTGCTGATGGAGCCCAGGATACCATTGGCCCTACGAGCTGCAAGAGCACACTGCTGGCTCATGTTCAGTTTCTCATCCACCACAATCCCCAAGTCCTTCTCAGCAGGGCTACTCTCAAGAAGCTCTTCTCCCAGTCTGTATCTGTGTCTGGGATTCCTCCAGCCCAAGTGCAACACCTCACACTTCACAGTGTTGAACCTCATTAGGTTCCCCTGGGCCCATCTTTCCAGCCTGTCAAGATCCCTCTGGATGGCTCCTTTCCTTCTTGTTGTGTCAACCCCACCACTCAGCTTGGTGTCATCCACAAACTTGCTGAGGGTGCACTCAATTCCATCACCCATGTCACTGATGCCATGTCCTAAGCTCTCATAGCTTTGGGTTTTGGCCACCTTTACTCTTGAGTTATTAAGAATTTGTAAGATGAGGCCAATCTCCCCAGAAACACCTCAATTTGGTACAGGATGAAGCCCATGGAGCAGGACAGGCTGTGGCTAACTTCCTGGAAAGGACCTCTGTAGAAGACAAGAATCCTGGGGAGCAACAAAGCATCCAGGTGCATCCAGGAGTCAGCGAGGTGCCCTTGTAGTAATGACACTAGCCACATCCTGGGCTGTACGAGCAGGAATGCAGCTGGGAGGATGAAGAAGGGGATCTATCCATTCTATATGGCACTTCTGAGACCACAGTTGGGCACTGGGTCCAGTTTGGGGCTTCCAGTACAACGCAGACAGTGATGGATGGAAGTGCCTGGAGTGGAGGCCACCAAGGTGGTTGGGGCAGCAGCACAGGATGTCTGAGAAGAGGCCATGGCCTGATTTGCTCAGCAAGGAGAAGGCCAAGGGAGATCTTATTGTCCTCTGTGACTTCTCTAGGATGGTGTAGAGAAGGTGGAACCAGATCTTCTCAGAGAGATACGTTGGAAGGACAAGAGGCCCTTGGGGCAGGAGGAACAACAGAGTTCTCCAGGGTTCTCCATGACCTTCTCCTGTGATTTTATGAGCATGGAGAAAGCTTCTGACAGTTCTGGGGAACATGGTGAGGCAGAAAACATCCTCTCCCCTTCTGGGCTCATGCAGCACAGGATGCAAACACTGAACAACTTTGAGGGCACCTCAGCACATCCCTGCCAGCTGGCCCACTGCACTCCCCAGGGCTATTCAAGGGCTTCAAGTGAGCACCTGCTTATGTACCTCAATGAATGAGAGCCCATGTGATGGCCACAGGAACAGAAGGTAACACCAAGTATCAGAAAAGCTTGATGTTAACTGCCTGGTCCCACCACTACAAGTTACTTCAGGCTGTCAAAAGTTGCTTAGGAAACATTATCCATAAGCTCCCAGCTGAGGAGGTCATCACCCAGCAGCTATAGAGATGTATGGGGCCAGGAGAAAGAGGGCAAGTGTTGAGATGCTGGTGAATGCAACACCACAGAGGGGACATTTGATCTCTCCAAGCAGATCATTAGAAGGTTGACAGCACTGTCAACTCAAGTTTGCAGAGGACACAAGAGCTCTGGATGGGGGCAAAGCAAGCCACTCGCCTCAGGTTCTCTGGGTAGCTGCATGGATTGCTTCCTTAGAGACTAAGGCTAAATATTTACATATAAAATTGCTTTAATATAAGTATAATATATAAATATTACATATTATTTATGTAGTTCCACAGTCTTGGTCCTCCTGGTGTGGCAACAACAGGTCCAAGGGTCGCAGTAGCATGACCCATGATAACTACTCACCCAAGGGAACTATTCTAGGGGAAGGAACCCACATTTTCCCCTCTGTAATTACTGACTGTGGGCAGCTCTCAAGTTAAAATGCAATAAGCAAAAGAGAACTTCAGACAGCCAAAAGGCTGAAACACCCACCTCTTTCCTCACAAATGCTTTGGGGGGGGGACACACTGAGCTCCACCACTTCTTGGTACTAGAGGTGCTTCCAAGGCTAACTCAAGGCAAGTCATGATACAGTATGACAAGCACTTAAAAAATAATTAACAATATTTCTTCACTAAAATGATAATACCAGGAAAAATTTCTCCCATACTCAACATCTCAAGTACTTGTGATACCTGGTCAGGCCACCACCAGCTTGACCCACACAGAAAACATTTGCAAGTTGGACTCTACCACCAAAGAATGCAGATGGTAGATTTAAAATGAGTTGATATATGTGGTAGGGCATGTTAAAATGTAGATAGATTCTAGCTTTATGTCTGTACACAGACATCTGGAACCAACATGTTCTGGGAATAATTTTTGGGAATCAATTTTAGGCTGCTACAGTTAAGAGGGACTTGTCTGCAAAGGCTCATACTTAAGGACATGGTGATATGTAGCACATCTGGGGCTTGTTCAGCCTGGAGAAGAGAAGGCTGTGGGGGGACCTCATTGCAGCCTCCCAGTCCCTGAAGGGAGCAGAGGAACAGGAGGGGAATCAGCTTGTTCAAAGGGCAGAGACTGGCAGGACAAGGGGGATGGAGTGAAGCTGAAGGAGGGAAGGGTTAGAGGAGATATTAGGGGGAAGTTCTTTGCAGAGAGAGTGGTGAGGGGCTGGAACAGGCTGCCCAGAGAGGGGGTAGGTGCCCCGTCCCTGGGGGTGTCCAAGGCCAGGTTGGCTGGGGCCCTGGGCAACCTTGTGTAGCTCCAGGCTTGGAGGTTGGTGTCCCTGCCTGTGGCAGGGGGTTGGAGCTCTCTGATCCGTGGGGTCCCTTCCAACCCAGACCAGTCTATGATTCTATGATCAAAAATAAACCAGCAAGGAAAAAAGCCAACGTGCTCTCAGCCTCCCATACATGGTGCTTTCCATGAGACATGTTCCCAGTTGATGGGTGGGACAGCAAGAAGGAAAGCTTGAGGTTTACTGGGTTACATCAGGATGGGGGGAAAAGCCCCCAAAATATCCTTTGAGCACAATATCTTTGATTTAAAAGGGACTTTCCAAGCAGGATTTGGTGTTCTTTGTTTACAGAGAACTGTTGCTATCTGTTACCAACACCTCAAACCCTTTCCAAGGAGATATCACAGCTTCCTGCTGAGCTGAAAACCACCTCGTAGCAGAAGACAGGAGAAAAGCAGCAGCCAGAGCTTCACAAAATAAAAAGGCAGTTGAATAGCTGCAGCTCAAGCTTCTGACCCCCTCCCAGGAGTAAAACACAGGCAGCATCCAGAGGGAGCACGTTGTTTGTCCCCCCCCATGAGTACAGACCTGGCGATGTATCGGCTCGTGGCTGATCTGTTCAGGCAGCTGGATGGAGAAGAGCCAGGACTGGGAGTAGAATGCAGCCTTGCTGTTGGGAACAGAGAAGGAAACACAAACACATCAGGTTTTGCTTGGAAGCGAAATGTTTTGCAGGAATTACAGAATCACAAGGTTGGAAAAGACCTTGAAGATCATCAAGTCCAACCATTCCCATCCTAAGCTGAACCATATCCCTGAACACCTCACCTACCCATCTGCTGAACACATCCTGGGAAGGTGACTCAATCACATCCCTGAGCAGCCACTTCCAGGCCCTGACAACTCTTTCAGAGAAGAACTTTTCCCTCCCAGCTGAGCTGACCCTGCCCTGGGGCAGCTTGAGCCCATTGCCCCTTGTCCCATCTCCTGGCCCCTGGCTGCAGAGACCATCGCCCACCTCTCTGCACCCTCCTGGCAGGGCAAGGGAGGTGGGGAGAAGGTCTCCCCTCAGCCTCCTCTTCTCCAGGCTCAACACCCCCAGCTCCCTCAGCTGCTCCTCACAGCATCTGCCCTCCAGCCCCTTCCCCAGCCTGGTTGCCCTTCTCTGCACTCACTCCAGGACCTCAATGTCCTTCTGATGCTGAGGAGCCCAGAACTGGACCCAGCACTCCAGCTGCAGCCTCCCCAGTGCCCAGTCCAGGGGCACAATCCCCTCCCCACACCTACTGGCCACACTGGGTCTGACACAAGCCAGGATGCCCTTGGCCTTCCTGGCCCCCTGGGCACACTGCTGGCTCATGCTCAGCCTGCAGTCACCCAACACCCCCAGGTCCTTCTCTGCCTGACAGCTCTCCAGCCAGTCTCCCCCAGCCTGGAGCGCTGCAGGGGGTTGTTCTGTCCCATGTGCAGCACTCTGCACTTGGCCTTGTTAAACCTCATCCTGTTGGGCTCAGCCCATGGGTCCAGCCTGGCCAGATCCCTCTGAAGAGCCTCCCTACCCTCAGGCACATCAACACTTCCTCCAAGTTTAGTGTCATCTGCAAACTTACTGAGGGAGCATTCAAACCCTTCATCAAGGTCATTGATAAAGATGTTGAACAAGACTGGACCCAGCACTGAGCCCTGGGGGGTGCCATTCGTGACCAGCCTCCAGCTGGATTTTGTTCCAATTCACTCAGCTCGCGGTATCTTAGGTCCAGAAAAATGCTCAGAGGGATGGAAAACCTTCTCTTGTGAGGAAAGACTTGAGAGAGTTGGGGTTGTTCACAAGAGAAGGCTCCAGGGAGATATTCAAGAAGCATTTCAGCACTTAATGAGGCTTGTGAGAAAGATGGGGACAGAGTTTTTAGGAGGGCCTCTAGCAATAGGACAAGATTTAAAACTACAAGTGGGGAGATTCAGACTAGATCTAAGGAAGAGATTTGTTATGCTGAGGGTGGTGAGACACCAGCACAGGTTACCCAGAGAGGTGGTGGATGCCCCATCCCTGCAAACATTCAACGTCAGGTTGGACAGAACTTGGAGCAACATGATCTGTTTGAAGATATTCAAGACCCATCTGGATGTCTCCCTGTGTGATCTGTCCCAGGGACCCTGCTTTGGCAGGGGGGTTGGACCCCATGATCTCTGGAGGTCCCTTCCAACCCCTATGATTCTGTGAGTCGTGAACTGAGGGACTGAGAACTAGGCACAATATTCCAGGTGTGGTCTCACCAGGGCAGAGTAGAGGAGTGAGGTGTATTTCCCTTACAGAATCACAAGGTTGGAAGAGACCTTTGAAGATCATCAAGTCCAACCATTCCCACCCTATGCTAAACCACTGAAAACTAGTTGAAAAGATACAATGAGGCATCTCTTTGAAGGGGAAAGACAGAAAACACTCCCAAAACCCATCCTCAGAAGGTTGATACTTGATGAAGAGACTTGACACTCGAGCGAGCTCGCGGCAAGCTCAAACCCTCTTGCTGGTGAGTTGCACAGAGCTTGCTGAGAGCTTCTGATGGACAGGTATGTGATGCCCACCCCAACATCACTCCTGCACCAGTGCTTTATTTCTCTATTAAAGAGAGGGAACAGATGGGGCTTCGCCGACGCCGGCAGCCCGAGTGACAGCTCGCGCGCGGGGAGAGCGCCATGGCGCGCTATCAAATTCCACTCCCTCACTCCCCAACACGCCCGGGCTGGCAGGTGAGTGACTGAGACTTCTCTCCTACCACCTGGAAAGCTGAGATACAGCTTTTATTTTCAATTCATTCTTTCCTACAGCCAGCAAGGATGATTTAATGATGGGTGTGGGTAACGTAGCGCAGGCTCCGGGAGCAGCCAAGCCGAGTGTGGAAATGTGCTGGACTGGTAAGTTGCCCAGAGGGGTTTTTTTGGTGTGTTTGGGTGCCAAGGAGAAGGATTCCTTTGCCCTCATCAGGCCTCAACTGGAGTCCTGTCTCCAGAGCTGGGGCCCCCAATACAAGAAAGATGGGGAACTGTTGGAGAGGGGTCAGAGGAGCCACGGAGATGATCAGAGGGATGGAGCAGCTCCCCTATGGAGAGAGGCTGAGGGAGCTGGGCTGGTTCAGCCTGGAGAAGAGAAGGCTGTGGGGGGACCTCATTGCAGCCTCCCAGTCCCTGAAGGGAGCAGAGAAACAGGAGGGGAATCAGCTTGTTCAAAGGGCAGAGACTGGCAGGACAAGGGGGATGGAGTGAAGCTGGAGGAGGGAAGGGTGAGAGGAGATATTAGGGGGAAGTTCTTTGCAGAGAGAGTGGTGAGGGGCTGGAACAGGCTGCCCAGAGAGGTGGTGGATGCCCCATCCCTGGAGGTGTTGACCACCAGGTTGGTTGGGACCCTGGGCAACTTTGTGTAGCTCCAGGCCTGGAGGTTGGTGTCCCTGCCTGTGTCAGGGGGGTTGGAGCTCTGTGATCTTTGGGGTCCCTTCCAACCCAGACCAGTCTGTGATTCTATGATGCTTGCTGTGTTTGAAGTTGGCAAGGAACCCTTTTGCCACGGCTTCTCCAGAAGTGCTGCCAACATGGAGGTCCATGAAAAACCATCCTCACCCATCAGGGAGATGCTTGTTTTCAGTTAAGGAGTAGGATTGTTGCATGGTTTGGGTTGGAAGGGACTTTCAAAGTTCATCTAGTCCAAACCCCTGTGATGAGCAGGAACATCTTCACAGAATCACAGGGTTTGGAAGGGACCTCCACAGATCATCAGGTCCAACCCCCCTGCCAAAGCAGGGTCCCTAGGACAGGTCACACAGGGAGACATCCAGATGGGGCTGGAATATCTTCAACCAGATCAGGCCCCTTCTACTGTCTCCACAGACCACCAAAAAGGGGCTGGCCATTTCCCCCTGCATCCCATATTTAAGATATTGATAAACATTAAAAAGGTCCCCTCTCAGGCTTCTTCTCTCCAGGCTGAACAGCCTCAGCTCACTCTGTCTTTCCTCATAGGGGAGATGCTCCAGGCCCTTCAGCATCTTTGTAGCCTCCTCTGTAGAGGACACTGAACTCATTGAAAGATCCCAGCACAGGCCAACAAGGTGATTAAGGGAGTGGAACCCCTTCCTTATGAAGAAAGGCTGAGGGAGCTGGATCTCTTCAGCCTGGAGAAGAGGAGCCTGAGGGGTGACCTTATTAATGTCTATAAATATGTAAAGGGTGAGAGCCAGGAGGGTGGAGCCAGGCTCTGCTCAGGGATGGCCAGTGACAGGACAAGGGGCAGTGGATGCAGCTGGAGCAGAGGAAGCTCCATGTGAATATAAGGAGGAACTTCATCCCTGTGAGGGTGACATGGCACTGGGACAGGGCTGCCCAAAGAGGTTGTGGAGTCCCCTTCTCAGGAGACATTCAAACCCCACCTGGATATGTTCCTGTGTGAATTAATCTGTGTGATCCTGCTCTGGCAGGGGAGTTGGACAAGATAATCTTTTGAGGTCCTTTCCAACTCCTAATACTCTGTGATTCTGTGATTCAGGGTGCTGCAAAGATGCTGCAGAGCATCTCTTAGCAGGGAGGTGGGTTAAGAGGCCGGCACGCTCGAGCAAAGTTGACCTCCCAGTTGATGCAGGGAGAAAGACCCAAATTAAAATCCAACCATTAGGGTAAGGCTAGAGCATCCCTCAGCCTTCTGCAATTATGTTTAATGCTCCTTAAAGCAAGCTCAGCAGGATGGGCTATACAAGGAGCTGGTTCCCCAGGGGCAGCAGACAATCTCTCTAAATAAATAATACCCGGGTATAAAAGCAGATGCTTGGGGACAAGTGTGCTCCTGTGGTCATGTTAAGCCAGCCTGACAACTCATTTTGACCAGAGAGGAGGAATCACTAAAGAAATAGAGAGATAAGTGAATAAATAAACAGTGCAACAGCCTCACACATTAGGGTTTTAACTTAGATAGAACAAAAATTCATCCATCGCTTTTTCAGTGAGACCTGGCCAGGCTGGAGAGCTGGGCAGGGAGAAACCAGATGAGGTTCAACAAGAGCAAGTGGAGAGTCTGGCACCTGGGAAGGAATAACTGCTGGAATCAGGACAGGCTGGGGGTGACCTGCTGGAGAGGAGCTCTGTGGAGAAGGACCTGGGGGTGCTGGTGGGTGACAGGGTGGCCATGAGCCAGCAGTGTGCCCTGGGGGCTGAGAGAGACAATGGGATCCTGGGGGGCATCAGGAGGAGTGTGGGCAGCAGGTCACAGGAGGGGATCCTCCCCCTCTGCTCTGCCCTGGTCAGGCCCCACCTGGAGTGTTGTGTCCAGTTCTGGGCTCCCTGGGATAGAAAAGCCAGGGATCTCCTGGAGAGAGTCCAGAGGAGGGACATGGAGATGCTGAAGGGCCTGGAGCATCTCCCCTGTGAGGAAAGGCTGAGGGAGCTGGGGCTGTTCAGCCTGGAGAGAAGCAGCCTGAGAGGGGATCTGATCGCTGGGTATCAATAGCTGAAGGGTGGGACACAGGGGGAAATGACCAGCCCCTTTTCAGTGAGGGTGAGGGAGCCCTGGGACAGGCTGCCCAGGGGGATGTGGAGTCTCCTTCTCTGGAGATATTCCAGCTCCATCTGGATGTCTCCCTGTGTGACCTGTCCTAGGGACCCTGCTGTGGCAGGGGAGTTGGACCTGATGATCTCTGAAGGTCCCTTCCAACCCCTCTGATTCTGTGTGATTCTATGTGGTTCTGTGTGGCTTTAATGTCTGTGGGGGATGTTGGTGTTTGTCCAGGTTTTATCTTCTGGGAAGAAGTTCTGCTGTTATATGTGGACAGGCAATGCTTATCTCCCATCGGGGGCTGGAGGGCAAATCCTGTGAGGAGCAGCTGAGGGAGCTGGGGGTGTTCAGCCTGGAGAAGAGGAGGCTGAGGGGAGACCTTCTCCCCACCTCCCCTGCCCTGCCAGGAGGGTGCAGAGAGGTGGGCGATGGTCTCTTCAGCCAGGGGCCAGGAGATGGGACAAGGGGCAATGGGCTCAAGCTGCCCCAGGGCAGGGTCAGCTCAGCTGGGAGGGAAAAGTTCTTCCCTGGCAGAGTTGTGGGGCTGTGGCACAGGGGCCTGGAGCAGGGTCAGGGCCTGGCACAGGCTGCCCAGGGAGGGGGTTGAGTCCCCACCCCTGGGTGTGTTTAACAGACGGGTAGATGAGGTGCTCAGGGATCTGGTTCAGCACAGGACAGGAACGGTTGGACTTGATGATCTTGAAGGTCTTTTCCAACCTTGTGATTCTGTGATTTTGCCATTGCTCATCCCCAGTGCAAATCCTCTCCCAGCTATTAGAAAACCACCTAAGTATTTACCCAGGAGGAGACAACTCACCGGCTGCATCACGCTGCTGGGGAAGATGCTCTGTGATTACACATTTCACCATCGACTGGGATTTACAGAGGAAACTTCTCTGTTATAGAAGCTTTTGCATCATGTAAAATAAAGTTTAAATACAAGCAAAGCTCTGCAAGAATCAAAGGAAGAGATGCAGCAGAGAGGGTTTGATATCTGAGACCTTTAAGGTGCTCAAATTTTGACTTTTGGGGTGGTTATCAACTTGGGATGCCCAGTTAGAGCCACTACCAAGAGATGTGCATTAATAAATACAAAGAATCTGCTATTTTCCAGAGGGTGGATATCTGTGTTATTAAAATAATCCATAGGGTGTGAAATCAGGGCTGAGGAAAAGACACCAGGGAACTGGAGGAGGGTTAAATATAAAGATTTGTCGCCAAAATTTGCTGTGGTTTGGACAAAATTAAGTAAAAAACCAAAATGATGCCTCCCAGGGCTTGACTCTTGATCTGTGGGAGCGTGGCTGGGTCCAGACACACCACACTTCTGTTTTTCAGGCTAAGATGCCAATCTCAAATCCATCCTGCTCACAGCTGGGGAGGAGAACCAACGTTGGGATGCTGTGGGATGAGGAGTGCAACTCAAACATCGCCCAAATCCCTCACTGCAGAGATTGAAACAAGCAGCCCGGCGAGTTCCTCCCCTGTGCACGCTCCAAGGCAGCAGGAACAACAGGGGGGAGGGGAAAAAAAAAGATGGAAAAAAACCCCTCCAAGCTGCTGGGGAGAGCATCAAGAAGTGCACATTAAGGGCTTTTTATCTGATTACACCCAGCACGGCGGCGTCAGGCGTGATATTTTATCCCCTGCATAAGGGACAGGTGTTTTTCTCTCTCCACTTGGCTTTTTTCTCTCCCTCCACACCCCCCCCCCCCCCCTCTTCTTAATGATTGAGTCGGGTTTGAAGCTCCTCATCTGTAAGGAAACCCACAGCCCGTGCAGAAGGGGGTTGTTTCTCTTAATGCATCATCCCAAGCTGACACCGCCCGCTCCGGCGGTTGGCGGTGTTATCAAGCGTCGAGAAGTTGATTGTTGTACCTAACCCAGCCGTGAGACTCGGCGCGTCTCTCCGGAGGGAGCTGGAGCTGTCATGTTCATTAAATGCATGATTACAGCTATGATTAATAGCAGGGGCTACAGCCTAACTCCTTTAGTTTCTTTTTTTTTCCTTCCTCTCCCTTTTTTTCCCTGTTCCTCTGAAGGAATCCACAGCTCAGCGGTCCCGCGCTGTTTTCCGCAGCGGTTTTTGCCTCCTGTTTAAAAATTCCAGGTTTGGATGGGAAAGGGTGAAGAGCCACAATTTCTCCCTGCTGAAAGGCTCCACAATCAATAGGTTTCAAATGAGCTGGGAGGATGCTGCACCCATCCGATGACACCCAAGCTTTGAATTTTCAGAACCCCAAAACGTCTCAGCGAGACCTGGGCAGGCTGGAGAGCTGGGCAGGGAGAAACCAGATGATATTCAGTGGTCTGTGGAGACAGGATAAGGGACCTGATCTGGTTGAAGATATTCCAGCCTCAACTGGATGCTGACCTGTGTGACCTGTCCCAGGGACCCTGCTTTGGCAGGGGGGGTTGGACCTGATGATCTCTGGAGGTCCTTTCCAACCCCTGTGATCCTGTGATTATTGTCTGCTGTCTGTGGTCACTTGGACAAAGCTCTGATTGTTTCCTTCCCTGTGTAAGATTTCCATAAATTATTATGTGGAGCAATGGGCCTGGCTGTTTCCTCTGTCCCCAAGGTGGGTGACCTGCACAGTGGGCACAGACCATCACCCAAACGATGCTCTTACCCTCTTGTGCATCCCTTGGCCCCCAGCGCATCCTGACACTGCAACTTCTCCTGGATTATTTCTGTTTTCTACAGTCTTTTCACCAGATAAAAAATAAATGATGCACAAACAGACCTTTCTGCATGATGAGGTCTTGGTCCTCGAGCTGTGCCCTAGGAGCAATAAAGTCCTTCCTAAATAATTAAGCAGGTAATAATTAACCGCGCTCCCTCCCTGCGTGCGGCTGATTTTTAAAGCCAAGGAAAATTTCCAGCGTCCTTTTCAAGGGGTGTTTGTTGCCTCACAAAGCTTCTGGGGGAAGGGGAGTTGAAGAGGGGTGTTGGGATTGGATTGAAGCATCCTGCTTCCCGTGCTGGCATCCAGGGAATTCAGGGGATTCATTGTGAATCCAGGGAATTCAAAAAGTGAAAAAAGAAATGTGATTCTTGGGTTACAAAGGTAAATCTCTGTCAGCCTTTCCCTGGAGAAGGATGAAATTGCAGGTGAGGGACCCCTCCAACCCTGAGATCAGAGAATCACAGCATCATGGGGGTTGGAAGGGACCTTGAGAGATCATCAGGTCCAACCCCCCTGCCAAAGCAGGGTCCCTAGGACAGGTCACACAGGGAGACATCCAGATGGGGCTGGAATCTCTCCAGAGAAGGAGACTCCACACCCCCTGGGCAGCCTGTCCCAGGGCTCTGGCACCCTCACTGTGTAAAAGTTCTTCCCCATATTGGTGTGGAACTCCCTGTGCTCCAACTTGAGCCCATCACCCCTTGTCCTGTCCCCACAGACACAGAGCAGAGGCTGCCCATGTCCCCCTGTGTCCCACACTGCAGATATTGATACCCAGTGATCAGATCCCCTCTCAGGCTTCTTCTCTCCAGGCTGAACAGCCCCAGCTCCCTCAGCCTTTCCTCACAGGGGAGATGCTTCAGGCCCTTCAGCATCTCCATGTCCCTCCTCTGGACTCTCTCCAGGAGATCCCTGGCTTTTCTATCCCAGGGAGCCCAGAACTGGACACAACACTCCAGGTGGGGCCTGACCAGGGCAGAGCAGAGGGGGAGGATCCCCTCCTGTGACCTGCTGCCCACACTCCTCCTGATGCCCCCCAGGATCCCATTGTCTCTCTCAGCCCCCAGGGCACACTGCTGGCTCATGGCCACCCTGTCACCCACCAGCACCCCCAGGTCCTTCTCCACAGAGCTCCTCTCCAACAGGTCACCCCCAGCCTGTCCTGATTCCAGCAGTTATTCTTTCCCAGGTGCCAGACTCTCTACTTGCTTTCCTTGAACCTCATCTGGTTTCTTAATAATCTCCACCACCCCACACTCTGACTCAGCGATGACTTGTAACGGCAGCTTCCCATTCTAAATCCTCATCAAGAGATGGGGTTTTACCATTAGCCCCACTTGCTTCTACTCACTTTGTTTCACACATGACCTTGGCACCCAGGAAAAGGCTTCCCTGAACCATGCTGGGTCCTTTAATAAGTGCCATTATAACCCCTCTTTCCCCCGCCGCGGCACAGGCAGCCTCCTCCAGGAACAGCCAGGCGATTCATTTTGCAAAGGCTCTCTCTCCTTCCCTTTTATTGCTGAACAAAAAGTTTTGAGGCTGGCACTGGGGGAAATTTATTTCTTTAATTATTATTCATTTAAGTGGGTTCCACTGTTTCAGATGATCAGCACTAGCAGCTGCTGGGGGTAATTTATTTTACTCACTGGGCAGCAGAAGCCCTCACTCTCTGAAAGGGAACAGCACAAGAAAAGGATGAGCTGCCACTACATGAGCGGAGATTTTCAGGCTCTCCTGCCTCATCTCACCCCAGTTCCTAACAGGAACATGTCTGTCCCTGGGTCAGGCAGTCAGGAGTGGTTTATTAATGAAGCAAGCTTAATTAATGAAGCCTGCGTTGGGTTTGATGCTTGCAAGGAGCCTGGAGTGGCTGGTGTGGAGCATCTCTGCAGGAATCTGATCAACACCAGGGTTGGATCCAGAAGGGCTCTGCAAGGAGACCAGGTCCCTGCCTGCCAGCCCATGCAATCCCAAAATCAAGGGATTGAGCTCAAGAGGGGTAAGAGATGGAGTAATCCCCAAAATGAGGGACTGAGATTGAAGGGTCCAAGGTATTGAGCTCAAAAGGGGTAAGATATTGAGCAATCCCAAAAATGAGGGATTGAGATTGAAGGGGCCAAGAGATTGAGCTCAAAAGGGTTAAGAGATTGAGTAATCCCCAAAATGAGGGACTGAGATTGAAGGGGCCAAGGGATTGAGCTCAAAAGGGGTAAGAGACTGAATAATCCCAAAGATGAGGGATTGAGATGTAAAGGGTCAAGGGACTGAGCTCAAGAGGAGTAAGAGATTGAGTAATTCCAAACATGAGGGGCCAAAACCAACGGATTGTGATTGAAGGGGCCAAGGGATTGAGCTCAAGAGAAGTAAGAGATTGAATAATCCAAAAAATGAGGGATGGTGATTGAAGGGGCCAAGGGATGGAGCTCAAAAGGGGTAAGAGACTGAATAATTCCAGAGGAAAAGGACTGAAACGGAAGGGGCCAAGAGATTGAGCTCAAAAGGGGTAAGAGACTGAATAATCCCCAAAATGAGGGACTGAGATTGAAGGGGCCAAGGGACTGAGCTCAAAAGGGGTAAGAGATTGAGTAATCCCAAAGATGAGGGATTGAGATTGAAGGGGCCAAGGGATTGAGCTCAGAAGGCACAAGAGATTGACACAAGCCAGGATGCCCTTGGCCTTCCTGGCCCCCTGGGCACACTGCTGGCTCATGCTCAGCCTGCAGTCACCCAACACCCCCAGGTCCTTCTCTGCCTGACAGCTCTCCAGCCAGTCTCCCCCAGCCTGGAGCACTGCAGGGGGTTGTTCTGTCCCATGTGCAGCACTCTGCACTTGGCCTTGTTAAACCTCATCCCCTTGGGCTCAGCCCATCAGTCCAGACCAACAGCCACATACTGGGACGAATCCCACCCAAACCCTATCCAAGCCACCCACCTTAAAAGTGCCACCAAGCAGAGGTGCCAGAGGATGGGGTGGGTAAAAAATATTCCAGTCTTAAATCCTTTCCATCTCTTTTTGAACTAAACCCCAAGCAGCTGAGAGAAGAGATGGAGCATCGTTCACACAAGCCCTCAGCTGGCCCAACAGCCTCTTTGAGCACTCCATCACCCTTGCAAATGGAGAGAGAGCGTTTCTGTGGTGCTCAGCACTTCTAAAATGAGTTGGTAAACAAGGAGCCAAGAGTGCACTTTCCTTCTTCACACTGTGGTTTCTCTTCCTCCTCCTTTTGCCAAGCCTGGAGCTCTCCCACCACATCTGAACTCATGTCCATGAGCATCAGTCGCCCACCTTCAGTGTGACGCAGTGGTGGCATCTTCAGTCTCCCTCACAGTGGAGCAAGATGCTGTCACAGCTGAGTGGGGAAACTGAGGGAGGAAAGGATGTGATGCAGCAGGATGGAGCATGTCTAGATGCAGAGAAAGACCCTCAGCCCTGGAGGGCTGAACTCAACCTGGTTTAGAACTGATTTGCTCCTCTGTGGTTCGAGTCACACTCACAACTCTATTGGGAAACACATGTTGGCAGCTCAGGGGAGTTTAAAGCTCCTCTTAAACCTCCACTATTGAGAGCTCAGCAATCCTGAGTATCTCCAAGGCTTCTGGAGCCTATGGTTGCAGAGAAAAATTGAAAACCATCAATAAATAAATCCATGCTGTTCGAGGAGCTGGCTGCCATCCATGAGCATCCTTCCAGCTGGCCAAGCCCAACCATGCCAGAGTGTCCCTAAAGCCACCAGCCTTTCATGACACATCACAGAATCACAGAATCTCCTGAGCTGGAAGGGACCCATAAGGATCAGCAAGTCCAACTCCTGGCTCCACACAGGACCAGCCAAGTCAGAGCAGGGCACTGAGGGCATCATCCTGATGCTTCTTGACCTCAGCCAAGCTCAGAGCTGTGACCCCTTCCCTGGGGAGCCTGTGCCAGTGCCTGACCCCCCTCTCAGCACAGAACCTCTTCCTGACACCCAGCCTAAACCTCCCCTGGGGCAGCTTCACGCTGTTCCCTCAGGTTCTATCCCTGGTCCCCAAAGAGAGGAGAGAGATCAGCACCTGCCCCTTCACTGCCCCTCATCAGGAAGCCCCAGACCCCCATGAGGTCTCCCCTCAGCCTCCTCTTCTCCAGGCTGAACAACCCCAGGGTCTTCAGCCTCTCCTTGTAACCCTTCCCATCCAGACCCTTCCCCAACCTCGTTGCCCTCCTCTGGACACTCTCCAATATTTTGTGTCCCTCTTGTCCTGTGACACCCAAAACTGCACCCAGGGCTTGAGGTGAGGCTACACCAACACAGTACAGAGCAGGACAATCCCCTCCCTGCACCTCTGGCACCCCAGGATGCCACTGACCCTCCTGGCTCCGTGGGCACACTCCTGGCTCACAGATAACTTAGTAGGGCTCCCACATGCTTCCCAAACCTCAACCAAGGCTGAAGAAGTCATGTAGATGAGGATTTACCTACAGAAAGCTGCCTGGATGCTGGGAAAAGACTGCCAGAGCCAGCTCCAGCTCACAATACATCTCACCCCAGCAGTGGAGGCTCGTGCCTAGATTGAGGTCAGGGTTGCCTTCTGGACAATGTCAAACCTTAATTTGATTTCTGCTGGTTTCAATTTAGTCCAGATGTAGGTTGGGGTTTGTTATTTACTTTCCCTTTCAAATTTCTTTGTAGAACACTGTGTAGCCCAGGACCTTTTTGCTTCTTGATGGCAATTCTTTAAGTGCCTGAATAACATCTTAGCAGCCATAGAATGAGATGAAGGAAAGGTTCAACAGGAGCAGAGAAACTCAATTATTAGGCTTGCTTAATTAATTGCAACGTATCAAATGCTTTCCACACCTATTTTCTAATACTTCTGCAAAGCCAAAACCTATTTCTTGGCAGAAATATTCTTTATCCCAGGGGTGAAGAGCTTTTCCATGTCTGATATTGCATCTTCACCCTGCACAGGGATGAGGAGTGGGTGTCTGAGCTCTGCATTTTGCAGCCAGATGTTTTCTTCCAGGCTTCTTCCATCCTTGCTCGAGTGGATGAGTTATGGTAGATCTGAGGTGAGTTCATCTGGTGGGTGGGAAGGCAAAAAGTCCTTCCACTTCTGTATTTTCATCACCAAAGTTTGGAAGACAAATATAGAACCTGCACTAAGCCCCTTGGGATGAGCACACAGTTCTCAGTGGCTGCACAGACCACAGCAAGGACCTCAAGCATCAATTTCTCCAGGGTGCTTCTTTATGCTTCAAACACCTTCAGAAACCTCTAGTGAGTTTGCAATGATGCTTTGCCTGTCCTCAAGGTGTCATCCATGCTGTGCCACTGGTAATGAAATGTGCTGTGGATGAGCCATGGCAACACCCCTTCCTCACAGAATCACAGGGATTGGAAGGGACCTCAAGAGATCATGGAATCAGAGAATCACAGACTGGTCTAGGTTGGAAGGGACCCCAAGGATCAGAGAGTTCCAACCCCCCTGCCACAGGCAGGGACACCAACCTCCAGGCCTGGAGCTACACAAGGTTGCCCAGGGCCCCAGTCAACCTGGCCTTGAACACCTCCAGGGATGGGGCATCCACCACCTCTCTGGGCAGCCTGTTCCAGCCCCTCACCACTCTCTCTGCAAAGAACTTCCCCCTAAGATCTCATCTCCCCCTTCCCTCCTCCAGCTTCACTCCATCCCCCTTGTCCTGCCAGTCTCTGCCCTTTGAACAAGCTGATTCCCCTCCTGTTTCTCTGCTCCCTTCAGGGACTGGAAGGCTGCACTGAGGTCCCCCCACAGCCTTCTCTTCTCCAGGCTGAACCAGCCCAGCTCCCTCAGCCTCTCTCCATAGGGGAGCTGCTCCAGCCCTCTGATCATCTTTGTGGCTCCTCTGACCCCTCTCCAACAGTCCCACATCTTTCTTGTACTGGGAACCAGCTCTGGACACTGGACTCCAGCTGGGGCCTCAGGAGGGCAGAGCAGAGAGGGACAATCCCCTCCCTGTCCCTGCTGCCACCCCTCTGCTGATGGAGCCCAGGATCCCATCACCCTTCTGAGTTGCAGGAGCCACTGCTGCTCATGGGAAGTTTCTCACCCACCATGACTCCCAGGTCCTTCTCAGCAGGGCTGCTCTCCAGGAGCTCTTCTCCCAGTCTGTATCTATCTCTGGGATTCTTCTGGCCCAAGTGCAACACCTCACACTTCAGGTCCAACCTCTCCTTGCTGTAGGAGATGGATGAGTTGCTTTATTGCTCCTGGCAGCACTGGGATTGGCCCTGACACAGCACCAGTACCCACAGGAGCTGCATCCAAGACCAAATTTAAACTCACCCCCAGAGTCCATTGGGAATTCACCAGGTGGGGATGGTACAACAGCGTAGATGGATCAGCTGTACCAACCAGCACAACACTTCTTATTGTAGTCAGGCCACAAAGAGACAAAATACCAACCCTATAAATTCAGGCAAACAGGAGAATTATAACCCACTGTAAGAAACTCTAAGCTATTAAACTGTCAGGAGTGTTTCCCATCTCTCTGTTACCCCAAACACACAACACTTGGCACTGGAAGGGAAAGAAAAAGCTGTATTTTTTGGGACCTTTTAAATAAACTTTGTCAAGTGTTGAAAACATGGACTGTTGAGTGTAAGTGTAAAGGCCCCATGAGGGCAACACAAATCTTCTGCCCTGCCAGACCCACTTAGTGTAAAGCAAGAGATGCTGGGCTGGAGGAATCCCAGACACAGATACAGACTGGGAGAAGAGCTCCTGGAGAGCAGCCCTGCTGAGAAGGACCTGGGTGTCATGGGGGATGAGAAACTGAACATGAGCAGCAGTGGCTCTTGGAGCTCAGAAGGGTGATGGGATCCTGGGCTCCATCAGCAGAGGGGTGGCAGCAGGGACAGGGAGGGGATTGTCCCTCTCTGCTCTGCCCTCCTGAGGCCCCAGCTGGAGTCCTGTGTCCAGAGCTGGGGCCCCAGTACAAGAAAGATGGGGAACTGCTGGAGAGGGGTCAGAGGAGCCACGGAGATGATCAGAGGGCTGGAGCAGCTCCCCTATGGAGAGAGGCTGAGGGAGCTGGGCTGGTTCAGCCTGGAGAAGAGAAGGCTGTGGGGGGACCTCACTGCAGCCTCCCAGTCCCTGAAGGGAGCAGAGAAACAGGAGGGGAATCAGCTTGTTCAAAGGGCAGAGACTGGCAGGACAAGGGGGATGGAGTGAAGCTGGAGGAGGGAAGGGGGAGATGAGATATTAGGGGGAAGTTCTTTGCAGAGAATGGTGAGGGGCTGGAACAGGCTGCCCAGAGAGGGGCTGGATGCCCCATCCCTGGGGGTGTTCAAGGCCAGGTTGGCTGGGGCCCTGGTCAACCTTGTGTAGCTCCAGGCCTGGAGGTTGGTGTCCCTGCCTGTGGCAGGGGGGTTGGAACTCTCTGATCCTTGGGGTCCCTCCCAACCCCGTCCTGTCCATGATTCTATGATTCTATGTTATCTGTAGAATCCATCCTTGAGAAGGAGGATGAATTATGGCAAGAGATGAAAGATGACATGAAAAACACCAAGTGCAGAGTCCTGCACATAGGACATAACAACCCCAAGCAGTGCTACAGGCTTGGGAGAGACTGGCTGGAGAGCTGTCAGGCAAAGGACAGCTCACAGGTAGATTCAAACAAGCCATCTGGATGCAGGCTCATGAGCCTGCATGTACCTGTTTGCAGAGCCAGCAGCAAGGAGGATGTTGCAGGTTAATCAGCCACCAAAAAATCTGTCCTGAGCAGAGCTGAGTTGCAAAAAAGCCCCCAGCAAACAGTCCCCCAAACCACTCCTGAGCATCCCTTTAATGCTCTCAGAAGGGAGATTACCTGAAAGCAATGCTCCATCAGCTCCACACCCCCTTGGCCAACACAGCATTCTCATCTCTGCCATCATCTGCAGGTCTCTGCATTTCCCATCCCTTGGTGCCCTGGGGGCAGCTAATCCATGGTTTAAGCTAAATCTCTGCCCTCTTTCCCACCAGCAAGGATGTGACATAAGGATTTAACATCATGGGCCATCCTTTTCCTGCCTATCCCTCATTTCCCCCTCTCCCTTTTCTCTCCTGGCTGCATGCAAGCATCAGGGGGAGTTAATTCCCTTTTATTAGAGCTATTGCTGTTTGCTCCTAATTTTCCTCATGCTTTTCAAACTTCACAGAGCTGCTCAGGTCTCCTGCTGATGGGAGTTTTGTGCTTGAACAAAGCTCCATCCATCCTTAATCTTTGTGGGTATAAAGCACCCCAGGACGCCCCATAACCCTCACAGGAATTGGGGTGCAGAGATTTCAGAGGTTGCACCTCTCAAATGCCACCCCCTTTCTTTATCTATCTATTTATCACCTCTCTTCTGTCACTTTCCCTTCATAAAATGTCTTAAGGGTTAAATTGGCTCATTTATAGCACCATCCATGAATATACCCACCTCTGCAACCTTCATCCTTCCAGTGAAGAAAAAACAACAGCACAAAGCCACTGGCTTTCCGCTTTCCCAGCTGAATCATCCCCCAGATTTGTCATTAAAGCAGTTGCAGAGCCCAAACATTTTGATAAATAATTAGAAACTCAATAAAACCAACTTTAAGCAGAGTTAAAAACCTGGTGGCACCCAAAAGCCACACTCAAGGCATCGAGTACATGAGAAACTCAAACATCAACTTAATTGTAGCCAAATGTAGAGCTGGTAACTGTGTGGAAACACTTGGTTCACAGGTAGCTGCATCAGAATGATCCTCACAGCTTTTCTTAGGTCAATGTTGAATGCAATTTGATGAGCATCTCTAATACCTTTAACCTCACAGAGGCGTTTGAAGCAGCTCAAGACTTTGCTCAGGTTAAATAGAAGAGAGAATGAACGGTGTGTCTGGAAGCTTGAACTAAGCCCAAGTTCAAAACCCCCTTGAGTTTCTTAAACTTTTCATACACAGAATCACAAGGTTGGAAAAGACCTTTGAGGACCATCAAGTCCAACCATTCCCATCCTAAGCTAAACCATCTCCCTGAGCACCTCATCTCCCCTCTGTTAAACACACCCAGGGGTGGGGACTCAACCCCCTCCCTGGGCAGCCTGTGCCAGGCCCTGACCCTGCTCCAGGCCCCTGTTCCACAGCCCCACAACTCTGCCAGGGAAGAACTTTTCCCTCCCAGCTGAGCTGACCCTGCCCTGGGGCAGCTTGAGCCCATTGCCCCTTGTCCCATCTCCTGGCCCCTGGCTGAAGAGACCATCGCCCACCTCTCTGCACCCTCCTGGCAGGGCAGGGCAGGTGGGGAGAAGGGCTCCCCTCAGCCTCCTCTTCTCCAGGCTCAACACCCCCAGCTCCCTCAACTGCTCCTCACAGCATTTGCCCTCCAGCCCCTTCCCCAGCCTGGTTGCCCTTCTCTGCACTCGCTCCAGGACCTCAATGTCCTTCTGATGCTGAGGAGCCCAGAACTGGACCCAGCACTCCAGCTGCAGCCTCACCAGTGCCCAGTCCAGGGGCACAATCCCCTCCACACACCTACTGGCCACACTGGGTCTGACACAAGCCAGGATGCCCTTGGCCTTCCTGGCCACCTGGGCACACTGCTGGCTCATGCTCAGCCTGCAGCCACCCAACACCCCCAGGTCCTTCTCTGCCTGACAGCTCTCCAGCCAGTGTCCCCCAGCCTGGAGCGCTGCAGGGGGTTGTTCTGTCCCATGTGCAGCACTCTGCACTTGGCCTTGGTAAACCTCATCCCGTTGGGCTCAGCCCATGGGTCCAGCCTGTCCAGACCCCTCTGAAGAGCCTCCCCACCCTCAGGCAGATCAACACTTCCTCCCAGCTTAGTGTCAGCTGCACTCCTCCTCCATTATTTCCCCCTCAGCACCACTGTAAAGCAAGAAGAGCTGGGGGATGCCCTTTGACACCCAATGGGATACCCACCACCGTTGCATCTGGGCTCCTGTGAGATCAGAAGATGAGTTTCTACACACAGGCTGGAAATAAGCAGCTAAAAAAGCCACCCTGAGTGGATTTACCATGCAAACCAGGTACAAATTCTTGCTGCTCACCTCCTCTGCCAGGGCTCTTGGTGTTCAAGTCCCTGCCCCGGCCAGGGGTGCTGGAAGTCTTGGAGAGTTTGTTGGCTGATACTCGGTACATCACGCCGCCGATGCAGCAATAGCCTTTGCTCCTCCATCCCTGCTGCCCGTGCTGGGACTTGGTGCCCAGAGGTGATGGACGTGTTTGGTTTAATAGTGGGGACCTGCAAGAAGAAGATAAGGTCATGGTAAGCCCAAGTTCAAGGAGATATGAGGAGTTGCTGCTTCATGAGCAAACCCTCAGCTGCCCGAGGTTAATCAGGGATGCTCTTGCTGTAGAAAGAGGGAAAGTTCTGATTCTCTGTGATCAACACCAAAAAAACCCCACCCTAACCCTCAAGGACTCACCTCCTGGTGAGACACAAAGCCATTTCTTTCCCTCCACCCACCCAGTGCTGAAAGTTCAAGTTGCCACCCAACTGTAGCTTGCTAGGACATGGTGAAGGTGTCTGTCTCTAAACTCTGCAGGTATCTACCACTGCCTCAAAGCCCCACACACAGCATGGCTTTGGCCACCACTGATGGTACATGCTTCTCAACAGGCAACTTGGTGCATCCAAAACAGGATCCAGAGGAGCCCACAAAGCCAGGGCTGATGCCCCATCACACACTCTTGACTTCCCCATCAACCAATCCCATGAGACAATCAGTAACATGGGACCTCCCCTGAAGTTAGAAAAGTTTTATGGAGCTTTAGAGTCTTTAATATTGTTGGTATTGTTATTCTAATCAGGTGTTATAAGTTTGATACTATTATTTTCCTCCCCAAACCTGATGGGGTTGGACCTGATGATCTCTTGAGGTCCCTTCCAATCCCCATGATTCTGTGAACCCAGCTCTTGCAAAGGTTTTCCTACATCCTTGGATGAGGTGAGTTGCCATACCCCACCTGGAGTAGATGCTGGGACATGACTGTCATTGACTGGGTAATGCTGGAAACCCTTCTCCAGCTCACCCTTACCTCACAAACCCTGCACCAAGGCACCAGGATGGGTTGGGAGCTGTGATCCCCTTAGTGAAAAGTCTCATGGGTTGAGATATGGAAGGGAGAGATCCCTCACCAATTATCATCACAGGCAGAACAGACTCAACTCAGGCAAATTAATTAATTGCAAATCAAATCACAGAATCACACGATGTTGAGAGTTGGAAGGGACCTCAAGAGATCATCTAGTCCAACCCCCCTGACAGAGAAGGATCACCCAGACTAAATCACACAGGAATGTGTCCAGGAAGGGTATGTATGTCTCCAGAGAAGGAGACTCCACAGCCTCTCTGGGCAGCCTGTCCCAGGGCTCTGGCACCCTCACAGGGAAAAAGGTCTCCTTATGTTCACATGGAACTTCCTCTGCTCCAGCTGCACCCACTGCCCCTTGTCCTATCACTGGCCATCCCTGAGAAGAACCTGACTCCATCCTCCTGACTCTCACCCTTTACATATTTAGAAGCATGAATGAGGAAACCCCTCAGGCTCCTCTTCTCCAAGCTAAAGAGGCCCAGCTCCCTCAGCCTCTCCTCATAAGGAAGGGGTTCCACTCCCTTCATCATCTTGGTGGCCTGTGCTGGGCTCTTTCAAGGAGTTCTGTGTCCTTCTTGAGCTGAGGGGCCCAGAACTGGACACAACATTCCAGGTGGGGTCTCACCAGGGCAGAGCAGAGGGGGAGAAGGACCTCTCTTGACCTACTAACCACCCCCCTTCTCATACACCCCAGGATGCCATTGGCCTTCTTGGCCAGGAGGGCACATTGCTGGTCATGGTCATCCTGCTGTCCCCCAGGACCCCCAGGTCCCTCTCCCCTATGCTGCTCTCCAACAGGCCAGTCCCCAACCTATACTGGTACCTGGTACTGGTATCAGAGTAGGGTAATGAGAAATAAACCCAAATCTTAAAATACCTTCCCCTCATGCCTCCCTTATCTCCAACATCATAGAACTTCCTTCAGAACCAGACTGATCCAGTGTAGGTCCCTCCTGGGGTCACACAAGTTCCCCCAGCAAACCTGTTCCAGTGTGGACCCCTCTCTCTACAGGCTGCAGGTTCTGCCAGGAGCTTGCTCCAGTTCAGGCCTCCCACTGGGTCACAGCATCCTTCAGGTGTCCCCACCTGCTCCACTGTGGAGAGCAGTAGTTCTACTCTCAATCATCTTCCACAGGCTGCAGAGGGACAACCGGCTTCACCATGATCTCCTCCATGGGATGCAGGTGAGTCTCTGCTCTGGTGCCTGGAGCACATTCTCCTGCTCCTCCTGCATTGATCTTGGTGTCTAGAGCTGTTCCTCTCACATCTTCTTACTCTGCTGTTGTGCTGTAGGGTTTTTTAAACCCTTCTTAACTCTGTTAGCCCAGAGATGCTACCACCATCAGTGATGGTCTCAGCCTTGGCCAGTGGTGTGTCCATCCTGGAGCTGGCTGGTATTGCCTCTGTCAGAGATGGGGGAAGCTTCTGGCATTTCCTCAAAGAAACCATCCCTGCCACCCCTGAACTACCAAAAATCTGAAGGGTGGGACACAAGGGGACATGGCCAGCCCCTTTTCAGTGGTCTGTGGGGACAGGACAAGGGGTGATGGGCTCAAGTTGGAGCAGAGGGAGTTACACACCGATACGCAGAAGAACTTTTTCACAGTGAGAGTGAAAGAGCCCTGGGACAGGCTGCCCAGGGGGGTGTGGAGTCTCCTTCTCTGGAGATATTCAAGACCCATCTGGACACCAACCTGTATGATCTGTCCTAGGGACCCTGCTTTGGCAGGGGGGTTGGACCTGATGATCTCTGGAGGTCCCTTCCAACCCCTACGATTCTGTGATTCTCTGAAAACCTCAAGACTCAAAGTAACCTTTTAGGTGACACACTGGGGACAAATATATCCCACAGGGGTTCATCAGCCACCAAAAACCCCCTCTGGTTCACAACCCATCACCTCCTACTCCATCCCACCTCCCTCCCAACCTCCTCCAACCCCACCCATCTCATTTTCACCCCGACGCCGGTTAGACAAACAGAACCGCCGCAGCCAAATCAACTCTCCTCCACTATCAGTCTCCTTCCCCATTTAAAGCCTTAATCCAAACAAGCAATTTGTTTATGCAAATGAGACCTCTAATTTTGCATTAGCCCCAACTCTGCTCATAATGCTATTAAGAGAACGTCTAGAAACCCCCGCGCATTACCGGGGACTCTCTGGAAATTAAAGACCCCCCAACTATCCTATCAGCAGAATGCAAACCCTGGAGAGCATTACCTTCAAATGAACATGTGCTGCAAAGGAAAAGACAATTGTAAAATGTAATAGTTACATTTCTCAGTGCTTAGTCTGACAGGCCCCATTCATTTCAGAGGGCTGTTGCCATTGGCTACCGAGCTGGGAGAATTGCTGCTTGGGTTTTGCAGAGGTGGGGGGGGGTGAAGATGGTATAAAGAAGCTTCTGACTGGTTTTTGGTTTCTTGCAGGGTTTGGTACTGGGGAAACTGGTCAGAAAAGGAGAATTGAGGCTTCATGTTTTCAAAAAAAAATAGGTTATCGTAGAATCATAGACTGGTCTGGGTTGGAAGGGACCCCAAGGATCACAGAGCTCCAACCTCCCCTGACACAGGCAGGGACACCAACCTCCAGGCCTGGAGCTACACAAGGTTGCCCAGGGCCCCATCCAACCTGGCCTTGAACACCCCCAGGGATGGGGCATCCACCACCTCTCTGGGCAGCCTGTTCCAGCCCCTCACCACTCTATCTGCAAAGAACTTCCCCCTAATATCTAATTTGAACCTTCCCTCCTCCAGCTTCACTCCAGCCCCCTTGTCCTGCCAGTCTCTGCCCTTTGAACAAGCTGATTCCCCTCCTGTTCCTCTGCTCCCTTCAGGCACTGGGAGGCTGCCATGAGGTCCCCCCACAGCCTTCTCTTCTCCAGGCTGAACCAGCTCAGCTCCCTCAGCCTCTCTCCATAGGGGAGCTGCTCCAGCCCTCTGATCATCTTCGTGGCTCCTCTGACCCCTCTCCAACAGTCCCACATCTTTCTTGTATTGGGGGCCCCAGCTCTGGACACAGGACTCCAGCTGGGGCCTCACAAGGGCAGAGCAGAGAGGGACAATCCCCTCCCTGTCCCTGCAGCCACCCCTCTGCTGATGGAGCCCAGGATCCCATCGCCCTTCTGAGCTGCAAGAGCCACTGCTGGCTCATGTTCAGTTTCTCATCCCCCATGACACCCAGGTCCTTCTCAGCAGGGCTGCTCTCCAGGAGCTCTTCTCCCAGTCTGTATCTGTGTCTGGGATTCCTCCAGCCCAAGTGCAACACCTGACACTTCACAGTGTGTTCACCCAGCCCCACCTTTCCAGCCTGTCAAGATCCCTCTGGATGGTTCCTTTCCTTCTCCTGTATCAACCACAATAGGTATGTATAATACTTAAGGTATGATACACCTATATTTAGATATATAGATTACTGAATACCAATATTGATGTTTATTATCTAACAGAACAACAAATACAAATATATAATATTGTCTTTATGATGACCTATCAATTACCTTTTCATATTATTGAATATAACCTAAATACATATATTGAATTATATATATACATAAATAATACCTAGAGTTATATTTATTCATTATCTATATTCAATAATATCTGGAGATAATTGATAGAGATACAAGGCCTAGATAGTAATGCTATTTTTAGTATTTTATATAAGTATTATTAAATAACTATTGAATAATATATATTATTGAATTATATATATTATATATTATTTTAGAGAGATATAGATATAGATAGATACAGATAGATAGATATGGTGGATGTATTACCAGGGCTCAGTACTGGGACCAGTTCTGTGTGGTATCTCTATCAATGATCTGGATGAGGAGATCAAAGGCACCCTCAGGAAGTTTGAAGACAACAACAAGTTGTGTGGGTGTGTTGATCTGGTAGAGGATGGGAAGGCTCCAAACAGGGATCTGGACAGGTTGGATCAATGGGTCAAGGCCAAGAGGTTCAAGAAGGCTTAGTGCCAGGTCCTACACTTGCATCACTTACAACCCCAGGACATGCTGCAGGTTTGGGGAAGTGTCTGGAAAGGGACTTCTTAGAAAAGAACCTGAGGGTGTTGGTCAACATCTGGCTGAGCATGAGCCAGCAGTGTGCCCAGGGGGCCAGGAAGGCCAAGGGCATCCTGGCTTGTGTCAGACCCAGTGTGGCCAGTAGGTCTGGGGAGGGGATTGTGCCCCTGGACTGGGCACTGGGGAGGCTGCAGCTGGAGTGCTGGGTCCAGTTCTGGGCTCCTCAGCATCAGAAGGACATTGAGGTCCTGGAGCGAGTGCAGAGAAGGGCAACCAGGCTGGGGAAGGGGCTGGAGGGCAAATGCTGTGAGGAGCAGCTGAGGGAGCTGGGGGTGTTGAGCCTGGAGAAGAGGAGGCTGAGGGGAGACCTTCTCCCCACCTCCCCTGCCCTGCCAGGAGGGTGCAGAGAGGTGGGCGATGGTCTCTTCAGCCAGGGGACAGGAGATGGGACAAGGGGCAATGGGCTCAAGCTGCCCCAGGGCAGGGTCAGCTCAGCTGGGAGGGAGAAGTTCTTCCCTGGCAGAGTTGTGGGGCTGTGGAACAGGGGCCTGGAGCAGGGTCAGGGCCTGGGATGGGCCTGGAATAGGGGCCTAGAACAGGGTCAGGGCCTGAGACAGGGCTGGCACAGGCTGTCCAGGGAGGGGGTTGAGTCCCCACCCCTGGGTGTGTTTAACAGAGGGGAGATGAGGTGCTCAGGGATCTGGTTCAGCACAGGATGGGGATGGTTGGACTTGATGATCTTCAAGGTCTTTTCCAACCTTGTGACTTGTTACCTCCTGACACAAGCCAGGATGCCCTTGGCCTTCCTGGCCCCCTGGGCACACTGCTGGCTCATGCTCAGCCTGCAGTCACCCAACACCCCCAGGTCCTTCTCTGCCTGACAGCTCTCCAGCCAGTCTCCCCCAGCCTGGAGCGCTGCAGGGGGTTGTTCTGTCCCATGGGCAGCACTCTGCACTTGGCCTTGGTAAACCTCATCCTGTTGGGCTCAGCCCATGGGTCCATTCTGTTCAGATCCCTCTCAAGAGCCTCCCTAAAGGACTAAGTTCCACTTCTCCTCCAGCACCTTTTGCTTTTTAATATCACTTTATAGAAGTATAAAACCTTTTCTAATCCACAGCTGTTGCTATTTACTCAGCAGCTGCTACCTGCTTGCTCTCTGCTCACATACCAGGGGTCAGATGCCACCACGTAATAACTCTTGATAAATGGTGACTTGTGAACAAGGGGCACTGGAGTGTTCAACCACTTGAGACGTGTCGAGCGAGCGCAGCAAAGGGAGAAAATAAATATCCCCAGGATATGGGAGACTCAACTAAGCCAAGACTTAAATTGGTACTTGAATTAGCACTGGTTACACTCAGCCAGTGTGAGCCCCTGGAGCTGCTCACAACTTGGGTTTGGTTGGATTTTGTTGATGTTGCAGCTTTATAAATGGGGTTTTTTTTTTCCCCTTGTGATTTTTATTTCTCATGTTGGTAATGTTCTTCTGAGGAACCACAGGATCCCAAGGTTGGAAAAGACCTCTAAGAGCATCAAGTCCAACCATTCCTGTCCTGTGCTGAACCAGATCCCTGAGCACCTCATCTCCCCTCTGTTAAACACACCCAGGGGTGGGGACTCAACCCCCTCCCTGGGCAGCCTGTGCCAGGCCCTGATCCTGTCTCAGGCCCTGACCCTGTTTTAGGCCCCTATTCCAGGCCCATTCCAGGCCCTGACCCTGCTCCAGGCCCCTGTGCCACAGCCCCACAACTCTGCCAGGGAAGAACTTTTCCCTCCCAGCTGAGCTGACCCTGCCCTGGGGCAGCTTGAGCCCATTGCCCCTTGGCCCATCTCCGGGCCCCTGGCTGAAGAGACCATCGCCCACCTCTCTGCACCCTCCTGGCAGGGCAGGGGAGCTGGGGAGAAGGTCTCCCCTCAGCCTCCTCTTCTCCAGGCTCAACACCCCCAGCTCCCTCAGCTGCTCCTCACAGCATTTGCCCTCCAGCCCCTTCCCCAGCCTGGTTGCCCTTCTCTGCACTCGCTCCAGGACCTCAATGTCCTTCTGATGCTGAGGAGCCCAGAACTGGACCCAGCACTCCAGCTGCAGCCTCCCCAGTGCCCAGTCCAGGGGCACAATCCCCTCCCCACACCTACTGGCCACACTGGGTCTGACACAAGCCAGGATGCCCTTGGCCTTCCTGGCCCCCTGGGCACACTGCTGGCTCATGCTCAGCCTGCAGTCACCCAACACCCCCAGGTCCTTCTCTGCCTGACAGCTCTCCAGCCAGTCTCCCCCAGCCTGGAGCACCACATGTTCACCTGTAGGACACCCCTCTTTTCCTCTGAAGCCAAGTTGTTGATCCCAAGCAGCTCTGTAGCCCCAACACAACCATCAATGTGTGTCCCCCCTCCTCATTACTGACATCTGACCCGATGGCTGTAGGCAAAAGCCACCATGTCAAGGCAGGAGAGGGGAAGGATGGAGGGCCAGGACCCACACCAAACACCCCGTCCCTTTTCATCGGCGACGGTGTCACCGCTCCCCGTCGAATTGTTACCCTAATGGAAAGGACAGCCTTTGGAAATGAACTGTATTGAGAAAAAGAGGATAAAATTAATGAGATAATAGCCAGGCCAAGGACCTGAAGAATACACCAGCCCCTCAACACGAAGGGCTTGTAATTCCCTTTCTGCCACACAAGCCTGAGGATCTAAAGAGTCCTCCCTTCCATTCCAGAAGCCCTGCTCCGGCAGGAAATTTCATTAACTCTGGAAAATAGGAAAGGTATTAAGCGTGGATAATGAAGGCCAGAGTGTGAACAGTGCCTTAAGATAGTCTTCTTTCTAGCCTTTGTAATGGGAGGCATGAACTTTCCCTTCAAATCCATTTCTAATCCATTTGAAATACTACAGCAAATTATCTTCCCTTCAGCCCGAAAGCGGCCAGCCAATTTACTCCCAATAGAAGTGACAATGCTACAGAATTTATCGCCATAACCTTGACTACACAAGGTTGAGGGTTGTCTTTTCCCCCCCACCCCTGCCTGGGATGGACAAGGGGAAGCAAAATTTTTAATGAAAAAAAGGGGTAGAGGAAGAGGATAACAATGTTTAAAAACAGCGTCACAGGTCTTGGGAGCTCCACCAGCAACGCTGGGGCTGAGTGTGCTGGGGAAAAATCACAGTGTCTTGAGGTGAAAATGTTATGGGTGGAGGTGCTGGGTTGATGAAACACTCTGTAGGTTGAGATCTGGGCTCTTCTCTTGGCCTTTAACAAGGCCAAGTGCAGAGTGCTGCACATGGGACAGAACAACCCCCTGCAGCGCTCCAGGCTGGGGGAGACTGGCTGGAGAGCTGTCAGGCAGAGAAGGACCTGGGGGTGTTGGGTGACTGCAGGCTGAGCATGAGCCAGCAGTGTGCCCAGGTGGCCAGGAAGGCCAAGGGCATCCTGGCTTGTGTCGGACTCAGTGTGGCCAGTAGGGCTGGGGAGGGGATTGTGCCCCTGGACTGGGCTCTGGGGAGGCTGCAGCTGGAGTGCTGGGTCCAGTTCTGGGCTCCTCAGCATCAGAAGGACATTGAGGTCCTGGAGCGAGTGCAGAGAAGGGCAACCAGGCTGGGGAAGGGGCTGGAGGGCAAATGCTGTGAGGAGCAGCTGAGGGAGCTGGGGGTGTTGAGCCTGGAGAAGAGGAGGCTGAGGGGAGACCTTCTCCCCACCTGCCCTGCCCTGCCAGGAGGGTGCTGAGAGGTGGGCGATGGTCTCTTCAGCCAGGGGCCAGGAGATGGGACAAGGGGCAATGGGCTCAAGCTGCCCCAGGGCAGGGTCAGCTCAGCTGGGAGGGAAAAGTTCTTCCCTGGCAGAGTTGTGGGGCTGTGGAACAGGGGTCTGGAGCAGGGTCAGGGCCTGGCACAGGCTGCCCAGGGAGGGGGCTGAGTCCCCACCCCTGTGTGTGTTTAACAGACGGGTAGATGAGGTGCTCAGGGATCTGGTTTAGCTTAGGATGGGCATGGTTGGACTTGATGATCTTAAAGGTCTTTTCCAACCTTGTGATTCTGTGAAAATAGATGAAAGCCACCAATACTTTAGCTCCTCTCTTAAATAGATCAAAAAAAGGAAATACAGAAATAAAAAGGGGGGGGAATTTCCAAGTCAACATGGAAAATGAGGCTTAGCAACACGGGCAACCTCTCCTGGCAAGAGATGGCCAGATTTACAGCCCTTGTGCAATTCCCCAGTGCACACTCAACACACAAGACCCATCTGATCAACCCCACCCCCCAAACACCTGCATTAACATCTGTATCTGAAATATTAACATATCTCATGCATAGAAATTCAACCCAAACCCAAGAGAGGAGTAAGAGCATCCCAAGAGCGTTTCAGGCAGCTGAGAGGATTTCTTGGGGCTGAGGGCAATACAAGTGACTCCTAGAGGTTCTTTTTCTTTTACTAGTGGTTATCTTCTTTAAGCTTAGCTTAAGTAATCCTTATATAGTAAGAAATCACATTTGCATGCCAGTATTTGATAGCTAAGGAAAGAGAGGGTCATAATAGGGGTAACGGTTATGGACAGCACAGCACCAGGGAGCAGTGAGGTAGGAAGGACCTCACCCACCCTGAGCTTTCCTGCAAACACCTGGTTTGGGACTAAAAGCTGAAAAACCAGAATTTCATTGTTCTTTAGCATTCAGCAGGACAAAATAGAGGATTTGGACTGAAAAGTGCTCTTCAAACACACCAGTAACCCTCCAAGTTCCCCTCAGAAGCCACTCTGATCTCCTGTAATGTCTCCCCCTATGCCCATCATCAGCTTCAGAATCCCAAATCCACAGGAAAAAACATCCTTTAACATGTTTAATTTATGACACCAGGCTGAGTGATGTGGGTGACACAATCAAAGGAACGGAGCCAGCCAGAGGGATCCTGACAGGCTGGAAAGATGGGCCCTGGTGAACCTGATGAGGTTCAACACTGCCAAGTGTGAGGTGTTGCACTTGGGCTGGAGGAATCCCAGACACAGATACAGACTGGGAGAAGAGCTCCTGGGGAGCAGCCCTGCTGAGAAGGACCTGGGTGTCATGGTGGGTGAGAAACTTCACATGAGCAGCAGTGGCTCTTGGAGCTCAGAAGGGTGATGGGATCCTGGGCTCCATCAGCAGAGAGGTGGCAGCAGGGACAGGGAGGGGATTGTCCCTCTCTGCTCTGCCCTCAGGAGGCCCCAGCTGGAGTCCTGTGTCCAGAGCTGGGGGCCCAATACAAGAAAGATGTGGGACTGTTGGAGAGGGGTCAGAGGAGCCATGAAGATGATCAGAGGGCTGGAGCAGCTCCCCTATGAAGAGAGGCTGAGGGAGCTGGGCTGGTTCAGCCTGGAGAAGAGAAGGCTGTGGGGGGACCTCATTGCAGCCTTCCAGTCCCTGAAGGGAGCAGAGGAACAGGAGGGGAATCAGCTTGTTCAAAGGGCAGAGACTGGCAGGACAAGGGGGCTGGAGTGAAGCTGGAGGAGGGAAGGGGGAGATGAGATATTAGGGGGAAGTTCTTTGCAGAGAGAGTGGTGAGGGGCTGGAACAGGCTGCCCAGAGAGGTGGTGGATGCCCCATCCCTGCGGGTGTTCAAGGTCAGGGATGGATGGGGCCCTGGGCAACCTTGTGTAGCTCCAGGCCTGGAGGTTGGTGTCCCTGCCTGTGTCAGAGGGATTGGAACTCTCTGATCCTTGGGGTCCCTTCCAACCCAGACCAGTCTATGATTCTATGATTTAGGGAATTTATATCAACATTATTGCTTTTTTTCCTTAAAATAGTCAAATCTCATATAAACAGTTTCTTCTATAAAATCTCATTTATTTAAAGAACCTGATTGGGATCATTCCAATAATTCAGTTCACTGTCAATGTTATTTGAGGTTGAATCAGGAATCAGAAATGGAAAACCAGAAGAGCACGTGTCTTCTTTCAATACCCAAACACAAATACAGGGGATCCAACAGCTTGCAAATACAGAGTGAGCAGGAATAACCAGCAATAATTGGAGCACAGGGAGTTCCACACCAATATGTGGAAGAACTTCTTCCCAGTGAGGGTGACGGAGCCCTGGGACAGGCTGCCCAGGGGGTGTGGAGTCTCCTTCTCTGGAGAGATTCCAGCCCCATCTGGATGTCTCCCTGTGTGACCTGTCCTAGGGACCCTGCTTTGGCAGGGGGGTTGGACCCCATGATCTCTGGAGGTCCCTTCCAACCCCTCTGACTCTGTGATTCTGTGATCCCATTTCCCATTTTCAAAACCCAGGAAAAATTATGAACCTCAATGAGTACTTATTAAGCTACCTAATTGCCTAAATAAAGATGTACCCACCTAATAAATCCTCCTGACTCTCTGAAGAAAAATAGTTGTGAGTATATTAGAATGGTTATCAAACAAGGAGATTAAAGATTCCTTTGGAAAAACCAGCTGGTGAATAAAGACAGGGAACCCAAGTACACCTGATGATTGAAATCAAGGGTTTCCATCCTGTGGATTTAAATTCTCATTAATCTCAGCAATTAAATCAAGAGTGAGCTGTGATGGGACCATGTGGCTACACATGAAGGGCTAATATAATGGGCATGGGATCATAGAATCATAGACTGGTCTGGGTTGGAAGGGACCCCAAGGATCAGAGAGCTCCAACCCCCCTGCCACAGGCAGGGACACCAACCTCCAGGCCTGGAGCTACACAAGGTTGCCCAGGGCCCCAGCCAACCTGGTCTTGGACACCTCCAGGGATGGGGCATCCACCACCTCTCTGGGCAGCCTGGAGGATCCCTCACTTAGTGGGTAGTGCTGTTATGTGATGGTGATATGATGGAGGAGGAGATGACCAGCCAACACAATGTAGTCAACTTGGGTTATTTTTAGCAAGACTGAGCTATTGACCTCCCTCAGCAGCCCCAGCAGGATGGGTCCCTCTCCTCTCCTGGCTACAAACACCCTTCCACATGCATGCTCATCACAACAGCAGCTGTAGCACCTACAGCAAAGCCACCAGGAACACTGTCAAACATCACAGAATCATAGGAGTTGGAAGGGACCTTGAGACATCATCATGTCCAACCCCTCTGATACCCTTTGTATTCTATCCATCTCTTTAAAAGCTTTTGGCTTCTCCTGTATGGTGCTGCCAATCAAAGGTATCTACATGATGTGGTGCAGTTGACATGCTGGAAGGATGGGATGTCATCTAGAAGGACCTGGACAAGCTGGAGAAACGGGGCCCCATGAGTTTCAACAAGGCCAAGTGGAAGGTTTTTCCACCTGGGTTGGGGCAATCCCCATCATTAATAGAGGCTGGGAGATCATGTGCTAGAGAACAGCCCTGCAGAGAAAGATTTGGGGGTGCTGGTGGATGAGAAGCTCAACATGAGCCAACAATGCACACTCACAGTCAACCGTATCCAGGGCAACATCAAAAGGACCATGGCCAGCAGGCTGAGGGAGGTGATTCTGCCCCTCTACTCTGCTCTCATGACACCCCAACAGCAGTACTGTGTCCAGTTCTGGAGTCCCCAGTATAAGAAGGACATGGAACTGTTGGAACAGGTCCAGAGGAAGCCAAGAAGATGATCAGAGGGCTGGAGCACCTCTCCTATGAAGACAGGCTGAGAGAGTTGGGGTTGTTAAGCCTGGAGAAAAGAAGGCTCAAGGAGATCTTATACCAGCCTTCCAGTAGCTGAAGGGGCTACAGGAGAGCTGGGGGGGGGGGCTTTTTAGAAGGGCATGGAGTGACAGGATAAAGGGGAATGGTTTTAAACTGGAAGGGGGTAGATTTAGATTGGATATTAGGATGAAACTCTTCACTGTGAGGCCCTGGCACAGGTTATCCAGAGAGGTGGTGGCTACCCCCTCCCTGGAGGTGTTTAAGGCTGGGTTGGATGGAACCTTGAGCAGCCTGATCTAGTGAGAAGTGTCCCTGCCCATGGCAGGATGATCCCAGTACAGGAGTCATCTGGGCTACAAGACTCATTCAAGACCTCCTATTTAACCACAGTTTTAAAGACATCACATTTTTGCTCTGTGCAAGAGTCTCACTGATACTTCTTCACCACCCACACAGCTTGGGAAAAGAGGCAGAGACAGAAAGGTCCCCAGTGTCATAAATCCTACTCTGAGCTGGGGATTAAAACCAGGAACATTAGGTCTGTAAAAAGGTCTAATTAAGCCCACAGAGAAAGATAAAGTTTAAGCTACACATGGTTCATAAGCAAGGCAGGAGCCAGCTCATGTCTTCCTTTCCCCAAGAGCTCCCACCAGGAGCAGGAGGCAGAGGAAGATCAGTGCTGCCTCCACATGAGGGGCCAAACACCACAACTGAGTGGCTTTCACAGAAGCACCAAACACTTTGGCCTGGGAGGGACTCTCAAAGATCCAACCCACCTGCAGTGAGCAGGGACACCTCACACTACATCATGTTGCTCAGAACCTTGTCCAATGTCCTTGTCCAACCTATTGTTAAACACTTCCAGGGGTAAGAGCATCCCCAGCTTCTCTGGGCAGCCTGGTACAGTGTCTCACCACCCTGAAAGGAAATTCTTCCTTATTTCTAAACTAAATCTGCCCTCTTTCAGCTTAAAACTCTTTCCCCTTCTCCATTTAAATAGGTCTAAAGATCTCAGCTTCATCTGAATTGCCCATGTAGCACAACCTCAAGCAGGTGATTCAACGCCAAGTTGTATCCAACCACAGGCTGAGCCTCACATGATGCCTCAACCCCATTTTCTGGGGAAGATCATAGAATCAAAGAATCACAGGGGTGGGAAGGGACCTCCAGAGATCATTGAGTCCAACCCCCCTGCCAAAGCAGGGTCCCTAGGACAGGTCACACAGGGAGACATCCAGATGGGGCTGGAAGATCTCCAGAGAAGGAGACTCCACACCCCCCTGGGCAGCCTGTCCCAGGGCTCCCTCACCCTCACTGGGAAAAAGTTCTTCCCCAGATTAGTGTGGAACTCCCTGTGCTCCAACTTGAGCCCATCACCCCTTGTCCTGTCCCCACAGACACTGAGAAGAGGCTGCCCATGTCCCCCTGTGTCCCACCCTTCAGCTATTGATCCCCAGTGATCAGATCCCCTCTCAGGCTTCTTCTCTCCAGGCTGAACAGCCCCAGCTCCCTCAGCCTTTCCTCACAGGGGAGATGCTCCAGGCCCTTCAGCATCTCCATGTCCCTCCTCTGGACTCTCTCCAGGAGATCCCTGGCTTTTCTATCCCAGGGAGCCCAGAACTGGACACAACACTCCAGCTGGGGCCTGAGCAGGGCAGAGCAGAGGGGGAGGATCCCCTCCTGTGACCTGCTGCCCACACTCTCCTGATGCCCCCAGGATCCCATTGTCTCTCTCAGCCCCCAGGGCACACTGCTGGCTCATGGCCACCCTGTCACCCACCAGGACCCCCAGGTCCTTCTCCACAGAGCTCCTCTCCAGCAGGTCACCCCCAGCCTGTCCTGATTCCAGCAGTTATTCCTTCCCAGGTGCCAGGCTCTCCACTTGCTCTTGTTGAACCTCATCTGGTTCCTTACAGCTCAGAGAATCAAAGAAAGATCAAAGAAAGGAGTCAGTAGGTTGAGCATCAACGTCCACCCTGAGGCTGTATCTGCTTACACACCACTTGTTGGTCAACCACAACCAAGGAGCACAAGGAGAGGTTAACAGCTTTGAGCAGCAACAACAAATTGAAAGGAGAAAATAACCTTTCATGTCCCATGACATGTTCAGCCTCCCAATGACTAGGTTTCATCTCCAGCCCCTTCATTTTCAACTATTATGCAAGACAGCAGCACATCAAGGGGCTTTCCACCACCTCTGCAATCTTCCTGCTCTTACTCCCACTCCCAGCAGTGTCACATCCATCTTGAATATTCAGGCAATTTATAGTAATGTTAGAAAATTACCTTTAGGACAGGTCCTTTCTCAGTTGTAAATGCTCTAAAAATCCCTAGAAGACACTCTTTACCCAGAAACACTCCATCCCAACACTGACAGGCTGGTGGAGAGGTTCACAGACCAACAAGGACTCCAGTTTTTAATATAATTTTTCAAGTTCAGTCCATGTGAAGAAGAAATATGATGCCATCTAAAGGCTCAGCCACCTTCTTGCAGCTCTTGCTTTCCTAAAGAGTGGCTGACACTACACTGGCCTCTGATTTTCTGTCTCCATCCACAGTCTTCTCCCATGGTCAACAATAGCTTGGTTTGTTTTGTCAACTCATAACCAGAAGGTCTCAGACATGGTGACAACAGTCATTATACATATTTGGTAGGACTTTGGTTTCACAGGGATTTCTACACAGTGCTTCTGGCCAAGACCATGATGACTCAGTGGAACTCAGCAGGTTTTTGCTGAGGTCTCCTGCTCTGCTGGCTACTCTCTCCTATTTCATTCCTCCCTCTACCTCAGCACATCCCTTTCTTCACACTTTTTTGCCTACATAAAACATAGCTTGAGACAGATATGTGGTAGAACTTCTTCCCAGTGAGGGTGAGGGAGCCCTGGGACAGGCTGCCCAGGGGGTGTGGAGTCTCCTTCTCTGGAGACATTCCAGCCCCATCTGGATGTCTCCCTGTGTGACCTGTCCTTGGGACCCTGCTTTGGAAGGGGGGTTGGACCTGATGATCTCTGGAGGTCCCTTCCAACCCCTCTCATCCCACCACCACCCTCGTGGCTGTTCTAGTTCCTTAGGCAATTGTACACCTCTTCCCCAGAGCTTCTAGGTGGTGAGATACCTACTCCAGAGCTTCTAGCTGGTTTGATACCTGATTTCCATCTTTCATAAGTTCATCTTCTGCCCAAGCACCTGCTTCAAAGCATCTCTGCACAAACCCAGCTCATCCAACAGCCCATCTCGAAACCACCCTGCTTGGCTTCTCTGCAGCAAGGGGTCTGACTCAGAGAACCACACAGAATCACAGAATCACAAGGTTGGAAGAGACCTTTGAGATCATCAAGTCCAACCATTCCCACCCTGTGCTAAACCAGATCCCTGAGCAACTCTTCTACCCCTCTGTTAAACACACCCAGGGGTGGGGACTCAACCCCCTCCCTGGGCAGCCTGTGCCAGGCCCTGACCCTGCTCCAGGCCCCTGTTCCACAGCCCCACAACTCTCCCAGGGAAGAACTTTTCCCTCCCAGCTGAGCTGACCCTGCCCTGGGGCAGCTTGAGCCCATTGCCCCTTGTCCCATCTCCTGGCCCCTGGCTGAAGAGACCATCGCCCACCTCTCTGCACCCTCCTGGCAGGGCAGGGGAGGTGGGGAGAAGGTCTCCCCTCAGCCTCCTCTTCTCCAGGCTCAACACCCCCAGCTCCCTCAGCTGCTCCTCACAGCATTTGCCCTCCAGCCCCTTCCCCAGCCTGGTTGCCCTTCTCTGCACTCGCTCCAGGACCTCAATGTCCTTCTGATGCTGAGGAGCCCAGAACTGGACCCAGCACTCCAGCTGCAGCCTCCCCAGTGCCCAGTCCAGGGGCACAATCCCCTCCCCAGACCTACTGGCCACACTGGGTCTGACACAAGCCAGGATGCCCTTGGCCTTCCTGGCCCCCTGGGCACACTGCTGGCTCATGCTCAGCCTGCAGTCACCCAACACCCCCAGGTCCTTCTCTGCCTGACAGCTCTCCAGCCAGTCTCCCCCAGCCTGGAGCGCTGCAGGGGGTTGTTCTGTCCCATGTGCAGCACTCTGCACTTGGCCTTGTTAAACCTCATCCCCTTCGGCTCAGCCCATCGGTCCAACCTGTTCAGATCCCTCTGAAGAGCCTCCCTACCCTCAGACAGATCAACACTTCCTCCTAGTTTAGTGTCATCTGCAAACTTGAGGGAGCATTCAACCCCTTCATCCAGGTAATGGATAAAGATGTTGAACAGGACTGGACCCAGGACTGAGCCCATGGGATTCCACCAGCAAAGTTTGCACTATAAAAATACCTTGAGTTTAACACCAGCCTGCAGTAAAGACAAAAAACCCTGTTCTAGAAGATGTGATTGCCCACATCAAGCTGTTTTCAAGGTAGGTCAACTTCCAGCCTAAAAGCCGTGACAACGTCCCGTTAAACCGCTTAAGCTCCTCTTGAGAATGGAAATGCTGACACCCCATAATACCCAGCTTTCCATCCCGTCGCTCTAAGGCTGCAGCAGATCAGTAATTATACAAGGAAGATCGGGGGCCATTGTCCCATTAATTAGATTCCTTTTCCCCCCATTAGCTGAGCTGAGAAAGTTCATCCCAGTTTAATTCCGATGAGGGGCACTGGATCTCTTTCAGCGTAGGGGACAGGCAGGTGGTACCAGCTTTAGCATCTAAGTTGTGCTCCAGCTGGTAAAAACACCTTGAGTTTGACAATTTGGGCAGCACCAGGTCCCACTTCCAGGGCACTAAAAGCTTAATCCCTCCCAGCAAGCATCTGACCACCTTTGGTGAGTCCTCTGAAGCAGGAGCGGGTCACAGACAATCTCCCAGCCTGGCACAGAAGTGAAGCTCCTTCATTTTCTCACCCAGGAGCGCAGTTAAAACTCATTTCAGATCTCTGGATGGGCTCCAAGTGTGGCAATATTGCACTTTCCTGCTTGCTTGGAAGCATCAGGTGAACACTGAGCATTGTCACTGCTCCTGAGGCCCCAGCTGGAGTCCTGTGTCCAGAGCTGGGGCCCCAGTACAAGAAAGATGGGGAACTGTTGGAGAGGGGTCAGAGGAGCCACAGAGATGATCAGAGGGCTGGAGCAGCTCCCCTATGGAGAGAGGCTGAGGGAGCTGGGCTGGTTCAGCCTGGAGAAGAGAAGGCTGTGGGGGGACCTCATTGCAGCCTGAAGGGAGCAGAGAAACAGGAGGGGAATCAGCTTGTTGAAAGGGCAGAGACTGGCAGGACAAGGGGGATGGAGTGAAGCTGGAGGAGGGAAGGGTGAGATGAGATATTAGGGGGAAGTTCTTTGCAGAGAGAGTGGTGAGGGGCTGGAACAGGCTGCCCAGAGAGGGGGTGGATGCCCCATCCCTGGAGGTGTTCAAGGCCAGGTTGGCTGGGGCCCTGGGCAACCTTGTGTAGCTCCAGGCCTGGAGGTTGGTGTCCCTGCCTGTGGCAGGGGGGTTGGAGCTCTGTGATCCTTGGGGTCCCTTCCAACCCAGACCAGTCTGTGATTCTATGATTCTATGATCCCATCCTCATTGTATCAGCCCTTCTATGATTCTTGATTTCCAGCCTCTTGCTTCAGCTACAACCTTCTTCACATAGTCCCCACAGCTCCCCATGAAATGGATATTTAAGTGCATCATCTGATGTCGCCTTTCCCTTTCCATCTTGTTGTTTATTAGGCTCTTAAAGGGAAAGCTTGTAATGCAGCCATTGATCCAAATACCAATTGAATAGATGGGAGCACATAAAATAGTCCCGACCCTTTAATAATGGAGCAATAGCATTTGTAATGTAGGCAATGCAATTAGTATTGCTAACCAATACACTGCCCCTTGATGGGTGCCTTTGAATCATTTTTATACATTACAGTATATATTGAGGCTGAGCAGGCTGCCTTTAAGTGAGAATCTTATATAGTGATGGCCTCAGAAGTGTTGCATGGGGGGGGGGTGGGTATCTTTCAATTAGAAGGAGACCTAAATTCTTTCCAATCCTGTTTAATTCTAAATTATCAAGTATTTAATTTTAAATTATAAATATATTTATTTCTAAATTATAAATATATTTATTTCTAAAATATCCATACTTATTTCTAAATGATAAATTCTTATTTCCTAAATTATCCATGTATTTATTTCTAAATTATACACATATTTACTTCTAAATTGTCCATCTCTGGAGATATTCCAGACCCATCTGGATGTCTCCCTGTGTGACCTGTCCTAGGGACCCTGCTTTGGCAGGGGGGTTGGACCCCATGATCTCTGGAGGTCCCTTCCAACCCCTGTGATTCTGTGATTCTATGATATATTTCTAAATTATATTTGGGATATATTTATTATAAAGATGTATATATACATAGCAGTATATATGTTTATCTGGGCATATGTAACACTTGTATTAATGTATTTACAGCTTGGATTGTTTGCTTACAGGGAAGCCAAGAGCTTGTGGTGAGGAATTAGATGCTGACACTGCTGCTCCAGTTGGTTTATAGGTGACTGTGGAAAAGATGCCTAAAAGCCACATCACAGAATCACAGATCCACAGGACCATAGATGTTGGAAGGGACCTCCAGAGATTATGGGGTCCAATCCCCCTGTCAAAGCAGGGTCCCTAGGACAGGTCACACAGGGAGATATCCAGATGGGGCTGGAAGATCTCCAGAGAAGGAGACTCCACACCCCCTGGGCAGCCTGTCCCAGGGCTCCCTCACCCTCACTGGGAAAAAGTTCTTCCCCAGATTGGTGTGGAACTCCCTGTGCTCCAACTTGAGCCCATCACCCCTTGTCCTGTCCCCACAGACACTGAGCAGAGGCTGCCCATGTCCCCCTGTGTCCCACCCTTCAGCTATTGATCCCCATTGATCAGATCCCCTCTCAGGCTTCTTCTCTCCAGGCTGAACAGCCCCAGCTCACTCAGCCTTTCCTCACAGGGGAGATGCTCCAGGCCCTTCAGCATCTCCATGTCCCTCCTCTGGACTCTCTCCAGGAGATCCCTGGCTTTTCTATCCCAGGGAGCCCAGAACTGGACACAACACTCCAGGTGGGGCCTGAGCAGGGCAGAGCAGAGGGGGAGGATCCCCATCTCTGACCTGCTGCCCACACTCCTTTGATGCCCCCCAGGATCCCATTGTCCCTCTTAACCTCACCTCAAGTGAGAGCCACAGCGCTACGACCACGAGGGTCCAGGGGAGGAAGGAAAGCAGAGCTTGGAGAAGACAGTGAGCTGGTGATAATTTATATTCTCCTGCCTATACTTTATGGCTTTCTTAATTCGGCTCCTGCTACTATTAATGTAGTTAATGTTGAGATTATATCTATTTTCTGGCGTCAGGCAGTGATTTATTCCAGCCATTTTTCCGGTGCCGGCTCCCACGCTGTTAAATCAAGGGACTTGCCAATTAAGTGCTGACTTGGGGAAGTGGATGCAATCTGAACAGACAGCTAACAGCAAATTAAAGAGGGTGTTTCTTCCGCGGGGCGGTGTGCAGGGCCCAAGGGCTGAACCTTGCTGAGCTGGGAAATGAGACGATAAAAACAAGCCCAAGGCAGTGTGTTCTTGAAGCTTGGAAGGGTGATGGGATCCTGGGATCTATCAGAAGAGGAATGGCCAGTAGGGACAGGGAGGGGATTGTCCTTCTCTGCTCTGCCCTCAGGAGGCCCCAGCTGGAGTCCTGTGTCCAGAGCTGGGGCCCCAGTACAAGAAAGATGTGGGACTGTTGGAGAGGGGTCAGAGGAGCCATGGAGATGATCAGAGGGCTGGAGCAGCTCCCCTATGGAGAGAGGCTGAGGGAGCTGGGCTGGGTCAGCCTGGAGAAGAGAAGGCTGTGGGGGGACCTCATTGCAGCCTGAAGGGAGCAGAGGAACAGGAGGGGAATCAGCTTGTTCAAAGGGCAGAGACTGGCAGGACAAGGGGGATGGAGTGAAGCTGGAGGAGGGAAGGGTTAGATGAGATATTAGGGGGAAGTTCTTTGCAGAGAGAGTGGTGAGGGGCTGGAACAGGCTGCCCAGAGAGGGGGTGGATGCCCCATCCCTGGGGGTGTTCAAGGCCAGGTTGGCTGGGGCCCTGGGCAACCTTGTGTAGCTCCAGGCCTGGAGGTTGGTTTCTCTGCCTGTGGCAGGGGGGCTGGAACTCTGTGATCCTTGGGGTCCCTTCCAACCCAGACCAGTCTATGATTCTATGATAACCTAAATTTTTTAAAAACATGAAGCCTCAATGCTCCTTTCAGAGCATCAGTCACACAGGTTGTCCACATGGGTCTTGAGTATCTCCAGAGAAGGAGACTCCACACCCCCCTGAGCAGCCTGTCCCAGGGCTCTGGCACCCTCACTGTGTAAAAGTTCTTCCCCATATTGGTGCAGAACTCCCTGTGCTCCAACTTGAGGCCATCACCCCTTGTCCTGTCCCCACAGACACTGAGAAGAGGCTGGCCATTTCCCTCTGCATCCCATACTTGAGATATTTATAAACATTAATAAGGTCCCCCCTTAGTCTTCTTCTCTCCAGGCTGAACAGCCCCAGCTCACTCAGCCTTTCCTCACAGGGGAGATGCTCCAGGCCCTTCAGCATCTCCATGTCCCTCCTCTGGACTCTCTCCAGGAGATCCCTGGCTTTTTTATCCCAGGGAAACCAAATAAATACATATAGACCAGTATGGAAATTCGACTGATCCCAACAGTTAGGCTGTTCCTACACCAGGAATTCAATCAACTAACAAGACTAAACAGGTAGGACATTGCTACATGTCCTGACAGGCGGAGAGCGACCTATGGAGAGGACAGGAGTAACTCTTGCCAGCTGCTGAAATTCAATCTAAGGGAAACACCATCCAGAGCTCCCATCATAAATACTCAATCAACAAGGACAAGTGACTTCACGAGCCTCCATGGCAATAAAAGGATCGTGTTCCTGGGTGGCACAAACGAGAGCGACCGTCTGGCTTTGAAATCAACTTTTCCAAAGGGCAGAGAATGGCAGGACAAGGGGGATGGAGTGAAGCTAAATGAGGGAAGGGTTAGATATTAGGGGGAAGTTCTTTCCAGAGAGAGTGGTGAGGGGCTGGAACAGGCTGCCCAGAGAGGTGGTGGGTGCCCCATCCCTGGAGGTGTTCAAGGCCAGGTTGGATGGGGCAGCCTTGTGTAGCTCCAGGTCTGGAGGTTGGTGTCCCTGCCTGTGTCAGGGGGGTTGGAACTCTCTGATCTTTGGGGTCCCTTCCAACCCAGACCAGTCTATGATTCTATGACTCTAAAGGAAAATCTCCTGTTTGTTCCTTCACTTTGTGAAGCACAAGTTTTCTGTTGTACGAGATCAACCATCTCAGAACGACACAAAATGACTGGGATGTTATTTACCATCATTGTAAAAGACCAAAATATTTGGCAATGTGGATTGGCAGCTCAGAAAGCCAACTCTGTCCTGAGCTGCATCCCCACCAGTGGGACCAGCAGGTCTGGTGGGGGATTCTACCCCTCTGGTCTGCTCTGGGGAGACCCCTCCTGAAGTGCTCAGGAGGTCCCAGGACAAGAAGGATACGGATCTCTTAGAGCAAGTCCAGAGGAGGCCATGAAGACGATCAATGAGTTGATGAACTTCTGCTCTGAAGACAGGCAGGCTGAGAGAGTTTGGCTTACTGAGCCTGGAGAAGAGAAGGCTCTGGGGAGCCCTTTCCAGTCCCTAAAGCTACAGCAAAGCTGGAGTGGGACTGGTTACAAGGGCAGGGAGTGACAGGACAAGCTGGACCATGTTCCCCAGGGAGACTGTGGATGCCCCACCACTGGAAGCGTTTAAGGTCAAGTGCCACAGAGCTCTGAGCAACCTGACCTAGTGAAAGATGTTCCTTTCCATGTCAGGGGCATCAGGCTAGTTGATCTTTGAAGGTCCTTTCCAACCTGAACCACTCATAGAACCATAGAATCACAGAGTGCTTTGGGTTGGAAGGGACTTCAAAGCCCATCTAGTTCCAGCCCCTTGCCATGGGCAGTGACACCCTCCACTAGACCAGGTTGCCCAAAGCCCCATCCAGCCTGACCCTGAACACTGCCAGGGATGGGGCTTCCACAACCTCTCTGGACAACCTGTTCCAGTCCCTCACCACTCTCAGAGTAAAGAATTTCTTCCTAACATCTAATCTGAACTTGCAGCATGAAGCCATTATCTGTTGTCCTATCACTGAACCCCCTGGTGAACAGTCCCTCTCCCACCTTCCTGCAGAATTGTCATATTACCACCTTGCTTAACTGAGTCCTTTCATTTTTTGCCATGTTAATACAATAATAAATGTGTCACATCTTGCTCTCTCCAAGAAGAAGACATATAGAACATGTCATGCAATCTCCTCAGCTGGAAGGGATCCATAAGGACCATCAAGTCCAACTCCTGGCTCCACACAGGACCAGCCAAGTCAGAGCAGGGCACTGAGGGCATCATCCAGATGCTTCTTGATCTCAACCAAACTCAGGGCTGGGACCCCTTCCCTGGGGAGCCTGTGCCAGTGTATGACCCCCCTCCCAGCACAGAACCTCTTCCTGACACCCAGCCTAAACCTCCCCTGGTGCAGCTTCTCACTGTTCCCTCAGGTTCTATCCCTGGTCCCCAAAGAGAGGAGAGAGATCAGCACCTGCCCCTTCATTCCCCCTCATCAGGAAGCCACAGACCCCCATGAGGTCTCCCTCAGCCTCCAGGCTGAACAACCCCAGGGTCTTCAGCCTCTCCTCCTATCCCTTCCCCTCCAGACCCTTCCCCATCCTCATTTCCCTCCTCTGGACCCTCTCCAACAGTTTTGAGTCCCTCTTGTCCTGTGGTGCCCAACTGGCTTCACCAATGCCCATTACAGAGGCACAATCACCTCTCTAGACCTACTGACCACACTGTGAGCATCTCAATCCCAAGAAATTGCATTAAAAAAAGGATAAATTATTGGAATTTCAGACAAAAATCCACTCCCACAAAAGACACTCCAGCAAAGCCATTCGCGGTCACCTTCATCGCGACCGGTCTGGATCCTACTGCAAGAAATTGGTGAGATTGGCTATTAAAAGACTCCTGGAGCTGGGGCTGGAGAGTTTGAAATATGCAAGCAGTCTAAAAATGTATTGATTATCGTATAGGTAGTTTACTACCACCCTTAAAACTGGCCTAAAAGTGGTATTTAAAACAGTGTTTAATTATCTAAGTTGGCTAGATGGCGGTGGGAAGAGCAGTGGAGTTTCAGCTCTTTCTTTTCCAATTTGAAGGCTCATCCAGGAGCTTTTTTTATTTTTTTGGCCACATCATCACTTCTTTTTGGGCAAATCCACCAAGGGTTAAGTGCTGTGCATAGCACAAGATGAAGAACATCTCTGCCCCAAGAGATGCAGCATCATAACTCACCCGTCACACGCCAGGTTCTCAGCCAAACCCTCTGCTCCACTGACAATGTATTTTAAATCACATATTAACATTGATCCAATTAATGCAGCTCTTGCTAAACCAGATGATTTCTGAGTCTCCTCCTGGCCATCACATATTCTTGGATGGGTTTAAAAGGAGCAGAGAAACTTGAGGCCAATCTGAGCTTAGAGACATAGAATATATAAGGTTGGAAGGGACCTTTTGAGGTCATCTAGTCCAACCACCCTGCAGTGAGCAGGGACATCTTCACTAGATCAGGTCAGCCAAAGCCCCATCAAGCCTGACCTTCAATATCTCCAAGGATGGAGCCTCCAGAATGTCTCTGGGCAACCTGTTCTAGTGATCAACCACCCTCATATTGAAGAACTTCTTCCTAAAATCCAACCTAAACTCCCCTTCTCTAGTTTAAACCATCACCACTCATCCTATCACTCCACACCCTTGGGAACAGTTCTTCCCCAGCTTTCTTACAGGCACCTTTCAAGGACTGGAAGGACACTATAAAGTCTCCTAGGAGCCTTCTCCAAGCTGAACAAGCCCAACTCTCTCATCCTGTCTTCATAGGAGAGATGCTCCAGCCCTTGGATCATTTAGATCCTCTGGATACACTTCAACAGGTCCACGTCCTTCATTCTTTTCACATCTTGAAGACACTTTGTAAACAAACAATTAGTTTCTTTCCCATCAATTAGTACTTTTCATCTTTCCTGCTGCTAAAGTTGGGCTTGATGATCCTTATGGGTCCCTTCCAGCTCAGTATATTCTGTGATTCTATGATTAACCCCAAGATTTGACAATGCTCAACTGTTGCTCGTGGAGATGCTCCCCTAGGTTTGAATTGTTCTAGTTCCTTTCAAATCCCATCAGGACATTCTACATCCACCCTTGTCCCACTCTCCATGATCTCCAGACAGGCAAGTTGGAGAAGAAACAGACCCTGATTTTTCAGATCAAGTGGCATATGGACATCATGATCTCATGTCCTTCTAGTGAGGAGATGCAGAAGCAGCATGACAACAGGCTCATGATTCAAAGAGCTCCCTGTGGGGATGGAAAGGTCTGAGAATGGGAAGGGAAAGCCCCTTCAAAATCAAACAGGCTCATCCATGGATGGGCAACATGTACAGCCCACAGCCTAACCACCACCAGCTTCCAACCATGACCCCAGTGGCACCTAAGAATTATTCCAAAGCCTTCTTTAACCCCAACCCTACAAGGATAAGCTTCAACAACACCTCCATGCAATGTTAAACCAACACTCTATGAGTCAACTCAGCTGGTTACTCAGAGCTTTGCCATAATACTTACCATCCATAGGTGACTCAAGTGACCAGCTTCTACACAGCCAGAGAGCCTTCTACCATTACTAATTACACTGGACAGGCTTTGTTCCTTCTCTTTCTCTCTCTCTCTCTTCCAACATCTCTTATCTCACCCCTCACCACATATCACAGATTCTAAGAATCCCAGACTGGTCTGGGTTGGAAGGAGCCCAAGAATCAGAGAGCTCCAACCCCCCTGCCACAGGCAGGGACACCAACCTCCAGGCCTGGAGCTACACAAGGTTACCCAGGGCCCCATCCAACCTGGCCTTGAACACCTCCAGGGATGGGGCATCCACCACCTCTCTGGGCAGCCTGTTCCAGCCCCTCACCTCTCTCTCTCTGTCCTTTGAGTTCAGGCAGTACCCAAGAACCCAATGGTTGGAGAAGCCCAGGATGTGCCACTTTGAAAGCCTCAAGCACAAACCATCTCCATTTATCCCAGCTGTCATCTCCCCAGCTCTGTCACACCTGAAGAATCAGAAGGGACCTACATAACTTCAGGCCTACCAGTACCTGAAGGGAGTATACAAACAGGAAGGGAATCAACGTTTTTGGAGCAGCTCCCCTATGAAGAGAGGCTGAGAGAGCTGGGCTGGTTCAGCCTGGAGAAGAGAAGGCTGTGGGGGGACCTCATTGCAGCCTTCCAGTCCCTGAAGGGAGCAGAGAAACAGGAGGGGAATCAGCTTGTTCAAAGGGCAGAGACTGGCAGGACAAGAGGGATGGGTGAAGCTGGAGGAGGGAAGGGTGAGATGAGATATTAGGGGGAAGTTCTTTGCAGAGAGAGTGGTGAGGGGCTGGAACAGGCTGCCCAGAGAGGGGGTGGGTGCCTCATCCCTGGAGGTGTTCAAGGCCAGGTTGGCTGGGGCCCTGGGCAACCTTATGTAGCTCCAGGCCTGGAGGTTGGTGTCCCTGCCTGTGGCAGGGGGATTGGAACTCTCTGATCCTTGGGGTCCCTTCCAACCCAGACCACTCTATGATTCTATAGTTCTATAACCTCCAAATCCAAAAATTAAATAAATCAACAAACCACAAAACCCTTTAAAACCGGCTCCAAAATTAAGAGCTGCAGCCGGGTTGTCAACCCCCCTCCAAGCTGAAATCTCCAGCACCTTCTGTGTGAAAAGGGAGAGCTTAGCCCATTTATTAGAATGATGAAAGCAAAGGGATCTAAAAATTGCACTCCTTGGTTAATGAGCAGCCGAAGGGATCGGTAAGCATAATTTCAGAGGCTAGTAATATTTTATATAATCGCCGAGCGGTTTAAATTGAAAACCCCCAACTGAATCAATATTTACTGCATTGCAACGAAATGAATAGTAATAAGTCACTAAGCTCCCCTTGTCCTGTTTCATAAAATAAAAAAATTATAAAAATGAGCAGAGGCGCGGAGCGACTCTCCCATTAACTTTTACGGCACTTGGGGAGTCGTAAGCGACTCTTCTCATCACATAAAAGCTTCAAAAAGCTGCTGGAGGATGGTTTGCTTCAGCATCAGCAACAGGGAAAAAAAGAAAAAGCCCCCCCACCCCACTAAATAAAAAGGAAAATAGAAGATGAGAGTTTCATAAATGCAGGGGGAAAGGCTCCCAGCAGCTCAGAGTCACAGAGAATTACAAGGCTGGAAAAGACCTTTGAGATCATTGTGTTCAACCATACCCATCTAATACTAAACTATATCTCTGAGCACCTCATCTACCCGTCTCTTAAACACACCCAGGGATGGGGACTCAGCCCCCTCATCCCCTCCCTGGGCAGCCTGTGCCAGGCCATGACCCTGTCTCAGGCCCTGACCCTGTTCTAGGCCCCTATTCCAGGCCCATCCCAGGCCCTGACCCTGTCCCAGGCTCATCCCAGGCCCTGACCATGCTCCAGGCCCGTTCCAGGCCCTGACCCTGTTCCAGGCCCCTTTTCCAGGCCCGTTCCAGGCCCTGACCCTGCTCCAGGCCCCTGTTCCACAGCCCCACAACTCTGCCAGGGAAGAACTTTTCCCTCCCAGCTGATCTGAACCGCTCACCAAAGCGTTTCCCACCTGATTTCACATGGAAGTTCTGCCTACAAACCCCCCCAGTCAAACCCCAACCGCACGGAGCATCTTGGGCATTACAATGCCACAGCTCTGGATACAGCCCAGGCAAAACCCTGTCCAAACACCCTTCAGCATCTCCATGTCCCTCCTCTGGACTCTCTCCAGGAGATCCCTGGCTTTTCTATCCCAGGGAGCCCAAAACTGGACACAACACTCCAGGTGGGGCCTGACCAGGGCAGAGCAGAGGGGGAGGATCCCCTCCTGTGACCTGCTGCCCACACTCCTCCTGATGCCCCCCAGGATCCCATTGTCTCTCTCAGCCCCCAGGGCACACTGCTGGCTCATGGCCACCCTGTCACCCACCAGGACCCCCAGCTCCTTCTCCACAGAGCTCCTCTCCAATGAGCAGGGGTTATTTCCCCATCCATGTAAAACTCTTTGGGGTAGGGCGACAGCTTTGGCAAAGTAAGCTCAAAAGTTGAACTTCTAATTTTAGAATATAGGTAAAATCCTCCTTCTGCTGTGTTTGTTGGTAACAAGCCTGAAATTGCCTTTCAAGCATGAACGAGAAGGATGGGAATTTCAGGCAGGCAGCTGAAGATGCTTCTAAAAAGGAGCACACCCTAAAGGGGTAAAAAACCCCCAAAACCTGCTTGAAAAAATACATTATAAAGAAAAAACACCTCCTTGGACAATGTGTGAAGCTGTGTGGTTAGGACTAAGGAGAGCTGTGGTTTGTACTCACTGAGGTTAATCCTTTATTATCACAGAATCACTGGGCTGCAAAAGAGCTTTGGAGATCATGGATTCCAACCATACCCATCTTCTACTAACCCAAATCCCTGAGCACCTCATCTCCCCTCTGTTAAACACACCCAGGGGTGGGGACTCAGCCCCCTCCCTGGGCAGCCTGTGCCAGGCCCTGACCCTGCTCCAGGCCCCTGTTCCACAGCCCCACAACTCTGCCAGGGAAGAACTTTTCCCTCCCATCTGAGCTGACCCTGCCCTGGGGCAGCTTGAGCCCATTGCCCCTTGTCCCATCTCCTGTCACGTCACTGAAATTGTCTCTATTTCTGGGCTCCCTGGGATAGAAAAGCCAGGGATCTCCTGGAGAGAGTCCAGAGGAGGGACATGGAGATGCTGAAGGGCCTGGAGCATCTCCCCTGGGAGGAAAGGCTGAGGGAGCTGGGGCTGTTCAGCCTGGAGAGAAGAAGCCTGAGAGGGGATCTGATCACTGGGGATCAATAGCTGAAGGGTGGGACACAGGGGGACATGGGCAGCCTCTGCTCAGTGTCTGTGGGGACAGGACAAGGGGTGATGGGCTCAAGTTGGAGCACAGGGAGTTCCACACCAGTATGTGGAAGAACTTCTTCCCAGTGAGGGTGAGGGAGCCCTGGGACAGTCTGCCCAGGGGGTGTGGAGTCTCCTTCTCTGGAGAGATTCCAGCCCCATCTGGATGTCTCCCTGTGTGCCCTGTCCTAGGGACCCTGCTTTGGCAGGGGGGTTGGACCCCATGATCTCTGGAGGTCCCTTCCAACCCCTCCAATCCTGTCATTCTTCATATCTTCAGACATAAATGCTGGAGCTTCCCAGCATCTTCCCATCTCTTCCATCCAACCCAGGGCTTATGATGACATCCCAACCCCCTTGCTACAGCGATGCCAAGCCCTGTCACAAGTTGAAACATGGTTATTTTAGTTGCAGAAGAGACTGGGAATTTTTAAGGAGGGATGAGGGAAAAGTTCCTCTGTCTCACTCACAAACACAACTCCCACAAAGTTACTTCCTTCCCATGCCAGAAATAACAGTTCCACTTTGCCCCCTTTTGATTCTTTGCCTTTAAAAAAAGGAATTCAGAGCAAGGAGACACCCTGCCTTCCACAACTCCTGCTTTACTGAGTCATTAAACCTTTGTCCATATAAAATATCCCAAACCAGAATATTTTGGAGGTTTCCCTGGAGATTTCATCCCTTCTTGGCTCCGTTCACACGCTCCTTCCTATGACAGAGGACAAGAGGAACGATCTGAATTTGCTACCAAGATTTCCAGAAGTGGTTATTAAATCTGGGTTCTTTTAAGGGGGAGGGGAGGGATTAAAGGGAATAATTTGCAATCAAAACATCTTTCAGCTTGGAAAAGCGTTGATGGTCACAAGCAGGTGGCTGCAGGGCTTGTGCCAAGTTTGGGAACCCCTCTGCCCTTTTTTTTCTCACTTTCCCAGCTTTAGCAGCTGTGACCTCTCAGACCTCCCCATATCCTTCTGGAAATCCTCCTTCCAGGAGAACCCAGGGGGTTGAGTGAGTCACAGATGCTGCGGTGCCTGGATGGCACCCGGGGATGGACAAATGGACGATGGGATGCGGGGTGCAGATGGTTGGCTTCACCGTGAGCCCCACCAAAGGGGCACCAGTGCCAAGGATCAGGGTGATACCCAGCTCTGCCACACACAAGGGTGCCAGGATGCAGCCCAGGGGAGATCCAGGGAGAGGATGCTCCTGCCCAGCAGCGATGCCTAAACTGTAAGCAGCACTTTTAGCTTCACCTAGAAGCAAAACAGTAACGCAGGCAGAGGATGAATTCACACATTCTTTCCCCAATTTGATGTTCCAGCAGGTAGGCAAGGTAAAAAAGACATCATTTAGAAGCTCCTCACCATGCTTAGAGCCACCCAAGCACCCATAAAAGGTGCTTGGATGGCTCTAAGCACCGTGAGGAACTTATGAGTTCCTGTTAAGGTGTTTAAGGGTGCATCCAAGCACCTCTTAATGCTCATCTGATATGAAAAACACACCCCCCCTAATTAAAACAAACCATAAACCACTTCCAAAGAAACACCACAACTGTGTGGGGTTGGACTAGATGATCTCCTGAGGTCTCTTCCAACTCCTAGGATTCTGGGATCCCAGAGGAACCTCCCTCACACACAGAATTTGGGGGGAGAAATTGCAAACCACAGCGCTCTGCTAGGGAGACATCAAACCTGGGAGGAGTGGGATTAATCAGTACTAAATGAGTTAATTTGGAGTATTTTGAAAGCAAGAGAAGGAAATAAATGCCCAGGGATTTGAGGAAAGCTGATTACATTGGGTTTGGGTGCATGGTAAGGTGGAACTGTTGTTAGGTGTTTGTATTGAGTGTAACTCACAGAATCACAGAATCATGGGGGTTGGAAGGGACCTCCAGAGATCATGGGGTCCAACCCCCCTGCCAAAGCAGGGTCCCTGGGACAGGTCACACAGGGAGACATCCAGATGGGGCTGGAAGATCTCCAGAGAAGGAGACTCCACACCCCCTGGGCAGCCTGTCCCAGGGCTCCCTCACCCTCACTGGGAAGAAGTTCTTCCCCATGTTGGTGTGGAACTCCCTGTGCTCCAACTTGAGCCCATCACCCCTTGTCCTGTCCCCACAGACACTGAGAAGGGGCTGCCCATGTCCCCCTGTGTCCCACCCTTCAGCTATTGATACCCAGTGATCAGATCCAGTCTCCACAGACAAAGACACTTAACCTCAGCTGGAAATACTGACCTACCCCAGGGACAGATGACCAATCCAACTGCCACGGGTACCACAGCATCTCCCTCCTCCATCCCATCCTCTCAGCTGCTCCACAAAACGCCTTCCCAGTCCCCTAGGGAGAAGGATTGCTGCTTCCCAGCAAAGCTCTCCAAGATCTTTATTTACAAAGGGTCAATCATCCCCACACCATCCTCCAAAGTTGACTTTCATACCCTATTAAACCCGTTTTCCCTCTCAGCTGTCGTCGAGGAGGACGCGGAAACAGCCGGGCTATTAACAGACAGCTGATTAATGAAGTGGCAGAGTGAGATACCAGCTCAGGCTTTGATTTCTCCAGCTCGATTGCTGCCAGCAAAAGGGTTTGCTCAGAGCAGGAGCAGCACCTGTGACACAGACATCCCTCTGCATTCACTAATCCAGGAGTTTCTCCCAGGGTTTTGAAAGTTTTTGTGGTGTATTATTATTGTTACTAATCATCATTATTAATAATAATGTATTATAACAGAAATATTGTAATATAATATAGGTAATATATTGAAGAATAATAATTATTATATAATAATTATTTCAGGCTGAAGAATGGATCCATCTGTTTCTTCCTGGCATAAGAAAATCTTCTTCTTCTCCTTCTCCTTCTCCTTCTCCTTCTCCTTCTCCTTCTCCTTCTCCTTCTCCTTCTCCTTCTCCTTCTCCTTCTCCTTCTCCTTCTCCTTCTCCTTCTCCTTCTCGTTCTCCTTCTTTCTCCTCCTCCTTCCTCTCCTTCTCCTTCTCCTTCTCCTTCTCCTTCTCCTTCTCCTTCTCCTTCTCCTTCTCCTTCTCCTTCTTTCTCCTCCTCCTTCCTCTCCTTCTCCTTCTCCTTCTCCTTCTCCTTCTCCTTCTCCTTCTCCTTCTCCTTCTCCTTCTCCTCCTTCTCCTTCCTCTCCTTCTCCTTCTCCTTCTCCTTCTCCTCCTCCTCCTCCTCCTCCTTCTCCTTCTCCTTCTCCTTCTCCTTCTCCTTCTCCTTCTCCTTCTCCTTCTCCTTCTCCTTCTCCTTCTCCTTCTCCTTCTCCTTCTCCTTCTCCTTCTCCTTCTCCTTCTCCTTCTCCTTCTCCTTCCTCTCCTTCTCCTTCTCCTTCTCCTTCTCCTTCTCCTTCTCCTTCTCCTTCTCCTTCTCCTTCTCCTTCTCCTTCTCCTTCTCCTTCTCCTCCTTCTCCTTCCTCTCCTTCTCCTTCTACTTCTCCTCCTCCTTCCTCTCCTTCTCCTTCTCCTTCTCCTTCTCCTTCTCCTTCTCCTTCTCCTTCTCCTTCTCCTTCTCCCTCTTATTCTTCTTATTATTATTACTATTAAGAATATATTACAATATAAATGGTTCTATTATTATTAAGAATATTATAATATAGACAATATATAATTAATAGTAATATAATATAATGTAAACATAATGTAAACCATCTATATTTAATAAGAATAGTATAAACAACAACAACAACAACAACAACAACAACAACAACAACAACAACAACAACAATAATAATAATAATAATAATAATAATAATAATAATAATAATAATAATAATAATGTATTTCTCATGCCAGGAAGAAACAGATGGATCCATCCTTCAGCCTGAAAGAAGACTAAAATTTTTAACTAAGCCTGGAAAGAATTAATCAGTTGAAAACAATGCTCTGGCATTTGCCAAGTGACCTCCCTGACCCTCAGCAAACTGGTCTGTTCTCTCCCTGAGCCCTGAGACCTGCCCAGGCCCAGCCTGGTGTGAACAGCCCAGATGTCAGCAACAGTTGGACTCAGCTCAGTGCAGCAGCTCAAGAGTGAGGTTTAAACAAAGGTGTCATGATTTTACCATTACCAGGAGCTGAGAAGAAAAGATTTGAGTCATTTATGAATCACAGAATCCCAGAACCACAAGGTTGGAGAAGACCTTGAAGATGATCCAGTCCAACCACTCCTGTCCTGTGCTGAACCAGATCCCTGAGCACCTCATCTCCCCTCTGTTAAACACACCCAGGGGTGGGGACTCAACCCTCTCCCTGGGCAGCCTCTGCCAGGCCCTGACCCTGCTCCAGACCCCTGTTCCACAGCCCCACAACTCTGCCAGGGAAGAACTTTTCCCTCCCAGCTGAGCTGACCCTGCCCTGGGGCAGCTTGAGCCCATTGCCCCTTGTCCCATCTCCTGGCCCCTGGCTGAAGAGACCATCGCCCACCTCTCTGCACCCTCCTGGCAGGGCAGGGCAGGTGGGGAGAAGGTCTCCCCTCAGCCTCCTCTTCTCCAGGCTCAACACCCTCAGCTCCCTCAGCTGCTCCTCACAGGATTTGCCCTCCAGCCCCTTCCCCAGCCTGGCTGCCCTTCTCTGGACTCTCTCCAGAGAAGAGATTTTTATTGTGGGGTTTCTTTTTTTGGTTTAAAATACAAGTTTTCACCCCAGAATCAGAACTGGAAAACTCAGATTGATGTTAATGGGTTGGAGGAGTTATGACCCTTCGTAGTAAAAGCCAGTTGGGGAGAGGGATGGAAAAAAATCCCCAGTTCTTCCATTACTAATCTCTTAGGAGGGTAGAAATTTGGACACTAAATACATCACTTGCTCCTGCAGCTGTCACTGGCAGGTGAAAATGCAGCGATTGGGTCAATACCCAGCACTGGAAAATACACCATTCCTAACATGGGATGCTGTTAGGAGGGATTATTAGCTTCAGAAGATGACACCACACCACTTCCCAAGGTTAAAAACTGCCTTAAAATGAGTTTTAAATACATCACAAGTCAGAAAACTATATCCTCAAGTGGGTTTCAACCAGTCAACTGCATCCTGGGCTCTATCAAAAGGAGTGTGGCCAGTAGATTGAGGGAGATTCAGGCCCTTTACACCACTTTTGTGGGACCCCACCTGGAATGCTGGGTCCAGTTCTAGGGTCTCCAGTGTGGCAAAGACATGGAGCTGTTGGAGCATGTCCAGAGGAGGCCAGGAAGATAATCAGGGGATGAAGCATCTCTGCTATTAAGACAGGCTAGGAGAGTTGAGCTGGTTCAGCCTGGAGAAGAGAAGGCTCTGGGGAGACCTAATTATGGCCTACCAATAATTAAAGGGGTCCTACAGGGAAGTGAGAGAGGGGCTGATCACCAGAGAGTGCAGGGACAGGACAAGGGGTGATGGCTTCAAGCTGGAAGAGGGCAGGTTAGGTTAGATGTTAGGAAGAAGTTCTTTACCATGATGGTGTTGAGGGGCTGGCACAGGATGCCCAGAGAGGCTGTGGAAGCCCCATCCCTGGAGGTGTTCAAGGCCAAGTTGGATGGGGCTTTGGGCACCCTGGGCTAGTGGAGGGTGTCCCTGCCATGAGCAGGTTGGAACTAGATGATCTTTGAGGCCGCTTCCAACCCAAAAGTGGTTCTATGATTCCCTGACTCTTGGTTGCTGCTGGAGCCTGGGACACAAAGGGTGAATATTCTCATATAAAATACATATTCTTTCTGAAACTTGCCTTAGAAAAGGTGAATACTCTCACTTTTATTCTTTTAAAGCTACAGCTGGCACCTGAGGCATTTGGATGGACAAAAGGAACAGCAGTATCTGGAACCTTCTGGTCCCACAAGGTATTTTCATCCCAAAGAATCCAGACAGGAAGAAACAGATGCCCTGAGACAGAGTGAGCAGCACTGGGAGGGGTTACAGGGCTTTGGAGATGTGCTTTGATTCCCAATGTCACCACACTCAATCCCTGTGTGATCTCAAGCAGATGTATCCCCAAAACTGGATGAGAAGATTATCAATCCTCCTCTGTCTTCCACGTGGCATCTGCCCTGGTTGCCCAGAATCACCAGGTTGAAAAAGACCTTTTAAGATCATCAAGTCCAACCACTCCTGTCCTGTGCTGAACCAGATCCCTGAGCACCTCATCAACCCTTTTTAAAAACACATCCAGAGAAGGTGACTCAACCCCCTCCCACCACCCAGGGTCCATCCTAGAACTTTCACACTAATCCATAAATAACATTATAATATCTATAATGAACGTTTTCCACTAAAGCTTTCCCTCTGCTTTTTTGTTGGAAACAATGATTAGAGCTCAAAGTGCTTCTCCCACCTCCATGCAGCACTTCAAGATCCTCAAACGTGGACTCAAACCAAGAGCAAGGACAAATCCTGACCTACTGGCTCCTATACATCAAATCCTGTTTAGGGTATTTTTGGGTATAACCTAGACAAAGGGAGTGATTGCCACATCACCACGCTCAATCCACTTGAGTTGCCCACCACACTTGACCACTGCCACCCCAACATACCACAGAACCACAAAAACATAGAACCAGAGAATGGTTTTGGTTGGAAAAGACCTTTAAGATCATCAAGTGCAACCATTAACCCAACACTACCAAGTCCACCACTGAACCATGTCCATGACCACCATGTCTACCTGCCTTTAAAGACCTCCTGGGATGGTGACTCAACCACTTCCCTGGGCTGCCTCTCCCAGTGCTTGATAACCCTGTGAGTCAAGACACTGTTCCCAACAGCTAATCAAAACCTCCCCTGGCACAACCTGAAGCCATTTCCTCTTGTCTTACCACTTCTTACTTGGGAGAAGAGTCCAATCCTGACCTCACTACATCCTCCTTCCATGTAGTTGTAGAGAGTGATCAGGTCTCCCCTCAGCCTCCTTTTCTCCAGGCTAAACACCCCCAGTTCCCTCAGCCACTCCTCACAAGACTTGTGCTCCAGACCCTTCACCACCTTTGTTGAGCAAGAGCTGTTGGATTGAGGTTCCAGGTATTGACCCATAGACCCAAACATGCTATGGGGCAGCAAAGCCTCTGCAAAGCCATGGGGAGGACCATGACATATCACAGAATCACAGTCATAGGGGTTGGAAGGGACCTCCAGAGTTCATCAAGTCCAACCCCCCTGCCAAAGCAGGTTCCCTGGGACAGGTCACACAGGTTGGCATCCAGATGGGGCTGGAATATCTGAAGTGCTGGAGATGACCTCTCTGGTTGCCAGGGCACAAACTTCCACATCTCCCACCTGAGTTCTTACAGCAGCTGATCCAACCCCTGAGTCAAAACTGCTGATCTCCAGCTGAAAACCCTCAACTTTTAATCCTTCTAAACCTCCTGGCTGAGGATGTTCTGCTTTTCTTTGATAGCTGCTCTGCTCTGAAAGCAAAGAGAGATGGTCACAAAAGAGGGGGGGGGAGAGAAAAAATCCCAGCTAATGAATTACCACTCATCAGCAAATCCTCTATTAACCAACCATGTGTGTGCTCTCTGCCTTTTAGAAATACTAAGTAAAACATTAGCTAAATATGCCATGGGGAAGGAGCAGCCAGTCAGCAAGATGTGGCTGATGAGTGGTACTGCCTTGAGAAGCTCTGCAACCACTTGCAAGCACCTCTGTGTTGTTATACAACAGCAGTGAATGTCCTACATGCTGGTTTTAAGTCCTGAGGGATCTTTCTACTTGTCATGTCCAGTCCTGGAATCACAGAATCACAGAATCAGAGGGGTTGGAAGGGACCTCCAGAGATCATGGGGTCCAACCCCCCTGCCAAAGCAGGGTCCCTAGGACAGGGCACACAGGGAGACATCCAGATGGGGCTGGAATATCTCCAGAGAAGGAGACTCCACACCCCCTGGGCAGCCTGTCCCAGGGCTCCCTCACCCTCACTGTGAAAAAGTTCTTCCCCAGATTGGTGTGGAACTCCCTGTGCTCCAACTTGAGCCCATCACCCCTTGTCCTGTCCCCACAGACACTGAGCAGAGGCTGCCCATGTCCCCCTGGGTCCCACAAGCTGGTAATGCTTGTGCAGCACCACAATACAACTAGGAGACAATGGGCTTAGTTTGAAACCCCCAAGTACCATGATGGTCCCCTGCACCTCCCAAACAAGTGCTTCTTGCAGTCTTAGTGAAAGCACAGAACCTGTCCTAGGGAGCTGCTTTGGCAGGGGGGTTGGACTCAATGATCTCATGAGGTCCCTTCCAACCCCTCTGATTCTGAGACAGAATCATTAAGGCTGGAAAAGATCTCCAAGATCTCTTATCCAACCGTCCCTCTACCACCCATAGTACTTCCTAACCCATGTCCCTAAGTATCTCATGAACCTCTCCTTGAACACCCCAAGGGATGGTGACTCCACCACCACCCTGGGAAACCCCTTCCAGTGCCCAACCACTCCTTCTGAGGAGAAATTTCTCCTCATTTCTAACCTGAACCTCCCCTGGTGCAACTTGGCAGCCATTCCCCTCTTGTCCTATCACTGGTTATCTATGAGAAGAGGCTGACCCCCAGCTCACCACCACAACCTCCTTCAGAAGCCTCCTCTTCTCCAGGCTCAACACCCCCAGCTCCCTCAGCTGCTCCTCACAGGATTTGCCCTTCAGCCCCTTCCCCAGCCTGGCTGCCCTTCTCTGGACATTCTCCAGGGCCTCAATGTCTTTCTTGTACTGAGGGGCCCAAACCTGAACCCCAGACTGAGCACAGGGGGACGATGATCACCTCCCTGGTCCAGTTTTAGGGAACAACAGACTCCTAAAAGAAGGACATTCCAGACTCCAGGGAAGGACTGATCCAAGATCAACACAACACCCTGCTGAGTAAATAACCCATCATTGCCTCCCCAGGTTCAGATGTGACAGCTTTATTTTTAATAGAAACCATTCAAAACTCCACTACTCCATTAACCAAAATTAAAAATAAGAAAATCCCATTAGTCTTAAGGATTTTCATCTGCATTTAAAGCTGGTAGTTAACCTCTCAGTCCTCTTCTTTATTTTGTTTTCATTAGTTCCTCCAAAGTAGAGCTCAATTACTACAGCCAACCCTTTGTAGAGGCAACTGGGATGTTCTCCCTGAAGCTGGAAGCCCCAAAATAATGCAAAAGAAGCTGAAAACCCAACCTCAAAGAATCACAGAATCACAGGGGTTGGAAGGGACCTCCAGAGATCATCAGGTCCAACCCCCCTGCCAAAGCAGCGTCCCTAGGACAGGTCACACAGGGAGACATCCAGATGGGGCTGGAATAGCTCCAGAGAAGGAGACTCCACACCTCCCTGGGCAGCCTGTCCCAGGGCTCCCTCACCCTCACTGGGAAGAAGTTCTTCCACATATTGGTGTGGAACTTCCTGTGCTCCAACTTGAGGCCATCACCCCTTGTCCTGTCCCCACAGACACTGAGCAGAGGCTGCCCATGTCCCCCTGTGTCCCACCCTTCAGCTCTTGATCCCCAGTGATCAGATCCCCTCTCAGGCTTCTTCTCTCCAGGCTGAACAGCCCCAGCTCCCTCAGCCTTTCCTCACAGGGGAGATGCTCCAGGCCCTTCAGCATCTCCATGTCCCTCCTCTGGACTCTCTCCAGGAGATCCCTGGCTTTTCTATCCCAGGGAGCCCAGAACCTCATGGCACAAAGACCAGGATAGGACTGGGGTGGAATTGGGAGGATGGTGGGGACAGCTGAGAGTGGAGTGGTGCTGGAGCAAGTCCAGGTTCTTGTAGAGAAGCTGCTCCTCTTGAACGTGGTGGTCAGGGGGTTGTTGGGCATGTTGCACATGGGGAAATGGTGTATGGGAAGAAAAGGGGGTGGGGAAGAGGAGAGGGAAAATAACAAGGGGGGGGGAAAAAGAGAGAAAAGGGAAAGCAAGGAAAGAGGGGGAAGAGGAAAAATAGGAAGAATGGGTAAAAAAGAAAACAGGGAAAAGGGGGGGAAACACTGAGGAAAAGGGGGGGGAATAGAAAAAAAAGGGAAAAAAGGAAAAAAAGGGAAAAATGGAAAATAGAAGAAAAGGGGGAAAAGGTTAAGGGGAAAAGGGAAAAGAAGGGGAAAAGGGTGAAGGGAAAAAGAGGGGAAAAGGGAAAATGGGGGAGGGGGAAAAAAGGGGGAATGGAAAAGGGGGGAAAAGGGGAATGGGAAAAGGGAAAAAGGGGGGAAGGGGAAAAAGGAAAAAGGGGGTAAAGGAAAAAGGGTAAAAGTGGGAAGAGGAAAAAGGGGTAAACTGGAAAAAGGGAAAAACGTGAAAGTGGAAAAAGAGAAAAAAGGGGAAATGGAAAAAGGGAAAAAGAGGGAAGGGGGAAAGGAAAAAATGGGGAAGGGGGGGAGGGGGGAACGTGAAAAGGGAAAAAAGTGGGAAGGGAAAAAGGGAAAAAGGGGGTAAGTGGGAAAAGGGAAAAAAGGGGGGATGGAGAAAAAGGGAAAAGGGGAGAGGGAAAAAGGAGAAAAGGGGGAAAAAGGGTAAAGTGGAAAAAGGGGAAAGGGAAAAAGGAAAAAGGAGAAAAGGGGGGAAAAGGGGAAAGTGGAAAAAGGGGGAAAGGGGGAAAGGGAAGAAGAAAAAAAAGGGAGAAAGTGGGAAAAGGGAAAAAAGGTTGAAGGACAAAAAGGGATAAAAAGGGGGAAGGGAAAAGGGGAAGTGGGAATAGGAAAAAAGGGGGAAAGGAAAAAAGGGGGAAGGAAAAAAGAGAAAAAAGGGGGAAGGGGAAAAGGGAGAAAAGTGGGAAGGGAGAAAGGGAAAAAATGGGGAAGGGGAAAAGGGAAAAAATGGGGAAGGGGAAAAGGGGGAAGAAAATAGGTGAAAGAAGAAGAAAAATGGGGGAAAGGCAGAAAAATGAAAATAAAAAGAAAAAGACAAGGAAATAGGAAAAAAGTGAAAGGGTAAAAAAGAGGGGTAAAAGGAAAGAGGGAAAAGAAGGGAAAGATGAAACAGAACAAGAAAAAGGAAAGATGAGGGGAAAAAAAAAGGACAAGTAAGTGTCACAAAGTGTCTGTCTTTCTTTAAGGGGGGAGTGCTGAGTGTAGGAAAGCTTAATCCTGAGCTTTACCCTGAATGAGGAGACATTGTTTTTTAAAGCCTCCTAAACTAGTCCCTAACAGAAACTGGATTATTACTGGGCCAGATGTCAGGGCTTCTCCAAAACAATAGAGGGGGTTACGTATCTTATCCCATCCTCATTAAAAAGATTAAAAGTACTTCCTATAGAGGAGAAAAAAAATGTGTATATATAATAATAATAATAATAAAATATGTGTTTTCAAATGGGAGCCAGAGTTTCCTCCTGTCTGCAACGTCTCCAATCCCAGCAGATGAATTTCACTTTAATGAGATGTCATTTTGGAGAATGGTTTAACATCCCTTTCAAAAAAATCTAAAATAAAATAAATAGAAAGCCAACTCTTTTTAGCCCTAAAACCTTGTAAAACCACGTTGAGATTATGAAAAAGAAAATTTACCAGAGAGAGAAAAGAAAAGAAAACAAAATAGAAGCTGCCAATTCCCAGAATCCATGACATGGCTGGTTTTTAAATGTGATGGAAAAGGCTTTCCAAGTTATCTGCTTAAACACAGGCTGGCTGTTTACTCCTCACTTTCATGTCAAAATGAATTTGGGAAGGAAAAAAAAAAAAGCCCATTGACAGGAAGTTTAAGGGCATTAGTCACATTTTGAGTCCTTTTTCAGATTAACACGTCAAAAGGCAGAGAGGGAGGAGGGGGGGTTAGTATCTTGATAAAGGAAAATTAACTCCCCGTACCCCAAAGTCTGCTGTGGTGCTCAGGATCCTTCACCAATGGGTATGGAGATGCAGGAGTAAGTACCAACACTGGATCACAGGGTTGGAAAAAGACCTTTAAGATCATCAAGTCCAACCATTCCCATCCTATGCTAAACCAGATCCCTGAGCACCTCATCTAACCTTTTTTTGAACACATCCAGGGATGGTGACTCAACCCCCTCCCTGGGCAGCCTGTTCCAGGCCTTGACCCTGTCTCAGACCCTGACCCTGCTCCAGGCCCCTGTTCCACAGCCCCACAACTCTGCCAGGGAAGAACTTTTCCCTCCCAGCTGAGCTGACCCTGCCCTGGGGCAGCTTGAGCCCATTGCCCCTTGTCCCATCTCCTGGCCCCTGGCTGCAGAGACCATCGCCCACCTCTCTGCACCCTCCTGGCAGGGCAGGGCAGGTGGGGAGAAGGTCTCCCCTCAGCCTCCTCTTCTCCAGGCTCAACACCCCCAGCTCCCTCAGCTGCTCCTCACAGCATTTGCCCTCCAGCCCCTTCCCCAGCCTGGTTGCCCTTCTCTGCACTCGCTCCAGGACCTCAATGTCCTTCTGATGCTGAGGAGCCCAGAACTGGACCCAGCACTCCAGCTGCAGCCTCCCCAGTGCCCAGTCCAGGGGCACAATCCCCTCCCCAGCCCTACTGGCCACACTGGGTCTGACACAAGCCAGGATGCCCTTGGCCTTCCTGGCCACCTGGGCACACTGCTGGCTCATGCTCAGCCTGCAGCCACCCAACACCCCCAGGTCCTTCTCTGCCTGACAGCTCTCCAGCCAGTCTCCCCCAGCCTGGAGCGCTGCAGGGGGTTGTTCTGTCCCATGTGCAGCACTCTGCACTTGGCCTTGTTAAACCTCATCCCCTTGGGCTCAGCCCATGGGTCCAGCCTGTCCAGATCCCTCTGAAGAGCCTCCCCACCCTCAGGCAGACCAACACCTCCTCCCAGCTTAGTGTCATCAGCCCAGAGAGGTGGTGGGTGCCCCGTCCCTGGAGGTGTCCAAGGCCAGGTTGGATGGGGCCCTGGGCAACCTTGTGTAGCTCCAGGCCTGAAGGTTGGTGTCCCTGCCTGTGGCAGGGGGGTTGGAACTCTCTGATCTTTGGGGTCCCTCCCAACTCAGACCAGTCTGTGATTCTATGAATATGCTCCAGGCCAAAGAAGAAGAAAGAAAAAAGGAAAACAAAACTAAACCACACAGGCCTCTCCTCTGCTGACAGGTCTTTTCTACTGAGCAGGCACTTCTCCAACAAATGCTTTGTTATCTTGTTCTTTACTTATTTATAATGCTGGAGGGGTAAGATTGTCCCTCAAGAGGAGCTGCAAAGTGTTCTGCAGGAAATATCTGAGCTTCTCCATCGGTGAGCAGACAGTATTTGCAGACAGGTTATTTTTCAAGACCCACTCATCAGTGGTTTTGAATAAAACTCCTCAAAGTGGGTCAGAAACCACTGATGTTCTTGAGGGATGTCTATAAACACACCAGCAGCCACCATGCAGAGGTCTGTCTGCTCCCAACATTGTGTCTCCTGCAGGGATTGGTGCACCCTCATCCCTGGGGTGGGACACACACAGCTATTTCCCACTTCTCCCTTGGGATTGCTGGTCAGTGGTGTTTGGGTTCACCTCATTTTTTCCCTGCTCTGTTTTGGGGGGGTATGTGGGGGTATCTGCAAGAGTCAGGAGCATCCTCCTGCCCTTCTCCTCCTCTCCTCCCTCCAGACAGGCTGCATCAGGGTGCAGGATCCCAGCCACAAGGGCAAACACCTTACCTACCTTTCTAGGAGCTTCATCAACCCTACACCACCCCCAACTCCAGAAAGCTTCTCCTACCTCTAGACAAGGTCCACAAAACCCAAACATCCTGGATTACTGGTGGCCAGACCTCCTGACACCACATGAACCATGGAAAGAGGCTGGAAGGATGGAGCAGCATCACCATCATCACTTCATCCATCTCAACTCTTCCACAGCAACAAGCTCAGTCCTCTCCTGGTGGGTGAAAGGCTGCAGGGAGGAGAAGACATCCCTCCTCCCCCTTCCCTTCTCCATCACCCTCTCCAAACCATGCCCAACCTCAATGTCAACAGGAGCAAATGCAACTTCAGGGGAGCAAATCACAGCCCTTCTTCAGCTGTGTTCCTGCAAAGCAGAGAGAGATAAAGGGGGAGGAGTGAAAAGGGGAATCAATAAATCTTCACCTCATTCACAATGATCTGGAGCTCTTATTAAGTAAATTAATTTAAGTTAATTTAACTCGATCATGACTCCCGATCACAGTGATTTAGTGAGGGGGAAATTGCATTAGGAAAGGCCACACTCAGTAGATAGAAGGAGGGAAGAAAATTAGATCCACTTAGCAATGTGAATTAATATGGAAATAGCAGGTGTAAATTTAACCTTATCAAGAGAGGGAAAATTATCTTCATAAATTTGGAGAAATAGCCCCCCAGTTGCTTATAAATCTCTTTAAAACAAAAATATTACAAAAAGTGGAGTAAAATTAATTTCAAATATACTCCCATCCATCCCCTCTACGAAAAGTCAGCAGCAGGGTGAAGTTTAATGCAACCTGGCAGTAAGGGGAGGGCACAACTCATCACTGAGGGATTAGCAGTAGGTACCTCTGGATCTGGAGCTACTCTCCCTGTCACTCATTTCCTAAAGACATGTCCTTCTTCATCATAGAATCAGAGAATCACAGACTGGTCTGGGTTGGAAGGGACCCCAAGGATCAGAGAGCTCCAACCCCCCTGCCACAGGCAGGGACACCAACCTCCAGGCCTGGAGCTACACAAGGTTGCCCAGGGCCCCAGCCAACCTGGCCTTGAACACCCCCAGGGATGGGGCATCCACCACCTCTCTGGGCAGCCTGTTCCAGCCCCTCACCACTCTCTCTGCAAAGAGCTTCCCCCTAATATCTCATCTCACCCTTCCCTCCTCCTGCTTCACTCCATCCCCCTTGTCCTGCCAGTCTCTGCCCTTTGAACAAGCTGATTCCCCTCCTGTTCCTCTGCTCCCTTCAGGGACTGGAAGGCTGCAATGAGGTCCCCCCACAGCCTTCTCTTCTCCAGGCTGAACCAGCCCAGCTCCCTCAGCCTCTCTCCATAGGGGAGCTGCTCCAGCCCTCTGAGCATCTTCATGGCTCCTCTGACCCCTCTCCAACAGTTCCCCATCTTTCTTGTATTGGGGCCCCAGCTCTGGACACAGGACTCCAGCTGGGGCCTCCTGAGGGCAGAGCAGAGAGGGACAATCCCCTCCCTGTCCCTGCTGGTCACCCTTCTCCTAATGCAAATGTTGATTTGGGGAAGCTTAACAGCAACAAGAGCAACGTCCCAGCTGCCCCAGCAAGACACCTTGTTCTAAACTGGGCAGAGATACCCAAAAGAAGAGAAAGGGGGAATTTCATCAACATCTTTAATGAAGTTCACAAGAGGGGCAAGAACACAGCTCCTGCCCTACAGTTTATTAAGGTGATGTGTTAAAACTGAAAGGATCAGTGGCCACACCAAACCCTTGCACATCACTTCTGGACCCCCCAAAACCTGGAATTTATAGGAGGAACTTACCCTTAGGCTCAGCTAGAAACCAATCTGGGAGCAGCACTTCACAAGAATGATTAAAGGCCTGGAGCATCTCCCCTGTGAGGAAAGGCTGAGGGAGCTGGGGCTGTTCAGCCTGGAGAGAAGAAGCCTGAGAGGGGATCTGATCACTGGGGATCAATAGCTGAAGGGTGGGACACAGGGGGACATGGCCAGCCTCTGCTCAGTGTCTGTGGGGACAGGACAAGGGGTGATGGCTTCAATTTGGAGCACAGGGAGTTCCACACCAATCGGGGGAAGAACTTCTTCCCATGGTGAGGGTGAGGGAGCCCTGGGACAGGCTGCCCAGGGGGTGTGGAGTCTCCTTCTCTGGAGATATTCCAGCCCCATCTGGATGTCTCCCTGTGTGACCTGTCCTAGGGACCCTGCTTTGGCAGGGGGGTTGGACCCCATGATCTCTGGAGGTCCCTTCCAACCCCTCAGATCCTGTGATCCTGCCCCAGCTCTCTCCAGGTGATCCCTGGCTTTTCTATCCCAGGGAGCCCAGAACTGGACACAACACTCCAGGTGGGGCCTGACCAGGGCAGAGCAGAGGGGCAGGATCCCCTCCTGTGACCTGCTGCCCACACTCCTCCTGATGCCCCCAGGATCCCATTGTCTCTCTCAGCCCCCAGGGCACACTGCTGGCTCGTGGCCACCCTGTCACCCACCAGCACCCCCAGGTCCTTCTCCACAGAGCTCCTCTCCAGCAGGTCATCACCAATTCCTTGTTTGATGGTCTGGTTTTCTATCATAGCCTGAGAGCAAGCAAGGACCATCTCCAGCAGGTCAAATAGTCCCACATGCTGCCTTGATCCAGAGAAAATGTAGGATGAGGGAGAGAGAAAAAGAACATGTGGTTTGTTTGTGGAAAGGGAAATGAAAGAAGTTGGCCTCAAGGACATGCAAATGGAGGTGGCACCTATAAGTGGAGCAATAATTGCACCAGAGGAAGCAAACCAGCTGCTTTTTGAGGGGGGGGGAGGAAGAGGAGATGTGTGGATGTGATGGGTGTGATGGAAAGATATCAAAGGCAAAAGTAAAAGGTGAAGAAAACTGAGGAGGCAGCGCAGGGTGAGAGTGTCCACAGAAAAATTTGGGTGGAAATCAGCTGTTAGCACTAAAGGAACCCACTGTCCCCAGGACAGGAGAAGCATTTTGAAGCCACAGCTGGTACAGAACATGAGGAGTTTCTGAACTGAGAGCCTGAAAAATCCAAGACAAAATAATAGGTTTCATTTTATATTTTTAAAAGAGTTTGAAATAAACTTCTCCATACTAAATCTGTTTGTCTGGTGCTTCGCCTCATCACCCTCAAGTCTTCCAAACCCAATTCTCCTTTCACAGAATCCTAAGGTTGGAAAAGACCTTTAAGATCATCAAGCCCAACAATTCCCATCCTAAGCTAAACCAGATCCCTGAGCACCTCATCTCCCCTCTGTTAAACACACCCAGGGGTGGGGACTCAGCCCCCTCCCTGGGCAGCCTGTGGCAGGTCCTGACCCTGCTCCAGGCCCCTGTTCCACAGCCCCACAACTCTGCCAGGGAAGAGCTTTTCCTTCCCAGCTGAGCTGACCCTGCCCTGGGGCAGCTTGAGCCCATTGCCCCTTGTCCCATCTCCTGTCCCCTGGCTGCAGAGACCATCGCCCACCTCTCTGCACCCTCCTGGCAGGGCAGGGCAGGTGGGGAGAAGGTCTCCCCTCAGCCTCCTCTTCTCCAGGCTGAACACCCCCAGCTCCCTCAGCTGCTCCTCACAGCATTTGCCCTCCAGCCCCTTCCCCAGCCTGGTTGCCCTTCTCTGCACTCGCTCCAGGACCTCAATGTCCTTCTGATGATGAGGAGCCCAGAACTGGACCCAGCACTCCAGCTGCAGCCTCCCCAGTGCCCAGTCCAGGGGCACAATCCCCTCCCCACACCTACTGGCCACACTGGGTCTGACACAAGCCAGGATGCCCTTGGACTTCCTGGCCCCCTGGGCACACTGCTGGCTCATGCTCAGCCTGCAGTCACCCAACACCCCCAGGTCCTTCTCTGCCTGACAGCTCTCCAGCCAGTCTCCCCCAGCCTGGAGCGCTGCAGGGGGTTGTTCTGTCCCATGGGCAGCACTCTGCACTTGGCCTTGGTAAACCTCATCCCATTGGGCTCAGGTATCAGTAGCTGTGAAGCTCCAAGGCACAAGGAGAAATCAGGCAAAGTGAAGCTTTAAAAACAATCACCAGAACCTTTATCTCACCACAGCACCCACCATAAAACCAACCAGCTCCTGGGGAAAGAACTTTTGGAAGAACCCACCTGGAGCAGGGTATTGATGCCAACTCGTGTCCCAGTTTGGAGGAGCCCATGGAAAGGGGCAGCCCACAGCATCCCCCAGCTCCTTGGGTTTGGTATGTTGGAATGAATAATAACACACACAAGCCTGGATTGGAGCAGATCAGGGCCTCATGGACCACATTCTTGCCCATGACTGGCAAAGCAGCACCTCAGAAGGAGGAAAAGCATTTCTCAACCTAAGAATAGCCAAAATCTGGGTTATAACCCAGAAACTTCACTTCTAATAGCCTGTTAATTAAAGCATCAGTTACCATAACGATGAAGGCCAGGTTGGGTGGGGCCCTGGGCAACCTTGTGTAGCTCCAGGCCTGGAGGTTGGTGTCCCTGCCTTTGTCAGGGGGGTTGGAACTCTGTGATCCTTGGGGTCCCTTCCAACCCAGACCAGTTTGTGATTCAAGAGATTTTATGATTCTGTGACTGTTAGACTTTGTCCTGGCTCCTGAGATATTCCTGGGTAACATCTCCACCAGCTAACACAGCTGCAGCTCTCTCAGAGCTAAAATCACAGAATCAGACTCTAAGACTGGCCAGGGTTGGAAGGAACCTTTGGAGATCATCTAGTCCACCCCCTCTGCTAAAGCAACCTCAAGCAGGCTGCACAGGACAGTGTCCAGGATCAGGAGGTCTGGATGTCTCCAGAGATGGAGACTCCACAACCTCTCTGGGCAGCCTGGCCCAGGGCTCTGCCACCCTCCCAGGAAAGAAGTTCCTCCTCATGGTTAGGTGGAGCTTCCTATAGTCAAGACTGTGACCATCACCTCTTGTCCTGTCCCTGGGCATCACTGAACACAGACTGACCCATCCTTCTGCCCCCACCCCTCAAGGATTTATCAGCAATGGTAAGATCCCCCCCATAGTCTTCTCTAGCCTACAAACACCCATGTCCTTCAGCCTTTCTTCATAAGAGAGAAGTTCTAGCACCCTCAGCATCTTCACAGCCCTACAGTGTGTCCTCCAGGCTGATTTAGGAAGACTCAGCCTCAAGGGTACAGCACCATCCTTCAGTAACACCCTTCTCCAGACGAGTGATGACACTCCAAATTATCTCCTAAAGCACCATGTTGATGCTCCACCCACCCAGATAACCCACCAAGAAGCAAGTCTCTGCTTGCATCTACCTCCTGATAAAGATGTGGAACATGTTGCCTCCAACATGCTTCAAAGAAGCTCTGGCACCAACCTTCATGTAGCACCAACCTTCATGATAATGTAACAAAGCAGAGGGAAGGGTCTTGAATCTCTCCAGAGAAGGAGACTCCACACTCCCCTGGGCAGCCTGTCAACCACCTCCCTGGGCAGAAAGACCCCTGGGGTGCATGAGACATGGTACCACCATGGCTGATGGTAACAGAAACGTTCTGATAGGCTTGAAGGTGGTTCAGAAACCTTCTTGATTTGGCTTCAGGAGCCCAGCAAACCTCTATGAGGTGAATCACATATTCACCACCAATACCTTGTTCCCAGATTTACTCATTGAATCATTCCCACTCCCATCATCTTTTCCTGGATGATCTACAAGCTGGTTTCCTCTTTATCAAGCTTAACGATGCCTAATTAACAGGTGACATCTACCTCTAAAACAAGCAGTGAGTTTACTCAGCCCTGAGGTAGATGACCTGAGAGTATTTATTCTTCTTCCTTACTTCTTCTTTAACTTCTTCACCAAAACAGTTAATCCAGATGATGAATAAACATGAAGCCACAAGACTTGGCACCCCATTGGCTGCTGCCTCAGCCTAATGTGATTACTAATAAGATTTTACACTTTAAGTCAATAAACTCCATGTAGAAGCAGCTAAAGGGAGTAATTAAGCAATGAACACACAACAGTAATGACACAGAACCAATGTGGGAGCTCCCTTGGCTCCCACATCCCAACTGGTCACATACAAGAGGTGGAAGAATTACCTGGATGTCACCGGGCGCCTCATCTTCCAGTTGGGAATGGGGCTGGTAAATGATGATAAGGACCCAGCTGAAGAGACCACGTTCTTCTTCACTATCCTGTAGCGTGTCTTGATCACCTTGTTGGTTGGGGGGCTCCTGATGAAGTGGAAGTTGGCTCCTAGAAGAAAGCAGATGGGAAAAAGAAAGGAGTTGAAGTTCATGTGAGAATGGGACAGAATGGACCACACCAACAAGTCCTACAGCCAATGGACCACACCAACAAGTCCTACAGACAATGGATCACAACAAGTCCTACAGCCAATGGACCACACCAACAAGTCCTACAGCAAATGGACCATAACAAGTCCTACAGCCAATGGACCACACCAACAAGTCCTACAGCCAATGGACCACACCAACAAGTACTATAGAAATGGACCACACCAACAAATCCTACAGCAAATGGACCACAGCAAGTCCTACAGCCAATGGACCACACCAACAAGTCCTACAGCAAATGGACCGTAACAAGTCCTACAGCCAATGGACCACACCAACAAGTACTATAGAAATGGACCACACCAAGTCCTACAGCCAATGGACCACACCAACAAGTCCTACAGCCAATGGACCACACCAGCAAGTCCTAAACCCAATGGACCACACCAACAAGTCCTACAGCCAATGGACCACACCAACAAATCCTACAGACAATTGACCAAAACAACTAAGTCCTACAGCCAATGGACAACACCAACAAGTCCTACAGCCAATGGATCACACCAACAAATCCTACAGCCAATGGACAACACCAACAAGTCCTACAGCCAATGGACCAAACCAAGTCCTACAGCCAATGGACCAAACAACTAAGTCCTACAGCCAATGGATCACACCAACAAGTCCTACAGTCAATGGACCACACCAAGTCCCACAGCAAATTGACCATAACAAGTCCTACAGACAATGGACCACACCAAGAAGTCCTACAGACAATGGACCACACCAACAAGTCCTACAGCCAACTCTTCTACATGTGCAAAAGGGGCAGAATCACAGAAGACCTTTAAGATCATCAATTCCAACCATTCCTGTCCAGTGCTGAACCATATCACAGAATCACAGAAACATGGGGGCTGGAAGGGACCTCCAGAGATCATCAGGTCCAACCCCCCTGCCAAAGCAGGGTCCCTAGGACAGGTCACACAGGGAGACATCCAGATGGGGCTGGAATCTCTCCAGAGAAGGAGACTCCACACCCCCACTGGGAACCTGTCCCAGGGCTCTGTCACCCTCACTGGGAAGTACCTCATCTCCCCTTTTTTTAAACACATCCAGGGATGGTGACTCAACCACCTCCCTGGGCAGACAGACCCCTGGGGTGCATCAGACATGGTACCACCATGGCTGATGGTAACAGAAACGTTCTGATAGGCTTGAAGGGGATTCAAAAACCTTCTTGACTGAGCTCCACAAGCCCAGCAAACCTCTATGAGGCGAATCCCACATTCACCACCAATACCTTGATCCCAGATTTACTCACTTAATCATTCCCACTCCCATCATCTTTTTCCTGGATGATCTACAAGCTGGTTTCTTCTGCTGAATGTCTGGTGCAATTAACAGTTCTATGTTTGACTCTGGTTTGCCTCTGCTTGATAGCAAGCCATTTTTCCTTTCATGGCTTTAAGGAAGGCATCTAATTGCCCGACTTTTATAACATACAGCTCTAACTGCCCAGATAATTAAAGCTGACACTACATGCTGAGATGAAGTCTTCTGCTTTTATAACTGATTTAAAGGGATGGTTGTTTTTCTTGGGAGATACTCTAATTAAAATGATTGGGAGGTTGAGAGGGGAAAAGCAGAAGCGTTATTTGTCCTGCAAATGTTGGACCTGTCCTCATGTTTCTCTCTGGGGGAGAAGGGAGAATAAGGTGGGTTTTCAGGGGGACCTAAAGATGAAGGGTCTGGGTCCAAACAAGAAAAGTTGGGAAATGCCCTGGGGCAGCTGGAGCCCATTGCCCCTTGTCCCATCTCCTGGCCCCTGGCTGAAGAGACCATCGCCCACCTCTCTGCACCCTCCTGGCAGGGCAGGGGAGGTGGGGAGAAGGGCTCCCCTCAGCCTCCTCTTCTCCAGGCTCAACAGCCCCAGCTCCCTCAGCTGCTCCTCACAGCATTTGCTCTCCAGCCCCTTCCCCAGCCTGGTTGCCCTTCTCTGCACTCACTCCAGGACCTCAATGTCCTTCTCATGCTGAGAAGCCCAGAACTGGACCCAGCACTCCAGCTGCAGCCTCCCCAGTGCCCAGTCCAGGGGCACAATCACCTCCCCAGACCTACTGGCCACACTATTTCTGATACAAGCTGATCTAAAGCGAAGGAGAAGCTTCCCCATCTCCCTATCAGATCTGGGGCTTTATAGTTTAATATTAGAGAATCACAGAATCACAGAGCTGTAGGGGTTGGAAGGGACCACAAGGGATCACTGAGTCCAACCCCCCTGCCAAAGCAGGGTCCCTAGGACAGGGCACACAGGGAGACATCCAGATGGGGCTGGAATAGCTCCAGAGAAGGAGACTCCACACCCCCTGGGCAGCTTGTCCCAGGGCTCCCTCACCCTCACTGGGAAGAAGTTCTTCCCCAGATTGGTGGGGAACTCCCTGAGCTCCAACTTGAGCCCATCACCCCTTGTCCTGTCCCCACAGACACTGAGAAGAGGCTGCCCATGTCCCCCTGTGTCCCACCCTTCAGCTATTGATAACCAGTGATCAGATCCCCATTGATCAGGCCATCTACTCCAACCCCCCTGCAATGAGCAGGGACATCTCCACTGCATCAGGTTGCTCAGAGCCCCATCAAGCCTGACCTTGACTGTCTCCAGGGATGGGACCTCCACCACCTCTCTGGGCAACCTGTGCCAGTGACCCCACCACCTTCACACTGAAGAACTTCTTTCAGGTACCAGCATTAACTTCCTGGCTTTCCAGTTAGTGGAACGTTTACTGGTTGACTTTACACATCCTTACCTGGAGCATACATTGTAGACCTGATGGTTTTCCAAGCCCCATCCCTGGAATCATTCAAGGTCAGGCTTGATGGGGCTCTGAGCACCCTCATGTAGTGAAGATGTCCCTGCCCATGGTTAGGAAGAGACTTGAAGACCTTCACAGTTCCTTCCAGCCCGAAGCATTCAATGATTCAGTGAGCAGAAGAACCACAAAGACCCATCACTTCAGAGGTAAGGAAGAAGTGAAGTAAGAGAAGAGACGAATGAAGATGGAAAGGAAACGGGTTTTCACTGCTGCTTCCCCATCCTGGGACCTTTTTCTCTCAGTCAAAATTCTTCAGGGCAGCAACTGCACCATCTAATCTCTAAGTATAATTATAACTGCTCTGCAAAGTCAGAGTGTTTTGCTTCAGGGGACTGAATTTAGGACTCCAAAACAGACACACCAACCCCTACATGCTCAAAACAAGCTGAAATCCAGTCTCTGGTGACTCTGAGACCCTATTGTCACACTTGAGGTGTAGCCTCCCATGGCTACAGCTTTAACCATGTACCCAAAGCAGGTCTTTCCCACCAGGGATGAGCCACAACCCAACATCCTCCCCAAACAGCAATAGAACAAGTTGACCCTTTTCCCTCTGCCGCTTCTCCGACCTTACGGAATTATTAAGCTGGGAATTTGTTGAATACATTATTAACTTCATTATTTTGCTCTTCCATAAGCTCCAGCAGCCACTAATCAACCCAAAAACCTCATCAAACTCCTGCCTGACATCCCAAAGAAATAGAAAGTCCCCAACTGGCGCCCGTCGGTTGCGTCCCCCATCCTCTTCGCACGCGTCCCCCCTCCTCCTCCTCCTCCTCCTCACACAAGACTGGCACCTGGTAAACTCTATTCCCCAGCAGTAATTGGATGGTGTATTCATGCCAGTGCCTATGTGCAGAGCTCTGGTATTAACCACCTCCTGAAAGAGCCTCTCCGAAGAGCTCAGTTTTCTATTATTACTTGCTAGCTGAGGGGTTTTGTGTAGATAATCATGTTATTTAGATAGGATGTTGGTTTAATTCCCCTTCATTACAGGCTCCCAGGGTTGTAATTTTTTTGCTCCACATGATGTATTCCCCGTGGCACATTTCACTCAACTCCAACACTTTAGGCTTTTATTACAAACAATACCCCAGCGTCCCCCGTTATCAGCCCGGCGCACACACGCGCGCTGCTCGCCGAGATCCAGAGGTCAGTTCTAATGACTAATCGATCTCATTAGCTTTCCTAATTAAAAACTTTACTGCTGCAATGGAAGACAAACTGCATAAAAAAAAAAAACCCACAACCCCAAACCTGCTTGCATTCTATTTGAATGGGATATGAGCATCATTTATCAGCTGGGGCTCACAGCCCGTGCCCGTCGCAACGGGCACTGAGGTGCTGAGGTTGGTGCTAGAGAAGTGATTGTGCCCCTGGACTGGGCACTGGGGAGGCTGCACATCCAGTACTGGGTCCAGTTCTGGGCTCCTCAGCATCAGAAGGACATTGAGGTCCTGGAGCGAGTGCAGAGAAGGGCAACCAGGCTGGGGAAGGGGCTGGAGGGCAAATGCTGTGAGGAGCAGCTGAGGGAGCTGGGGGTGTTGAGCCTGGAGAAGAGGAGGCTGAGGGGAGACCTTCTCCCCACCTCCCCTGCCCTGCCAGGAGGGTGCAGAGAGGTGGGCGATGGTCTCTTCAGCCAGGGGACAGGAGATGGGACAAGGGGCAATGGGCTCAAGCTGCCCCAGGGCAGGGTCAGCTCAGCTGGGAGGGAAAAGTTCTTCCCTGGCAGAGTTGTGGGGCTGTGGAACAGGGGCCTGGAGCAGGGTCAGGGCCTGGCACAGGCTGCCCAGGGAGGGGGTTGAGTCCCCACCCCTGAGTGTGTTTAACAGATGGGTGGATGAGGTGCTCAGGGATCTGGTTCAGCACAGGACAGGAACAGTTGGACTTGATGATCTTGTCCAGTGAGCTGGGGCTGTTCAGCCTGGAGAGAAGAAGCCTGAGAGGGGATCTGATCACTGGGTATCAATAGCTGAAGGGTGGGACACAGGGGGACATGGGCAGCCTCTTCTCAGTGTCTGTGGGGACAGGACAAGGGGTGATGGGCTCAAGTTGGAGCACAGGGAGTTCCACACCAACATGTGGAAGAACTTCTTCCCAGTGAGGGTGAGGGAGCCCTGGGATAGGCTGCCCAGGGGGGTGTGGAGTCTCCTTCTCTGGAGATATTCCAGCCCCATCTGGATGTCTCCCTGTGTGACCTGTCCTAGGGACCCTGCTTTGGCAGGGGGGTTGGATCCCATGATCTCTGGAGGTCCCTTCCAACCCCTACAATTCTGTGATTCCTCCCTGAGAAAGACTGCAGTGCTCAAAGGTAATCATTACAAACTTTAAACAAACCAGAGACCAGCTGCAAGGCTCAGCCAGAGCTATAAAACTTCCCAAAACAAACTTTGGTACATAGGATTTTAATCCCCATGTTTTGGCAACAGACTGAGTCAGAGCATGGACCAAGCACCCACCAGGGATGGAGTAAAATCCCTGCCTGATGGGAATTGGAGTAACATTTGATTGCAGGGCTTCTTCCAGATATCAAGCCTAAATTGTAGCTCATAAAACACAGCTCACCCTTCACTGAGAAACTCCAGAGCCAGATTGGACCCACCATGACTCTCAGGAACTTCTCAAATCTCTACTTAACATCAAACCCTTTTGCTCTTTCACATGGTCGGGTCAAGAACCTTCCTCCTGTGCTTCCTCCTGACTAGTGAGTCCCATAGTATCACAGAATCACAGGAGTTGGAAGGGACCTCCAGAGATCATGGGGTCCAACCCCCCTGCCAAAGCAGGGTCCCTAGGACAGGGTACACAGGGAGACATCCAGATGGGGCTGGAATATCTCCAGAGAAGGAGACTCCACACCCCCTGGGCAGCCTGGCCCAGGGCTCCCTCACCCACCCTCACTGGGAAGAAGTTCTTCACCAGATTGGTGTGGAACTCCCTGTGCTCCAACTTGAGCCCATCACCCCTTGTCCTGTCCCCACAGACACTGAGCAGGCGCTGGACATGTCCCCCTGTGTCCCATACTTAAGATATTGATAAACATTAATTAGGTCCCCCCTTAGTCTTCTTTTCTCTAAGCTCAACAGCCCCAGCCCACTCAGCCTTTCCTCACAGGGGAGATGCTCCAGGCCCTTCAGCATCTCCATGTCCCTCCTCTGGACTCTCTCCAGGAGATCCATGTACCTCCTCAGAACAAAATCCCACAGAGATCCTGCCAGCTTGTCCTGGGCATAGACCCAAGAACAAGCGGTGATGGACCTGACAATGATGTCCACCACAGGGCACTGGAATTCAGGCTGCCCAGGGGGTGTGGAGTCTCCTTCTCTGGAGATATTCCAGCCCCATCTGGATGTCTCCCTGTGTGACCTGTCCTAGGGACCCTGCTTTAGCAGGGGGGTTGGACCCCATGATCTCTGGAGGTCTCTTCCAACCCCTATAATTCTCTCACTCTGTGAAGGGGGAGTTGGAACTAGATGATCTTTCTGGTCCTTTCCAGCCCAAAGCATCCTGTGACTCAATGTCTCTGTGAGCACCCTGGACCACACAGCTGGGGGATTTTTTTATCATACTAAATTAGGCATTTAAATCTTGTGTGTAGCACTGAGGACTCCTGATGGATGTCTCCTGGTCCTGGAAAGCCTAACACTGCTTTAATACATGGAGATCTTGACTGATGATTGGTAGCCCATTCCACACCGCTCATCAGCACGTTGTACATCACAGGTTGTGCTCCCCCTTCATCCAGCCAGCAGGAAACCAGCTGGGTGCTTGTAGGAAAGATTCACTTTCCTAGTTTAGAGAATCCTCCAATCTCCTCAGTTGGAAGGGACCCAAGAGGACCATCGAGTTCAACTCCTGGTTCCACACAGAACCAGCCAAGTCAGAGCAGGGCACTGAGGGCATCATCCAGATGCTTCTTGATCTCAACCAAGCTCAGGGCTGTGACTCCTTCCCTGGGGAACCTGTGCCAGTGCCTGACCCCCCTCTCAGCACAGAACCTCTTCCTGACACCCAGCCTAAACCTCCCCTGGTGCAGCTTCACGCTGTTCCCTCAGGTTCTATCCCTGGTCCCCAAAGAGAGGACAGAGATCAGCACCGGCCCCTTCACTGCCCCTCATCAGGAAGCCCCAGACCCCCATGAGGTCTCCCCTCAGCCTCCTCTTCTCCAGGCTCAACACCCCCAGCTCCCTCAGCTGCTCCTCACAGCATTTGCCCTCCAGCCCCTTCCCCAGCCTGGTTGCCCTTCTCTGCACTCACTCCAGGACCTCAATGTCCTTCTCATGCTGAGGAGCCCACAACTGGACCCAGCACTCCAGCTGCAGCCTCCCCAGTGCCCAGTCCAGGGGCACAATCCCCTCCCCAGCCCTACTGGCCACACTGGGTCTGACACAAGCCAGGATGCCCTTGGCCTTCCTGGCCATCTGGGCACACTGCTGGCTCATGCTCAGCCTGCAGTCACCCAACACCCCCAGGGCCTTCTCTGCCTGACAGCTCTCCAGCCAGTCTCCCCCAGCCTGGAGCGCTGCAGGGGGTTGTTCTGTCCCATGTGCACCTCTCTACACTTGGCCTTAAAGAGCCTGAGCAGGTCTCTGGAGCATTGGACCTTGTTCAAACACAACTCTTATTATTCTAACAAAAGAGTGTGGTGGTTGGAGATGAGGGGGGTTCCCCCCACCCCTATTCCTTCAGTGAATGATTATTAATGTGTTTCCAAGAGCTGGGTCCATTTCTCTAAATGAGAACAGGATGGCAGGAGGAAGGCTGATAAATGCCCTCCTCCCCCTCCGGCCTCGCGGCGGGAGCTGCCAGGGTTTCTCCTTCTAACAAGCTACAGATGGAAGACGACTGGAATAACAAAGTATGAATTTTGATGAGTCTAATAAATCACTCCACTTTTCCTGCTCTTGATCGTTTTCAGCACTTTCAGACAGTAAGAAAGGAAAAAAAAAACCCACCCCAAACCCTTGGCTATAATCAAATGGGTTCACAGATCTCCCCGTTAACGCCTCGCCGCGGCACGGGGAACGATGGCTGAGGAGCTCATCAGGCTGGAAATCCATTTGTATTCATGCTTTAGGATTCATTTCATTTATTATTATTATTATAATTATGATTTTAATTTAACAAGGAGAATTATGAAGCCATGAGACCTGCTGAGAAGGACCTGGGAATGGTGGGTGAGGAACTTCCCCTGAGCCAGCAGTGGCTCTTGCAGCTCAGAAGGGTGATGGGATCCTGGGCTCCATCAGCAGAGGGGTGGCAGCAGGGACAGGGAGGGGATTGTCCCTCTCTGCTCTGCCCTCAGGAGGCCCCAGCTGGAGTCCTGTGTCCAGAGCTGGGGCCCCAATACAAGAAAGATGTGGGACTGTTGGAGAGGGGTCAGAGGAGCCACAGAGATGATCAGAGGGCTGGAGCAGCTCCCCTGTGGAGAGAGGCTGAGGGAGCTGGGCTGGGTCAGCCTGGAGAAGAGAAGGCTGTGGGGGGACCTCATTGCAGCCTCCCAGTCCCTGAAGGGAGCAGAGAAACAGCAGGGGAATCAGCTTGTTCCAAGGGTAGATAATGGAAGAGGGGTTGGAACTCTGTGATCTGTGGGGTCCCTTCCAACTCAGACCTTTCTATGATTCTATGATTCTATGCCACAGGCAGGAACACCAACCTCCAGGCCTGGAGCTACACAAGGTTGCCCAGGGCCACATCCAACCTGGCCTTGAACACCTCCAGGGACAGGGCATCCCCCACCTCTCTGGGCAGCCTGTTCCAGCCCCTCACCACTCTCTCTGCAAAGAACTTCCCCCTAAGATCTCCTCTAACCCTTCCCTCCTCCAGCTTCACTCCACCCCCCTTGTCCTGCCAGTCTCTGCCCTTTGAACAAGCTGATTCCCCTCCTGTTCCTCTGCTCCCTTCAGGGACTGGGAGGCTGCAATGAGGTCCCCCCACAGCCTTCTCTTCTCCAGGCTGAACCAGCCCAGCTCCCTCAGCCTCTCTCCATAGGGGAAGATCCTTTCCAACCCCTACAACTCTACGATTCTCTGATCCATCCCACCACACCAGCGAAGCAGCAGCATCTCAAACCTCGTTGCTTCACCTCCTCAAAGCAAAGAGAGCAAGTTAGCTGTAAAAAAACCCTGTTGTTTCCATCATCCTCCTCCTACCCCAGGTCTTTAATCCATTCAATCTGGGAGGGGAGGAGGAGAGGGGGGGATGTTTTCCCCATCCTTTTCATCTGCTTTTCCAACCCAGCGCCGAACCAGAGGTGGGAATTCATCTTTGACAAACATTTACCGATTATCAAATCACAACCACAGGCTGAGACAGGGGCAATAAGTCACTTGGAAGCAGCTGCCTGTAAGCCCAGGCTGAGGAGTTTGGGCAGCTCCACGATGACAAATAACACCTGTCAAAGGCGCGTGTTCCCCGGCGCTCCGGCGCCGTGTTCTCTTGTTGTTCCACGCTACCTGGTGTTTAATGACAACACTGTCAAGACTAAGACGAAGCCTCTGCCTGCTGCAGACTGTCAAAGGCCTATTAGAGGGAAGATTGAGACCCTACTCTTCTTAAAACTCACTCAAGCAACACAACCCCGCTAGTTTTTATAATTATGGGGCGCGAGGCATCGATCGCGCGCTGACACCCAACCCAGCCCGGTGAAATGGGAGCAGTTTGCAGGGTGACAGATGCTATAGATTATTGGTGGGTGGGTTGGTGGGGGTGGGTTTTTTTTTCTCCTTTCTCAAACCCTTTCAAGATTTTATCCATCATGGAATCACAGAATCACAGAATCAGAGGGGGTGGAAGGGACCTCAAGAGATCATCAGGTCCAACCCCCCTGGCAAAGCAGGGTCCCTAGGACAGGTCACACAGGGAGACATCCAGATGGGGCTGGAATATCTCCAGAGAAGGAGACTCCACACCCCCCTGGGCAGCCTGTCCCAGGTCTCTGACACCCTCAATCTGAAAAAGTTCTTCCACATATTGGTGCGGAACTTCTTATGCTCCAACTTGAGGCCATCACCCCTTGTCCTGTCCTCACAGACACTGAAAAGGGGCTGGCCAGTTCCCTCTGCATCCCATACTTAATATACTGATAAACATTAATAAGTTCCCCCTTAGTCTTCTTCTCTCCAGGCTGAACAGCCCCAGCTCCCTCAGCCTTTCCTCACAGGGGAGATGCTCCAGGCCCTTCAGCATCTCCATGTCCCTCCTCTGGACTCTCTCCAGGAGATCCCTGGCTTTTCTATCCCAGGGAGCCCAGAACTGGACACAACACTCCAGGTGGGTCATCCCAGAGTCTCCAAAAGCACATGCTGATAGAAACAGCATCTTCTTCTGCATCTACACCTAATGTTCTAAACCCTGAGTGACAGGCAAGCAGAGCACTCCTCCTCAGGATCACCCAGCGATGTCAGGGTGGGAGAAGGAAAGAAGAAGAAGAAGAAATCTTGCTTCTCCTGCCTCCAAGTTTGACATGCCAGCGTAGACAGGGGTGGGAATGCTTGATAAATTTTAATTTCCCTTACAAACTTGTCAGGTAATTGTTTTATTGACAGCTCTACAAGGGTTTTCCTTAGGCTCAGGAAAAAGGACACGTGCTCTTGCTTGTTATTAAACCAAGCAGGTATTTCAGATGGAGAAACATCTACTCTTCACCTACACCTACAAATAAAACCCAAGAGCTCCAAGACCTGTGTAACTCTGAGCAACCACCACTAGCTCTGAGTCTCCACACAAGGAACCATGCTTCCTGCTCTCTCCTAGGGGGATAATTTTACAGTCAATAGTCCTGAAATGCTAAGAGATGTTTCTGTGGCTTAAACATGACCACATCATTCCTAATAATACCCACCAGAGCCACAGCTCGGTGATGGTTCCCAAACTACCATGTGAGGCCATTGGGTTAAGATCCTGGACACACAAGGGGTTGTGTCAACAGTCATCCTTGAGCACAACACTTGCCTGCAAGAAAAAAGGGTCCATATCCTGAAGCAGAGCAGGAGGCAGAAGGCAGAGGGAAGATGAGGTTGGGATGAAGGTCAACCAGGTCTTTCCTCCTGCTTCTCCACTAGAGGAAGAGGTATGGAGAGTATGGGCAGCCATGGTACGGACAATGTGATACTTCCCACTCACATCAAGACAGAGGGAACAAAACTGTGACCACTGATAAAGAACAGACACAACTTCTGCTTCTCAGAGGAGTATTAATTCCTTGTACCTTAGACCCACCAAAAAACCAAGGTGCCACGATACACAGGGCAAAATATCTGCTCAAGCCAGAAGAGATGGGTGAAGACAAGTCCCACTAAACCCAATAGGTGTCCTCCCATGGTTTCTATAGCTCTGAGTTGGACCTGCCCTGGTACTGAGCTCCTCAAGCAGTGCAGGATGGACTTAAGCTCAGGACAGCTCCATTGCTCACCATGTCATATGAGAAGCAGCTGAGGGAGCTGGGGGTTTTGAGCCTGGAGAAGAGGAGGCTGAGGGGAGACCTTCTCCCCACCTCCCCTGCCCTGCCAGGAGGGTGCAGAGAGGTGGGCGATGGTCTCTTCAGCCAGGGGCCAGGAGATGGGCCAAGGGGCAATGGGCTCAAGCTGCCCCAGGGCAGGGTCAGCTCAGCTGGGAGGGAAAAGTTCTTCCCTGGCAGAGTTGTGGGGCTGTGGAACAGGGGCCTGGAGCAGGGTCAGGGCCTGGGACAGGCTGCCCAGGGAGGGGGTTGAGTCCCCACCCCTGGGTGTGTTTAACAGAGGGGAGATGAGGTGCTCAGGGATCTGGTTCAGCACAGGATGGGAACGGTTGGACTTGATGATCTTCAAGGTCTTTGCCAACCTTGGGATTCTGTGATGTCCTAAAGTACCCAGCACCACCAAGCCTTGCAGAAGAACAGCATCAGCAATTGGAAGAGGAAGAATAATCAAATATAAAAATAAATAAAAGTATTTGACAGAGCCCTGGGACAGGCTGCCCAGGGGGTGTGGAGTCTCCTTCTCTGGAGAGATTCCAGCCCCATCTGGATGTCTCCCTGTGTGACCTGTCCTAGGGACCCTGCTTTGGCAGGGGGGTTGGACCTGATGAACTCTGGAGGTCCCTTCCAACCCCTATAATTCTATGATTTCCAAAGGAAAGCAACGGTATCTCTGCTCTCCCTGCACCATTGGTGTTTCCCTGCAGAGGGGAAGCAGGTCAAGCAGTATTGACCCATTTTATAGGGAGAGGGCAAACCCTTCCTCTTCACGTTGTTTAAATCAATAAAAGATGATTTAAATTGGAGGAGTCTTCCCTTTAAAGCCCTTCTTCCCTTGCTATTGCATTCCTGCACTTGGGGAAAGGTCACACAGAGAGAAACCCAAGGTGTCAACTTCCCAGGACGATGAACATTCAATCCAAGAAAAGAAATTAAAGTGGGGCCAGAAATACCACTGATACCAGAGGCAAGAAGAGAAAGCAACAAGAAGCTGACGTAGAGCTGCCAGGTCTCCATTTCATCATTAAATACAGATTTTAAATCATAGAATCAAAGACTGCTCTGGGTTGGAAGGGATCCCAAGGATCACAGAGCCCCAACCCCCCCTGCCACAGGCAGGGCCACCAACCTCCTGGCCTGGAGCTACACAAGGTTGCCCAGGGCCACAGCCAACCTGGCCTTGAACACCTCCAGGGATGGGGCATCCACCCCCTCTCTGGGCAGCCTGTTCCAGCCCCTCACCACTCTCTCTGCAAAGAACTTCCCCCTGATATCTCCTCTCACCCTTCCCTCCTCCAGCTTCACTCCATCCCCCTTGTCCTGCCATTGTCTACCCTGTTATAAAGTCGATTCCCCTCTCTCTCTCTCTCTTACCAGAGAAGTCTAATTTCTAAGCCAAAGAAGACCTTGCACCACCCACCCTCCATAGCAAAGGTAGAAGGACCAGCCACCTTTACTCTCAGGGAGAAAAATGCCTCTGCAGCACAGCTCAGAGCAGCAGTGTCTCTTCAATCTCCAGACCCACAGGAGCAGCCAGGCTCTGCTCAGCAAGGAGGACAGCAGCATGGGACATGGTGAGATGCAGCCAGAGCATCATGACCAACCTGCACCATGACCAACCTGCAGCAGCTGTATAAGCATGGCTGTGTTTCCAGCATCCTGCCTGCTTTGTGTAAAATAATCCAGTTCAGCTTAATCCTGATTTGGGAACTCCAGCCTGGAAGGAGAAACTGGGGAGGGATCACTTCCATCAGCAGCACCTAAAGCTGTAGATCTAAGAAAGCCCTCTGCTCCTCAGCACAGGCTGAGCTGAAGCTCTCCTCCATGGGCTTTTTTCCACTCACAAAGTCCAGTAGGAGACTAAAGACCAAGGTTGGGACAATTTACACTCAGTGACAACCCATTAGTGAGTACTGCTCTGGTTTCCTAAAAAGCCTGTGAGAAGCAGGTGAGCAAACCCACCTTCCAGAGATGAGCTTTGGAAAATCCCACCCTTCAACTTTTAACACCAAGTTCATCCCAAAAAAAGTCAGGAGAGAAACTTGGCTGTGAAGCCAAAGGACAACCTGACACCGTGGCAGGAGTGACGTTCTCCACATTCCCAGACCAGCCTCCTACTGTTACCAACCTGTTCCAGCAACAACAACTGTCCCAGTTCACAGGAGAGTTTTATTTCAGGTCTCCCCCTTTCTCCAGATCTTCTGATGAAAACCTGTTCCTTTCTCCTTCAGTCCAACAACAGGACTTGCATCCTTGGCCTCTTGACATTCACCATGGCAGGGGGATTCAGCTCTTTGAGGCCAGGAGGTCCTCTCATAGCCTGCCTGGGTGATGCAGAGTGATGTCATGGAAGATGTGCTACTGTGATGCCCATGGGTACTCCCCAGGATGTCCCCCTGAATACCATGAGGGTCAACAGGACATGACAGCCCGTTCAGGTCTTCTCTCTTGCTTTGGCCAAGACACTTGTGATGCTCCTTCAAATCCCTCCTGGAGCTTTTTGGCAGTCCCATGATTATAAACACTGGTAGCCCAATTCATTTCTTTCCTATTCCACCTCTTCCAAGGAACCTTCCAACTCCTTACCTACCTTCCAACTCCTTACCTACCTTCCAACTCCTTACCTACCTTCCAACCTTCCAACCTCCCACCTACCAAAGGACAGAGGGATAATATTGTAAGGAAGAGCATAATTCCAGCAGTAAAGTCTTGCTGTCATATGGGATGACCATAGGAAAAGCCAAACCACTTCTTTCCTGCAAAGAACCATTAGAAAAAGTGGATCTTATCCATTGGTCACACAGCCCTGAGGGTCCTGAAGAAACCCACCTGTACCTCCTCTTCATCTAACAGCCCTGGAGACCACCTTGCTACTTCATCCACAGGATCCTTCTCCTGAAAAGAACTGCTAGAAAAAGTTGACCTACAATTTCTTATCCATTGGTCCTGGGCAACCTTGTGTAGCTCCAGACCTGGAGGTTGGTGTCCCTGCCTGTGGCAGGGTGGTTGGAGCTCTCTGATCCTTGGGGTCCCTTCCAACCCAAACCAGTCTGGGATTCTGCGATTCTATGATCTTCAGAAGAAGACAAAGCATCTTGGTACTCCTTGTAGGGTTGGCAAGCATCTCATTCTGGCACAAAGTGTAGATGCTTAAAATTAAAAGGAAAACCATAAAATCTCTGCTTTTTCTTTTCAAATCTGACCTTCAAACAGCTTAAAAACACCCAACTCCAAGAGAAAACCCATTTTTGACTTAAAAAACAGAAGGCAACCTGAAGTCAACGCACCGCATGGGAGAGGTTGAAAGAAAGCAAGTGGAGAGTCTGGCACCTGGGAAGGAAGAACTGCTGGAATCAGGACAGGCTGGGGGTGACCTGCTGGAGAGGAGCTCTGTGGAGAAGGACCTGGGGGTCCTGGTGGGTGACAGGGTGGCCATGAGCCAGCAGTGTGCCCTGGGGGCTGAGAGAGACAATGGGATCCTGGGGGGCATCAGGAGGAGTGTGGCCAGCAGGTCACAGGAGGGGATCCTCCCCCTCTGCTCTGCCCTGGTCAGGCCCCACCTGGAGTGTTGTGTCCAGTTCTGGGCTCCCTGGGATAGAAAAGCCAGGGATCTCCTGGAGAGAGTCCAGAGGAGGGACATGGAGATGCTGAAGGGCCTGGAGCATCTCCCCTGGGAGGAAAGGCTGAGGGACCTGGGGCTGTTCAGCCTGGAGAGAAGAAGCCTGAGAGGGGATCTGATCACTGGGTATCAATAGCTGAAGGGTGGGACACAGGGGGACATGGGCAGCCTCTGCTCAGTGTCTGTGGGGACAGGACAAGGGGTGATGGGCTCAAGTTGGAGCACAGGGAGTTCCACACCAATCTGGGGAAGAACTTCTTCCCAGTGAGGGTGAGGGAGCCCTGGGACAGGCTGCCCAGGGGGTGTGGAGTCTCCTTCTCTGGAGATCTTCCAGCCCCATCTGGATGTCTCCCTGTGTGACCTGTCCTAGGGACCCTGCTTTGGCAGGGGGGGTTGGACCTGATGATCTCTGGAGGTCCCTTCCAACCCCTATGATGCTGTGATTCTGTGATCTTCTGCAGATGTTGGCAAAAAGCCCAACCAAAACCCATGGGGACTCCTCAGAGCCCTACAACAGGCACAGGATTTTACTATCTCATCGGTTCTCCTGCACATAAAACTTGAGTATTCCTCCTCTACCTACCTCACAGGTGGTAGCAACTTAATTAATGTTTGCACAGTCTCCTAAAGACAATTAGTGCTGAGTATTATTAGTTAATAAAATACTCCATTGCTTAGATTACCTCTTATTTGCATAACCCTCTCTGTGGGGTTTTTTCACCTCACCTTCTACAGTCTCTTTTAGACCTATCACCAGCCCCACTGGATTGATTCTCCTAAATCCATTCTCCTAAATCCCTGGCCAACGATGTAACTCTGGTCTGCAAAGGGGCTTTTATCAATTTAAGTTGACCCAAGGGTGATTCTCTTGGAAAGATTCAGGAGAACAATCTCCTCAGGGTGTGAGGGTTCTTGCACCCTCTCTAACCAGCACCAAAGCAAGCACACCAAGAAGCCACCCCAGCAAAGGAGATCCCTCAGCACAGCTCCAACATATGGCAATAATAAATCACCCCAAGAATCAACGTCCTAGACTAAGAAATGGATGATCTAGGGGGATGTTGGCAGGCTGGAAAGGTGGGCATGGGAAAGCCTAATGAGGTTCAACACTGCCAAGTGTGAGGTGTTGCACTTGGGCTGGAGGAATCCCAGACACAGATACAGACTGGGAGAAGAGCTCCTGGAGAGCAGCCCTGCTGGGAAGGACCTGGGTGTCATGGTGGGTGAGAAACTGAACATGAGCAGCAGTGGCTCTTGCAGCTCAGAAGGGTGATGGGATCCTGGGCTCCATCAGCAGAGGGGTGGCAGCAGGGACAGGGGGGGGATTGTCCCTCTCTGCTCTGCCCTCAGAAGGCCCCAGCTGGAGTCCTGTGGCCAGAGCTGGGGCCCCAATACAAGAAAGATGGGGAACTGTTGGAGAGGGGTCAGAGGAGCCATGAAGATGATCAGAGGGCTGGAGCAGCTCCCCTATGGAGAGAGGCAGAGGGAGCTGGGCTGGGTCAGCCTGGAGAAGAGAAGGCTGTGGGGGGACCTCACTGCAGCCTTCCAGTCCCTGAATGGAGCAGAGGAACAGGAGGGGAATCAGCTTGTTCAAAGGGCAGAGACTGGCAGGACAAGGGGGATGGAGTGAAGCTGGAGGAGGGAAGGGGGAGATGAGATATTAGGGGGAAGTTCTTTGCAGAGAGAGTGGTGAGGGGCTGGAACAGGCTGCCCAGAGAGGTGGTGGATGCCCCATCCCTGGGGGTGTTCAGGGCCAGGTTGGCTGGGGCCCTGGGCAACCTTGTGTAGCTCCAGGCCTGGAGGTTGGTGGCCCTGCCTGTGGCAGGGGGGTTGGAGCTCTGTGATCCTTGGGGTCCCTTCCAACCCAGACCGGTCTATAATTCTATCACTCTATGAATTTTTAACAAGGACCACCTAGCAAAGTCACTTCACATTTTCCACATCACTCTACAACTCAACGACTTCTTCTCCAAAGGTCAGAAATCCCCTCACTGAATGACACCCCCCAGGAATAGTCTCTCTATAAAAAGAACCAAGACCTCAGAGCAAATCCCACGTGCAAACCATAAAACCATAATCCCCAGGGCTAGAAGGATTCTCCACATGCCACCAAGGCAGCTCACCAAAGGCATGTGAATAACTGGGACTCCAAACCCCACTCTCAGCTTTGCTAACTCCTCCCAGTGTTTTCATGTCAGTTCCCAGAAGAACCGTGCGCCGGGTATCACTCAGGCACGGGGCCAAAGTGTCTGGCCTGACAGCCTAACTCTGTATGACAACCCCTGTGCTGCTTTCCAAGGGTTTGAAACCATGGAAAGAAAGATTTCATGGGAGGTTCAAGAGTCCCCAGCAATTTGCTGGGGGATGTTTTACAAAGCAGCCTTATTTCTTCTCCAATAACCCAACATGACCCGTGGGTTTGGAGAACTAAAGGTTGTACTTTAACATCCCAGGTCCAAAAAGCACAATCTAATGCAATGTGAGGATAGTAAGTAGATAAGAAGAAGTTGAACTTCACTGAAAGGGTTGTCAAGCAGTGGAACTGGCTGCTTAGGGAGGTGGTGGAGTCACCATCCCTGGAGGTATTGAGAAGGTGTGGAGATGAAGTGCTTAAGGACATGTGGACCTGGAAGTGTTGATCTGCCTGAGGGTAGGGACGGTCTTCAGAGGGGTCTGGACAGGCTGGACCCATGGGCTGAGCCCAACAGGATGAGGTTTAACAAGGGCAAGTGCAGAGTGCTGCACATGGGACAGAACAACCCCCTGCAGCGCTCCAGGCTGGGGGAGACTGGCTGGAGAGCTGTCAGGCAGAGAAGGACCTGGGGGTGTTGGGTGACTGCAGGCTGAGCATGAGCCAGCAATGTGCCCAGGGGGCCAGGAAGGCCAAGGGCATCCTGGCTTGTGTCAGACCCAGTGTGGCCAGTAGGTGTGGGGAGGGGATTGTGCCCCTGGACTGGGCACTGGGGAGGCTGCAGCTGGAGTGCTGGGTCCAGTTCTGGGCTCCTCAGCATCAGAAGGACATTGAGGTCCTGGAGCGAGTGCAGAGAAGGGCAACCAGGCTGGGGAAGGGGCTGGAGGGCAAATGCTGTGAGGAGCAGCTGAGGGAGCTGGGGGTGTTGAGCCTGGAGAAGAGGAGGCTGAGGGGAGACCTTCTCCCCACCTGCCCTGCCCTGCCAGGAGGGTGCAGAGAGGTGGGCGATGGTCTCTTCAGCCAGGGGACAGGAGATGGGACAAGGGGCAATGGGCTCAAGCTGCCCCAGGGCAGGGTTAGATTGGATATTAGAAAAAAAATTTTCCCTGAAAGAGTTGTCAGGGCCTGGCACAGGCTGCCCAGGGAGGGGGTTGAGTCACCTTCCCTGGATGTGTTCATAAAAAGGGTAGATGAGGTGCTTAGGGATCTGGTTTAGCATAGGATGGGAATGGTTGGAGTTGATGATCTTCAAGGTCTTTTCCAACCTTGTGATTCTGTGATGAGCTAGACCCTGGGGGTATTGAGAAGGTGTTGAGATGAAGTGCTTAAGGACATGATCTAGTCAGGGTTAGGCTGTGGTTGGACTCAATGATCTAAAGAGTCTCTTCCAACCCAGGAGATGCTATCATTCCATAAAATAACCCTAAGACTCAAAAGGAGCAATAAAGGACATCTTGTAGAAGACAATTTAAGCATGATGGGGTAGGGGGTTACCAGCAAACAGAAGCCACCCTTTGGAATGAGGTTGAATCCTGTCCTTCACCTCAAGTTGTCCCAGGGGTGGTTCACTACTCTTCAAGGAAAGAGTGGTGAGGCATTGGAACAGGCTGTCAAGGGAGGGGCTGGAGTCACCATCCCTGGGGGTGTTCCAAACAACAGGTAGAGGTGGCACTCCAAGACATGGTTTAGTTGACATGGTGGTACTGGACTGATGGTTGGGCTTGATGAACTTGAAGGTCCCACCCTGATGATTCTATAACCAAGTACAACATCAAATGTGAGGTGTACCCCACGGGCTGTGAACAACCACTGCAGCCACATCACACGTCGCTGCACCACGTACACGGGGCAGCCCACACGAAGCACACAGAACAGGAAGCAGGTTTTGGGGTGGGGTGGGAGTTTTTTGGGGTGGGGGGGCAAGAGGAAGGGAATCATAGAATCATAGACTGGTCTGGGTTGGAAGGGACCCCAAGGATCACAGAGCTCCAACCCCCCTGACACAGGCAGGGACACCAACCTCCAGGCCTGGAGCTACACAAGGTTGCCCAGGGCCACAGCCAACCTGGCTCTGAACACCTCCAGGGATGGGGCATCCACCCCCTCTCTGGGCAGCCTGTTCCAGCACCTCACCACTCTCTCTGCAAAGAACTTCACCCTAATATCTCATCTCCCCCTTCCCTCCTCCAGCTTCACTCCAGCCCCCTTGTCCTGCCAGTCTCTGCCCTTTGAACAAGCTGATTCCCCTCCTGTTCCTCTGCTCCCTTCAGGGACTGGGAGGCTGCAATGAGGTCCCCCCACAGCCTTCTCTTCTCCAGGCTGAACCAGCCCAGCTCCCTCAGCCTCTCTCCATAGGGGAGCTGCCCCAGCCCTCTGATCATCTTCCTGGCCTCCTCTGACCCCTCTCCAACAGAAGAAACCTTATTACCCACTTTGCTTAGCTGCCCAGGCTTCGCGACGTGTCGGTGCCTGAGCTCAGGAGCACTCAAGCTGTCACCACTCCCAGCCTGTTGTTTGGCCTCCAGCAAAGCGTTTCCAAGTAAACACTTGAGCAAACTCTGCCTCAATGTCCCCACAGCTCCCCCCCCAAACCCTTCTCCCCTCTCCAATCCCCCCCTTACCCCTCATCCTTCAGCTCTTGGGGGCACGGCGCTCGCACAGGCAGCGGCACGAAACGCCTTGCCTAACGTTTCACACTCAGTGAGCTCCTTCCAGCATGTGTTCAGTGTGTAATCCCCACAAAGTGCTTCCAAAAAACAGCTGCAGCTCTCTCCTTAATTAGTCTCTGAGGGCAACGAGCATTAATGATTCCAGGCTGATGTGGAACTATTTCTGTGGGAGGCCCACACACTCCACACACACCCCCCCTCCAAAGCTTCTCTGTGCAGCCTTCACTGCTGGTTCCATGGAGCAACGTAACCTTTGAGCCAAAGGGCTGTTTGAAAAGTCAGGTTAAGAGCAGGGGAACCACCAGCATCGTGTTTCAAGGTGGTTTCATCTCCAGGAGGAAAAGCACTGACCAGCTCTAAGATCAGTGGAGGAATCAAAGCACTTGCAGGTCTTGGTGGACCCCAAAAGAACCAAGAGGTCCTGAGACAACAACCCTTATTTAAAGGATGGGTAGATGAGGTACTCAGAGGTATGGTTTAGTAGTTGGTTTGTGGGGCATTACACTGCCTTGAGCTTTAGGTTAAGTCATGCATGGATCATAGAATCATAGACTGGTCTGGGTTGGAAGGGACCCCAAGGATCACAGAGCTCCAACCCCCCTGCCACAGGCAGGGACACCAACCTCCAGGCCTGGAGCTACACAAGGTTGCCCAGGGCCCCAGACAACCTGGCCTTGGACACCTCCAGGGATGGGGCATCCATCCCCTCTCTGGGCAGCCTGTTCCAGCCCCTCACCACTCTCTCTGTAAAATCCTTCCCCCTGATATCTCCTCTCACCCTTCCCTCCTCCAGCTTCACTCCATCCCCCTTGTCCTGCCAGTCTCTGCCCTTTGAACAAGCTGATTCCCCTCCTGTTTCTCTGCTCCCATCAGGGACTGGAAGGCTGCAATGAGGACCCCCACAGCCTTCTCTTCTCCAGGCTGAACCAGCCCAGCTCCCTCAGCCTCTCTCCATAGGGGAGCTGCTCCAGCCCTCTGATCATCTTCATGGCTCCTCTGACCCCTCTCCAGCAGTTCCCCATCTTTCTTGTATTGAGGCCCCAGCTCTGGACACAGGACTCCAGCTGGGGCCTCCTGAGGGCAGAGCAGAGAGGGACAATCCCCTCCCTGTCCCTGCTGCCACCCCTCTGCTGATGGAGCCCAGGATCCCATCACCTTTCTGAGCTGCAAGAGCCACTGCTGGCTCATGTTCAGTTCCTCACCCACCACGACACCCAGGTCCTTCTCAGCAGGGCTGCTCTCCAGGAGCTCTTCTCCCAGATCCAGGGTCAAACCCTCAAACTACAACCACATAGTCTGTCTCTTCCAGCAAGAGCTCCCTCTGTTTGCTTGAGGGGCTCCTTTAATAGGAGCTGCCTTCCAAGAAACACATCTTTACCCAGGCAAATGGGGCTCAAGGGTCTGAACAGAAGGTAGCAGAGAAGATGTTATCCCATCAAGCCGTTGTCTTGACTCAGCAGTTTGATGGAAGCCTTCAGCAAAAATAACTCCTCTAGCAAGAGCAGGTTCTGTAATAAAACCCAGGCAGTGTGTCTACCTAGTCCCCTTATCAGGGGCCAGGTTTTCAAAGTAATTATAACAATTAAGAAGGGGAGGGAGGGGGGAATCAACAGAAAAAGCTGAGGATTACAACTTGGTGGCTGCAAAAGGAGCTAAAAATGCCACCATTGCACTTGGGAAGCAGATGTAGAGGAGCCCAGCTTGAAAGAACAGAGCCAAGGGCCTGGTAACTGTACCAGCAGCATTATTGTATTCAAGGCACAAAACAGAATCACAGTCACAGGTTCACAAGGTTGGAAAAGACCTTTGAGATCACTGAGTCCAATCATACCCAGATTCTACTAAACCAGATCCCTGAGCACCTCATCTCCCCTCTGTTAAACACACCCAGGGGTGGGGACTCAACCCCCTCCCTGGGCAGCCTGTGCCAGGCCCTGACCCTGTCTCAGACCCTGACCCTGTTCCAGGCCCGTTCCAGGCCCTGACCCTGCTCCAGGCCCCTGTTCCACAGCCCCACAACTCTGCCAGGGAAGAACTTTTTCCTCCCAGCTGAGCTGACCTTGCCCTGGGGCAGCTTGAGCCCATTGCCCCTTGTCCCATCTCCTGTCCCCTGGCTGAAGAGACCATCACCCACCTCTCTGCACCCTCCTGGCAGGGCAGGGGAGGTGGGGAGAAGGTCTCCCCTCAGCCTCCTCTTCTCCAGGCTCAACACCCCCAGCTCCCTCAGCTGCTCCTCACAGCATTTGCCCTCCAGCCCCTTCCCCAGCCTGGTTGCCCTTCTCTGCACTCGCTCCAGGACCTCAATGTCCTTCTGATGCTGAGGAGCCCAGAACTGGACCCAGCACTCCAGCTGCAGCCTCCCCAGTGCCCAGTCCAGGGGCACAATCCCCTCCCCACTCCTACTGGCCACACTGGGTCTGACACAAGCCAGGATGCCCTTGGCCTTCCTGGCCCCCTGGGCACACTGCTGGCTCATGCTCAGCCTGCAGCCACCCAACACCCCCAGGTCCTTCTCTGCCTGACAGCTCTCCAGCCAGTCTCCCCCAGCCTGGAGCGCTGCAGGGGGTTGTTCTGTCCCATGTTGAGGACTCTGCACTTGAATCTCAACATGAAAGTCACATGAAAACCTCTCTTGGGCACCCATGCCTCATGGTAGATGGGAGATAAGGGTCAAACTGATTTGTCTACAAGCCAAAACATCCCAGTGTGGTCTTTGCCCACTGTCTGTATCAGAAGGGAAAGACAACCAGACAGTTTTGACCTTGGATCAAAGCAAAACTGCTCAGTTAGGTGAGACCAAAGGGCAGCATTTGAAGAAAGACCTGCCCAGAAACTGCAGGCTGCACCTTAGATGGGGGAGAAGACCAACAGCATTGTACCTCCAGCTCTGGGATGCCAAGTTCCAGCAACTGTTTTACTCCAGGAGTTAAATGTCTGTTAAATTCAGACACCTCCATCCCAACAGAGTCTTCCAGAGGGGGCTAAACACCCTCAAGAATAATAGAAGCCCATCAATTAAGCCAGATTTTCATACAAGCTCAGCAAAACCTTGCAGAACTGCTTCTTGGGGATGAATTTCTCCTCTTGATGTAGCTGTGCAAGTCCCTGATGTGGCACAGAGGTCCCCAGACATCAGCTGGCTCTTTGGGAAAGCAAAGTGCTTCCTTCAGGGCAGCACCAGTGCCATGTCTTTGGGCAATTAGAGGCTGGGGAGTGTGAGCAGAGCAGCACAAGGCAGCTTCTTCCTCTTATCCTCTGCCTCTTAAGTTTTCCCTTCCTTCTGGGTGCAGGTATCAAGTAGGGAGGATGCTTTGGTGCCTGGAGGATCACCAGCTGCTTCAAGGAGAAGCCCTGAGCCACATGGAAAGAGGTACCCAGGGAGCAGCACCTTCCACAGGGAGCTTTGTTTGCACCCAGTCCTTCCAGCAGCTCCTCCAGATACAAGGAGAAGATGACATGAAATGGTTACATGATGCCCTCAGGCTCTGGAGAAATCACCAAGGCTCTAAGGTGGGCAAAGATATCACAGAATCATAGAATGACTGAATCACAGGGGTTGGAAGGGACCTCCAGAGATCATCAGGTCCAACCCCCCTGCCAAAGCAGGGTCCCTAGGACAGGTCACACAGGGACACATCCAGATGGGGCTGGAATATCTCCAGAGAAGGAGACTCCACACCCCCTGGGCAGCCTGTCCCAGGGCTCCCTCACCCTCACTGGGAAGAAGTTCTTCCCCAGATTGGTGGGGAACTCCCTGTGCTCCAACTTGAGCCCATCACCCCTTGTCCTGTCCCCACAGACACTGAGAAAAGGCTGCCCATGTCCCCCTGTGTCCCACCCTTCAGCTATTGATCCCCATTGATCAGATCCCCATTGATCAGGCCATCTAGTCCAACGCCCCTGCAGTGAGCAGGGACATCTCCACTGCATCAGGTCGCTCAGAGCCCCATCAAGCCTGACCTTGACTGTCTCCAGGGATGGGACCTCCACCACCTCTCTGGGCAACATGTGCCAGTGATCCACCACCTTCACACTGAAGAACTTCTTTCAGGTACCAGTGTCAACTTCCTGGCTTTCCAGTTTGTGCAACATTCACCAGTTGACTTCACCTGTCCTCACATGGAGCACATGTTGTAAACCTGTTGGTTTTCCAAGCCCCATCCCTGGAGACAGAGTAGATGTGGGAAAAAAAGACCATCTCCAACTTTCTAATCTTCCTTTTCATCCTTTTAAAGCTTGAGGTGTAGCACCAGCCAGCCAAGATCCACCCTCTACACCCAAACCCAACCATCTCCTGGTGGAGTTGTGTTCCTTATGAGCACACACAGGGTCTGATACCTGGGTTTTCTTTGCCCCCTCCCTTGCTGCAGCCCTTTTGAGGGGCATTTTTCCACCCACTGATAGCAAAATATGTATTTCATCTGAATGCAGGAAGGTTGGTGACTCCAAAAGTGATGGGTCAACTGTGCTCCTGATCCTGGGTTGGTCTGTAGGGTGAATGGCTAATTAATTAATCTGCTCTGCTGGGGAGATTTGGTGAGGGTGGGTGGGGGGTGATATGATTTAAAAGCAACCAACCCCCTACTCTACTTAGGACAGGTGAGGAAATATCAAAGCAGCTTTGGAAGGAAGAGAAAGGTCAGATTGGAGAGGTTTTGGGTATTCTTTTAGTTTTCTGCTGGATCCCTTTGTCTGGTTTTCACAGAATCACAGAATTGGAGGAGTGAAGATGGCACAAAGAACCTTCTGCCTGGATCAGTTCTTCCCAGGGTTTGGTCCTGGTGAAGCTGCTCTGAAAAGGCCCATCAAGGCTTCATCTTTTACAGAACTAGGTTATCATAGAGTCAGAGAATCCCAGACTGGTCTGGGTTGGAAGGGACCCCAAGGATCACAGAGCTCCAACCCCCCTGACACAGGCAGGGACACCAACCTCCAGGCCTGGAGCTACACAAGGTTGCCCAGGGCCCCAGCCAACCTGGCCTTGGACACCTCCAGGGATGGGGCACCCACCCCCTCTCTGGGCAGCCTGTTCCAGCCCCTCACCACTCTCTCTGCAAAGAACTTCCCCCTAATATCTCATCTCACCCTTCCCTCCTCCAGCTTCACTCCATCCCCCTTGTCCTGCCAGTCTCTGCCCTTTGAACAAGCTGATTCCCCTCCTGTTCCTCTGCTCCCTTCAGGGACTGGAAGGCTGCAATGAGGTCCCCCCACAGCCTTCTCTTCTCCAGGCTGAACCAGCCCAGCTCCCTCATCCTCTCTCCATAGGGGAGCTGCTCCATCCCTCTGATCATCTTCGTGGCTCCTCTGACCCCTCTCCAACAGTCCCACATCTTTCTTGTATTGGGGCCCCAGCTCTGGCCACAGGACTCCAGCTGGGGCCTCACAAGGGCAGAGCAGAGAGGGACAATCCCTGTCCCTCCTCATCCCACCTGAGCAGCTCACACCATGCTCCTGGCTGTACCCTCAGCAGCATTAAGCTGTTATGATAAGATGGGGAAACTGAGGCAGCAAGTGGCCCAAACAACTTGCTGCAAGGCAGGGTTGTAAACCAGCAGAGGACATCACTGATCCCCTCATCTCTAGGACTCACTTTAATTTCACACCTATTGTCCAAAGGGATCTGAAGAGTGGAGGAGAGGGGATTACAGCTGGATGTAAACAGAAGAGTGGAGCTTTCCATTCCCCCACCAGTTCAGAGAACCAGCAACGTTTGTGTTTTCAAGCTTGAAGCGAAACTCTGGAGTAATTCTGTCCATCTGCAGGGGGACATGTGGGCAAAGCAGCTGGAGTTGGGTTTCAGTCCAGCCCTGTAAATTCACAAGCTATTAATATTGCCAGGCATCCTCCCCTGCTCAACAGAGGGGGGGTGGAGAAGGTAAATGCTGGGACATTACCATGGCATGCCACTTGTGCCTCTGGATTTGTAGCAACTGTGTGCAGGAAACCCTTTTAGTAATTCCAGGATCAGCCCAGATCTGGATCACCAGGCTCTAGGGATCATAGAATCATGGTCTGGGTTGGACCCCAAGGATCAGAGAGCTCCAACCCCCCTGCCACAGGCAGGGACACCAACCTCCAGGCCTGGAGCTACACAAGGTTGCCCCATCCAGCCTGGCCTTGATCACTCTGCCTTCCTCCTCTGCCCCAAAATTTACTCATAAAATATGGTTAATCTGGATCTTTGTTGAGTGAGGCCAAACCTGGAGTGCTGGGTCCAGTTCTGGGCTCCTCAGCATCAGAAGGACATTGAGGTCCTGGAGCGAGTGCAGAGAAGGGCAACCAGGCTGGGGAAGGGGCTGGAGGGCAAATGCTGTGAGGAGCAGCTGAGGGAGCTGGGGGTGTTGAGCCTGGAGAAGAGGAGGCTGAGGGGAGACCTTCTCCCCACCTCCCCTGCCCTGCCAGGAGGGTGCAGAGAGGTGGGCGATGGTCTCTTCAGCCAGGGGCCAGGAGCTGGGCCAAGGGGCAATGGGCTCAAGCTGCCCCAGGGCAGGGTCAGCTCAGCTGGGAGGGAAAAGTTCTTCCCTGAAAGAGTTGTGGGGCTGTGGAACAGGGGCCTGGAGCAGGGTCAGGGCCTGGCACAGGCTGCCCAGGGAGGGGGTTGAATCCCCATCCCTGGGTGTGTTTAACAGAGGGGAGATGAGGTGCTCAGGGATCTGGTTCAGCACAGGACAGGGACAGTTGGACTTGATCTCAAAGGTCTTTTCCAACCTTGTGACTCTGGGAATCAGGAATGCTCCTTGGGAAACACTTTCCCTATAAACTGGGACAATCAGACCACTGGGCCATCACCTTACACCCTCCTCCTCCTCATCAAAAGCCACATATCAGTGGTGGATTCAGCCCAGGGTGAGGATCACCATTGCTTTGCATCAAACCCAATTACCCAGCCTGGTATTAATAATTCCTTCCCAGGTTGTTATAAATTTCCATGTAGCTAAATATTGATATTCCACTCCAGCTTTATTGATAAGCATCCTCCTGGGCTGCTCTATTGTCCCAGGCTTTATGAATATGAAAAATCAAAGGTGGTTTATTATTTTAAATAGCTTTTTGAGCTGGCTTGTATTGTTTTACATCAGAAACCACTTGGCATTAATCAAAGGGGGAGGTTTGGGGGGCTTTTATTACTCTTGTCAACCAAAAGCTTTCGCTACAGGATGTTCTGCTGCTGAAGGAAGGTGCCAGGATCTTGTGCTTGAAGATGAAGGATGGTGGCATCATGTGGGGGATGTAGAACGATGCTGGGATGTGGTGTTGAAAATCAATGAAGAAGTTCTAGAGCTCTGAACAGGGTGTGGGGATAGGGGAGCAGGTCAAGGGGGGTGTTTCTCCCCCTCTGCTCTGCCCTGCTCAGGCCCCACCTGGAGTGTTGTGTCCAGTTCTGGGCTCCCTGGGATAGAAAAGCCAGGGATCTCCTGGAGAGAGTCCAGAGGAGGGACATGGAGATGCTGAAGGGCCTGGAGCATCACCTCTGGGAGGAAAGGCTGAGGGACCTGGGGCTGTTCAGCCTGGAGAGAAGAAGCCTGAGAGGGGATCTGATCACTGGGGATCAATAGCTGAAGGGTGGGACACAGGGGGAAATGGGCAGCCTCTGCTCAGTGTCTGTGGGGACAGGACAAGGGGTGATGGGCTCAAGCTGGAGCACAGGGAGTTCCACACCAATATGTGGAAGAACTTCCCAGTGAGGGTGAGGGAGCCCTGGGACAGGCTGCCCAGGGGGGTGTGGAGTCTCCTTCTCTGGAGATATTCAAGTCCTACCTGGATGCCTCCCTCTGCAACCTGTCCTAAGGAACCTGGGATTGGACTTGATGATCTCTGGAGGTCCCTCCCAACCCCTGTAACTCTCTGATCTCTCTCATTACTCATTCTCCACCCTGGCCCCACACTTAAAAAACAAATCAAGATTAAACCACTTTTTAATTAAATATCAAGTGGTTCCTATAGGTATGGATTCATCCAAGCACTTGAGCACATTTCAACTCATGTCACTGATTTCATGAGTGCAGAGACATGAGGTTCCCCAAAACCCCTGAACCTACCCCAGAAAAGCAGTGCTAGAAGACACCTTCATACCCCACCTCGACTCTTCCTCCACGGGATGAAGAAGAGGGGGGGGGGATGAGGAAGCAACCAGCCAACAAAACTCCCAACATGGAAGCTCTTTTCAACCTCTCCTAACAAGTTTCTCAGCTTTTAGGAAGCAGGAGAAGATGACAGATGACCAAACCCTGAGATGAATTGCTCACCAAAGTGAGCTGGTTGTGTTTGGTACCCGACGTCAGCACATCCCATCAATCTCTGCAGCTGAGTGCTGCTGTCTGGAGTTAATCCCCCTCCCTCCCCTTCCTCCTCCTCCCCTCCTTCCCTTTCTCCTCTCCAAGCAGGGAGTTCATTTCCACTTCATTACATCCCAATGTAGTGAGCTGGTGAGTATCTTACTTACTGGCTACACCACTCAGGACCCGTTAGTGATGCTCAGGACGGGCACTGGGGAGATGAAGCTCCTCTCCCATCTCCCCAGAGCAGCTTTTTTTGGGTTGATATCCTTTGAAAAAGGGCTCAGGGCAGGAGGGAAAAAGAGATTCTTAAATACCCACTACCTAAATACTAAATACTTAAATACTCACTAACTAAAATAGTCCATCTTTCACCTCCCTACCCTTTTGGGTGAGAGAAATGTGCTGTGTGAAGTCCTGTGCTGGCAGGACACTGCATCCCAAAGGGTCTGCCCTGCTTTTCTGGGAATTTCCCAGTGATCCCAGTGTTCCAACACTAAATACCCAGTGCCTGAAGAGCCATGGGAAGCGCTGAGACACACACTGCTTTGCAGCACATCACAGAATCCCAGAATCATAGGGGTTGGAAGGGACCTCAAGAGATCGTGGGGTCCAACCCCACTGCCAAAGCAGGTTCCCTAGGACAGATCAGCATCCAGATGGGACTTGAAAACACTTTAAATCACAAACACAGTGATTTTAAATCACTAATCTACCCTTTTCCCTGAGAAATTCTTGTGCTGTTACACTGAGTCCTGGGAAATAGCCTTTTCCCATCCTTTTCCTTAACTCCACACCCTCCTCAGACAAGCCAAACCGTGCTGAGAACCAGTGTTTCATGATGAATAAAGCACCATTGCTCTCAGCTTACAGGTAATTTTCCTGGTCAGCATCACTTTATCCCACCATCTGCTTTAAATGATTCCCAGGCAGAGAAAAACTGAACCAGCAGAAAAAGGTGGGAAGGATGCAGCAGAGAGAAGGAGGATGGAGCAGCAGCAGCATCGTTGGGTTTGAGCTGAGTTACAGCACAGGACTTTGGGTCTGGATGAGGCCCTCTCCAGGATAAAATCCTCACAGGGAAAGTAGAAAAGAAGAAGAAAGGAAAAAAAATCATTTAAAATCCCAGCCAAAGGATGATTCATGGGAAAGTGGAGGTTTGGAGCAGGTTTTTTTTGGGGGGATGGAAGAATTTTATGCCATAAATTGAATGCTTACACTTCCTAAAATGATCCTTTTAGGATGGTTTGGGTTAGGTTTTTATAAACCCCACATTTGTGCCCTTGTAAAGAGTGGGGTGTGGATTCTCCCCTCCTCTCCTTGTCCTTTCCAGGCATCTCATCACTCCCCCAGCCACCCCGGATGGTTCCTGGGGATAACAAAGACCCAGGTTGTTTCCAGCAGCATCGTTACCCACTGTGTAATTACCCACCCAGAAAGCAAGACCTTTGAGCACCCAGGTTTATCTACAGCACCCTGATTTGCCTGTGGGAATTACAAGAGTATTTGTCCTGCTATCACAGGTGATGTTAAACAAGCAGAAACAATCACCAGCCCTTCAGTTAGCCCATTAACAGGGTCAGCCTCATTAAATATCTCTGGAACCAAGACAGCTACTTGCCATCTTCATCTACAACAATCCAGGTCAGCAGGGACTGATTGGCAAAGATGTGTTTAATTAATAAACTTTAATTAATAAACTTCTAAAAATCAAATAACAAAGCTTTTCCCTCTGTTGTTCAGCTCTTGGGTTCAAGTATTCATCCTATACAGATGGGACCCGAGTCTCCCCACAAGGTTTAGAGGTGATGCCCATGTTATCTCCTCTCTGCCTGGTAGAGCAATTAATGCAGGAAACAATTAATCAAGGTGTAAGCAGAGAGGACAGAGGGACAAGTTGAAGGGACACTCCAAAATGCAGGGGAAGGCTGGGGAGAGCTTGGTCACAATAATATTATCAAATAAAAATGAGCGGTATTAGGAATCAATTAAGGGGGTAGAAATCAGCATCCTAAAGGAAACATCACAGAGGCAGCACAAAAGCAACACAAGCTCTGTCTCTTAACAGAGTAATCAGACACAGTGAGGCAAGAGGTAATTACAGGAGCACTGGAAAACAGGATTTACTCTGAAAGGTTTTTAACCGTGCGCGGAGTTGTTTCCTCCACGTATTAACAGCGCCAGTTCTGGCATTGAGCAGCTCAATAATACAGGCTATGGAGTAATTAAGGGGCTAAAAAGATAAGCAATATGCTGTTTAAATTCAATTCTTGCCCCTCAACGTGGATCCTGAGTTATCCTGGGTGTGGATCCTGAGTTATCACGGATGCACGGTCACGGGTGTTTAACCCCAAAAAGGGAGTTGAGGAGCGCTCCCTGGTTTAGCACTCCCTTTCCTGGGGTTAGAAGGGTTGAAAAGAGCCAGCTCAGAACTCACAAGTGTGCTGCCTGCCTTAAAAAAAATAAGGAGAGTTGATGCTTTTTAAGGTCTAACTGGAATGTCGCTGCTTGTCCCCCTTTCCAAAGCTCTCCCAGGGGAGGACACAAGCGTTTTAACAGGGTCGCATCTTTTATTCCACAGTTGCTTTTAGTCCTTCTGCTGGTTGAAAATGCTCATTGTTCAAAATGCAGCTGCTTTTTTAGGGTGATGTTTAAACCTCCAGGATGGATTAAAAGCAAACATCTGGAAGTCCCACCTCTTAAATCACTGCAAAGAGCCTAAAAATTAAAGCAGAGCATCGTTAACGGGTCACTCCCGCTGAACACACAGGGGGATTTCGCTGCTTCTTCTAAGCCTCACTTCATTTCCCTCCAGGAAATAAAAAGGCTGGGATAAAAACACCCCAAAACCCCTATAAATCACAAAAAACCCACCCCAAAGTAACCCCCAACTTTCTCTGTAAGAACCACACAGGTTTCTGGCGCATGCGGCGCGACTGCGGATGCATCGTGCCCCCTAGAGGGTACCGCCACTGGTCCCTGCGTTGTACTAGGGTCTGTATATTGGACATGGGTTTCTAAATCCAAAGGGAGGGAAAAGAGATGAAAAGTGGAAAAAAGAGAGGGAAAGGGGGGAAAAAAAGCTATTTCCTACCCTATTTCATTCCACAGACATAAAAATCCAGGAGATGTAAAGGATTCGGTACCGCCACTGATCCCCGCGTTGTACAAGGGTCTATGTATACTGGCCATGGGTTTTTAAATCCAAAGGGGGAGAAAAAGAGATGAAAAGGGAAAAAAGAGAGCAAAAGGGGGAAAAAAGAGAGGAAAAGGGAGAGAAAAAGCTATTTCCTACCCTATTTCCTTCCACAGATATAAAAATCCAGGAGATGTAAAGGATTCGGTACCGCCACTGATCCCCACGTTGTACTAGGGTCTGTATATTGGACATGGGGTTTTGAATCCAAAGGGGGGGAAAAGAGATGAAAAAGGGAAAAAAGAGAGGAAAAGGGGGGGGAGGGAAAGCTATTTCCTACCCTATTTCCTTCCACAGATATAAGAATCCAGGAGATGTAAAGGATTCGGTACCGCCACTGATCCCCGCGTTGTACAAGGGTCTATGTATACTGGCCATGGGTTTTTAAATCCAAAGGGGGAGAAAAAGAGATGAAAAGGGGAAAAAAGAGAGGAAAAGGGGGGGAAAAAGGCTATTTCCTTCCCTTTTTCCTTCCACAGATATAAAAATCCAGGAGATGTAAAGGATTCGGTACCGCCACTGATCCCCGCATTGTACTAGGGTCTGTAGATTGGACATGGGTTTTTAAATCCAAAGGGGAGGGAAAAGAGATGAAAAAGGGAAAAAAGAGAGGAAAAGGGGGGGGGGAAGCTATTTCCTACCCTATTTCCTTCCACAGATATAAAAATCCAGGAGATGTAAAGGATTCGGTACCGCCACTGATCCCCGCGTTGTACAAGGGTCTATGTATACTGGCCATGGGTTTTTAAATCCAAAGGGGGAGAAAAAAAGATGAAAAGGGGAAAAAAGAGAGGAAAAGGGGAAAAAAAAGGCTATTTCCTTCCCTATTTCCTTCCACAGATATAAAAATCCAGATGTAAAGGATTCGGTACCGCCACTGATCCCCGCGTTGTACAAGGGTCTATGTATATTGGACATGGGTTTTTAAATCCAAAGGGGGGGAAAAGAGATGAAAAGGGGAAAAAAGAGAGGAAAAGGGGAAAAAAAAAGGCTATTTCCTTCCCTTTTTCCTTCCACAGATATAAAAATCCAGGAGATGTAAAGGATTCAGGAAGAGGATGGAGGAGGAAGGCAGATGGGAAGAGAAAACTTTGCAGAAGGGGCTGGGGGTTGTTATGTATGGCTCAGGATTTTCCTGTCTAATTAAGAGATGTGTAATTAACCCCCAGCTTCAGGAATGCACAGGAAGGATCCCTTCTTGCTTTCACCACAGAGTGAAGTTTACTACTCACGGAGCGGTTGGAGCAGGGGGGGAGCCTGTGGTGCTGGTACCTCTAGAAATCACCCCTAAAAATGCCTTCAGGGGGAGCTGAGGTGGTTTCCCAGCAAGGGAACCCCAAAAAGGGAAGGGTGGGGGTGTTTATTCCCTGATCATCCCCCTAAATTCCTCAAAGTTTTTTCGTTGCTCCAAATTTCAGTGCTGGAAAGATGCTGAGTTAAATATTGTGGCTACAAAAGAACATGGGAAGGGGGGGGAGCTGGGGAAGGGGGGGAAAGAGGGAAAAGCCAAAAGGAATAGGTAGGTTTGCAGCCAGCAACTACAAGCAGATGGAGAGGCAATGAGGCAGGGAAATGCTGCTCCTGCCTGAAGGGATTGCCAAGGTGAAGGTTCCCATCCCAGGGAGGGGATGGGGAATACGGCAGCACTGAGGGTTTACAGCAAGAGGGGGTGGTAACGGGGTATCCTGACTCAAAAAGCAAGGGGCATCTGAGGATGGGGAAGGAGCTGGGCTGGTTCAGCCTGGAGAAGAGAAGGCTGTGGGGGGACCTCATTGCAGCCTTCCAGTCCCTGAAGGGAGCACAGAAACAGGAGGGGAATCAGCTTGTTCAAAGGGCAGAGACTGGCAGGACAAGGGGGATGGAGTGAAGCTGAAGGAGGGAAGGGTGAGATGAGGTATTAGAGGGACGTTCTTTGCAGAGAGAGTGGTGAGGGGCTGGAACAGGCTGCCCAGAGAAGTGGTGGATGCCCCATCCCTGGAGGTGTTCAAGGCCAGGTTGGCTGGGGCCCTGGGCAGCCTTGTGTAGCTCCAGGCCTGGAGGTTGGTGTCCCTGCCTGTGTCAGGGAGGTTGGAGCTCTCTGATCCTTGGGGTCCCTTCCAACCCAGACCAGTCTGTGATTCTCTGACTCTATGAGGGGGATGTTTGTTCCCCTTCAAATGCACCATGTGGCAGGGGGTATGGTGTTTTATTGGAGGAGCAATTGGAAGAGCCAAAATAAATCCCTGGAGCAGCCCCTGGTTTATCCCCAAATCACAACCTGGAGCACGGGCGACAGGACAACACCTTCCATGGGGTGTGGAAACGTTCTGCTCTGCTTTCCTGACCCATCCTTACACCTTTTTTCCAAAAGAAACAGCAAATTGGGAAGACTGGGGACACACAACTCCAGATCCACCATGCCTGGAGCTTTTCCTCCAGGCTCCCTTCTTCTTGAGCTTGAATTGAGTCCATCAGACTCCTCCGGAATACCAGGACCTTAATTAAGCGTGGCTAATCAGACACTTGGATTCATCCAGCCCTGTTGCATTCCCTGAGGCAAAAGGGGAGGGGGAAAGGGGGGGGAGGGAATAACTCAACCCCCAAACCCAACCCAACCCCCCACACCACTTGTTTGCCTCCTGCAAGCTGCAGCTCATCACAAGCTGCTGGGCTTAGCATGGAGACAGCTGCCCAGAGACCTCCCCATTTGGTTCAGAGCTTTGGATTAGGCTCAAAAAAGCCCCCCCCCTAAAAAAGATGGGGGGGATTTGGAGGTATAGGTGGTGTTAGGAGAGCTCTCAGGGTCATGTGTGTTTGGGAGAAGGCATCTGGGTAGCCTTTGTTACTCCAGGGAGTAAGTAGGACTGGTTTTAAGGTACTATTCAGGTACCACCTGCTTAAAACCAGGACTCAGCAGGATGGAAAGAGCCTGTTCCTAACTCAAAGGAAGGGTTTAGGAACTGATCTTCAGGGGTTACTTGAGGGAAAGCAGAAGGAAGCACCCAGGAATGGAGCAGAGACCCTCAGGCTGCCCCTTGAGACATCCAGCACCAAGCAGATAAAGGAGGAAGGAGAAATTCCTCTGTCTCAAGCCAAGGAGCAACTCCTCCACCTCCAGGCATGGAGCACACTCAGTGCAAGCTGAGGAGCTCTGAGCACAACAGGGACAGGTCTGCACCCAAACCAGGCTCATGAGATTGTCCTCCCCACAAGCATTGATTTCTGAAGGAGACCTTCAGGAAAACAAGTGCCACCAAGCCAACAGAGAGCAGGGGTTTCAGCCAGGGAAAGGGAGAAGGGAGCACGGCCATAGCAGTAACACCACGTCCTCCATCAGCTCCTGCAGCTCATTACCCTTCACAGCCCGGGCAGATTGACAAGGATTGGGGGGAGAAGGGGGTTAAGACACAATGTCCCTGGACTGGGCACTGGGGAGGCTGCAGCTGGAGTGCTGGGTCCAGTTCTGGGCTCCTCAGCATCAGAAGGACATTGAGGTCCTGGAGCGAGTGCAGAGAAGGGCAACCAGGCTGGGGAAGGGGCTGGAGGGCAAATGCTGTGAGGAGCAGCTGAGGGAGCTGGGGGTGTTGAGCCTGGAGAAGAGGAGGCTGAGGGGAGACCTTCTCCCCACCTGCCCTGCCCTGCCAGGAGGGTGCAGAGAGGTGGGCGATGGTCTCTTCAGCCAGGGGACAGGAGATGGGACAAGGGGCAATGGGCTCAAGCTGCCCCAGGGCAGGGTCAGCTCAGCTGGGAGGGCAAAGTTCTTCCCTGGCAGAGTTGTGGGGCTGTGGAACAGGGGCCTGGAGCAGGGTCAGGGCCTGGCACAGGGGCCTGGAGCAGGGTCAGGGCCTGGGATGGGCCTGGAATAGGGGCCTGGAGCAGGGTCAGGGCCTGGCACAGGCTTCCCGGGGAGGGGGTTGAGTCCCCACCCCTGGGTGAGTTTAACAGAGGGGTGGATGAGGAGCTCAGGGATCTAGGTTAGTAGAGGATGGGAATGGTTGGACTCCATGATCTTAAAGCTCTTTTCCAACCCTGGGATTCTGTGAATCAGATGAGCAGAGCAGTAAAGCAACAAGAGGATTTGGGGTGAGATCATCCCAGCAAAAATTCCCCAGGGGGGTGTCAGGGATCGAGTCCCATTTTAATACCTCACGATTCCCTGGTGCCCTGAAGAGCCCTGATCTCCAGTCCTCCCAACACCAACAACCCTCCCTGCTGGCCTTGGATGGTTTCTTTAATTTCTGGTAATTACATCTGATTCCAGTTTTCAATCCCAAATCCCAGCAATCCTACGTATTCAAAGCAAAGCTTAAAATTGGAAAGGCACCTGTGAAGGGAGCGAGAAGCTTCCTGAAGCTGTGGTGAGGCTGCCAAGCCAAGGCCAACATGTTTGGCAGGAATCAGATGCCAAGCTGGATGTTTCTCAAGGGACTTTACAAATGGAAACGTCATCTGGAGCCAAGAGGGGTAAAGATAGTCCTCACACACACCAGAATAAACCTTCAGTTGAAGTTGCTCTTGTTCCCCATCTCTGTTCTTACTCCTGTCCCATCTCTCCCTATCTGGAGTCCTGTGTCCAGAGCTGGGGTCCCAAGAAAAGGAAGATGGGGAACTGGTGAAGAGGGGTCAGAGGAGCCATGGAGATGATCAGAGGGCTGGAGCAGCTCCCCTGTGAAGAGAGGCTGAGGGAGCTGGGCTGGTTCAGCCTGGAGAAGAGAAGGCTGTGGGGGGACCTCATTGCAGCCTTCCAGTCCCTGAAGGGAGCAGAGGAACAGGAGGGGAATCAGCTTGTTCAAAGGGCAGAGACTGGCAGGACAAGGGGGATGGAGTGAAGCTGGAGGAGGGAAGGGTGAGATGAGATCTTAGGGGGAAGTTCTTTGCAGAGAGAGTGGTGAGGGGCTGGAACAGGCTGCCCAGAGAGGTGGTGAGTGCCCCATCCCTGGAGGTGTTCAAGACCATGTTGGCTGGGGCAGTGTTGGCAGTTCCAACCCCCCTGCCACAGGCAGGGCCACCAACCTCCAGGCCTGAAGCTACACAGGGTTGCCCAGGGCCTGGCCAAGCAGACCTCTGAAGTTCTCTATTTCCACTTGTAGATACCAACAACACCCTCAAAATCTGGTGGCAAGTTGTCCAAGATCACATCACACTCCAAGTTGACCCTCCAGCATGTGCTACCTCATTCCTCCTCTCCTCCTGCCCACCCTGTGCCTAAGGAAAGACTTCAGTTCCCTGCCTTCCCAAACTGACACTTGGGAATAAATCCTAAATAAGTCAATCATGCTAATTTCTTAAGAGGGATATTTATGCAAATAAAGAATTCCAAATGAGATTCTTTATGCAAATAAAGAATCTCAAAGCCTGGAACACAACCAGAGGCCCAGTGAGCATCCATTGACAGAGATGATGCTTCTGCCTCCACGTTGCACCTCTGCTCCCCTTCTGCACAAAACATCCCTAAAATCCCATGAGAAGACCTCAGGAAGGAGGACATCCTGCTGTCCATCATGGATGAAAACTCCTTGGGCTCTTTGCTCTGTAACTCACCACCCCTGGGTGTGTTTAACAGAGGGGTAGATGAGGTGCTCAGGGATCTGGTTCAGCACAGGATGGGGATGGTTGGACTTGATGATCTCCAAGGTCTTTTCCAACCTGGTGATTCTGTGAAAAGCCCTTGCTACACATCAAAATCCCAACCCACTAAAACCCCAACCCACTAAAATCACCCAGGTCAAGGCAGCAAGGTTCCTATAACTATTTTCTGATGGAATTCTTCCCATGGGATCACCCAGGCTGCTGGCATCTGCTCAGCAGTCCTCCCTGTCCCTCCCCAACCTGCCTTCACTGGTGCTTTCTGCCAGAGGAATTGCTGTCATTGTCCTGAATCCCATCACATTAAGTACCAAACACACACAAAAACAAAGAGCTTTTAATGAGTTTATTTCTCCTAACAATGCAACAATTGCTAGGACAACTAATTAATGCACACTGGAGCCTACAGCAGAGCTCTATCTGCACTAATTAGGGATTTTCTTAATCCATTACCCCCCCCCCCCACCTCCTCCTCCTCCTCTTCACCCACTGAGACAGCTCTCAGAGAGATAGCAAGAGAGGGAGTATTGGAGAGGGGCTGCTGCTTTCCCTCCTCCTGCTGTCTACACCAGCTCCAAGGGATGCTCCAGCACCATGGTACCACTCAGAGAAGCTGCCTCAGGTGGGTATCTCATGTTATTCTTCTCCTTGACCTTCAATTTAAGGTCTTCACTTCCCAGGAGAACTTCCCAAGCAACGTGCTGCTCCAGGGGCAGGATTCAGTGGCCAAGGGGGGTGAAAATCTTATGAGGAGCAGCTGAGGGAGCTGGAGTGGAGAAGAGAAGGCTGAGGGGAGACCTTATCACCACCTACACTGACCTTACAAGAGGGTGCAGAGAGGTGGGCGATGGTCTCTTCAGCCAGGGGGCAGGAGATGGGACAAGGGGCAATGGGCTCAAGCTGCCCCAGGGAAGGGTCAGCTCAGCTGGGAGGGAAAAGTTCTTCCCTGGCAGAGTTGTGGGGCTGTGGAACAGGGGCCTGGAGCAGGGTCAGGGCCTGGAACAGGGGCCTGGAGCAGGGTCAGGGCCTGGAACAGGGGCCTGGAGCAGGGTCAGGGCCTGGAATGGGCCTGGAGCAGGGTCAGGGCCTGGAACAGGGGCCTGGAGCAGGGTCAGGGCCTGGAACAGGAGCCTGGAGCAGGGTCAGGGCCTGGAACAGGAGCCTGGAGCAGGGTCAGGGCCTGGAACAGGAGCCTGGAGCAGGGTCAGGGCCTGGAACAGGAGCCTGGAGCAGGGTCAGGGCCTGGAACAGGAGCCTGGAGCAGGGTCAGGGCCTGGAACAGGAGCCTGGAGCAGGGTCAGGGCCTGGAACAGGCCTGGAATAGGGGCCTAGAACAGGGTCAGGGTCTGAGACAGGGTCAGGGCCTGGCACAGGCTGCCCAGGGAGGGGCTGAGTCCCCAGCCCTGGGTGTGTTTAACAGAGGGGAGATGAGGTGCTCAGGGATCTGGTTCAGCACAGGACAAGAACAGTTGGACTTGATGATCCTAAAGGTCTTTTCCAACCTAGTCAATCTGTAACAAACTCCTCAACAACCACCTCTAATCTTTGTCCTTCTTCTCTGTTGCTGTGAAAGAGGGAACCAAAAAACCCCTCCAGACCTGGGTGATGAAGGACCAAGGACATGGATCCTCAGGACTTAAATGTGTCTTTGACACCAGAGCCTGAAGCTCAGAGAAAATCCTGTCCCTGGGAAGACACAGCAGCAGCAGGGACAGCTGAGATAAGCAGCATTTTGACTACATAAACCAAATTCTTCCCTGATTCCAAGTTAAAGAGGGAAACACCAGTACTGGTCCCTGCTTCTCCCTTCCTGATGCCACGTCACACCGGTCCCTTTTGACCCAGCAGCTCTCCCTGTGAAGTGCTTTGAGATCCTCCACAAACATCTCTAAAATAGCCTCAACTTGCACCAGGACAGCTTTACCAGAGAGTAGTGAGGGACTGGAACAGGCTGCCCAGAGAGGTGGTGGATGCCCCATCCCTGGAGGTGTCCAAGGCCAGGTTGGCTGGGGCCCTGGGCAACCTTGTGTAGCTCCAGGCCTGGAGGTTGGTGTCCCTGCCTGTGGCAGGGGGGTTGAAACTGTCTGATCCTTGGGGTCCCTTCCAACCCAGCCCAGTCTATGAAACTCCAGGATGGGGTTCTCCTGTTGCACTCCTGTCTCAAGTTTGAGCTGACATTAAGAACATATCCCTAATGAATTCTGGAGGTCAAGGCTATAACTCAGCCAAACAGGGGAAGCCAGGCCGAGGTGTTGAATGATTTAAAACATAATCCACCTCCCCCACCCATTCCCCAAGTGAAGGGTGCCACCTGTTAGTGTTAGGAGCATGAGAAAATACCCAGGAATGAGGAGAATCCCAAGACTTGTAGCTCCCCTCCACCAACTGTGGTAAGGAAGAAGCTGCTAATGGTTCTTCACTTGCTCCAGAGATTATGTCATAGCTCAAATTGTATTCCCAAGGAATGGGGTTACCACATTCCCACATTCCTGAGGAACGTGCTGGATACACACAGCAGAGCTTCCCAGAGCTGAAAACAACCCTGGGTAGCACAACAGTAATGGGGCCACAGGGCACAGACATGGAAAGCCCCAAGGGACTTCCAAGAAGATGGGCAGCTCCAAGGACCTCCCCCTGGCCAGGCCACTCACTTTTGGGATGCCTTAGATCAGGAGATGGGATGTCCTGACTCCAAAGATGGATGTAACTTGAGCAGTGCTCCTCACTGGTGTGAGACAGGCAGTGGTGATGCCTCCTCACCCAGCCCCCACCCACCCCATATCACTCCATCAACTGGCTCACATCCAGACTGGTGGCTGCACATCCAGACTGGGGGGTGAGAAGCTGGAGAGGGGTCCTGCTGAGAGGGATTTGGGGGTCTTGGTTGACAGCAAGTTACCCAGGAGGCAGGAGTGTGCCCAGGAAGCCAGGAGGGTTAACCTTATCCTGGGGTGCATCAAGCATGGCATGGCCAGCTGGACCAGGGAGGGGATTGTCCCACTCTGCACTGAGCTGGGGTGGCCTCACCTCCAGTCCTGGGTGCAGGTTTGGGTGCCACAGGACAAGAGGGACACTAAACTATTGGACAGTGTCCAGAGACAGGCAGAAAGGATGGGGAAGAGTCTGGAGGGGAAGGATTATGAGGAGAAGCTGAAGGCCCTGGGCTTGTTCAGCCTGGAGAAGAGGAGGCTGAGGGGAGACCTCATGGGGGTCTGGGGCTTCCTGATGAGGGGCAGTGAAGGGGCAGGTGCTGATCTCTCTCCTCTCTTTGGGGACCAGGGACAGAACCTGAGGGAACAGCGTGAAGTTGCCCCAGGGGAGGTTTAGGCTGGGTGTCAGGAAGAGGTTCTGTACTGAGAGGGGGGTCAGGCACTGGCACAGGCTCCCCAGGGAAGGGGTCACAGCCCTGAGCTGAGCTGAGGTCAGGAAGCATCAGGATGATGCCCTCAGTGCCCTGCTCTGACTTGGCTGGTCCATGTGGAGCCAGGAGTTGGGCTTGATTGTCCTTAGAGGTACCTTCCAGCTCAGGAGATTCCAGGACTGTATGACTCCAACTCCACCTGGCTGAGATGACAATGCCCAGAACCTACAAAAATTAAGCTTGGATTCCAGGACAAAAAAACCCTCCCCATGCAACCAAAAAGGTAAATGAGAAGATTACAGTTCCCTTCAACACTCTCTTCTAAGATTTTTCTACAGCTTTGGGTGCAGAATCACCTACCCACTTGGTTTACAGGGTTTGGCCACATTCATGGTTCAAGACCTCCAGTACTGGGTGTTTGCTCAGGCTGGCACATGTAGCAGCCCCTAAAATTGCATCTTCTCCTTGTACTGGGACAAAGAGATCTGCATGGCCAGTAAGTCTGTGGAGGGGATTGTGCCCCTGGACTGGGCACTGGGGAGGCTGCAGCTGGAGTGCTGGGTCCAGTTCTGGGCTCCTCAGCATCAGAAGGACATTGAGGTCCTGGAGCGAGTGCAGAGAAGGGCAACCAGGCTGGGGAAGGGGCTGGAGGGCAAATGCTGTGAGGAGCAGCTGAGGGAGCTGGGGGTGTTGAGCCTGGAGAAGAGGAGGCTGAGGGGAGACCTTCTCCCCACCTGCCCTGCCCTGCCAGGAGGGTGCAGAGAGGTGGGCGATGGTCTCTGCAGCCAGGGGCCAGGAGATGGGACAAGGGGCAATGGGCTCAAGCTGCCCCAGGGCAGGGTCAGCTCAGCTGGGAGGGGAAAGTTCTTCCCTGGCAGAGTTGTGGGGCTGTGGAACAGGGGCCTGGAGCAGGGTCAGGGCCTGGCACAGGCTGCCCAGGGAGGGGGTTGAGTCCCCACCCCTGGGTGTGTTTAACAGAGGGGAGATGAGGTGCTCAGGGATCTGGTTCAGCACAGGACAGGAGTGGTTGGATTCCATGATCTCAAAGGTCTTTTCCAACCTTGGGATTCTGTGAAATCCCACTTAACCAATGAAAATAGTATTTCTCTAAATTCTAAGAGAAGATTTTCAGCCCTCACAGAGGGCTGGAGCACGTGATGATGATGAATGTTACCCAAGAGCCTGAAATCAAATCAAACCCATCTTTCATTTTCATCACCTGGGGGGGACAATCTCTCCTCTCCCACGAATTCCTGTGACATCCCAGGAACTCACTGATACCACAACCAACAAAATAAGCTGGAAAACACTTTTAAAGGACTTTTACAGCTCTGACAACATCTCACACCATATTTTAGATGCACCAACCTTAGCAAGAGAAGAGAAAACCAACCCCAACTTGCAAAGATCAGAAAATATTCCACAGTTCCCATGAAACATCCCCATGAAATCCAGCAGAAACCAGAAAAGCTGGACAAGATTTAAGCTGCTACATTAAACCTGTTCAGTTCTTAAGTCAGCACTTCTAAAATACACCCATGATTGAACCTCAGAGACTTTTAGCTGCTGGGGAATGTCACCTGTCAACACCTGCTCTCCAGGAGGCAGTTGAAGAGGGAGAGTTGATCATCACTGATGTTCCCATCAAACAAAGAAACCAATTAACACCACTAAGGACTGGAAGAACCTTGTTCCCCTGTTCTGCCTCAGAAACAAACTTGCTAAAGTCAGAGAAAGCTGGAGGAGATAACAAACCCAAGCCACCAAACCACACTTGAGGTGTTTTCCTTCTCTGCTTGGGTCTCCTCATCACACAACACCCTCTGGAATCTCTTGGGAGAGGACAGCACCTCCAAGTTTTCACTCAAGACCTTTAAAACCTGCTCATGTGGCACTTTCAGCCTCTTCTTTGTCACCTGTAGGATCCTCAGCAAGCTCACACCAACACCAGTCTTGAATCCCTGGTCATCCTCCAACCTCCAGCCCCTTCTTCTCAGGGTTCCACCCCCACCTGAGCAGGCTGCAGGACATCCTACCAATGTGCCCCCAAACTGCTCCTCAGAAACATGTCTAGGAGCTCAGGCATGCTTCCCCTCTTCCCTTAACATGCTTCTGAGGAAGCCCAGCTCACCAGGATCAGCCCACCATGGCCCAGCTTAGTCTCCAAGATAATCTGAATGCCCACAGGTATGCTGACCATGCCCTCTCCACCTCATTCCCTACTTCTTTGGGCCTTTGTCACCCCCAAACCCCTTTCTGTTTTCTCCCTGTTTTCTTTTCCCTTATCACCTCAACAACCCTCTGACCCTACAGAAACAGGGACCTCCAGGAACAACAGCCCCCAGCAAGGTGCAAGACCATGGGGGAGCTCCTGAGCCTGATGAACATCAGCCATTCAATAACCTCAACAGAGGTTCTTAGCACGCACAGTGTCCCTCTTGAACCCATAGACCTCATCCCAACACATCTCATTCTAAGCACCCACTATGTCCCCCTCTTGAACCCATAGACCTCATCCCAACACATCTCATTCTAAGCACCCACTGTGTCCCTCTTGAACCCATAGACCTCATCCCAATACATCTCATTCTAAGCACCCACTGTGTCCCTCTTGAACCCATAGACCTCATCCCAGTACATCTCATTCTAAGCACCCACTGTGTCCCTCTTGAACCCATAGACCTCATCCCAATATATCTCATTCTAAGCACCCAGTGTGTCCCTCCTGAACCCATAGACCTCATCCCAATACATCTCATTCTAAGCACCCACTGTGTCCCTCCTGAACCCATAGACCTCATCCCAATACATCTCATTCTAAGCACCCACTGTGTCCCTCCTGAACCCATAGACCTCATCCCAATACATCTCATTCTAAGCACCCACTGTGTCCCTCCTGAACCCATAGACCTCATCCCAACACATCTCATTCTAAGCACCCACTGTGTCCCTCCTGAACCCATAGACCTCATCCCAATATATCTCATTCTAAGCACCCACTGTGTCCCTCTTGAACCCATAGACCTCATCCCAGTACATCTCATTCTAAGCACCCACTGTGTCCCTCTTGAACCCATAGACCTCATCCCAATACATCTCATTCTAAGCACCCACTGTGTCCCTCCTGAACCCATAGACCTCATCCCAATATATCTCATTCTAAGCACCCACTGTGTCCCTCCTGAACCCATAGACCTCATCCCAATACATCTCATTCTAAGCACCCACTGTGTCCCTCCTGAACCCATAGACCTCATCCCAATATATCTCATTCTAAGCACCCACTGTGTCCCTCTTGAACCCATAGACCTCATCCCAATGCCCCACGTGTGCTGGCTGGACATGGGGGTGACCTGATGTACATGGAGCAGGAAGCCCAAGGAGAAGGGCTAATCAGTCCCATCAGGCTCCTTATCCACACCCAGGAGATTCCCATGAAGCCTTTGGAAATACACTGTTTCCACCAGCTCTTGTCCATCTGTTGATACTGTCTGAGATCAGCCAAGCACAAAATCCAGCAGGGAACATTAAGCCCTGTAGAAGACAGTGGGAGAGCCTGAACACACATCCATAGGTTTGTGTTTATCCCAGGAAAACACACATCCTACACCAGCTACATCAACCCCCAGCTCCCTTCTGTGGTCCAGTGCTGGGCTCCCTGGGATAGAAAAGCCAGGGATCTCCTGGAGAGAGTCCAGAGGAGGGACATGGAGATGCTGAAGGGCCTGGAGCATCTCCCCTGGGAGGAAAGGTGCTGGAACAGGCTGCCCAGAGAGGGGGTGGATGCCCCATCCCTGGAGGGGTTCAAGGCCAGGTTGGCTGGAGCCCTGGGCAGCCTTGTGTAGCTCCAGGCCTGGAGGTTGGTGGCCCTGCCTGTGTCAGGGGGGTTGGAACTCTGGGACCCCTGGGGTCCCCTCCAACCCAGACCAGACTATGATTCTATGAAAGGCTGAGTGAGCTGGGGCTGTTCAGCCTGGAGAGAAGAAGCCTGAGAGGGGATCTGATCACTGGGTTTCAAGAGCTGAAGGGTGGGACACAGGGGGACATGGGCAGCCTCTGCTCAGTGTCTGTGGGGACAGGACAAGGGGTGATGGGCTCAAATTGGAGCAGAGGAAGTCCCACACCAATATGTGGAAGAACTTCCCAGTGAGGGTGACAGAGTCAAACCAACAGCAAAACTTGTTTATTAAAACCAACTGGGGTGACAGAGGGACCTGGAGAAGAAGGGAAAGTGGGGTGGGGTGGAGGGTGAATATTTCTTTTTCCCAGTTCTTTAATTTCTGATGGTTTGAACATTTAATAAGACTATTAAAACTTCAATGCCAACCACCCCTGGAAGACCCAAGGAGTGTCCTTCAGCTGCATTTAGAGCTGATTAAAACCAACCAGCCTTCGGTGCCGCTGGCTGGAGTTTCTAGAGGCTGCAGTGGTGGAGGGTAATGGTTCTTGCCTGCTGGTGGGACAACTCATTTTCAAGCTGCTTTCAACCTCATCTTCAAGGACAGAAGCTGGAATTTCAATTACCTGAATAATTGGAGATGGGGGAAAACACTTGTGTGGGGAAAGGGACCTTCTAGAGCAGGCTTGGAGCCTGGAGATTTTGTTATTAATACATCCTTCTGCTGCTGCTTCCCTCTGTGACCTTGGGGGAGATGCTTTTAAGGGGGTACCTGGGGGGTGGTTTATTCTTCTACCCATGTGATGGGAAGAGCAGACCCTGGTGCTGAGAGATCCGTGTCCAACAGCAACAAGGAAAACGTCACCTAGGAAACTGTGTGGCCAGGAGGTCTGGGGAGGGGATTGTGTCCCTGTACTCAGCAGGTACTTGGTTTAGGGGCTGATAGAATCATAGAATCACAGACTGGTCTGGGTTGGAAGGGACCACAAGGATCAGAGAGTTCCAACCCCCCTGCTACAGGCAGGGACACCAACCTCCAGGCCTGGAGCTACACAAGGTTGACCAGGGCCCCAGCCAACCTGGCCTTGAACACCTCCAGGGATGGGGCATCCACCACCTCTCTGGGCAGCCTGTTCCAGCCCCTCACCACTCTCTCTGCAAACAACTTCCCCCTAATATCTCACCTCCCCCTTCCCTCCTCCAGCTTCACTCCATCCCCCTTGTCCTGCCAGTCTCTGCCCTTTGAACAAGCTGATTCCCCTCCTGTTCCTCTGCTCCCTTCAGGGACTGGGAGGCTGCAATGAGGTCCCCCCACAGCCTTCTCTTCTCCAGGCTGACCCAGCCCAGCTCCCTCAGCCTCTCTCCATAGGGGAGCTGCTCCAGCCCTCTGATCATCTCCGTGGCTCCTCTGACCCCTCTCCAACAGTTCCCCATCTTTCTTGTATTGGGGCCCCAGCTCTGGACACAGGACTCCAGCTGGGGCCTCCTGAGGGCAGAGCAGAGAGGGACAATCCCCTCCCTGTCCCTGCTGCCACCCCTCTGCTGATGGAGCCCAGGATCCCATCACCCTTCCAAGCTCCAAGAGCCACTGCTGGCTCAAATAGGACAAAGTGAAATGGTTTTAAACTGGAAGGGGGTAGATTTAGGTTGGACATCAGGAAGAAATTCTTAACTCTGAGGGTGGTGAGGCCCTGGCACAGGATGCCCAGAGAGGTTTTGGCTGCCCCCTCCCTGGAAGTGTTCAAGTCCAGCTTGGATGGGGTCTTGAGCAGCCTGGGCTGGTGAGAAGTGTCCCTGCCCATGGCAGTGGGGTGGAACTAGATGATCTCTGAGGTCCCTTCCAACCCAAACCATTCTATGATTCTCTGATAGCTCATCAAAACCCCTTTGGGCACATCAGGGATCCTCTCAACAGCAGAACACCTCCTTGTCTATTGGGGAGGTGCTCCTCCTCCCAACACATCACACCAAGGCCAGGTTTGTAAGCAGCCACCAGACTCCATTTCAACTCCAGAAGATGGGAAATACATCAACCTGACAGGTCCTCACCAGATTAGGGGAAAGTTTTTAAAAGCTATTGACACAACAAGTCCTCTCCTGCTCTGGATTCACAAGACCCCATCACTCCATTAAATAACCCACAGCCACTCTGCTCTCATGAATATTTAAAAGGGAGAAAGCAAAGCATCAGGCAGTCAAGCAGCTGGAGATGAGCACTAACACCTTCAAGACAAGAGGACAGGAGAAAGGAAGTGTCAGAGCATGAAGTGCCTGGTGTGATGTCCAGGTTGGGATTTGATGGTTTGGATTTGGGTTGTTGTTGTTGTTGTTTGGTCCATGTTTCCCACCCACTGCTGCTTCACACAGGCCTTGAGATATTGAGAGTGACAGGCAGGGGTCACATGGAGTAGAATTAACAACATTTCATGGAATCATGGAATCTCCTGAGCTGGAAGGGACCTATAAGGACCATCAAGTCCAACTCCTGGCTCCACACAGACCAGCCAAGTCAGAGCAGGACACTGAGGGCATCACCCTGATGCTTCTTGACCTCAGCCCAGCTCAGGGCTGGGACCCCTTCCCTGGGGAGCCTGTGCCAGTGCCTGACCCCCCTCTCAGCACAGAACCTCTTCCTGACACCCAGCCTAAACCTCCCCTGGGGCAGCTTCACGCTGTTCCCTCAGGTTCTGTCCCTGGTCCCCAAAGAGAGGAGAGAGATCAGCACCTGCCCCTTCACTGCCCCTCATCAGGAAGCCCCAGATCCCCATGAGGTCTCCCCTCAGCCTCTTCTCCAGGGTGAACAACCCCAGGGCCTTCAGCCTCTCCACCTAAGACTCCCCCTCCAGACCCTTCCCCATCCCTGCTGCCTGTCCCAGGACACTGTCCACTATTTTTACATCCCCCTTGTCCTGTGGCACCCAAACCTGCACCCAGGACTTGAGATGAGGACAATCCCCTCCCTGGACTGGCTGGCCATGCCATGCTTGGTGAACCCCAAGATGTGGTTGACCCTCCTGGCTGCCTGGGCACACTCCTGGCTCATGGTTATCCTGCTGTCAACCAAGACCCTCAAATCCCTCGTGGCACAGCCAACCTCCAGCCTCTCACCCCCCAGGCTGGATGCACAGCCAGGGTTGTCCCTTCCCAGGAGCAGAACCCAGCACTCTGCTCTGGAAGCAGAGCACTGAGGGCTGTTCTGCTTAAGAGCCCATGAGACAAGAAGATCCAAACCAAGCTGCCTACTTTCATATAGATTAAAAAGCAGAGGGGAAACACCAGGCTGTGGATTTCCTGCCTGTCACCACCAGAGGTTTAACATCTTGATTTCATGCTGGGATTCTTCATTACCTTTTATTACCAGGCTTTTATGTCACCAACCACAGTGTTCAGGAGGGAATAAGAGGGTTTCATTCAGAAATGTCTGTTCCAAATTGAGATACTAAAGAACTGGGCAGTGAGGAGCTGCTGTCCCACCACTGACTCGTCTCAGGGAAGGGAAGTGATGCTGAGAGCATGTGGGAGTGATGCTGAGACTTCAGGGTGCTAAATAGTCACATGAATCAGAGTCATAGGGGGTGGAATGGACCTCTAGAGATCATCAGGTCCACCCCCCTGCCAAAGCAGGGTCCCTAGGACAGGGCACACAGGGAGACATCCAGATGGGGCTGGAATATCTCCAGAGAAGGAGACTCCACACCCCCTGGGCAGCCTGTCCCAGGGCTCCCTCACCCTCACTGGGAAGAAGTTCTTCCCCAGATTGGGGGGGAACTCCCTGTGCTCCAACTTGAGCCCATCACCCCTTGTCCTGTCCCCACAGACACTGAGAAGGGGCTGGCCACGTCCCCATGTCCCACCTGTCAGCTATTGATACCCAGTGATCAGATCCCCTCTCAGCCTCCTCTTCTCCAGGCTGAACCCCCCCAGCTCCCTCAGCTGCTCCTCACAGCATTTGCCCTCCAGCCCCTTCCCCAGCCTGGTTGCCCTTCTCTGCACTCGCTCCAGGACCTCAATGTCCTTCTGATGCTGAGGAGCCCAGAACTGGACCCAGCACTCCAGCTGCAGCCTCACCAATGCCCACATCCCCCTGTTTGCTTCTCTTCAGGCTGTAGGTAATTCAGAAAATCAAAGCATTGGGGAAAGGGCTACAATTAAAGTCACCCCATAAAGAAAACAACAACCCCCATCTGCCCTCTTGCAAGGAAACCCAGGAGTCTGTTAAAGACCAAACTTGGGTTCTCCTGCACATCGATTATTCTGGAATAATTAATTAGCAGAGCTGTAACAATCCATAAACTTGCCTAGCCTCTGCCTCTGCTGTTAATTTATGCAAGATGAAAGGATCGCTGTGGTTGCCTTTTCCATCTCCTTAATTCAGCAGTTTCTTTTTCCTTAGGAAAGCAAAGGGGGTGGATTTAACGGCTCTGCCGCCCTCTCCCCGCGTCGGGCGTTGTAAAACCTAACAGCCTCTCCAGAGCTGGCAGGGGGATGATGGATCACAGAAGCTCATGGAAGGGGGAGCGCTGTAAAATGCCCCAGTTAATGTTGAGATAGTGGAGTAAATCTTGGTTTAAAAACACAGGCAGACACATATATATGTATATATACTGCAGGATGAACATGAGCCACCTGCGTGGCCAGGAAGGCCAGTGGCATCTTGGCTTGTGTCAGACCCAGTGTGGCCAGTAGGGCTGGGGAGGGGATTGTGCCCCTAGACTGGGCACTGGGGAGGCTGCAGCTGGAGTGCTGGGTCCAGTTCTGGGCTCCTCAGCATCAGAAGGACATTGAGGTCCTGGAGCGAGTGCAGAGAAGGGCAACCAGGCTGGGGAAGGGGCTGGAGGGCAAATGCTGTGAGGAGCAGCTGAGGGAGCTGGGGGTGTTGAGCCTGGAGAAGAGGAGGCTGAGGGGAGACCTTCTCCCCACCTGCCCTGCCCTGCCAGGAGGGTGCAGAGAGGTGGGCGATGGTCTCTTCAGCCAGGGGCCAGGAGATGGGACAAGGGGCAATGGGCTCAAGCTGCCCCAGGGCAGGGTCAGCTCAGCTGGGAGGGAATAGTACTCAGCATTGGTGAGGCCAGACCTCAAGTGCTGTGTCCAGTTCTGGGCTCCCCAGTTCAAGAAAGACAAGGAACTACTGGAGAAGATCCAACAGAGGAATATGATGATGATGAGTGGCCTGAAGCATCTCTGGTGTGAGGAAAGGCTGAGAGAGCTGGGGCTGTTTAACCTGGAGAAGAGAAGACTGAAAGGGGATCCCATCCATACTTAGAAATACCTGAAGGCTGGTTTCAAGAGGATGGGGCCAGACTCTTCTCAGCTGTGCCCAGTGTCAGGACAAGGGGCAACAGGCACAAACAGGAGCAGAGGAAGTTCCATCTGAACACTAGAAAACCTTCTCCACTCTTTAGGTGTCCAAGCACTGGGACAGGCTGCCCAGAGAGGTTATGGAGTTTCCTTCTCTGGAGACATTCAAAACCCTGGGCAAGCTCCTGTGCTGCCTGCTCCAGGCAATCCTCCTTTGGCAGGGGGTTGTACTAGATGATCTCCAGAGGTCCCTTCCAACCCCTGCTATTCTATGCCTTTCTTCTGGAAAAGTTCTTTAAAGAAAAATCAGAGTTGTGTGGCACATCCCACCCACAAACACACATTTCCCAAGAGAGGTGGTGGATGCCCCATCCCTGGGTGTTCAAGGCCAGGTTGGATGGGGCAACCTTGTGTAGCTCCAGGCCTGGAGGTTGGTGTCCCTGCCTGTGGCAGGGGGGTTGGAGCTCTGTGATCCTTGGGGGTCCCTTCCAACCCAGACCAGTCCATGATTCTATGATTTGCTCCAGCACTCTGTCCCACCCAAGGACAACCTGTCCCAGGACATTCTGCTGTTGCAGTGACCAACAGCACAAGCTTCACCATCACATCCAACATGGGATCTAACAGCTCCTGCCAAAGCTCCAAGCACACTCATGCCCTTTTCTACCAGAGAGCCCCTCAGGGCAGGCTTAAGGTCTAACACCACAGAGGATCAGTTTTAAGAGCATCTCTGGACCCACAGTCCACCAACCACGTCAGTACATCCTAACAACACCCTTCCTTGATACAATTCCAAACAACCCTGAGCACAACCCAAAGTAGATCTGCCAAAACCCTCCCGTGCCTGGATTACACAGAGGTATAAAAGGAGGATGAAAAGTTTCTCCAACTCAAATTTCCTGGGGGCAATTAGCAAAATCCTTGTTGACAAATGAAGTAGATGTGCCCTCTGACAGGCAGTGAAGGATCTGGGGGTGTGGGGTGACTGCTGGCTGAATATATGGGGTGTTCCTATTCATTTATATCATTTTGCAGAGGACACAAAGTGAACAGGAGAGTCCTGGAACAAACAGTGTCTGAGTGAGCTCAGCAGCAACATGAGAGGAATCACAGAATCACAGGGGTTGGAAGGGACCTCCAGAGATCATCAAGTCCAACCCCCCTGCCAAAGCAGGGTCCCTAGGACAGGTCACACAGGGAGACATCCAGATGGGGCTGGAATCTCTCCAGAGAAGGAGACTCCACACCCCCCTGGGCAGCCTGTCCCAGGGCTCCCTCACCCTCACTGGGAAGGAGTTCTTCCCCAGATTGGTGTGGAACTCCCTGTGCTCCAACTTGAGCCCATCACCCCTTGTCCTGTCCCCACAGACACTGAGCAGAGGCTGCCCATGTCCCCCTGTGTCCCACCCTTCAGCTATTGATACCCAGTGATCAGATCCCCTCTCAGGCTTCTTCTCTCCAGGCTGAACAGCCCCAGCTCCCTCAGCCTTTCCTCACAGGGGAGATGCTCCAGGCCCTTCAGCATCTCCATGTCCCTCCTCTGGACTCTTTCCAGGAGATCCCTGGCTTTTCTATCCCAGGGAGCCCAGAACTGGACACAACACTCCAGGTGGGGCCTGACCAGGGCAGAGCAGAGGGGGAGGATACCCTCCTGTGACCTGCTGGCCACACTCCTTTTGATGCACAATCGAGCTATGAAGTTTATGAGCTGTTGCTTGGAAAAATCAAACAGGAAATGTTTTGTAAAAGAAAATTTTGATAAAGAAAAGTAATTTTTAAAAGATTTGTTAATGGGGATTTGGAAAAAGAACTGGAAGCAGAAAGCAGAACAGAAAAGCCTATGTAGGTTTTTACAGGGAGTTGAGCAGCTGCTGCAGTGGGATTTGGGGAGTCCTGACAACGCTGAGAAGGATACTCCCATCATCCATCCAGGCATCAGTTCACAGCACAGGAAACAGCAGTGAACATCTGGACTGATGGGCTGAGCCCAACAGGATGAGGTTTACCAAGGCCAAGGGCAGAGAGCTGCACATGGGACAGAACAACCCCCTGCAGCGCTCCAGGCTGGGGGAGACTGGCTGGAGAGCTGTCAGGCAGAGAAGGACCTGGGGGTGTTGGGTGACTGCAGGCTGAGCATGAGCCAGCAGTGTGCCCAGGGGGCCAGGAAGGCCAAGGGCATCCTGGCTTGTGTCAGACCCAGTGTGGCCAGTAGGGCTGGGGAGGGGATTGTGCCCCTGGACTGGGCACTGGTGAGGCTGCAGCTGGAGTGCTGGGTCCAGTTCTGGGCTCCTCAGCATCAGAAGGACATTGAGGTCCTGGAGCGAGTGCAGAGAAGGGCAACCAGGCTGGGGAAGGGGCTGGAGGGCAAATGCTGTGAGGAGCAGCTGAGGGAGCTGGGGGTGTTGAGCCTGGAGAAGAGGAGGCTGAGGGGAGACCTTCTCCCCGCCTCCCCTGCCCTGCCAGGAGGGTGCAGAGAGGTGGGCGATGGTCTCTTCAGCCAGGGGACAGGAGATGGGACAAGGGGCAATGGGCTCAAGTTGCCCCAGGGCAGGGTCAGCTCAGCTGGGAGGGAAAAGTTCTTCCCTGGCAGAGTTGTGGGGCTGTGGAACAGGGGCCTGGAGCAGGGTCAGGGCCTGGCACAGGGTGCCCAGGGAGGGGGTTGAGTCCCCACCCCTGGGTGTGTTTAACAGAGGGGAGATGAGGTGCTCAGGGATCTGGTTCAGCACAGGACAGGAACAGTTGGACTCAATGATCTTCAAGATCTTTTCCAACCTTGTCACTCTGTGACTCTGCTCTGTTTTCTATTTTCTTTCTTTCTTGCTCCTTTCTCTCTCTGCTCTGCACCATCCCTGAAAGGTTGGAATTCTTAGAAAAGCCACCCCTGGACTTGAAAATATCAAGGGTCACTGCCAAGGAAAGGATGTCACGCATCCCCAAAGCCAAATGCTTCTCCTATTAGTAAATCTGTCTACTTGCTGGCTACTCACAGAGTTTCACAATCAAAGGATAGTTGGCAGCACAGAGGGGGACAGGAGACACTCTGGGACAGGGCAAGCAGGTATCCAGAGGTGATCTGCAACATTCAATTGAGCATGTGGTTTGAATTACACAATTAGGGGTTGGAATGGACCTTGAAAGATCATCTGGTTCAACCCCTCTGCCAGAGCAGGATCAGCCAGACTACATCACACAGGAACACATCCAGGTGGGTTTGGATGTTTCCAGAGGAGACTCCACAACCTCTCTTTGCAGCCTGGCCCAGGGCTCCATCAACCTCACAAGGAAAAAGTCCCTCCTTATGTTCACATGGATCCTCCTCTCCTCCAGCTGCACCCACTGCCCCTTATCCTATCACTGGCCATCACTGAGCAGAGCCTGGCTCCATCCTCCTGACTCTCACCCTGTACATATTTACAGACACTAATGAGGTCACCCCTCAGGTTAGCCTGGAGAAGAGGAAAGAGTCCCAGCTCCCTCAGCCTCTCTCCATAGGGGAGCTGCTCCAGCCCTTTGATTATCTCCGTGGCTCCTCTGACCCCTCTCCACCAGTCCCACATCTTTCTTGTATTGAGGCCCCAGCTCTGGACACAGGACTCCAGCTGGGGCCTCCTGAGGACAGAGCAGAGAGGGACAATCCCCTCCCTGTCCCTGCTGCCACCCCTCTGCTGATGGAGCCCAGGATCCCATCACCCTTCCAAGCTGAGCACTGAAGGAGAAGGTTGTCTACACGGTGACACACCCTCACTTAGCAAAGCCTCCTTCCCTCCCTCAGAGGAGCCTGTTCTTTTTAAAGAGAAGGTTCTGAAAGCAGAAGCCCTTGTGCAGCTGGCTGCCTGCAGCTCCTCTTGCAGCTTGGGACAAGTCACCTGGAAATGCCAAGTAAAACTAGAAACCCAAAACCATTCCTTACGGCCGCTGACGTAACCGGGACCGGCACGGAGCCAAGTATGTGAACTTTCCCCAATTACTGAGGGGCACTTCACCAGCCCCACTCCAGCCCTGGCTCCTAAGGACAAGCCAAGTGAAAGGGAGAAGACCTGACCACGTCATGATTTCCAGGCAAGGTCAAAGTTAGGTGTGAAAGTGTCACCAACCTGGGGTTTGCTGCCCTGAAGGGGTGAAGCCACCGAGGGTTTGAAGAAGCTGCTGAGAAAGATGAGCCTACTGACGCAGTGGAGGAGAGGTGATGATCTCCAAGGGGGTTCTGAGTGTGTGATATGAGGACTTCCTTCCAGGGCAGGGATCACCACCTCCCAACTCCTTCTAATAAGAGGTAACAGAGACATGGGGACCAGCTGGAGGGACCAGCTGAACTCATACGTAACGTGATCTGAGGTGGCACCTCACAAACAGCACCGGCGCCTCCTGCAATTTTCACTGCCAAGAAAAAGGACCAAACACCAAAACAAGGAAGAAAACTTGAAGGAAAACCCAAGAACCCCCCCAACATGAACCTCCCCACTCAAAATATTTACTGATTGTCCTTGCCTTTAGAAGAAAAAAGCCCCAAAGAGAAGGAGGGATAAAATCCACTGCTGAGATTGCTTTTCAAAGCTGCCAGAGGGATCCAAACCCCCAGTGTCAATAAAATTAACAGCAGCTGAGCATTCAGATGCCAACCATAACTTACTCCTCACCACTTACACCCCGTTTACTTGCTGCACTGGCCTGGGCATGGGTAATGCAAACCAGTAATGCAAACCAGTAATGCAAAGCAGCTCCTTCCACCTCTGCCACCAGCCTGTTTTTTGGAGCAAGCACCCCTTACCCATCCTGACACCCTCATGTTATTGAGCAAGGAGAAAGAGAGATTAGAATCATAGAATCATAGAATCATAGACTGGTCTGGGTTGGAAGGGACCCCAAGGATCACAGAGTTGCAACCCCCCTGCCACAGGCAGGGTCAACAACCTCCAGGCCTGGAGCTATGGATGAGGTTTGATAACAGCAAGTGGAGAGTCTGGCACCTGGGAAGGAATAACTGCTGGAATCAGGACAGGCTGGGGGTGACCTGCTGGAGAGGAGCTCTGGGGAGAAGGACCTGGGGGTCCTGGTGGGGGACAGGGTGGCCATGAGCCAGCAGTGTGCCCTGGGGGCTGAGAGAGACAATGGGATCCTGGGGGGCATCAGGAGGAGTGTGGGCAGCAGGTCACAGGAGGGGATCCTCCCCCTCTGCTCTGCCCTGCTCAGGCCCCACCTGGAGTGTTGTGTCCAGTTCTGGGCTCCCTGGGATAGAAAAGCCAGAGATCTCCTGGAGAGAGTCCAGAGGAGGGACATGGAGATGCTGAAGGGCCTGGAGCATCTCCCCTGGGAGGAAAGGCTGAGGGACCTGGGGCTGTTCAGCCTGGAGAGAAGAAGACTAAGGGGGGATTTAATTAATGTCTCTAAGTATCTTAAGCATGGGATGCAGGGGGAATCAGCCAGCCCCTTTTCAGGGGCTGCAAGCTGGAGCACAGGGAGTTCCACACCAATCTGGGGAAGAACTTCTTCCCAGTGAGGGTGAGGGAGCCCTGGGACAGGCTGCCCAGGGGGTGTGGAGTCTCCTTCTCTGGAGATCTTCCAGCCCCATCTGGATGTCTCCCTGTGTGACCTGTCCTCTGGCAGGGGGGTTGGACCCCATGATCTCTGGAGGTCCCTTCCAACCCCTAGAGTTCTGTGATTCTTCCCTCCCCCTCATCAGGAAGCCCCATGAGGTCTCCTCTAAACCTCCTCTTCTCCAGGCTGAACAACCCCAGGACCTTCAGCCTCTCCTCCTAACCTTCCTCTCCAGCCCCTTCCCCATCCTCATTGCTCTCCACTGGACACTCTCCAACAGTTCTATGTCCCACTTGTCCTGTGGCACCCAAACCTGCACTCAGTACTCACAGTGAGTACTTCTACTACTTAAAAATGACTTTACTATGCAGATCAGGAGATCACTACAAGCAGGAAGAGGTAACTAGACTTCTAACTCAGGAGGTTCAGTTGGGACAGCAGCAAAATAACTTCACCTGAAGCAAAGGAAGACACAAGTGGCTTCTGTGCTGGGTTCTTACATGATGATCTCACCCTGAACCAGCAAAACCTGGCCAAAAAGAGCCCCCAAATTATTTAAGAAACAAATATATGTAGTGCTACAACAAGCCAAGATCCCTAGAGAAATCTACCTCTCACTTTCTCCATCTTCTGCTTTCAGCCAGCTGTGACCTCGTGGAAGCAACAACAGGGCTGAGAAGACAGCAAGAGAGGGAGTATTGGAGAGGTGGTGCTGCTTTCCCTCCTCCTGCTGTCTACACCAGCTCCCAGTGATGCTCCAGCACCATGGTACCACTCAGAGAAGCTGCCTCAGGTGGGTATCTCATGTTATTCTTCTCCTTGACCTTCAATTTAAGGTCTTTACTTCCCAGGAGAACTTCCCAAGCAACGTGCTGCTCCAGGGGCAGGATTCAGTGGCCAAGGGGGGTGAAAATCTTATGAGGAGCAGCTGAGGGAGCTGGGGTGGAGAAGAGGAGGCTGAGGGGAGACCTTATCACTGCCTAGAATGACCTCACAAGAGGGTGCAGAGAGGTGGTGATGGTCTCTTCAGCCAGGGGACAGGAGATGGGACAAGGGGCAATGGGCTCAAGCTGCCCCAGGGCAGGGTCAGCTCAGCTGGGAGGGAAAAGTTCTTCCCTGGCAGAGTTGTGGGGCTGTGGAACAGGGGCCTGGAGCAGGGTCAGGGCCTGGCACAGGCTGCCCAGGGAGGGGGTTGAGTCCCCACCCCTGGGTGTGTTTAACAGAGGGGAGATGAGGTGCTCAGGGAGATGGTTCAGCACAGGACAGGAACAGTTGGGCTTGATCTTCCAACCTAGGCCATTCTATGGTAAAAGGAGGCTGATGTGAGACCTTATCACCACCTACAATTACTTGAAAGGAAGTTGTGAAGAGGCTGAGAAGTTCAGCCTGGAAAAGGGACATTCATAGAATCCCAGACTGGTCTGGGTTGGAAGGGACCCCAAGGATCAGAGAGCTCCAACCCCCCTGCCACAGGCAGGGACACCAACCTCCAGGCCTGGAGCTACACAAGGTTGCCCAGGACCCCATCCAACCTGGCCTTGAACACCTCCAGGCATCCTGCCTAGAAGTGAGGGGCAATTCCTTCCTGGAAAGGAGAAGGACATTCCTGGAGAAGGAAAAAAAAGACAGGGAAGAACCTCTTGCTGTAATATCCTGTAATCCCCCCCTGGGTGAGGCAGGCAGCTCGTGCTGCTGCTGCTCCTGCTGCTGCTGAACAATGCAGTTTTGAATTCAATTAAACCCATTATCTGTTGTGCCAAATAAATTGTGTCCAGCATCTATCCTGCAGCATTTTACACCTTCAGGCTCATTATTTTCTAAACTCTTTCCTCCTGTTTATGCACTTTCCAATTAAATTGCTGAGAATATGAGGGGGGGGGGGAAATAAAAAATGAGAGCACCTTGTCCAAAGAAAATTGATTCTTCTTAAGGGGGGGTGGGGAGGGTGTGTTTCACCCTCCCACCCACCCCAACCCTGAACAGGGAGATTGCCAGGTTTTATATACTCAGTTCTTGGGGATCATTAGTAATTCAATTTTCTTTTTATTAGCCCCCTTATCTGCTGAGCAATATAGTGGCAAGAACTGACCTCTTTTGCACTGGTAAATGTTTTAAAAATCTTTTCCCTGATTAATTTTGCCAGTTAAGGGGTAAAAAAAAAAAAGAGAGAGAGAAAGAGAGAGAAATAGCCCAGGCTCTTAAGCCATCACAATGAATAAAGCTTAATGTTGATTGTGATGGAATTTCTAATGCCAAGGAAATTGATTGAACGCAGCAATTACACAGCAATAGTAACTCAAGGGAAATGGGATAGTTTTCTCCTGGCCATAAGGCTTTTGGTTATTTAAAACAATCCAATTTGCAAGGATAATTATATATTAGTGTTTTATCTGCCACTTGAAATGAACATGGGAGTTTTTGATACTGGTCCAGCATTAGCAGGTTATTGCTGCAAATTACTTGATATCTGCTTTCTTTCACATAAAGAGGAAATTAGGCCATCAATAACTAGAAAAAGGTGGACCTGGGGAGATGAGAGGGGCACGAGTGCCCTCTGCAGGGCAGTTGGGGAGGAAGGGAGGCAGCAGAGACACCCCAAAATCTGCCTAATTTGCCTGGGTATCGAAGCGTAGGGTTGAGGCGCCGTTAGAGCGCTGGGTGTGCAGCCAAGAGGTACAGTGTGGTTCTTCCTCCATGGACTGCCACCTCTTTGACATTAAAAGGAATTAAAAGAGAAATAAATCTTTATTTTTAAAGTACTTACTTCCAGAGGTTTCTATTTTCCCCCTAAAGGAAAAGGCAGGGGGATAAGACAAGACAGAGCTGTGGTGAGGAACAGGGGTGCAGGAACGCTGTGGGAGAGCTGGAGGAGCCAAGGAGCCCAATGGAATCCATTCTTCTTAGGTTGTAGGGGTGAGAGAAGGTTCACAACAGCAAGTGTTTGCCTGGTTTACTTCACCAAAATCAAGAGTTGAGAAAGTCTCATAGAATCCCAGACTGGTCTGGGTTGGAAGGGACCCCAAGGATCACAGAGCTCCAATCCCCCTGACACAGACAGGGACACCAACCTCCAGGCCTGGAGCTACACAAGGTTGCCCAGGGCCCCAGCCAACCTGGCCTTGAGCATCCACCCCCTCTCTGGGCAGCCTGTTCCAGCCCCTCACCACTCTCTCTGCAAAGAGCTTCCCCCTAATATCTCCTCTAACCCTTCCCTCCTCCAGCTTCACTCCCTCCCCCTTGTCCTGCCAGTCTCTGCCCTTTGAACAAGCTGATTCCCCTCCTGTTCCTCTGCTCCCTTCAGGGACTGGAAGGCTGCAATGAGGTCCCCCCACAGCCTTCTCTTCTCCAGGCTGAACCAGCCCAGCTCCCTCAGCCTCTCTCCATAGGGGAGCTGCTCCAGCCCTCTGATCATCCTTGTGGCTCCTCTGACCCCTCTCCAACAGTCCCACATCTTTCTTGTGCTGGGAACCAGCTCTGGACACAGGACTCCAGCTGGAGTCAGGGAGAGGGAGAGAAGGAAAAGGATGGATCACTTCCTTAAGCCACTTCTTGTACCCTCAGCAAGTTTGTAGATTACACCAAGCTGAGTGGTGAGGTTAATGGGATGGAGCCATCCAGAAGGACCTGGACAGGCTGGAGAAGTGGGTCCAGGTGAACCTCAGGAGGTTCAACAAAGCCAAGTGCAGGGTTCTGCAGCTGGGTCAGGACAATCCCAGTTATCCATACAGGATGGGAGATGATGTGCTGGAAAGTAGTCCTGAGGAAAAGGACTTGGGGTGACTTGTGGATGAGAACCTGGATATGAGCCACCAATTGTGAACCTGCATCCCAGACAGCCAACCACATCCTGGGCTGTGTCAGAAGAAGTGTGGCCAGCAGATTGAGAGGGGGGATTCTGTCCCTCTGCTCTGGGAGACCTCACTTGGAGTCCTGTGCCCAGCTCTGGAGCCCTCAGCACAAGAAGGATGTGGACCTGTTGCAGCAAGTCCAGAGGAGGCCACAAAAATGATCAGAGGGCTGGAGCAGCTCTCCTGTGAGGACAGGCTGAGAGAGTTGGGCTTCCTCAGCCTGGAGAAGGCTCCAGGGGGACCTTATAGCAGCCTCCAGCCCCTGAAAGGTGCCTGTAAGGAAGCTGGGGAAGAACTCTTCACAAGAGTGATAGGATGAGGGGTGATGGTTTGAACTAGAAAAGGGGGGATTTAGGTTGGATATTAGGAAGAGGGTCTTCAATATGAGAGTGGTGAATCCCTGGCCACCCAGAGAGGTGGTGGAGACCCCATCCTTGGAGATACTCAAGGTCAGGCTTGATGGGGCTCTGAGCAACCTGATCTAGTGAAGATGTCCCAGCAAAACAATTATATCCAGGTGTTTTTTCCCTCCAAAAAGAGCCTGAGAAGTTCAATGGGATGAAAGAGTGGGGAAAAAAACCCTACCAAAAAACTCCCAGGACTCTTTAGTATTAATGTGCCATTAATATTAATTACCAAGCAGTCAAGAAGTCCAACAGCTAAAGGCATTATCCTAAGTATCATCAGTCATTTAGCCCTGATGAACAACAGAATGTTATCTATTCCTCTTGAAAATGAGGGGTAACCAGGCCCAGTCAGCCTGGGGTTGTGAAAGGCAGGTCCTGCTTGACCTAACTCATCTCCTCTGGGGACAAGGGGACCTGCTCAGTGAAGCCTTTCTGTCAAGTTCCTCCTGATACCCAACCTAAACCTCCCCAGGCACAACTTGAGGCTGTTTCCTCTTGTCCTGTTGCTTGTTACATGGGAAGAGAAACTAACCCCACCATCACTACACCATCCTTCCAAGGAGTTGTAGAGAGTGAGCAGGTCTCCCCTCAGCCTCCTCTTCTCCAGGATAAACAACCCCAGTTCCCTCAGCTGCTCCTCATCAGACTTGTGCTCCAGACCCTTCCCCATCCCATTGCCCTTCTCTGGACTCACTCCAGCACCTCAATGTCATTCTTGTAGTGAGGGACCCAAAACTGAACCCAGCACTCAAGGTGTGGCCTCACCAGTGCCAAGTAATCTTTGGAGGAGAGGCTGAAGGCCCTGGGGTTGTTCAGCCTGGAGAAGAGGAGGCTGAGGGGAGACCTCTTGGGGGTCTGGGGCTTCCTGATGAGGGGGAATGAAGGGGCAGGTGCTGATCTCTCTCCTCTCTTTGAGGACCAGGGATAGAACCTGAGGGAACCTTGTGAAGCTGCACCAGGGGAGGTTTAGGCTGGGTGCCAGGAAGAGGTTCTGTGCTGAGAGGGGGGTCAGGCACTGGCACAGGCTCCCCAGGGAAGGGGTCCCAGCCCTGAGCTGGGCTGAGGTCAAGAAGCATCTGGATGATGCTCTCAGTGCCCTGCTCTGACTTGGCTGGTCCATGTGGAGCCAGGAGTTGGACTTGCTGGTCCTTATGGGTTCCTTCCAACTCAGGATGTTCTATGAAGTATGGGGCTGATCCCTGCCCTGGTCCTGGTGGCCACATCATTTCAGATACCACACTGCAGGCAAGGCCACCACCATCAAGAAGGTAAAAGCAGGAACATGTGGGTCACCCACCTTTCTGGTCCTCAGCCTTAACCCTGCCACAACTTATCTCACAGTTTCAAAGCCATCAAGACTCCTCCTGAATCTCTCTGCCAACTGGAGAAGCAAAGAAGCCATGCACCACTCAGCAGCTGCCTCACAGAGCTGCCAACAGCATGAGGAGGAGGAAATCAAGTCCTCTGGGATCTCCTGAGGTGCTGGTACAACAGAGGTTAGATCACCAGCAACCACCTACCTGTAGGACATCAGCATTTAGCACTTGATGTCCAAGCAGCAAAGAGATAAGATGAGAAGAACTGGGGAACTCACATTGTTATATCTCATCTTAAAGAACCTCTCCATGAAGAGGAGACACAGCCAAGTCCTCCCAGTCACCAGGTCAACAGAAAATATACTCAGCAAGAAATCTGAACCACACAAAGTTCTCCTGGCCACAAGATGGATTTCATTCAGCTCTGGAGACCAAGAGGCAGCAAAACAGAGCAGAAACAACCTTGTATCCTCATCTCCAAGGAGGAGAAAGGCAGCCTAAGGAGTCCTTCCAGAGCTTTAAGAGAATGGATCCCAGTGCCACTTCCCAGTCCATTTTCCAGTTCAAATAATGGTTCATCTACTGGAGAAACCAAGGAAGAAATGCCAACATGAGTGTGCCCAGGTGGCCAGGAAGGCCAAGGGCATCCTGGCTTGTGTCAGACACAGTGTGGCCAGTAGGTCTGGGGAGGGGATTGTGCCCCTGGACTGGGCACTGGGGAGGCTGCAGCTGGAGTGCAGGAGATGGGACAAGGGGCAATGGGCTCAAGCTGCCCCAGGGCAGGGTCAGTTCAGATATTTGATCCAGGGAATGAACCACACACTCTCCCAAAGTCCCTTCAAGACCTTTCTCCTTACTCCAAACTGTTTTATTCCCCAACTTTCACTGTGATCAAAGCCCCAA